>NC_143568.1:57180714-57804642 GCF_054136105.1 Typopeltis vanoorti | reverse complement strand
CCTCTGTTGAGTATGAGGAAAGATTGAGAAGATGCAATTTGCAGAGTCTGGTGGACAGGAGGAAGAGGGGAGATATGATCGAGACCTACAAGTTAGTAAAGGGTTATAGGATCAATGTTGGAGAGGTTCTACAGAAAACAGTGGGAGATCAGGGGAGAACCAGAGGTCATCCCTGGAAACTGCATAAAGAGGGTGTGAGTAAGGGAGTGAGAAGCAGGTTTTTTCATGCAGAGTTGTGAATGATTGGAATGCCTTGCTTGAGAGTGTGGTGTCTGCAGAGTTTTTAAGTGTGCTTAAAGCATGGTATGATGAGCTGTGTGTATGATAAAAGGACCTCCCAGATGAATCTTTGACTCCATAGGGTCTTGGGTAATAATATTATTATTATTTGTTATTATTGTGTTTATTATTATTATTATTATCCAGGCCTCCATGGAGTCAAAAGACTCATCGTTAAGGGTCGTTTTAGGAAACACAAAGTCATACCACTCCTTGAACCCATTGACCGTTCCCATTCCAACCACTCTCTCAGGCAATGCATTCCAAGGTTCAACCACCCTCCATAAAAAAAAACCACTCCTCACCCTCTTGCGCACAGCCTCCTTTCGTAACTTCCAGGGATGACAAAGGAGGCTTTCGTAACTTTCCTGCCGTTCCACCAAGCGAAAGAACACTCCGATGTCTACCTAGTAACTGCCTCTCAACAGTTTAAAAGTTTCGATCATATCACCTCTCCTTTTATCCACCAAACTCTGCAGTTCACATTCCCTCAATCGATCCTCCCTCATAACTCATACTGTACAGTCCTGAAACCATCTTTGTTATCTGCCTCTGTACCCTTTCCACAGTCAATTTATCCCTTTCTAATGCTGGGGACCAAATCTGAGAACAATAGTCTGAGTGTGGTCTGATCAGAGGCTTATACAATGGAATGATAACTCTTTTATCTCTGCAGGTCAGCATCCTTCTTCGTATTGCAGCAATCCTCTGAGTTACCCTCATCACCTTTGCAATATGCTCCCTGAATTTCAGTTTTTTATCAATCATCATCCCTAGATCTCTTGTCTCCCTTACCTCGTCCAGTACAGCTCCTCTAATCGAGTATGCATCCTCCCATCGATGGATCCCAAACCTCATGACTTTGCATTTTGCTGCATTGAACCGACACCCCCATTCATTTGCCCATCTGTCTAGTTTATTCAAATCCTTTTGCAGGGCTGCCACATCTGCACTATTAATAATAACCCATCCCAGCTTCACATCATCCACAAATAACTGAATGTCCCCTTGCAAGTCATTGACAATATCATTGATATAAAGGGTGAACAATACAGGTCTCATTACTGAGCCCTGTGGAACCCCACTTGCAACCTTCTGCTTCCTTGATCCCCACCATACACAACTGTCTGATACTTATCAGTCAGCCAATTCTGAATCCATTTGACTAACCTGACATTTTAAACCCATGTGCTGCAACTTAAATATCACCTTATCATACGGCACCCTGTCATTTTTAACGCCTTTGTAAAATCCAAAATAATAATAATAATAATAATAATAATAATAATAATAAAAAATGAACAATCTAGTCAAAAAAATTTCATAACGAAGAACACCTTATAAAGAAAAGAGGCTAGACACCTCCATAGAAAAAATGGATAGCTCTGTATCTACTGGTTAAACAAAACAGGTCACAGATATTGCAATAAGCATTTTTCCTGAGGAGGAAATGGACATGACCCATCCATATTTTCCAGAATCAATCACAAAAAAAAAAAAAAAAAAAAAAACAAGAGAAAGCTAAGCCTTCACTCTCTCAGAAATTAAATAAATATACAAAGCCAGAAAGTAAGAACAGGTAAATTCTTACAATGGAACTGTTATTGATTTTACCAAAATATTGATGTTCTCAAGATTCTTCCGTAGAAAATAAATTTATCCACTTGTCTGCAGTAAACATATGAAACTTCACCTCACCTTATTTTCTAACATTAAGGACACCTGGAGGTAGTTGTGCTTCTGCAGGAATCGCCATCCTCATGGACACTCAAACACTGCTCCTGCATGTTCAGATTAATACTACTGTAATGATTGTAGCTATTTCTCTCAATGGAATTTTTCGTTATAGTGTATTCCATATACTTATCACTGGGTTCTTAGCTAACTGAGACAAAACTTGCTAATATTTAAAATTGCAAATACCTTCAACATAGACATAATACTCTCTGAGATAGTTCAAATATCAGTGTGTGAGTGAGAGGTTGGATTGCATAAGTATATACTTCACGACATTGACTTCTCTTCTAAATAATGGAAGCAATATCTTCTTTTATGTCTACCTGTTCATATTCCACAACATATCTTGCATGTTGTTTATTTTTTTTTTAATGGTGAATATTAGAACACAGAATAATAAATAAATAATTATTTATTAACTTATTGCTGATATTTTGCTACCAGCATCTTCAGAGCACAAAAACACAGTTTGTCACAATACACGAGACTATAACACATGGTGTAATCAACAGACTAGTGAAACAAAATTGTAGCAGCAACAGAAATACTAAAGTCCTGATTTTGGTGCCCTCTATCTGAAAAAAAAAAAAAAAATGCAGCTATCACACAAGACTAGAGTCCTAAACAGAAAAAAAAAAGCGGTACTAGTTTTTTCTTAAGATGAATGTTTCCCAGATTTTAGGCAAATTTATACAGCCATATTTGTTGAGATTTGGAGTGTTTTTCAGGGCTTCTGTTGCCTCTAAGAACAATCTCTCCGACTTGTAAGAACTTCTGTGCAGTACTTTTGTGTTATTCGTAGATCCAGTGTGCAGGGGTATCCAGAGCATGGTCTGCTAAGCCCGACTTGCCATAGTAATAATGCCGGATGTATCTTTTATGTTCATCGATGTGGATGTTCAGAGTTCTTCTTGTTTGACTGTAGTAGGCTTGATTATATGAGCACGATAATTCGTAGACTCCTGGATGTGATAAAGGAGGAATGCTGTCCTTGGATGAACGGATAAGAGTTGCTAATTTGACACACGATCTGAATATGGTGCGTAGTTCATGTTTATTAAGAATTCTAGAATTCTTTTTGGGGGTGCTTAAGGGTCAAAGATGTATAACTGAAAGGAGACCTCCACATAACCTTTAAAGGAATGCAGAGAACTGACCAGGGCTTCTGATCTAATGTCCAATTTCTCACCTTCTCATGGTACACCCTATTTGGTATCTACCTGGTTACTGAACTAACGAAGATGGGCTGGCAATTTGGGATTTAGCCAACCAAATTGTATTCTTATTGGTTAAACCAAAATAAAAATGATGGTACAACATGACAAAATTTCATGCTGGCTGGGGCGTCTCCCGGTTAAACAAGGCCCCCGTTGTTTTTGCCAGGGAACCAGTCCAAACAGCGAAAAGTCAGCTATTGGAACAAATCTGAAAACACACCCCAACACAACATCACCAGAGTTAAAGATCGGTACTATCAACATATTTCTGAATGGCAAAGAAATAGAGCCAGCTGAGGAATTAGATAAGTACCAGATCGACATAATAGGGTGATCAAAAGTTCCTGGCAAATAAGTCAGCTTTTGCTCTTAGAGAATACAGAGACAAATGTAAGAAAGCTAAATACTGTGTAAAACTAGCTAAACAAAAGTCATGGGAGGACTTTGGCAGGAACATAGAAAATAAATATCAAGAAGACAGCAAAATATTCTGGAGGTTGTTGAAGAAGTTTAGGAATGGAGGACAGAGTGCTGTAAAAGGAGTTAGAGATGATAAAGGTGACATGAAAACGGGAGAAAAAGATATCCTTGAAGTATGGAGTAATTACTTTGAAAAACTGCTAAATGAAATAAGCAGTGATGACGGCACAGTGGTAAAAAAAAATGACTAGGCATGCAGTCAGGAATACATTTCCATACTTGAAATAGAAAAAGCCATCAAAGGCTTGAAATGTGGAAAGGCAGCAGGAGTAGATGATATTCGACCAGAAATGCTGAAGTATGGTGGTATAAAAGTCTTAGTGGCTGCACTGCATAGTTCAGAATGCCTGAACAGAGGGACGAATTCCCGATGATTGGAGTAGAGCTCTCATAGTATACATATATATAAAAAGGAAATAAAACTGAATGTGAGAATTACAGAGTGTTCCTGGTAAGATAACGGCAAGTATACTTGAGAAACGGCTGAGAATTGTGGAAGAAAAGCTTGGTGAAGAACAAGCTGGATTCAGAATAGAGGCTGTCAGGATCAGATCTTCACTTTACGACGAATAGTGGAGAAATCATGGGAATATAACAAAGTTCTGTATTTAAGTTTTGTTGATTTGGAAAAGGCATATGACAAGGTGCCAAGAGAGAAGCTATTCAATACACTACAGTTATATGGTGCATTATATCAAGCAATACTTAGTCTTTATTTCAGTTATAATCAGCAGTTAAAATTGTTGTACAGGAAGATGGTTTAATGTTAAATCTGGTGTAAGACAAGGATATACATTATTCTCTCTGTTATTCATTATCTATATGAATTACATTATGAAGGAAAGTGGTATTAAACATGATATCAAAATTGGAGATGTTAATGTCAGCTCTTTGCTCTATGCACATGATGTTATACTTCTAAATAAATCTGCCACAAGTCTGCAAGATATCCTAACTAAATTGAATAACTGTTGTAATAGATATGGTAAGAAGGCCAGCAATAAAAAGACAATGAAAATAGGCAGAATCGTTGAAAATGTCAACTGCATTGTGAACGGAGAACCTGTGGAACTAGTAACACATTTCACCTACTTAGGCACGATTTTTAGTGAAGATGGTAAATTAAATATGGAAATAGACAACAAAGAATCAACAAAGCTGGTATGGTGGGAAGTCAATTGAATAAATTCATATGGAATAAGAGAGAAAATAGTTGGAACACTAAATTAGCTGTATACAAGACAGTGTTCAAATCAGTTTTAACTTATGGATCTGAGAGCTGGGTCAGAAGTAAAACACTTGACCAAAGACTAGAGACTGCAGATATGAGAGTCCTGGGAAAGATTAGAGGCGTGAACAGATGGCATCAATTTTAATATCATATTATAAACGAGAATATGAGGAAAGAATTTGTCAGCATCCAGGAATGCATTAGCAGAGCTAATCTCAGGTGGTATGGTCGCTTAAACAGAATGGGCGAGGGAAGATTAGCAAAACAAGTGTTCTCTGCAAGGTTGGCAGGAAAACGACCCAGAGGAAGACCAAGATATAGGTGGATTGATACAGTACAAAGTGCCTTAGACGATAGAAATATAAGATCTGATAATGTTGGAGTCTTGAGAAGAAACAGACTGATTTGGAGGAAAACTGTAGATAGGAAGTTAGTAATGATGTAAATTTTTCGTGTAGTACTATCATATCCTGTACACTGCAGGAATTTTATGATGATGAAGAAATCTTTTTGGATGTGCTTTTAATGTATGGGATGGTCACTGTTTTGTTGTAGTTCTCTGTGGTGGATAGTGGGAGGGATTTCTTAGGAACGTTTAGTATTTTGTTTATCTTATGGGGGATTATAGCCATTGGCCAAGAAAGTGTGGTGTAAGTGAGCCAGTTCAGCAGCAAGTGCATTGTCATTGGAACAGATTGCTCTTTCTCTGTGGGTTAGCATTTTTAAAATGCCATACTGTTGAGAAGTGATAGTGTGATTGTTTGCATAAATATCTCCCTGTATGTGTGGGTTTTCTAAAAACTGAAAATGATAAGGAACCATCTGGAAGACGTGTGATAAGTGTATCCAGGAATGGCAGACTCTTATTAGCTTACAGTTCCATTGTAAAGTGGATTTTTGGATGTTGGCTATTTAAATGCGCTAAGAATGTTTCCAATGTCTCTGGGCCATGTGGCCAAATAGCAAGCACATCATCAACAATAGCCAAAGTGTTGGTTTGAGAGTGGCTGTATCGATAGCTAGTTTTTCCAGGTGTTCTATGTAGAAGTTGGCTGGGGAGGGGGGGGGAACCCATGGCTGTCCCATCTATTTGTTTGAATATTTTCCCTTTCCATGTGAAATATCCTGCATGTATTGTGAATTTGAATAGTTCAAATATATCAGCGGGGAAGTGTGACTTCAGTAGATTGAGGGTTTCTATTACTGGTACATTTGTGAATAGTGAGGTGATATCAAAGCTTACCATTAAGTCTGAGCTTTTTAGGGTATGGTGTTGAGATGCTTTTTAGGTGGGCTGAATTTTTGACAAAGGAGGGAGAATTGTTTGTGAGAGTGGCTAGTAGCTTAGCTAAATGTCCAGCCAGTTTGTATGTGGGACTATTTATACTATCCACAATAGGGCATAAGGGTGTACCTTGTTTGTGAATTTTTGGTGCTTCATAAATCCTAGGTGTTTTAACATGGAAAGGCTCGAGTTAGTTTACTGTGTCTTTGGGCCAGGAAGTGACTTTTTTTCAATAATTTACGTACCTTATTCTTTTGTGTGTTGGTGGGATTGCGATCTATAATTTTGTATGTTGACTGATCTTGTAAAAGTGTGTGCATTTTGTTTTCATATGACAGTCATCTTAAGAAAAAACTGGTACCAGTTTTGTTTTCTCTGTTTAGGACTCTAGTCTTGTGTGATAGCTGCATTTTTTTTTCAGATAGAGGGCGCCAAAATCAGGACTTTAGTTGCTGCTACAATTTTGCTTAACTAGTCTGTTGATTACACCATGTTGTTATAGTCTCGTGTATTGTGACAAACTGTGTTTTTGTGCTCTGAAGATGCTGGTTATAACACCAGCAAAATATCAGCAATAAGTTAATAAATAATTATTTACTTATTATTCTGTGTTCTAATATATACTGTTTAAAAAAAAAAAATAAACAACATGTACGACGAACACATAAGTCTGACTACACGTTTAAACATATCTTGCAATCTACTACTTGCTATTCTTCCACTTTCCTGTGTTTTCCAGTATATCTTCAAGGGATCAGTGTGTTCTCTTTCACAGATGCCAAAGATGGAAAACTAAGCAGCTGATTGCAATACATTTTCTGAGTGTGATAAAATGTATTGCCTTCGGAGAATCTTATCCTGGCTATTCAGACAAACACCTATCAGTGAAGCAGTGATGTACATAACTCATTGTATTGTTCAAGCAGTGGCAATTGCATTTCCATATACATCATGTTGATTTTCATTCTCTCTAAAGCCTTTTCTTCTCTAGAAATATCAAGACAGAGCATAGGATATATCAAACCTTTTAGAGTTTTAAACAAAATCAAGCCAAACCATTTTACATTAAGTTTTGGAATAAGAAGGAAGCTTGGATCCAGTTTACATCATCTATTACTTATACAGGGTGGCCTATTAGTCATGAAGGGACTTAAAATGTGAATAGCCTTTAGATTATTAATTTTTTTCATTTCGTTTATTTTCAGGTATTCTAAAGAGTATTTGGGAAATTAATCATGGAAAAGTTCACAACCCAGCAATGAACCAAAATCATGCAATTTTATTTTGAAAATCAGCATTCAAATATTATTAACTGGACATCATATTCTCCAGATCTGATGGCTCTTGACTTCTTCCTGTGGAGTTACCTGAAAGAAAAAGTGTATGAGAACAAGCTCCAGACAATTTAACAACTGAAGGAAAACGTTTTGTGCAGAAATTAGAGTGCTGCAGCCAGAAACATTAACAGATGTCATGGAATATGCTGTGGAAAGGGCCCATCTTAGTGAAGCCAAAAATGGAAGGCATTTACATGATATGGTTTTTTATAACTAATAAAAAAATCTCCAGGTTCTGTATTTTATTACAACAAAAAAAAAAGAATAAAAATAATTAATAAATAAAAAAGTTATTAAATGTTTAAACCCCATCATGACTTATAGCCAACAATGTACAACCACTGCAAAAGTGGTATAGGATAAAATTTAAAAAGCGAAGGTTGATATACATCATAAGCTAATAAAGAAGAAAGCTGCTGCATTTGCTACATTCAAAATGTACAATTCACAATCCAAACAGTACATTCATGCATTGAAGGTCTAATAATTGAATATATAGATATTATTAACAGACTTCCATGAAGTTAGCAGAATCATCATGGGAGGTTTCACTTAATTCACCACCAGCATGGTTAGCTGAGTTGTTAGTATATCTGCTCTCCAACTAGTAAGTTGCAGTTCTGAATCTTGCTATGGCCATGGATGCATGTTCTTAGGTAGTAGAAATTTCATCTTCTGGTGTGAGCTCACAATTCAGACCATTTATTGGTCTGAAGTGGCCTTGAAAAGGTTCCACATTATGCCTCTAGAGGACAGTTTTTTAGATTATGTAAAACAAATAAATAGAAAAAAAAAATTAAAGTCTTGGCTCAGCCACTATACTAATGTAATATAGGTTCACAATCTTTTGTGAGTGGGAATCAAATAAAAAAAAATTAGCACCATATCCATCACATCACCTCAAACTTATTCATATTAGTCGCATTCAAAGAACATTCTGGTATCATATTATTATCCTAAGACCCTCTATGGAGTCAGAGACTCATTTAAGAGGTCCCTTTGTCATACATACAGCTCATCATACCATGCCTTAAACACATTCAAATTCTCTACAGACACAATGCTCTCAGGCAATGCATTCCAACATTCACACTCTCCATGCAAAAAAACTGCTTCTTATGCCCTCCTTATACAGCTTCCAGGGATGACCTCTTGTTCTCCCCTAATTTCCCACCATTTTATGAAAAACCTCTTCAATGTTAATCGTATAATCAAAAATTTGTACATCTCTATTATATCATTCCTCTTCTTCCTGTCCGCTAGACTCAGCAAATTGCATTGTCTCAACCTTTCTTCATATTCAACATTCCAAAGATCAGAAACTATTTGGGTCAATCATCTCTAGGCCCTCTCAAACATTTCTTCATCCTTTTGAAAACCAGGTGACCAAATCTGTGCAGAGCAGGTGGTCTAATCAGAGCCTTATACAATGGAACCAGAATCTCCTTACTTCAAGTCAGTGTCCTCCACATCATTGCCAGAAATCATTGTGTTGTGCTCACAATTTTGACAATGTGTCCTCTAAATTTTAGATCCTTATCTACCATCACCCCAAGATCTCTTATTTCTTCTGCCTTCAAAAACATATCCCCACAAGAGTAAATTCTGCATCTCCTTCAGTTTCACAACATTGAACTGGAATCTCCGCTCCTGTGCTCATTCACTCAGTCTACCAAGTCTTCTTGTAAGGTTCAATTTATTAATAATTTACTCCATTCCTCATAGTTCATCCCAACTTTTCATTATTTGCAAACAATTGTATATTCTCATTCAAAGCTTTTCCAATATCATTAACCTACAGGTTAAACAGCAATGGCTCTAAAACAGACACCTGAGGCACACCACTAGCAGCTTTCCTCTTCTGCAATATTGCTCCCTTATACACAACTTGACTCACAACTCGTGAGTCAAGTGCAGTGACATGTATAAGAAGAGCTCCTGATTGGGATAAGTTTTCTAGCATGACGCAAAAATGTATATGCGTAATTGTTTGAGTAAGAGAGGCTGTAAACATTGTGCGCTACCGGTTTATTAGTGTGGGGGATTTTTTTTTTGCCAAAACTTAATTACGAAATCGTTATTATTAGACTTCGTAACCTACAAAAAATAGCAGCAGCATTGTCATTCCATGACTTTAATTTAGATTTCAGTTGTTTCATTAAGTGTGAGTTCTGTTATATGTATTCTTTCGATTACATAAATGATTTGTGGATATTTGGTGAGGATGGAAGGAGGGTGTGTACGAAGTGTGACCTGAACGAGGAATTGATGAATGCAAATATGAAATTGATGACAGAAAGTGTTAGTAATGAAACTGTCGTGGGGAAAATGAGTACACGTTTGAAAGAAAAGGATGGCGAGAAAGAGAGGCGAAAAAATGTTAAAAAATCAGTAAAAAAGAAAAAGAGCGATTTGAAAACTGTAACAGATGTTAAAGGGACAAAAGTGAGGTGAGAGTGGCGGAAGGAAACGAAATTGAGAGAACGAATGAAACTAGAAATGGCATGACGCAAAATTCGAAAGTAAAAAAAATCGAAAGAATGGATGATAGCCAAAGTTTGACGCATGTTGGACTGAAAGTACAGAAACAAAGAAGGATGAATGAGAGTGAAAGTGAAAAGAGGGGGTCGAGAATTAGAAAGATTGAATGATAGAATGTGTCATGATATTTGGAAGTTGAAATGGATTGGATGAAATTGATGCAGAATGAAATTAAGAAAATTCAGGTAAAAACTATTAAAATAAATCATGATGGCATGAAAGAGTTAACGAAAGATGAGCGAGTAGCATTGTATGCCCTATCCATTACTAAAGGTGTATTGGTGAGTGGATGCACAAGGTATGTTTTCCACGTAGTAAAATGAGTAGAGTGATTGAGGCATTGGATATGAGGCAGGAGCGAGTAAAAGAATTAATAGTATTATTAGGTACGAATGATTTGAGAGAGGACAAAGAGTGTGTCAGAATGGATATCAGGAGGCTGCTTATTAGGATAAAAGAGAATACTGTGACAGGAAGGTAGTTAGCGTGTTGACTAGGTATGAGTGTGGTGAAATGAGGCAGAGTGCAAGGATTATGAATGATATGCTGGCTGAAATCTGTGAGGAGATGGGAGTACAGTTTGTTCATGCGTGGAATGAGTTTGAGGGACAAAGTGACCTGTATGGGAGTGAAGGACTGCATTTGAGTGGTTATGGTGTGAGTCGCTTAGAGAGACTGCTGCTGGAAGGTAGAGAAGTGAATAGAGAGAATGAATCAGATCGAGTGGGAAGTGATGTGGGAGAGATTGAAAAGGTGGTTATGAATGGGGAAGTGAGTGGTATGAGTATAGAAAATGAGAGAATGGGTGTGCAAGAGGAGCAGGGAAACTGGGAGGCTCAGGGTGGACGGGTACACAGCATGAGAAAGGTGGATGCTCCAAGAGAGGGTGAGCATGTGTAGGCAGGAAAGGAATGGGATGACCATGTATCAAGAGGAGGAAACAGTTGGAATTGAAAAGGGTTTTAAAATGAAGAAGCAGAAAAGGAAATGGCACCAGTCGAGCATGGAGAGATCACATTGAGTGAGTGGTATCAGTGGAACTAGCTGTAGATCCAGAAATGAGCTGTTGTGTTTGTATACAAATGCTAGAAGTATAAGAAACAAGACAGATGAAATGGTTGCACTAATTGCGTCTGTTCACCTAAAGATTGTCGGAATAAGTGAGACATAGCTGGAAGAGGATGACATCCTGACAGGAATAGAGATGGAAGGGTATGATGTGTTTCGTGAGGACAGAATGGGTAAAAAGGGAGGGGGGGAGTGCTATTGATGATAGAGAAAGAGTTATGTTCATGTAAAGTAGAGATGCAAGAGGGAAATAGTGCCAGTAGTTTTGAGGCAGTATGGTGTGAGATAGAGGTGAATGGAATCAAATACTTGGTGGGATGTTGTTATAGATCAGGTAATGTGGATGGTGGTGATAATGAAATGTACAATCAAATTAGCCAAGTAAATAAGAAAAGGGTGATTTTAATAATAGCAATATAGACTGGAACGATGAGATAGCAACTGGAAGTAAAGAAAACGAGTTTCTTGAGTTTTTGAGGGATAACTTCCTCAGACAGTATGTAACAGAGGGCACATGAGGATTGAGGGTCTTGGATTTGGTCATCTCATCAGAGGGTGTAATTATAAATGAGGTGTCAAATCATCCACCAATTGGTGAGAGTGACCATGAGGTGATTACATGGGTGGTTGCCAGAAGTGTGAGGACCTATGTGAGAAAAGGGTATATGTGGAACTAGGGGGTGATTATGAAGAGCTCAGGAGACAGCTTGTGGGTGTAGCATGGAATGAGGAGTTAGCTGGAAAAGAGATCAATGCAGCTTGGGGGATTTTCAAAAACTGTTTAGTAGATGCAATGTCTAAATGTATTCCAAGAGTGAGAAAGTTAAATGAGGTGGGTGTGAGATGGATGAATAAAGAGATTAAGCATGCGATACAGAGAAAAAGGGCATTGTGGAGGCAGCATAAGAGAAGTGGAAATAACCAATTCCATGAGGTCTACAAAGACCAAGCAAGGAGGGTGACTTGGTTGGTGAGGGTAGCTAGAGAGGTATGAACAGCAGTTGGCTAAATTGAAGCCAAAAAGAATTCTAAGGAACTCTTTCGATATGTAGCCAGCAAAAGAAAGAATAATTATGGAAGGATGACAATGATTGGAGAAAATGGTATAAAGATAGCTGATGCAGAATGTGTGGTGGAGATACTTAATGAACAGTTCATAAAGATCTTTCAATCTTGTGAATGTGACTTCATGGAGGGATTGAGAGCAGTTGATGATTGGGAGAGACTGACTGTAGTGCAAGAGGTGTATGGGGAGTTGAGTAAACTAGATGTTAATAAGGCTGTGGGACTTGATAACATATCACCACGTATTCTGAGTATTCTGAAAGAATGTGCCAGGGAGTTGACACCTGCCTTGACATATTTTTTTAATATGAGTCTTGCACTTGGTCAAGTTCCTAAGGAGTGGAAGGAGGGCAAGATTGTGCCACTTCATAAAGGAGGTGATCGAACTCGAGCATCAAACTATAGGCCTATCTGTGTGTCAGGTGTTGTGGTTAAGTTGTTGGAGAAGCTTGTGAGACCTAGGATCCAGAGTTGGGTTGATAACAATGGTATTATCTTTGATGGACAGCATGGATTTGCTAAAGGGAGGTCATGTTTTTTAACTTACTTATTACAATAAAGTGACTGCTTCCTTGGACAGAGGAAAAGGATACACAGTAATATACTTGGATTTTGCAAAGGCTTTTGATAGAGTACCTCATGATAGATTGACAGTCAAACTACAGCAGATGGGGTTGGATATTAGATTGGAGACTGGCTATCTGATAGTATCAACAATTTGTGTATGGGGGAGTGATATTCAGGAAAAGGAAAGTCACTAGTTGAGTGCCTCAGGGGCCTGTTTTAGGTCCATTACTGTTTAACTTGTATATTAATGATATAGGTAAAGATTTGGATGGAGATATTCAGTTGTTTGCAGATGATGCAAAGTTGGGACGAACCATGAAGTGTAGTGAAGATGTTGTGGCCTTACAGGAAGACTTGAATAGATTGAGTGGTTGGGCACGGAAATGGGGATGTGAATTCAATGTTGCAAAATGTAAGGTTTTAAAATTTGGAAAAGAAAGATGGGATGCAGAATTTATGCTTGGTGAGAATATATTGTTGGAAGTAGAGGAAATCAGAGATCTGGGGGTGCTACTGGATAAGGATCTAAAATTTGGAGGACACATCG
Organism: Typopeltis vanoorti; assembly: GCF_054136105.1. Lineage (NCBI taxonomy): Eukaryota > Metazoa > Arthropoda > Arachnida > Uropygi > Thelyphonidae > Typopeltis > Typopeltis vanoorti. The sequence goes on along the minus strand of NC_143568.1, from coordinate 57,791,288 downwards.
CCAAAATTGTGAAGACAACACAAAGGCTCCTGGGAATGATGCGGAGGACATTTACATGTAGAAGTAGGGAGATTCTTGTTCCGTTGTATAAGGCTTTGATTAGGCCACACGTGTACTATTGTGCCCAGATTTGGTCACTGGGTTTTCAGAAGGATGAAGAGATGTTGGAAAGGATCCAAAGGCGACTGACTAAGGTAGTTTCTAACCTCTGTAATGTCGAGTATGAGGAAAGATTGAGAAGATGTAATTTGAAGAGTCTGGTGGACAGGAGGAAGAGGGGAGATATGATAGACAACTACAAGTAGTAAGGGGTTGTTATAGGATCAATGGTGGAGCAGTTTTACAGAGAATAGTGGGAGATCAGGGGAGAACCAGAAGTCATCCTTGGAAACTGTATAAAGAGGGTGTGAGTAGGGGAAGTGAGAGGCAGGTTTTTTCATGCAGAGTTGTGAATGATTGGAATGCCTTGCCTGAGAATGTGGCGTCTGCAAATAGTTTGAATGTGTTTAAAACACGGTATATGATGAGCTGTGTGTGTGTGTGATAAAAATGACCTCCCAGATGAGTCTTTTGACTCCATGAGGTCTTGGGGTGGTAATAATAATATACCTATTATAGCAAACCAAGCAGAATCATTCCTTAATCTAATTCAGCTGTTACTCTATTATAAAGAGTTAGTAAATTACTAAAGCATGACCTACCTTTCACAAAGTCATGTTTTCCATCTTACACTATCATATTTTTATCTACTCATTCTTGAATTCTCTTTTTGACTAGTTTTTCAAGTACTTTTACCCAGGGCTGTCATAAGGCATAGGCACACTAGGCAGTTGCGTAGGGGCTCTATGCTGCCATATTATTCATGAGAGATCTCTTGGCAGAGTGTATAAATTATTCAACCTCTTGCTGGAATGCTGAGCTAAGAAAGAGAATTGGAGATGGTGCACAATGCACCGATAACTAAATAATTTCAGAAAACTTGAAATTTGTGTTTCTAAATGTTGAAATTTCACTCAGAGTGTTCATGTGCATGATGGTGACCAACAGTACAGGATGTTCATTTACAAGATTTAAACTTAAAAAGAATCAGCTTCGCAATCTAACAACTGATCGAGCAGCAGGATTTGAAACAGCTTTCACCCATGTACATGGAAAACGACATCCTAAAGACCATTGACTTGAAGCCAATTATAAATCAATTCTCTGCAAAGAAATTCATAAAAGTTTGTGTTGATTAATCCTCACTTTACAGCATGTTTTTTTTATGTTTAAATATTGATTTTGTTAAAAGTACCAATAAATCTACAGGCTTAATTTTATTGACCGTTTACATTTTTATTCCCATAAGTAGGGGGCCCCCAGTGCATTGCTTTGGGTCTACAATACTATTAAGAGGGTACTGCTTTTACCACCGTTCCGTAGATACTGATTGGTCTATAATTTGCTACTGCAGTCTTAGAACCTCCCTTATGCAAGAGAAATATTTTGCCTTCTTTTCACTCTCTGGAACTCTACCAGAGCTGAGACTTCAATTAAAAAGCCTAGTCAGAGGCATTGTCAATTCTCTTACACATTCTCGAAAACACAAGCTGATATCCCTTCTAATCCCACAGCTGTATTTACATTGACATTCTGCAATGTTCTAAGAACCTCTAATTCATCCACCTCTGTTCCCACATTAGTATCTGTCACATATGTTAAAGCAGTAACCTCACTTGGATGATATGATACCCTTAGAAAGTGGTCACTCAGTAACTCAACTATTTTATGTACTTCTGTTTCTGTCACCTTGTGACCATCATCATCACTCATTAAGGTTAATCTTCAATAGTTATTCTTCCTCTTACATGCCATGTAATGAAAGAACTTTTTTCATTTCCTTTGGCCTGCTCAGCTAGAGTCTTTTTGTAATCTGATTTTGTCTTCTTTGCCATGCTGATCACCTTTCTTGCCAGAGCCTCGTACTGTTCATGAGTTTGCTGGTCACCTTTCTCGTTATATACCTTCCACTGCATTTTCTTCTTCTTCTGTGGCTCATGCTTAATGATATCACTCATCCATTTAACTCTTACCTGGTTAACCCTCCTTACCTTCGGTATACAATTTAATATTGCTTCCTCTGGATGACTGTTAATTCTCCCATGCACTACTAACATTCTTACTCTGCAGTGTTTTATACTTTTATACTATGGTACATATTTAAGTTTTCTCTTAAGCTTGTCATAATGCCATGTAGTTCCACATATACCCCTTCTTAACACAATATTCCTCATGTTTTATAATCTCCCAAGTCAAGACTACATGGTCACCTTGTGATCCTATGACCAGGTCCAATACTCTCGCTCTCCTACCCTCTCCATCATATGCTTCAAGTAATTATCTCTCAGTAGGTGTATAAATTCCATTTCCTTCCTGCCATTGATCTTTCTTCTTTCCAGTCTCTATCTCCATAGGTGAAGTTCCCCATAATCATGCAACCTGAACTCATCGTACTAATTTGCCAATGCATGTCTTCCAGATCGTCTGCGGAACTCCCTGGCCTGTAGCACAATCCAACTGTATATTCTGTCTTACTGGCATTGATCACACCAGACTGCTTCAAATGAACAGCCATACTCCCACCTATCTCCTATTCTTTTTGTTTACAATTTATCTGCTATCATCAGCAGTACCCCCTCTCCCCAATGCTATCTTCTCTATCTTTCCTCACGCCTTCACATTCTATCCCTGTAACTACATCTGCTGTTAGCTAAGTCTCACTAATGCCTATAACTTTTGGCGAGGTTGCACTAACAAATGCCAGAAACTCCTCCTCCTCCTTGTTCCTGATACTTCTGGTATTGGTATATAGAAACTGCAGCATCCCTTTAGGCCCCAAATCACCTTTACTTCCTGAATTGACTACCCTACATTCAATATTTTTGCTTGAGAGACTAGATTCCACACTTGGTCATTTTCACTCACTCATCTCATGGGTGCCTTCACACAAACTCGCCTCGCCAACCAGGTTTGCTTATTAATTACCAACCCTCCATGTAACCAACACATTCACTGAATAATAAAGTTTAGTATTCAGATGTTATTGAAATTCGTCAAGTCATAATTTTAGTTTAGAATGGGCCATTTTTAATCTCAGAATTAGGCAAAACAATTTATTATTATTATTATTCAGGCCTCCATGGAGTCGAAAGACTCATCGTGGGAGGCCTTCCTAAGAACATAAAGTCTGTCAAGACTCATCGAGGGGAGATCCCTCCTAAGAAATACAAAGTCTATCATACCACTCCTTAAACTCATTGACCGATCTCGCTCTCACCACTCCATCAGGCAATGTATTCCACGGTTCAACACCCTCCACGCAAAGAAACCACTCCTCACCCTCTTGCTCACAGTTTCCTTTCGTAACTACCAGGGATGGCCTCTTGTCATCACTCCTTCCCGCTGTCCAACCAAGCAAAGGAACTCCCCAGTGTCAACCCTGTAACCACCTCTCAACAGTTTAAAAGTCTCAATCATATCACCTCTCCTTGTTCTATCCACCAAACTCTGCAGTCCACATTCCCTCAGCTGATCCTCGTAACTATCCTTGTACAGTCCTGAAACCATCTTTGTCATCCGTCTTTGTATCTTTTCCACAGTTAATTTATCCCCTTCAAATCCTGGAGACCAAATCTGAGAAGGTAACACAGAGGCAATCCTCTGTGTTACCTTCACCACCTTTGCAATATGTCCCCTAAACTTCAGGTTTCTATCAATCATCAACCCCAGATCTCTTGTCTCCTCTACTTCCTCCAGCATAACTCCTCCCATAGAGTATGCTGCATCCCATCGATGTTTCCCAAACCTCAAGACCTTACATTTTGCTGCATTAAACTGACAACCCCCATTCATTTGCCCATCTATCTAGCTTATTCAAATCCTCTTGCAGGGCTACCACATCTGCACTATTACTAATAATATTTCCTAGCTTCGCATCATCCGCAAGCAACTGAATATCCCCTTGCAATCCACTGGCAATGTCATTAATACAAAGGTTAAACAATATAGGTCCTAGTACTGAGCCCTGTGGGACCCCACCTGTAACCCTCTGCCTCCTTGAAACTGCTCCACCATACACAACTCTCTGATACCTATCAGACAGCCAATCCTGAATCCAGTTGACCAATCTGACATCCAGACCCATGTGCTGCAACTTAAATATCAGCTTATCATGTGGCACCATGTCAAATGCCTTTGCTAAGTCTAAGAAAATTGCAGTATATGCCTTTCCCTCACCTAATGTTCTTGTAACTTTATTATAAAAGGCTAGCATATTGCTAAAACAAGAGCGCCCTTTCACAAATCCATGTTGTCTCTCACAGATAACATTATCCTCATCTGCCCAATGTTGTATATGGTCCCTCACTACTTTCTCCAAGATCTTAACAACTACTGATGACACACAAACTGGCCTATTATTAGACACTTCCAGTCTGTTACCACCCTTATGCAATAGCACTATCTTACCTTCCTTCCATTCCATGGGCACCTTTGCCGAAGCCAGACTTTCATTGAAAAGCCAGGTTAAAGGCACTGTCAGTTCCCTGGTACATTCTCTCAAAACTCGTGGTGAAATAGCATCCAGTCCCAAAGCTTTACTGACATCCAGAGTACTCAGTATCTGAAACACACTCTCCTCCTGTACCTCTAAACCTTGAACCAGCCCTATCCCTCTAGCATTAAAACTGACTCCTCTAGGATGAAATACTCCAATAAAGTGTTCTTTGAACAATTCCACTATGCCCTCTGCATCAGTCACTCTATTCCCATTTTTATCCCACACTATCATTCTTCCACAGTCATTTCTCCTCCTACTGGCCACATAGCTAAAACATTCCTTGGATTTTCTTTGGATCTTAGGGCCAACCTCCTCTCATATTCCAGTTTCGCTTTCCATACCACACTAGTCACTCTTCTGGCCTGTGTCTTATATTCTTCACGCATCCTCTCTTCACCTGTATCCTTATATCTCTTCCATAGCCTCTTTTTCGCATGCAATTCCTGTTTAATATTGTTTGTCATCCACTTTACTCCAAATTGTGTCCTCTTCTTCACTCGTGGTATACAACTTACCATTGCTGCTAACAAATATTCTTTCACAATTTCCCGTGCACTAATGACACACCGGCCTTCCAATTCCTCCCTCCATGAAACTTCCCGAAGTTGACGTCTACGACTATTATAATCACCTGCTTTATAATTCCACATAAGTTCCCGTCTCTTTGATACTCCTACATGTCTATTCATTTTCCAAGTCAAAACCATATGGTCATTCTCTCCAACTGGTGGGAGAGATGTCATCTCAGTTATTATCAACTCTTCTGATGCTATAACCAAATCTAAAACTCTTGAACCTCTTGTTCCCTCTGTTACACGTTGCCTAAGACATTTGTCCCTCAAGAATTCTAGAAATTCCATTCCCCTATTGCTACATGCATCTTCCTCTCTCCAATTTATACTACTGTGGTTAAAATCCCCCATAACAATCATTCTTCTTGCACTTGCCAAACTTAGCTGTCTAAACATCTCCTGGTCCCCATCCTCTGTGCTCCTGGGTCTGTAGCAACACTCCACTAAATATCCTGTCTTGCCTACCTCTACCTCACACCATATGCTCTCAAAATCATTTGTCTCACTTCCTTCCAAAAGCCTCCACACTTAGAGGACATAGGTCATCACTTATCATAAGCAGTACTCCACCACGACACTTTCCCCTCCTATCCTGACGAAAAATGCTATGCCCTGCGACTTCTATTCCTGTTGTTATATCCCCTTCTGTCAACCACGTCTCAGTGATCCCAATAATTTTTAGCCAGGCTGATGCTATCTGCACCACCAATTCCTCTCCCTTATTCCGGATACTCCTGACATTAGTATAAAACATATAAATGCCATAGTTTCTATACCCAGCATTATCCCTTCTAGACTCCACTGGGCTCAGTGCTACCTGACAGCGTCTCCCTTCTCCCAAGTATCCATTCCCACAAGAGGCCACCCCCTGCTATCATCCTCCCTGGGACACACTGACTCGTTCAGAACAGCAATCTCTCCAGATGCCTACGTCCTTCCTCATTCAAATGTAAGCGGTCTCTCGCATACAATTCCTCTCTTTCCTCAAACACACTCCAAGCATCCACATATACCAGTCCTCTCGTCACATATTCTCGCTATTATGCCATTCAATATCACCGCTCTTCTGCTCAGTTCATCATTATCATACCTAGGCAATACAGACACTATTTTTCCTCTCTCTCTCTGTCTTCTTCCGTACAGCCTCAAGCAAAAATCTCATATTTCTCGCTGCCCAACTTACATTAACACTCAAATCATTTGTTCCTACCATCACAATCATCTCATCCACCCTTTCACCTCTCTTAATTGCCATAGCCTCCCTTTCTATTGTTCCTCCTGGCAAACACTCCTCACGCATCCTATCTTGAACACCACGGATCATTGAGTCGCCATACATTATACTTCTTACCATTCTCTCTCTCCTACTGTTTCCATTCTCCCCTCTTCTAGCACTCACGTACATCTCTCTCATTCCCTCTCTCCTACTGTTTCCATTTTCTCCACTTCTAGCACTTCCATATCCCTCTCTCATTCCATCTCTCCTACTGTTTCCATCCTCTCGTCTTCTAGCATTCCCATATCTCTCTCTTATTCCATTCTCTCCTACTGTTTCCATTCTCTCCTCTTCTAGCACTTTCATATCTGTCTCTCATTCCATCTCTCCTACTGTTTCCATCCTCTCCTCTGCTAGCATTCCCATACCTCTCTCTCATTCCCTCTCTTCTACTGTTTCCATTCTCTCCTCTTCTGGCACCCACATACCTCTCACTCATTCCCTCTCTTCTGTTTCCTTTCTCTCCTCTTCTAACACTCCCAAATTTCTCTCTCTCCCCCACTCTGATTCGGCTTGCATTTATCTCTTCCATTCTCCTAATCTTATCTTTCATACTTCTGCTCTCATTCACAAGACATTCCACCTCCTCTTTCAGCTCATCTATCTCCATCTGCAGGTCAGTCACTCTTAATCTAAATTCACTCTCCCAAACAAAACCATCCCCTAAACTTTCACAGTCACTCATGCCTTCCACACTATCAACTGTTATTTTCTCATTCGTACATATATTTTTTTCATTCTCTCCTATCACGCTACATTCATTCCTCATTCCTGGAGCAACAAGGTCGGATATTGATAATTCGACACTTATTTCCTCTCACTGCCTGCATTTTGCCCACATACGCTCTCCGCTCTCTTTAACAAGCCACATATCTAATTCTTGAGACGTATACATCTGCAAGTACTGCATACCACAAAGTCCCTTATGATATTTCTTATAATCGAGTTCTTAAATGGTGGAGGACTTGGCGATATGCCACTTGCAACTGCAGCTGAATCCGCCATTATTCCTTACTGCCGAGTAGTGTAATCGTTAATTATTCAATTAATAAAATCCGTTACATAAATAGAAAAAAAAAAGTACAAACAATTACAAGCAAAACAAAACATTTAAGTACACTAAATAAAATAAAATATGACTAAATACAGTAATGAAAACTTAGCTTCGTTTTGTCTTCCACTGTTATGCATTCGATTCCGATTGTAACCAAAACATATTATATCGCAACAGCAACTAACTTCCAATAAACAACCACTGAAGTACACTCGTATTCAAAGAAACAATTTAGCACTCAAAAACGTAGAAAAATGGGGAAAAAAACGGACTATTCACCAATTAAAAATCACTTTCTTCTGCACAGCTCAAATTCACAGCCACATGCGCCATTTGAAATGATCCAAAATACTAATACAGTATAAGAATGTTATTGCACTGTTTATTTAACTCGAAACTAATTTTATCACTTAGGCTGAGTTGAACATTCGGGCAGGTTTTATTGGTTACATGAATGTGTCAGTTTCAAGCCACTAGTGATTGACCAGTGAATAACACATTTTGATCTTGCTAATAATAATGAAAGCACATACTTATATCCAGCAGGCAGGCTGGTCAGGTAAGCATAATGCACTCTGTTTAATGACATGAATTCATGGAACTTTCTGAAAGGTCAACTTTTCAGATCTTTAACTTTCAGATATAATTCTTTGGAAATTATATTTCAGATTTTATCTTTACTAATTTAACATTTTTAATATCTAAGAAGGTTCCAATATTCACTTCAATGCAGTTTCCTGATGTGGGTAATGGACAAATCTAAGGGGTAGTTTTCCCCATAAAGTTACATCTCATTGTAACATTATGTGTATTTGTGACTAATGAGAAATATTACCATTTTTTTTTTTTTTAAGGGAAAAGATCATTTTAAGAGTTTAACATATTTAATAATAATATATATATATATATTCTAAAATTATCAAATCGAGTCTTTTGACGCCATGGAGGCCTGAATCATAATAATAAATAGTTTTTATAAATTCTAATCTTTTCTCCATCATCAATTCAATTCTTGGTTCTTAGATAGTCCCCAATTAGAGATTTCAGGTAATTTAATGTAGCCAGTATGTCATTCCTCTGCTGCATTCCTCCAAGTGTAAGTATTTTATGTTTGTTGGATGTGTATTCAAAGGATTGGTTTGCTTGTTTTGAGGAATGAAAAACCTGAGTTTCTGGGAAAAAATTCTCCACCTCTGTATGACATAAACTAGCTCACCTTTAGTTGAAAAAAAAATGATAAAGGTTCCTCACATCATAGATAGGATTCAAATCCAGTTCCTTCCATCCAAAGAGCTTCATCAAAACCAAATGAGCTAAACCAAAAGGCTCACTTACTGGATATAAATTATCAATTGGAATACTGCCTGCTGATTGAGCTGTTTGACATTGACTCTCTTAATTCGTTAAAATGCTTAAAACACTTTGGCTTTCAGAAACTTGTTTGCATTGCTAATTTTATTTGCAGTATTTCTTCAGACATGGTGCATATCCATAAAAAAAAAAAAAAAAAAAAAGAAGTTCAAAATCCAAATGTTGACAGTAATTATTAAAGCTGAACTACTGAAATATGCTTATGAAATACCAACATTTAGTGAAAATTTCTCAATAAATTATATTTCATATCACTGGTAGTGAGCTAAGATGGATACAATGAGCGACGCAAGCTGTTAAAATAATAAGTATTAGTAGTAAGAAAAGATATGATTGTGTTTATTTCATGACAGTACTGGTGTTTTAGTTTGCACTATTCGAATTGACAATTTTTTGTATAATTGTGTTGTTATTTAAGTTAAGGGATATTACATCCCATATTGTTTCATGCCGAATATAGAAACTATATAAAGTTCGGCAAGTCCAAGCGTAAGCAATACCTGGATAGTGCAACACATAGCAGTCGGCACGAAACTCTTTGAGTTTCTTATTCGACTATGAAACAATATGGGATATAATATCCTTTAACTTAAATAATTTCACGTCGCCAAATTAAAGGCTTTGTCTCTTCATATAATTAGTAATTTATTAGGGCACCTTTTTGGCAATTCTTATAGTAGGGTATGTAAGTTCTTTGAGAAGCTCCGCTTGGAGGTAGGTTTGTGCCTGTCTCTGAGTGGGGCTACTGCTGAGATTATGGCTCTGCTTAGTGTTGGGGGGGGGGGGGCGAGCCTGCCACTGGGTAGAGCCAATGCTGAGAAGTTCTTCTCGGTGATAGGGTGAGCCTGTCATTGAGTGGAACAATGCTGAGTTGGATGATCTTTCGGGATCATCTTATTTTTAGAGCCCACTTCACCCATACAAAAGGTTGAAACCAGTCTGAGTAGTGACCTTCTCTCATAATGTAGAACAGTAATGCAGCTCCTAGGAGCTGGGTTTCACATTATGAGTAAATACCAACAGTGATCAGAGCTTGCTCCACCTTTGCTATGAGTTGCCTCAGTGTTGCACTACCAAATGGGTTGTGTTGCACTATCCAGGTATTATTCGGCATGAAACTCTGAGTTTCTTATTCGGCTATGAGACGATATGGGATGTAATATCCCTTAACTTAAATAATTTCACGTCGCCGAATTGAAGCCTTTGGCTCTTCATATAATTAGTATTGTGTTGTATTTGTTTAGCATTTAGTTTGTAAAATCTTATCTGAGTATTGTCTCCATGTGTAGCAATCATGTTCAACATGGCAGCTGCCAGTTTCAGTAACTGCTGACTGAGCTGTTTGACATCTCTCTCAATTCTTTAAAACACTTTGGCCCTAACCCTCACCCATTTAAAGATTATGTTATCCATAACTTAGTTGAGATTTTGTAGCTTGCTACACATGTATATATGTGTCCCACTGTTTAAGAATGTGTGTGTATGTGTGCCTGAAATGAAGGCAGTGGGAAGCACTGGGAGACAAGAGTGTCTTCAGAAATGGGTGATTTTCAGTTTGTGGATGCAAGTAATGTGGTTGAAGGATGCAGAGAATGTTAAAGATTTACATATAGATTTAGCCTTGGGTAGTTTAGTGGACAGAGGTTTGTCTGATGGCCATGATTTTTTTTTTGTATGTGTAATTGAAAGCAAAATGTGTGGAACTGCTGAGAAATTAGATGGAAAGAATGAAGACTGAATTGAGGAGGGTGAATGAAGATCTTGCGAGGATAGAAAGGTTGGCTAGTGTGAGATGAACGAGAGTAGGTGTAAGAGAACAGCATCAGACAGCGAGGGAAACAGTAGGAGGCAAGAGAATGGGAGAGACAGTAGAAGAGAGGAAATCACAGAAGATGAGAGTGTGGAAGCAAGGGATAGAGAGGTGAGAGGGAGGAGGGAGGGAGAGAGAGAGAGAGAGACTGTAAGCCATAAGAGTCAGTGAGAGAAGGATGAATGAATTTATTTGGAGTGTCATATATGGAGATTCGATGATTTGGGGCATGCAGAGCAGAGTGCCAAAGCAGTGCTTTCCCGGTGGAATGATAGAGACTGTGGAAATGGTAGTGAAGAGAAATAAAAGTGTGGAGGAAATGATAGTAATGGTTGGGACGAATGACCTGAGAGCCAGCATGAATTGTATAGCACGAGATTTGAGGTTGATGCTAGACATGGTGCAGCAGAAATGAGTCCGAGGAAAGATAGTGAGCATGTTGCCCCGGTATGATAATGTGGAGTGGAGAAGAAGAGCAGGGATGATGAATGAGGTGATAATGAGATTGTGCAGGAAAAGGGATCTGTAATATGTGGATGTGTGGAATATGTTTGAGGATAGAAGGGAGCTGTATGTAAGAGATGGATTGCATTCGAATTTAGAAGGTGCAGGCATTTGGAAATACTTGTTTTCTGGGTTATATTATATAAAGGGAAACTAGAATTGCAAAGGTGGAATATAGTAGGGATGGCCTTGTGGGGATAGCGGCTTGAGAAATAAGAGGATGTACACTGTATTGCAGAGCCAGTGGAGTATGAGGGGAGTAATGGCTAAGAACAAGAATACTGACAATGCTCTGGTTTTTCTGTATACAAATGCTAGGTGCATTAGTTAAAAAAAAAAAAAAAAAAAAGTAATGACTCTGTGGCATTGATTGACTCAATTTCTAAGATTGTTATCAGTGAAACTTGGTTAGCTGGGGAGGATGTTCTAACAAGGATAGAAATCGAAGGGTGACATCGATTATCGGTGACCTAGCGTATTTCAGCAGGATGGGGAAGGTAAATGTAGTGGTGGTGGAGTGTTACTCATGATAGATGAATTGTGTGCTCTCAGAGTGGAGAATCTCAGTGAAAATAACACTAATAACTTTGAGAGTATATGGTGTGAGATGGATGTTTATAGGACAAGATATTTAGTGTGATGTTGCTACAGACCAGGGAATATAGATGGTGATGAGCAGGACATGTTTAAGCAAATTAGTTTGGAAAGTGCAAAGTAGGTGATCATAATGGTAGACTTCAACTATAAGTGATATAAACTTGGCAGAGGAGACAGTATGCAGTAATAAAGGAATTGAATTTTCGGATTTCTTGAGGGACAACTGTCTTAGGCAGCATGTAATGGAAGGAACGTGAAGATTGAGAATTCTGGATTTGGTCATAGCATCAGAGTATCCAATAGTGACTGAGATGGCATACTTGCTCCAGCTGGTGCAAGTGACCCTGTAGTCCTAACTTGGGATGAATAGGCATGGGGGAGGTATCAAAACAGAAGAAAGTTATGTGGAATTATATAAAGGGAAATTGCAGATGAAAAAGAGATTATGGAAGGCATATAAAGAGAGAGGCAGAGAGAAGTTTCATGAGGAATATAAAGCTCAAGCTAGGAAAGTAACTAATATTGTAAGGAGAGAAAAAATTAGAATATGAGCAGAGGCTGGCACTGCAATCCAAGGAGTTTTTTCTCTATGTGACAAGTAGGAGGGAAAATGATAGTGGATGGATTTGCAGGAGGGAGATGGGAATCAGATGACCAAAGCAAATGCATACTTGAGCTATTTAAAGATCACTTTATTAGAGTGATCCACCCTGGTACTACAGGCTTTATTCCTAGAGGGATAATGTGTGGTGAAGTGTCAGATGTGAATGAAAAGGATGTATTCCATATACTGAGTACACTAAATGTCAATAATGCTGGGGGACTAAATGGAATTTCACCATATATATTAAGAGAATGTGCTATAGAAATGACTGTGCCATTAACCTGGCTGTTTAATGAGCCTTGTAATGGGATAGGTTCAGGGTGTAGTCTTAAAAGAAATAGTGCCAGGAAAACCTTAGAAACAAAAATCCAGAGCACGAAGTTAGCATTATTATTATTATTATTGCGATGGCTATATGGCAGAGAGATTGCCTTGTTTTCTGAAACAAAAATGACAAGAGCAGCAAGCTGTATTTTTTGACTGAAAGCTGGAAATGCATTATAAGTCTCATTATTATAATTCTTATAATTTATTATAATGAATTTAAAAATGTTGATAGTTTTAAAAAGGTAACAGGGTGTCACCCTGCCCTGACTATACCCCTGGGTAGGTTCCTAAAGAATGGAAGGAAGGTAAGATAGTACCATTTGTTCTTCTGTAGTTAAAATTTTGGAGAAATTGGTAAGAACCATACAGAATTTGGCAGATGAGGGTAATATTGTATATATATCTTGTATATAATATAAGCCAGCATGATTTGTTAAAGTGTGCTATTGTTTTAGTAATCTGGTACCTTTTACAGAGTAACAAGACCCAATAGATGAGGGTAAAGCATTTGACAGGGTGCCACACTTGATTTTTAAGTTTCATCATATGGGTTTGGATATCAAGTTAGTGAACTGGATTGGTAATTTTCTCTCTGATAGATAGCAGAGTTGTATATAAGAGAGCAGTACAGGATGTAGGAAGGTTACAAGTGGAGTTCCACAGAATTCAGTCCTGGGACCATTGCTGTTCAATCTTTAGGTCAATGATATTGTCACAGGACCACAGGGAAATGTTCAATAGTTTTCAAATAATGTGAAGCTTGAGAGGGTTACTAGTAATAGTGCTGATGTTTTGGCTCTTTGTGAGGATTTGAATAAGCTGGAAGGTTGGGCAAAGGCATGGGGGATGTCAGTTTAGTGCAACTAAATGTAAGGTTTTAAATTTTGAGATCCACAGAAGGGATGGGCCTGGCTGGCCGAGTGGTTAATGTATCCGCTCTCCATTCAAAAGGCTGCGGGCTCGAATACAAACGTGGGCATGGATGTTTGTGATTGTCTGTGAAAATACTAGTGGTGGTCGGTAGTAGACAGCATTGGTGTAGATGTGGTTCATTGTAGATGGAGTTGATGATGGGGACAGAGACCTGTAGAGTAAGTGCCCTCCTCGATGAGTCTTGCATGGCCTCCCTGGAGGTGTCATGTAGTAATAATAAAAAGTTATGCTGGAAGAAGTGGAGGAAGCAAAGAATGGTGGGGTGATTGCAGATAGAGATTTAAAGTTCCAGGGAAATAGTGCAAAGGTTGTGAAGACATCTCAGAGAATTGCAGCAGTGTTGAGAACATTGACCAATACAGATAAGTGTGCTGCTGGTTTCATTGTATAGAACTTTGATCAGACCACTTCTGGATTTCTGTGCTCAGATTTGGTCACCAGGATTTGAACAGGATAAAGTAACCTTGGAGAGGGTGCACAGACAAATAACAAAGATGATATCATGACTGTACAATGTTCAGTCATGGGTATAGACTGAGGGGATGTGGACTGCAGAGTTTGGTAAATAGAAGACAAAGGAGGAGGGAGAGATATCATTGAGACATTTAAGCTGTTGAAAGTAGAAAGTATTTTACCTTGGGTATGATAAATGTTAAATATACCAAGCTATTTTAAATCTGGTTTTACTCCAGTTCCCAAGTAAGCAAACAGACAAACAAGTCAAGTTTGCACCTGAAAGTTATTATCGTATTAACACTGAGGAGATTTTTCATATGGTAGAATGAGGGAAAAGAACAAGGACAAGAGGCCATCTCTGGAAATTGCAAAAAGAGGTGGTGAGTAAAACGGTAAGAAGTGTTTTGCATTGCCTGAGAGGGTGGTGAATGTGCAGGCTGTGAATGTAAAGGAGTGGTATGAGAGACTGTATCCACCAGTGTTGACCTCCTGCGATGAGTCTTGTGACTCAATGGCGGCTAGGAAAATTATAATATCTGAGGAGTCAGCATTTCACTAATGCATTTTCCAGGAAAAGAAGAATTAAACATATCTTGAGACCTTCATGTACTTTTTTTTTTTGTACGCATGCATTATGGGGATTATTATTAAGAGAGACCTCTACAGAGTCAGAGACTCATCGAGGGAGGCCACATACTATATGCACCAGCTATCATACTTATTCTTGAATTCATTCACACTGCTTGCACTCACGGTAACCAATGGGAATCCATTCCAATCATGCACAACCCTATGAAAGGAAAATTTAGTCCTCACCCCTTCTTAGCAGCATCCATTCTCAGCTTTTAAGGATGTCCTCTTGACCTTTCCCCCACCATCCATAAATTGAAATCCTGTATGACCTTTCAGAAGTTTCTAAGTCTCAATCATATCACCCCTCTTTCTCCTGTTTGTTAGTGTCTTCAGTCTACAAATTCTGAATTTGTCTTCATAATCAGTACTCCACTGTCCTGATATCATTTTTAACACACACTCTCCAATATATCAGAATCACAATGGAAACCAGGAGACCAAACCTGTGCACAATAGTGAGTACTCTTATCAAGGCCTTGTAAAGAGGCAAAATGACATCTTCACACGTGAATGTTTATTTCAGCATTGAAATTATCTTTTAAGTTGTATTTGCATTCTTTGCTAGGTGGCCCCTGATCTTCATCTTCGTATTACTAACACTTCAAGATCCCTAGCCGCATCAGTTTCTTCTAGCATAATCCCACAAATATAATATGACATTACTGACACTGAACTGACATCCATTTTCCCATGCCCACAATTCCAGCCTATTCAAAACATTCTGCAAGTACTGCATACCAGCAGCATTCCTGATTACCCTACCTATCTTTGCATTGCAGCAAATAGCTGTATGTTGCTTGTCAAATCCTTCCCAGTATCATTAATGTACCTTAAATCTTGCAGACTTACATCCCCTCCTGTATATCACTTTTTGATATCCATCAGTCAGCCATCCTCTTATCCACGCTAATAATCTATAACCCAAACCCATATTCTCCAATTTATGCAACAGTCTACCATGCTGTATTCTGTCAAAAGCTTTAGCAAAATCCAAAAGTTTCATGGTATATCCGTTCTCCTCGTCTAGTTCAATGGTAACATTGTTATAGAATGTGAGCAAGTTGCTAAAACATGACCTTCCCTTAGAAAACCCATCATTGGAAAGTAGAGATTCAACTGTCAACCCATTTCTGAATGCGAGCCCTAACCAATTTTTCCAAAATCTTCACCACCATCACCACTGCTGAGATACTAATTGGTCGATAGTTTTATACATTGGTCTTTGCACAACCATTGTGCAATGAAATTACCATACATTCTTTCTATCCCAGAATCTTCCCTGTTCTAAGACTCATATTAAACAACCTGGTCAAAGGAATAGCCAGTTCAGCTGAATACTCTTTTAGCACACGTGCTGATATCCCATCATTCCCTCTTGTTGAATTCTTATTCAGTTTGTGCAACAACTCACTTCGTCCTCATACACCTGAGTTACTTCATCCAGTGAAGAAGCATCAGTGAGCTCAATGTTGTGTACACTGGGTTGATAGCTTTTAACAAAATGGACACTTATTAGTTGAACAACCTCTTCTGTATTTGTAATCCTCATGCCATCTGCATTTAGAAGAGTTATTCTTTCATATTCATTCTTTTTTTTACTTGCAGCATATCAATAGAATTCTTGTGGGTTGTCTTTAGCACGCAGAGCCAGTTTCTGTTCATATTCAGACTTTGCTTTCTGTACGACAGTTGTGACTACTCTAGCCTGCTGCTTATAATTTTGATAACGAACATCATCCTCATGCACACTGTATTCCTTCCACATCATCCTTTTCTTATGAATCTCTTGCTTAATAAGATTACATCCATTTGATTCCTATCCTAGTTATTCTTCGAACTCTTGGGATACATTCTGATATAGTATCATTTAAGTATTGTTTAAATGCTTCCCATTCCACTGAACTCAGTATACTCCTCAGTTGGGCATAATTTCCTACTTTGTAGTTCAGCATGTAACCTGTTCTGAATGGAACATTCATAAACTTAGTTACTTCCGAAGTGAGTACCGCATGATCACTGTCATCAACTGGAGAGAGAATAGTTACTGTCCGACCTCAAACCCGACTCTAGTCTGGCAACTTGCCAAAAAGAGTCAATTCATGTTGAAGGGAAAAAACAAATATGCTGATGTACGAATTGGTCACCAACACGCAATATCACGTGCTTTATACGTAAAATTTTCCATCTGTTATACAAGCAAAATAGTTATCACTTTAAAAACTACAATGTTCATAAAAGAAAAGCTGATTTTCCGATGTGTAATAATAAACAATTCATTCACAGGAAGGATTGATTACCCAATTATCGGAATTGGATTCTCCTTCTTCTAACATGTGCAGAAGTGTTGAAGGATCTCGTATCTGTGGGAGTACAGTACGTCTTTAACTGAACCCCCCCCCCCCCCAAAAAAAAACCACTATAATGAAATATAACACACTTTGACCTAGAGTTTCTTCTGTCACATGCTGCTTGAGGAAATTGTCCTACAACAGCTCAAAAATTGCATTTTCATTCTTCTCATGAGATTCCACTGCTACCCAAGCGATATTTGGATAATTAAAATCTCCCATTATGATTACTCTTCCACGCTCATCTTTTCTGTTTGGTGATGCATTTCTTCATGACTAGCAACTGATCCACGAGGTCTGTCTGTAACACCCCACTATGTAACTGATCTTGTTAGATTCCACCTCATACCTGATGGCTTCAAACTCACTGTCACATGAAATACTGTTAGTAGTAGCAGTACTATAATCATAGGTCTCAACTCTAACTGGATTCGAGTAATCCAATATCATTAGCAGCATGCTCCCTCCTCTCCTATCCTCTGTATCCTTCCCAGTGGCGTAGCTAGAGGTGTCGCCGCCCGGGGGGAGGTCCCTGAGTTTGCCACCCCTCTCAATACACACCAAAAATACTACAAAAAGTCAAAATGACGTATAGGGAAATAAATTAAAACACTATGTTTATTTTTGAAGTAAAACTTTAATTTCAACATTCTAAAATGTTATTTTTCTTGCTTTTCTGTTAGCAAAATCGTCGATGACATTGGCGAAGTCTATTTCATAGTAACGTAGATAATTCTTAATCAATTTTAATTTAGAAAAACTCCTCTCACAATTAGCAACACTTACAGCAATTGTGAGGAAAATTCGCAGTAGTATTACAATATTTGGAATTCAGTTCTCGAGACTGTATTTTAGAATTAACTGCAAAAGTTCAAAAGGGTTCAAAGTGCTGCCCCTCTGCCCCCCCCCTAGCTATGCCACTGATCCTTCCTAAAAATACTGTACCCTTTACACTTGATACCAGTTAGTATGTTCTAATTCTGATAGC
The DNA here is from genome assembly GCF_054136105.1 of Typopeltis vanoorti. Classification (NCBI taxonomy): domain Eukaryota; kingdom Metazoa; phylum Arthropoda; class Arachnida; order Uropygi; family Thelyphonidae; genus Typopeltis; species Typopeltis vanoorti. The sequence continues at coordinate 57,773,218 of NC_143568.1, read as the reverse complement.
CAGGTCTCACTGATGCCTACAATCTGAGGTCCCAACATATTGACTAAGGCAATAAACTCTACCCATTTGTTTCTGATACACCTAGCATTCGTGTACAGACATAATAATCTACCTGCATGTTCTTTTGTATACTCTTGTTTGTAGTCTGATTGACACAGTTGAACAACTTGCAAATCACTATTCTTCTGTAGTGCCTTATACATATAAACATTTTTGCACACTTTTGTTGGGTCCGAACAGGATGAACACAAAGTCGAGATTGTTCTTTTTTCCATGACAAAGTCCACTTCCGTCATTAACACAGATATATAACATTGTCATTCTTACACTCACATTCTCACCATTCCTCCCTTTAAAATTTAGTTTCCCTGACTCTCTGTTAGATTTCATACCAGTAATAATGTGAATCACTTTTCACTGCTCATGTAATTTCCACTCTGCACAATAGTAATTATGCCTGATAGGGACTCCTTAAAACATTATATAAGCAAAATGGATATTAGATTCAGCATTATTTCAAAGTCCAATGTAGAAACTGAAAGTTTAGTAAGAGACTAGGTCAGTGATCAGTTAATTTTCCGACGTGTAATAATAAACAGCTCATCCCACAAGACCAATTGATTACCCTATTACTGGAATGGATTCTCCTTCTTTTGGCATGCGCAGAAGTGTCGAAGGGTTTCGCATCTGTGGGCATACAGTATATAAATAGAAGACGACACAACATAAATAAAAAAATGAATTTTAATTAGGAAAAATTTTTGGAAAATTTTCTGTTTTTCCCCTTTTTTTTTCTTTGGGGTTCCAGGACCGCTTCCCCCCCGCCTCTGTGTGCACTACTGGACAAGGTAAAAAACCTTAAGAGAGCATAGTACTAAGGAACGTGAAATGTCAGATTCTCTGAAGAGAACCAACCATTGCGAATGTATATCACTACTGGCAATACCATTGCTTTCACAATTCTAACTTTCGTAGCTTTACTCACACCTCTATCTTACATAATTTTTGTCAGGTTAACATCGCTTTTTTCCCCCATGACTATCATTCTTTAATTTCATCACATTTACCATCATTTCTGATTCTGGATCCCAGTAAATTATAACTTTCATCAGCCCTAAGTGATCAAATTAGTTTTACATTAAATAGATAAAAAGTACAATAACATTCTTATATAATGATGTAATTTACTAACACAATTCTGCCCAGAACCACTTTTTGCCTATGTTCCATGGAGAGTTTGTCACCTGTAGTTTATCATTGCATGTGGGACATGCTGGCCTGGTTGGCAGAGTGGTTAGCGTATCTGCTCTTCACCCCAAAAGCTGCGGGTTCGAATCCCTCTGTAGACATAGATGTTTGCGATTGTCAGTGAAAATACTACTAATGGTGGTGGTGGTGGACGGTAGATGGCGTTGCAGTTGGTGGATTGAGTAGGTGCCCTCCCTTGATGAATCCTTGGACTCCCTGGAGATCTCATGTAATAATAACATTGTTCAACCTAAATACTCTGTTTGGTTTAAGTACTGTATTCTATGAAAGGTGGACATCAAGTTTTTCTTTGGAAAATATAACTTCTAGAAAATTCATCAAGGAATTAAATGCCTTAAAAGGAAAATTACTCTTTTCTCTTATTTAAGTTATCACCAGAATGAAACATAATTAATTCCAAACCTGGAAAGTATGTTTGCCCAGCTTTACTACTGTACTTATGTTTATTGAACTGTGTATAATTGGTGAGAAAAGTATGCAGTGAAAGCTTGTATCTGGTTTTTTATAAATTAGTATTACATGGGAACTTCCATTGAGTTAGACGACTCATCACATGAGGCCACACTAATCAATATTCATATGATACCTATCATTCATCTCCTTGAACTCATTCGATGACAAAGTACTAATAGCTTCTTTTCATCAAGGATTAGGCATTTGTCTGTTCCTGCTTTTGTGGTCTTTTTATCATCCAGTCGATCTCTCTCTTTCCTTTTGGTCTATATATTTATCCACTTATTTCGGTAGCTGATATCTATCCATCCTAAATAAATGCTCTTTCTATATTCCCTGATCTTTTCATTTATGTTGTAAATACCCTCTCTTATTAGCTACTGGTGGAGGTCTCCAAACAGTAGATAGAGCAAAAATGGCCTCACCTTTTCCCTATAGAGCAGTGATTTTCAACCTTTTCCATAATACGGCACATCTAGACTAATTATTAAAATTCTGCGGCACACTAAAAATGTATTATTTTAATTTTTTTGATGATCTGGCAAAAAATGGGCATAATTTTGATTGATTTACACACACAAGAAGTGGGAAGACCAGACACTAATAAATAAATACGCAAATTACGACATTATTTCTTTCAATTAATTTGTTTTCATAAATGTCGCGGTACACCTGAAGACCTCTCGCGGCACACCAGTTGAAAATCGCTGCTATAGAGGAATACACTTTGTTAGCAAAAGTATTTGGACACCTTACATGCCATGCAAATTTTAGATCCTACTATATGGAAAAAAAAATTCAGGGAACTGCATAAGTCTAGTAATAAACGTTGGGATGTGCTACATGTTTTCTACTGTACTCAATGTCAAGATGTCAGGTTCAGCTGAACTGACAGACTTCCATTGTCGGATGGTATTCGGGAGTTACATCATCTGTGACATCGTTATCTAAGTATACTGAAATCCACTGTTGCTTATGTCATTCGATGGTGCTCCCACAACAGGAAAAAGCCCTCGAAAGTAACTGACCGAGATCGACGAACTCTTTCTCGGAATGCTCGAGCTTCCCGCATGTCATCAGCAGCGGACTTTGCAATGAACCTGCAGAATTCTGTATGGACATCTGTCAGCACTAGAACTGTCCACGGAGAGTTGGTGACCTTAGGTTACCACGGCAAAGCTGCTGCGAACAAGCATACATCAATTCCTCAACGCCAAACAACGGTTGCACTGGTGTCTTTTACACTGTTCCTAGACTGTAGATATTGGAAAAGGGGTCTGTGGAGCGACGAATCACGGTTTCAAATGTTTAACTCCGGTGGTCGTGTTTTGATGTGGAGATTACCCAGGGAACGGTTTCGGCAGGACTACATCATTCCAACTGTGAAGTTTGGTGGTGGAATGTCCATTGGTGGACGTTCCCAAAACCATGATGTCTGATAGCCTGAACATCTTCCTGCTTCTCATGCTATGGAAGTACTTCAGCAGTGAGCTTTGCATGTTCTGTGCCATACTGCACTGCGTGTCTGAGACTAGTGTCCACAGATCAACATTAAACAATTGGACTAGCCAGCTCAGAGTCCAGACCTCAACCTCAAGGAATATGTTTGGGACGAAGTAGAACGCTTCGCTCCAGACCACAGCGGCCGTCATCACCATCAGCAATGGGGGTGGCTTTGTGTGATGAATGGAAAAATATTCCTGTGGCGAAGTTTCAGAAATTTCTTGAAAGCATTCCCTGAATGGTAGTGGCTGTCATTCAGGCCAAAGGTGGTCCCCCCCCCCGGTAATAAAAATGTAATTAAAACTCTTTTTTTTTGCCATAACTAGGTGTCCAATACTTTTTACAACATAGCATAAAAAGCTTTATCTGAATTTTTTATAAGTTGATTGTAATGGAATCAAAGTTGGATTTCTAGCTTTTATTTCCTTTCTTTGGAATAGGCTTGTTTCCATAGTGATGCAAAATGACTATAATAAGTTAAGTTCTGTAGCGCTAGTTTTAAACACAGTTGGAGTCAGGATTAGAGAAATCAAAATCCGAGGCATTAAATTATTCTTGGATGACAACAAATCTTTTGGTCATGAAATAATTTGGATGGGAAGACCTGATGACACAAGAGGTGGCATGAAGTGATCAGGTGAAATTAGATTAGTGGGAAATACTTTGCCTTGATCATTATTGCAGGAATTGAAAGAGAACAATTGTTAGCTTTCTCTATAGATGACGTTAGAATGGTACTATGTGAACGTAAGTGAGGTAAAAGCAGCGATGAGGGAAATTTATAGTCTTATTTTAATTTAATCCTTACAGTTTTACAATCTGGGATACTGAAGCTGTTGATGTACCAACAGCCTTGGTTCATCATGTGGGTCTTATGGCCATTGCCAATCAGATCCAAGGAAGGCCAGAAAGAATTGGCAAATTTTTAATTTATTTGTTGTGTTTATCCAAAATTGGAGAACCAGCATTTGGACAGTAATCTGGGCTTTTAGACTGCATGGGAGCTCCACCCCTCGTTGGAGTGATTCTGCATCCAAAGAATCAAAACAGCAGAAGCATAAAAAAGATGACGAAATCACGCATGCCACCTCATTTGAAAACACTGCAATGGATAAAATAAGCTGCAAAGGGCATTTAAAGGAAAAGAGACCTGGATAAAGAAGGTCTAAATTCCCTAAGAGAAAGCAGGTGCTTATAATGTATTTATTAAGAGAACTGGTTAAGTCGTGATCAAGTGTTAAGAGAAGTGTATTAGCTTATAAGGTGAATAATTTATAGAACATTGCTACTGTTAGTGAATCTCAACTTTTTGTTCAATTGATTGGTAAAATTAGAGAATGGGAGCTATTCTGAGTTGAACATATTGAAGTTCTTAAGAAACATAACGAGGCCATATCACTGTAATTATTTGAACTAAAAATAATCGAACTTCTCGAAGAGATATAAAATATCCCCGTCGTTATCGGAGAGCAATCAAGACAGCAAATGAACATAATCAAATAGATTAAGAAAATTTTGAGCCGCAGCAGATTCTAATCTGCTGTGGCTCAAAATATGGAGTATATAATTAGAAAAATTGAAGCAAACACTAGCGGCTGCATATTGAATCTTATTAGAAATAATAGATCAGGTTTAGATGTCTTTAAGTTACACTGCACAATGCACATTTAGATTATTGAGCCCACTAATGCTGGTGAAACTGATATATTTCATTTATGAGAATGTTTTGTATGGATTTTATTTATTGTTTTTTGTACACAGTTATTCATTTTTTGTTATTTAATGTTTGTGAGTTTAGGAGATTAAAAACCTAACAAAGAAACATGATATAAACATAGTGATGGGTGACTTCAATGCAAAAGTGGGAAGAGGGGGTGATGGAGAAATTGTTGGCGAACATGGCTTAGGCACCAGAAACGACAGAGGAGATCGCCTAGTCCAGTTCTGTCAGGAAGAAGATCTAAAAATAGCAAATACCTGGTTTATACTTCCACCCAGAAGACTGTACACTTGGAAATCACCTCAAGATAACCAACATAACATTGTCAGAAATCAAATTGATTATATACTGATAAATAAAAGATTCCACAGTAGTATAAAGAGTGCAAAGACTTATCCTGGAGCAGATATCTCATCAGACCACAATCCCATAGTTGCTGAAGTACTTTGGAATAGCTTAAAGAATGCCATCGTACCAACAAGTATTGAAGAATTAGGTTATGTGAATAATATAAAACAACAGGAATGGATGACAGATGAGATTCTTTCTCTTAATGATACAAGAAGAATATACAAAAACAAAGACCTTGCCAGGTATACAGAAACACATAACATCATTAAGAAAAAAATAAAAGAGGCCAAGGAAAATTGGATGAAAAATATATGTACTGAAATTGAACTGCTTCAGAAGAAACATAATTTCAATCTGTATAAGAAAATCAACGAAATTTCTGGAAAACTGAGGAAAACGCAAATAGTGTTTCTAAGAGACGAAAATGGAAAAATAGTTCTAGAAGAAGAGAATAAAGCACAGATTTGGATAAAATATGCAACAGAACTTTTCAATGATACTAGACAGAAGCCTATAAATATAAAATATAACATTCAAGGACCAGCAATCATGAAATGCAAAATAGAGAATGCTATACGAAGAAGTAAAACAGGAAAAGCCAATGGACCAGATGGTGTGCAAACACAATTTTTAAAATTAATAGAACCAGATAACATCACACTTCTTGAAAAACTATTTAATAAAATATATGAAAGTGATGAATTTCCATCAGATTGGCTCAAATCTACATTTATCAGCGAATTCCTGTAGTGACTTCCGACTTATTAGTCTAATGAGCCAAACTTTAAAAATATTTTTGAAAGTAATTCAGAATCGTATTTATAGAAAAAGTGAAGAAACTCTAAGTGACACACAATACGGCTTTCGGAATGGTTTTGGTACTAGAGAGGCCCTTTTCTGTACCCAAATATTGATACAAAAATGCATAGAAAAACAGAAATCTGTCTTTGTGTTTCATAGATTTTGAAAAAGCATTCGACAAAGTCAGACACACTAACTTAATAGAAGTCCATCAACAAATAAGGCTAGACGAACAAGACATAAGACTAATAACAAATCTGTATTGGAATCAGTCAGCTACCGTTCAATTAGACAACATTACCACCAGTGATATTAACATCAAAAGAGGAGTGAGACAAGGATGTGTGCTCTCATCACTCCTGTTCAACATATATGCAGAGGTAATCTTTAAAAAACCATTAGAAGAATGTTCAAAGGGAATCACAATCAATGGAAAGATTGTTAACAACCTTCGATATGCAGATGACACCGTGCTAATTGCAGATAATATTATGGATCTCCAAAAACTCATTGACAGAGTATACATAGAAAGCCAAAGAATGGGAATAAATATAAACATCGACAAGACAAAATACATGATCATCAGCAAACATCCAACCTCATCAATGAAACTGACACTCGATGGGAAAAATATTGATCAAGTGTCAAGATATAAATATCTTGGTTGCTGGCTTAATGAACGGTGGGACCCAGAAATAGATATAAAGAAAAGGATTGAAGTTGCACGGCAGTCCTTCATGAAAATGAAAACACTATTCTGCAATAAAGACCTAAACATGTAAGTCAGATGCCGAATGCTGAAATGCTACGTGTGCTATTCTGCTCTATGGAGTTGAAACATGGACATTGAAGGCGACAACCATCAAGAAAATCGAAGCCTTTGAGATGTGGTTATACAGAAGAATGCTAAAGATATCATGGACAGAAAAAATTACCAATGAAGATGTCTTAAAATCCATTGGCAAAGCTAAACATCTTGTACAAATAATCAAGAAACAAAAAACATATCTTGGCCACATCACGAGAAACAGCAAATACCAACTTCTACAAACTATTTTGATAGGAAGAATTGGTGGCAAAGGAACTTGAGGAAGAAAAAGAGTATCATCGTTTGACAACATCAAGACGTGGACAGGAAAGAGCAGTGCACAACTGCTCAGATTAGCACAAGAGCGCAGTTTGTTCGCCAAGATGGTCGCTGATCTTCGATAGAAGATAGCACAATAATAAGAAGAGTTTAGGAGGACTATGTAGGCGGACTCATGGGCAAGCCTTTCACACAGAAAGCCTACTTCCTGTTCCTTTGCATTGATAGTTTATCTGAACACCACTATTATGTGACACCTGCAAGATCATATCGCCAGAAAACAATATTATTATTATTACATGACACCTCCAGGGAGTACAAGGACTCATCGAGTGAGAGCACCTGCTCTCCACTCTCTGTCTCCACTACTCAATCCAGCAACTACAACGCCATCTGCCGTCCACCACCACCATTAGTCGTATTTTCACTGACAATTGCAAATATCCATGCCCAAGGCGGGATTCGAACCCACAGTCTTTGGGGTGGAGAGCGGATACGCTAACCACTCTGCCAACCAGGCCAGCATGTCCCACATGCAATGATAAACTACAGGTGACAAACTTTCCATGGAACATAGGCAAAAAGTGGTTCTGGGCAGAATTGTGTTAGTAAATTACATCATTATATAAGAATGTTATTGTACTTTTTATCTATTTAATGTAAAACTAATTTGATCACTTAGGGCTGATGAAAGTTATGATTTACTGGGATCCAGAATCAGAAATGATGGTAAATGTGAAGGTGAAATTAAAAAAATGATAGTCATGGGATAAAAACGCGATGTTAACCTGACAAAAATTATAATACTCGTACTCCACTATACACATCTCCCCTACTTAATACACCATATACTATTATCACATCCACTCTGCTACGAACAACATCTAACGCCTACTATTACTACAAATATCAATAGCATTTCTGTAAGTCGTATGTGTCAAGGCTGATTTGTCTGTATGCAGGATGAAAAACCCAAATTTTCGGAAGAAAAACCTGCTACGCTGGTATGAAATCAGCTAAATCGCTATCAATTAAAACGCCCATATAAAAATTCGTTTCGTCAACGAAAATCAAGTTCTGCCATAAGACCGAGTGCTACAGAAACACTCGGCCTTCCAAGAAGCACAAACTAACAATCGGTGGAAGGTTTATTCGCTAGCTCCTAGGAAAGATTCCTGAGATGGGTACGATCCCATGTGCCCAATGAGACATGGGATCGTACCTATCGGAAAGCCTGCTCTAGAGACCAAAAGTGAACTCTTTCAAGCCACTTCTGGCCCCTAATAATTGGAATTGTGGTCTCAACACTTTCTGTTGACTTACAGAAAGTATTGAACAGTACAAATATTGTGGAATTGGCAGGAACCCGATGTGACTATTGCAGAATATCAATGGTAATGCAGAGAGTGCTGTGAGAATTGTGAAGAAATAGATGGTTTCGTACAAGAAGCACAAGTTAAGGAGACGCCACACCTCCAAGTATCTTTATCATGCTTTTGTGCTCTTCCCACTTCATCTTCTCCAATAACGACTATGCCATCTGCCAATCATAAGTTTTTGTCCTATGAATTGAAATATTCTTGATGTTATAAATATTTCAATTTATAATACAAAAACTTATGATTTGCAGATGACATAGTCGTTATTGAACAAGGTGAAATGGTAAGAGCATTACTGAAATTAAGTGAGAAAAAGACATAATGGATTGATAATGAACATCTAAAAAAGCAATTATATATGGGGAGAAGAGGATGAAAAAGCAAATAAAGGTCACCGGACTAAAATTGGAGGAGGTTAGGAAGGTGACATACCTCAAGAACAACATAACACGATTGACTGCAAAAAAAAGAGTAAGATCTTGGATAACAAAAGCAAAAGTAAACTTATTGGCAATAGGCAAGAAATTGAAAATTAAATCACTCAACCTCCCCATAAAGCTGAGACTGCTGGAAACACGCATATACAGTATATAGCTAATTCTCTTTTTTGCAGTCAATCTTGTCATATTGTTCTTGAGGTATGTCACTCTTTTTATAGCGTTTAGAAAACAAAAGCAATTCTATTTTTCACAAATTTAGATTCAACACGGTTCAAATGGCGCTTATTTTTAAAATTTCTGTTTGAATTCAGTTCTGTTTAAAAGGATGCTATGCTGATTCCTCGACGTTATGATTCCTGGTCCGTTACGGGAGGCCCGCCTATATAAGGCTGCTTGGAAGGAGTTACTGTTTGCAAAACAATGATTGTTTTGCAAACAATCATTTAATCAATTGCAAACAATCATTTAAATTCGAATAAGTTCGAATCTAGTCGACGACTAGAGGAATTTTTTCTAAGCCTTTTCTCGACCGGTTTCAGAGTTAGTCGATCTCTGGCACGGTTTGCGGGTTTTTCCTCCCAGAAACTCGGGTTTTTCGTCCCGTAAACTCAAGAAAATCGGCCGTCGAACCCACACTATTTTCAGACATTAAAAATATTGTGTTAGGGTCAGGGAGCACCAGATGGCAGCACTTACTAGCCGCCTTCTTCACTGAGTGCCGATTATTTAGTGATAGCCTTGGGTGATAGTGATAGCCAGCTATTTCTGATTGGCTACCAGTGGAGATTGAACTGCCCACTCAGTCTCCTAAAGTTAGATAGGCTAAAAAACGACTTCGCCTACTCCCTATATGGGAACATAAAGGCGTTAGCTGATTTTTTTTTTTTTTAATAACATTCCAATACATTTTGGGTAAACTATCTATCTCTCCCTCCTGTAGTCCTGAATGGACCGTTGGGTCACTCATGGCTGAGCCATGAATGTCTAATGGGTGGTGAATTAAGACAGATAGCGCCCATCTCCGCTTCTGTCTTCGTCTATATATCCTATGGCTCTATCCTGTATGTTCATGGGTATGGTTTGCCTGTTTGCTGGATAAAAAAACCAGGATAAAGTGGGGAGAAACCCTGCTGTCCACGCCCAAGACCGGGTAACTTGGCTAAGGAAGATCTTTCAGCTCCTCACGTCACTGACGGGAATCGAACCTAGGACGCTCCTTCCCCATGGTTGCGAAGCACACAGCCACTAGGCTAACCGTGCGTACTTGGGTAAGCTAGATAAGGATAATTTACTGACAGTTATTGGTGTGTGGAAGAAATTTTCTATTTTGGATTGCATCAACCTTGCTAAGTTGGCATTATCAGAATTGAAACCATCAACTTTAAATGCATGCTGGAAAGCTACTTTTGGCCAGAATATGTGAAAAAGAAAAACCTCTACCTTTGCATACAACTGAATATTCCAACATCACAAGATTAGCACACGCAGTTAGCAGAGGTTTTGATAATTTTTCGTCTACGAAATTGAAGAATTGACGGTTGACAAAGTTGTTAGTGATGACGAAATAATAGAAGCTGTCCTTGAGAATCTTGATGAAAAAGAAAAGTGGTGATGCAGGATTAATTAAAGAAGGGTTTCAAATGGCTAGTAAACTGCAGTCATTTTCTTACACTTGTTAAATATTGAAGTCATGTAAGGTGCGAATGAAGAATTATACAAAGATCTAGTAAAAACAGGATCTCAACGATTAATTACAGAGTTCATGGTAAAAAAAAAAAAAAATCAACCTTAGTTCCTTTTACTCGCTTCGCCATTGCAGTACGAACAGGACGGTCAAGGTGTTTCAAGTGATGGAAGCGATTTAATTCCAGTCTCACACAAAAGAATGTGGCTATTGCCAGAAAGTGACGGCGAATAAAATTTAACTAATAACCATATGCGAGGGTGTATTTGGGCCTTTACGAATTTATGTTTTATTAGTGGCACACTATTTTCTTTAAGAGATACATATGTATATACTTTTAATAAATATTTGAAATAAACAATATTACATTAAAATTAAAGTTTTATTCAATGATTTCACATGCTTTGTTTAAAACATAACTTATTGTTAGTATCGGGTTTTCATATCTGAAACCATTCTATGTTTTTCATATGCACTTTATTCTTTTTTAGCCTTTTTTTTCTAGAACCAATGTACCATGTAAATCGAGAATTGTGTGTGTGTGTATATATATAAATAAGCACTCTCTATGGTTGCGAGGCATGTGTAATGATCAAAGACTTTGGGAAACGAATGTTGGCTTTCGAAATGACATGTAGAAATATTCTACGAATCAAAAATAAATCGGCTAATGCCTTTTTATTCCCGTATAGGGAGTAAGCGAGGCCGTTTTATCCGTATCTAACTTTTGGAGACTGAGCGAGCAGTTCAATCTCCACTGGTAGCCAATCAGAGATAGCTGGCCCAAGGCCATTACTAATTAATCTGTACCCAGTGGAGGCGACGGCTAGCAAGTGCCGCCATCTCATGGTCCCTAACACAATATTTTTCATGTCAGAAAATACTGTGGTTTCGATGGCCGATTTTCTTCAGTTTGCGAGACGAAAAACCCGCTTGCCAGTGCCAGAGATCGACTAACTCGGGAATCGGTTGAAAAAAGGCTTAGAAAAATTTCATCTCGTCGGCAACAAGATTTGAACCACCAAGTGTTCTTTCGTACGGTAGAGTGCAAACGCCACTTCTACTGAGCTACACAAGCTCTCCATTATTTTCGATCAACGAATGCAACGCAGCGTCGCCACGTTTTGACTGCATCCCAGTCGGGGTGCTCCGTCTCGCGGAGTGTATAGCAAAGTAAACTGCAAAGAGAATACAGAAAATAATTTGAAGGAAATTAAACATTTTTAGGGCATATCTGCAGAATGGATAACGGTAGAGATCAGAACTTTGATGCTTGGAACAATAGACGATATTAACAGAAGAGGACAGCGAAGGCGAGTGTGGTTAAATGACGTGGAGTGTTGGAAAGAGTTTGCATCATCTGGCAATGGACAGAGTTATGGAAAAAACAGTGATGCTAGCATTAGACATCAGCGGACAACGATGATATCAAAACAATTTAATTAAACATTATTTACCATAACCATATACATTAGTAAACACAAGTTTATATTTGTAATTGGAAATTAATACTTTCACTCATGCACTTTCGTTCAGTTTAAATCGTTAAAATGAATGGTGAGCTCAACTAATTTAAATACTGGAATATATAACTTATGATTTATTCCAAGCAAAGGGTGAGCATGTCATCACAGCAATTGACTCACTGCTTTTCCAATCAAAATTCAAATAACTTCAACATTGTTAGTCTCTGTGGATAGATTAAGCAGAGTTGAGAAATTATCTCAAATAATGGGTCTGTCACCAGTTAGTGAAGACGTTGGCTGTTGACCATCTATTTTGAAGGATGACTTCATCTTCCTCCCCCCCCCCCCCCACTAAAGGCTTCCTTGATTGATGCTACATGAATATACACGGAATACAGAATAGATGTCATTTCTGGAGCACAAGCAAAGCTATTCCAACTTAACCAAAATGCTTCAAGGGTAATTGAGGATTTTTTGTGATCTCCTTTCAGCAAAAGATGAGACACATGCAATGAGCAGATTGTAGGTGATTTGTAGTGGTTATCCATACACTATCTGGAAGGACGTCATAACCAATTTGCCTTGAGTTTGGGTGGTATTACCCTCGGATAACAATGCCATAGACAAAAGAAAGAGCAGAGCTTATAACCAACTGCTTTAGTGAGGATTTAGAAGGCTTAGCTGCCAAATGAACAAGAGGCCAGCTCATTACATTTTATCCTTAAGTCTGCTTGGGATCTGTTCGTGTTTCAGGTATACTTTTTGACTAAATCGACTGAACACGCGCTGTCTTTTTTATGTTGTGCTGCAGCAGCACATTTTTGAGAGAACCAGATGGGCAGAGGATTGGGTTTTGCAGTGAAGTGTGGAAATAGTTATTCTAGTGAAGGTTATTTGTTGTTAGAGAAGACGTTTGAATCTGAAGAGCAAAAGCAGTAACCTGAGAATGCAGATGCATAGAAATCCCAGTCATTATCCTGATCAGCACCATTTTAGTGGCAAAAGGTACAGGAATGAAATTATCTAGGAGTATCTCGATCTGTAGAAAATGATACGTAGATAAGATTATGGCTAGTTGTCAAGACAATAAGAGAAATTGCCGATATATTCGGATTTGGAGGGAGAGATGCTGAAAAAGACCATCTGGTATATTAACTATTTGTGTTAGTTCATTACTGATGGCGAATGACGCTGCTTCACTTCAGCCTCAGTCTGTAAATGTAGAAAATGGGAGCTAATTTGTCGTGAACGTTAGTCCACTAACATCTGCGTAATTAGGCTTTGTGATACGAACATTTAAAGATAAGCAGTCAAGGTACAGCAAAATTTCGATGCAAAGGAAATCTTGAGAAGATCAAAAAGTGGGGATTCCAGGTTTGACAGACTTTAGCGAGGATAATCTCATTTGACAGAAGTGCACATTCCTATTCGTGAAACACACCATGCAAAATGAAATCGACAGCTGAAGCGGACTGTACTTTTGGAAGATGCCAATTGGGCTGTTAGGAATAATTATTTTGGGGCAGGGCCCGTTTTATCATTAGGCGAACCTAGGCAATCGTCTAGGGGGCGCTATGCTTCGGGGCACCAGATTTTGCTACATAGTTCGGGGAAAAATATATAGACACTATAGGAGCACCTAAATTTTCTTTGCCTAGGGGCATTAGGTACTCTCGGACAGGCCCTGTTTTGGGGTATATATATATATATATATATATATATACACACAGTGAAACCCCTTTTTTTACACTTTTCACGGGACTGATGGAAAAAAGTGTAAATAACAAGAAAGTATATATACAGGAAATGTAAAAAAAAAAAAATTAAAAAAGGCTAAAATATGACTTACTGCTAGTATGTGAGTCTACATACTAGATTACAAAATTTAATAACTGAAAATAAATGAATTTATAATTACTTACCTTTATCTATATAAAAAAATCTTCAATTATTGATTGCTTTTCGTTTTTTTTTTTTTTTTTTTTTTTTTGACATAGCGCCAGAATGCTTGACCTGTTTTTACTATCGTGTTCAAAATGGACACGGAGAATCCAAGATATTTTGCTAAATGCACACGTGTTCCGGCATGCCAATCTACACGTCGCAGAATTGCCATCTTTTCTTCTACCGAAATACATTTTCTGTCTTTTTTTCTATCACTAACATGGATAATCCACCACCGCAACTTGAAAGCAACTTTAACACGCTAAGTTTCGTAGCAGAAATTCTGCAATATCAATTCGGCTCATCACTACATTACTGCTGCAAGCGTGCAAGTCACCGTGATGGTGGAAACGAAAGTACAGCGAAAGCAACGCCATGCGCAGAAATCGATTCGAAAATCAGTATTGCCACCCGAAAAAAAAAAACAAACTCAAATCACGGGAAATAACGTCCGCATCAAGTTGTTAATGGCGGGAAAATAATATACCGTAAGAATAGGCCTTAAGACGGGACCAAAGGGAAATGACGTAAATGGCAGGAGACCGTAAATTGCGGGAAAGTAAAAACGGGGTTTTACTGTGTGTGTGTGTGTGTTTGTGTGTGTGTGTGTGTGTGTATATATATATATATATATAAAATACATTTTTTAACTTGGGGATATTGTATATTAGGATAACCAAGTTATTTTATAAACTTGGTTATTTTAACTCCTAATCCCAAGTATGCAAACAATTAAGTTTGCGCCTGAAACAAAGTTCAAGTCTAAAGATGGTGCAACACCAGGGCAACTCATTGTAAAAGTGGTTAAAGCTCTGATCACTATTCTTAGTATTTTCCCATAATGTAAAGCACATCTCACTAGAAGATGTATACTGCAATGCATTATGGGTGGGGTCACTACCCAGACCGGTTTCAACCTTTTTTGAGGTCTCCTCAGTGAGTAGCTAGACCCTAAATACCAAGGTTATAGTAATACGGAGCCTTATCAACTTTAATTTTTTTTTAATTTGGGGATATTGTATAGTAGGATAACATATATTAGGTGTACATCTTCTAGTGAGATGTGCTTTACATTATGGGAAAATACTAAGATCAGAGCTTTACCCACCTTTACAATGATCTTTAGACTTGAACTTTGTTTCAGGCGCAAACTTAATTGTTTGCATACTTGGGATTAGGAGTTAAAATAACCAAGTTTATAAAATAACTGGGTTATCCTAATATATATATATCTGTAATTTTTAAGTATTTTATGGAAGTTTTTTTTTGTCTGCTATGGCGTTAACATTTTCCTGATAATAACCAGGCAAATGTTGGCACAGGAAACTAAAGAATGGCATGTGTACCTAACTCCCACACATGGATTAGACTATATTTGCCTCATGAGTTCCTTCCACCACTTAGATATGCAGCTAGTGTACATCTGCTGATGATTGGAAAATATTTATCTCACCAATGGTAGTAATAACATGCTTAATGGATTTCGCTTGTATAAGACAACTCACCTGGCAAGTTTTTTTTTTTTTTTTTTTTTGTCCCAGAAACTCCAGTTTGTCGGCCTGTACTCATGAAAATCGACTGTAGAACTAGAACTCACACTATTTCAGACATCTGTGTCCAAAAGTTAGGGTTTAAACGGCCCCGTCTATTCCCTGTACGATAATAAAAGGTTTTAGCTAATTTTTAAGGCAACTGAGCACGTTCAATTTTCTCCTATTTTTGTTTGTATAAATCTCCATGAACACTTGGCTAATTCATCTATAATTCAGTATTATTTTCCTTATTATAAATTGGTAAATGGGATTCTTACAATTCCTTGGTGAATTAAGTGGTGGAGATGGAGAGTGGGTGCCCTTCCTTGATGAGTCTTTGGACTCCCTGGAGATGTCACGTAATAATAACCTTTAAGCCACTGCAAAACATTAATGCCATATATCATCTACTCCATCTGTTTTCCCGACCCCAGTCGGGAAAACATCCGTTGCCGCTCATAATTAGTGACACTTGATGATTTCAAGATGGCGGCTCGCGTGTTAGTGTTTCGTGTCGTGTATTTTTGATGGTGAATTGTGAATTTGACTGATAAGTTTTTAGAGATTTATGTTTATTCTTTAGTAATATCAATTATTTGCTGCTGCTATAAACAGGTATTTTATTTCCCATACTGGTTTATCCAAGTACAGGTAAGTCAACTGACTTCACAAAGGCGATACGCTAGGCCTACTACCGTTCGTATCGCCATTGTTGTTGTACTTTAACATCTTATTGCTGGTTGACACGCCTATGCTTGATATTGCAGGCAGTCCTTTGCGGCTGCGGGATATTTTACAAAAATTTTTGCTGGCAGGTCTTCAGACCTGCGGGATATTTTATTATATCGCACATACGAAGTTAAATCAATATGAGCGTACCTGACCTAGACGTATTCACTGACTTGCTCGATAAAGAGCCAGCTCTTGAACTCATTGATAAACTCCAAAAGAAGTTCAAGCTGACATGGCCCACTAGTATGATTGACCCCGACACTATTATCGAGTCACTCGATAAAAAGCTAGCACTCAGTTTTATTAAAAAGCTCCTCAAAATGTTTGAACGGGATTGGCCCGGCTACTTAAATTTGTATTCCTCACCTGAAGTCGATGCTGAGGAAAATGAAGACTCCCCTCAAATGGAGGAAAAACTCAATCTAGTTGTCTCTACCTCTAATCCTTCTGGTCAAGAAGAAACCCACGCACGTAAGAAGAGAAAAATTCTTGCTGCTGAGTCAACAAATGTTGTTGGTATAGACGAGGATGTTCCCATTTCAGATCCCTCTGCTTCCCCCAATGAAAAGGTGCCACCGATTATCCTAAGGGAAAAGCAGAGATGGTCATCACTCAGAACCATCATGGCTAATTCACAGATTCGTTACACGTCTGCTAAAAATTCAGACGAGGGAATACGTATCCAGCCCACCACGGTGGCTGATTATAGAAATCTTACAAAGGAACTGGACACTAGAGGAACCCAATATCACACATTTTCACTTGCCTCCGAAAAAAATCTGAAAGTAGTCTTACGTGGAGTCTCCGAGGATATTGACACTGATGAAATAGTTGCTGACCTTAACCTACAGGAACTACCCCCCATAAAGGTTACTAGAATGTTTAGATCAAATAAGACACCTATGCCTTTAGTTCTAGTAGAAATTCATAACATTTACAAAGACATTTATAATTTAAAATCAATCTGTGGACTCAAAATCACCCCAGAACCATTGAGAAAGAAATCATCTTCTGGGCAGTGCCACCGATGCCAAAAATTTGGCCATGCAAAGCTCAGTTCAAATGCCTAAAATGTGGCGAGAATCACCCCACAAACACCTGCGCCAAGCCAAAATCCACCCCGGCTAAGTGCGCTAATTGTGGGGGTCCCCACCCTGCTAATTATAGAGGGTGTATACATCACCCCAAAAACAGATGGAATGATACAAGTCATCAATCTACCTCGTCATCTAGTGCGAGAGTTCCTGAAGCTCAGGCTACTCAGTTCTCCAAGAGTGAATACATGACAACAGGTGCTCGCCCATCATTAACTGAGCCCCTTAATAAAACGAATCTTCAACATCAAGTAAGAACATATGCTGATGTGGCCCGCTCCAATCAGATAGTACAAACCCAGAACCGGAATAATCCACACTCAAATCTATCAGCTGTTATCACCTCTTCTCTTGCAAACATGCTACAGGATTTCAGCAACTCAAATCCATCCTTAAGTGTCACAAAGATTCCTACAGCAAACCCAATCCATATTATCTGCACTCTCTGATGCATAGGAAAAAAATCGTCCCAAATTCTCTTAGGATTATCGGTTGGAATGCCAACGGTATAAAAAACAAACTTTTAGAAATCCAGGAATTTAATAACAGATACAATCCAGATATACTGCTAATTAATGAAACTCACCTGAGGCCTGCTGACACCCTGAAAATCAGAGGGTATCAGATTTATAGAAACGACAGGCTTGGGTATAGAGGTGGAGGTACAGCCACCCTTATCAAAAACTATATCAATCATCACTCAATAACCAACCCTACTACCACCAACCTCGAAATCACAGGAATCAATGTTCTCACAAACTCAATTGGAAACCTCAAAATTTTTTCTGCATACAACCCTCCATTAAAGACATTGTTGACTTCAGATCTGGATGCCATCCTTGGAGTAAAAGGACCGGTCATCATTGCTGGAGACCTCAATGCAAAGCATCCTGCTTGGAACAGTAAATCTACCAACAAAAATGGCCGCATCCTCTCTAGCTACACAGGATTAAACCATGCTGTTGTGGCTGGACCTACCGAACCAACTCATCTCAGTACATCTGGCACTGCTGATATCCTGGATATAGCCATCCTGCAAGACATTAAACTACAGTACAGCCTTACATCACTAAACGAGCTGTCGTCGGATCACAACCCAATTCTACTGCAATTGGGTGAGCAAGAATGCCTGCCTCCTCCTTCTCATTCAGGCATATCGTGGAAGAGATTGTCTAAAGCACTTCGGGATCAAATAGGACCCGTCCCTCCCATATGCACACCAGAAGATGTGGAATCTGCAGTGACTAGCTTCACCCAACAGAAGTCCGCTATAATGGTTGCATCCTACCAGAAACCTGTTCCCAAGCCTGATCGTTTGCCTGAGGACATTATGGACCTGATCAGAGAGAAGAGCAGAGCTAGGAAGAGATTTCATAACACTCGCGCACCTCAGGATAAGACAGTGCTTAACAGATTGAATGGAGCAGTAAGAGATGCACTTAAAACACATAGAAACGAAGTCTGGGATAAAAAGTTAGCCTCTATCTCACCTATTGATCACTCTATCTGGGGCCTACTGAGAAATATCAAAAATAAAACCAGATCCCTCCCCCCTATAATCTCAAACCAGGGCCTAGTCCACACAGATGCAGATAAGGCAGAAGCCATAATAAAAAATCTTGAGGATCAGTGCAAACCTTCTTATAACAACATTGATTTCAATCATCTGTACAAAATCCACAGACAGGTTAGGCATACATTAAACCTCCCGGACACCAGTGCCGATCATATTGCACCCGCATCACCTGTTGAATTATATGATATTATTAAAAAACTTAAGAACAATAAAGCTCCTGGACCAGACAGCATCTCAAACAGGGTGATCAAGCTGCTGCCTCGAAAAGCTATAGTGCATCTGACCAATATAATAAATGCAATCTTAAGACTTCACTATTTTCCTTCCACCTGGAAAATGGCTGTGATTCCTATACATAAGCCAGGCAAAGACCCACACTTACCGCAGAATTATCGTCCAATCAGTCTCATCTCCAATCTGGGTAAGGTCGCAGAGAAGGTCATCCTCTCACGACTCCAAACCTCAGTACATGACCTAGACATCTTCCCTAAAGAACAGTTTGGATTTCGACAACACCATAGTACTACCCAGCAAATCCACAGAATTGTGGAATATATCACCACCAGCTACAACTGGCGCCAGTGCACAGGTGCGGTATTCCTAGACCTATCTAAAGCATTTGACAAAATCTGGCATTTTGGACTCCTGCACAAACTTATCTCAGCCGGTATCTCACTAGAAATGGTTCATCTAATCCGTTCATATCTTCAGAATAGATCAATGCAAGTTAAAATTAACGGTTCTACATCGTCCCAGCGCCATATCTTTGCTGGAGTGCCGCAGGGATCTCTACTGGCTCCATTGCTGTTTTCTGTATACATGTCAGACATCCCACACAATCCGATGACTTCCATTTTAGCACTGTATGCGGACGATACGGCAATACTAACCAGATCTCTCAGACCCCACTTCGTTACTAGAAAGCTTCAAGAAAATCTTCTAAAGCTGGAGGGTTGGTTCTCCAAGTGGAGATTGGAAGTCAATCCCCTGAAAAGCTCAGCGGTTCTCTTCTCAAAAAGGCCAATGTCTCCTGCTGGAGATGTGTTACTATTCAATACTAAAATTCCCTGGCAGAAAGAAACAAATTACCTGGGTGTGATTCTCGACAAAAAGCTATCTTTCAACCAACATATCAAGTCTGCATGTGCAAAAGCATCTAAAGTCATAGCTCAGATCTACCCGCTAATTAATAGAAATAGCAAACTCAGCAACAGAATCAAATTGCAGCTATACCAGATGTCGATTCGTCCTATAATCACCTATGCCTCTCCAGCCTGGAGCCACACCTCTAATACTAACATTATTAAGATACAGCGAGTGCAGAACAAGTGCTTGAGAATGATTTTGAACGCCCCGTGGTATGTTAGAAACAGCCAACTCCACAGAGACACAAATATTCCCTATATTCTCTCTTATCTACAATCCTTAGCTTCCAAATTTTTTCTAAAGACGTCCACACATCCCAACGATTTGGTTCAACAAGCTGCAGCATACGAGCCAACGGACATATTTAAATATAGAAGACCAAAAACTATATTAGCCTCCTATAGCGATACATAATCTCCATGCCCATTCAGGGCGAGCAAACTGCTCGTAAATTTTACCCTCACTGTAACCAGGATAGATAGCGGGGAATATGAAAAGCATCTTGCTTCACCCCTAAAGACATAAATGTCAATTGTCAATAATTAGTGACATTCTTGGGGAAACTATCTGTGATTGACTACTGGTAGAGATTGAGCTACCCACTCAGTCTCCAAAAGCTAGATAGCGTTAAATGATTGTTACTTCATTTATTACTTGAAATTTTGAAGTAAAATGCCAACAAAAAAAAAAAGGTCGATTTTTTTTTTTTTTTTTTTGCTTTGGGACAGCAAGAAACCTAAAATTGGCTATGGATTCACGTCTATATACCTTCTCCTGAAACTTCTGAATTTTTTTAAAAAACCTTTATAGTACTTGTTACCCCACTTAATGTTTTTCTAAGTGATATGAATTACAAATAACCAATGAAGTAATAAAATTATCTTACCTAAGGTGACCACTTATTAGGCTCAAGTAGCTTGAAAATTTCATCTGTTACTATTCATGAGATGTAGCACAAATAATTCCTCTGCTCTACACATATATTAAGATGAATGCACTAGCTGTTCAGCACTCCTTCACTTTCAACTCCAAAATCAACGAACAATGACAATTTCTTGAAGTACAATATGAAGGACTTCAATGTTGCCATTTTACATGATAAATACAAATTCTAAGCAAAATGACTTGTCAGTTTTGCTGAATATGGGGGAAAAAAGCAGTCCAGTAACATACAAGCAATTTATTCCAAAAGAAAAATTGTTAATTCAAAACAATGCTAAAATTATCAGAATGTGTACAGCTTGTAACTGTTGTGAGTACAATTTGTTGTCCCCTTCTGCTTATCTTGGAATTAGACTCTCACTAAATTCATACTGGAAAGCATCTTTATGCTGTGCATCCAACTTTGGCTGTCTTCCTCTTATGCTCACTACCTTCCCATATATATATATATATAAAGCTTTTTCATCGAGTCATCTGTTCTCATAACATATCCCAAGTTCATTAACTTCTACTTAATAATGAATACCTTAAGAAAAATTCAATCCTTATCCAGTTTGTCCAAAGTAAGAACGATGACATATTACAAGGAACTGGGTAGACACCAGGAGACCGTTTATCTTTTGAAGATAAAAACCATGCCGATAATTTATTTATAGGAAGAAAATCTAGGTATTGCAGTGTTTATGTGTAACACCACTTGACTCTTATTTTTTCAAATCAATCCATTGTTCACGTTCTACTTTGTAATCGACTAATGTAACCATCGAATAAAGCCTATAATATTCAGGCAAAAATATGGCATAAATAGTATTACTTATAAGGTACCTGAGGTAAATAAGGCCAAGCGTCTAAGGACCATTTAAAAAAAATCGCATTTACGGAAGTTGCGCCGGTTTGGTTTCTTACACACAGAGGATGCAATAAGCAATTGGCAAATCAGTGGCGCCATATTGTCTAGCGACTGTGTTGTGTCAGTTTGACCTGGACCTTTGTGGAAGGTGGTTGTCTTCCCGTTTAATAATATTACGCCGGATTAATTCCTAAGTTTTAATTAAAAATAGTGTTCTTTTCACATTGTTTTTATATTTAAATTGTTCTATCAACATTCAGTTTTATGATAAAAATTTTAATTGATTTGAATTCATATTTTACATGAAAATAGATGCGATCTAATCTAGTTCGCGGTGGTTAATAAGGCTCAGTAAATTTGTTGAAGGGCCTCATTAAACTGCTATGATTTATTTTATTTATTGGTGATTGCTCAATAATAACTTAGTTACTTATTTTTTTTGCTAAAAGCCTCTGAAAATGTCAGAAGTTAAGAAGAAACGAGGTCTTTGGACTGATGAGACTAGAAGCAGCTATGAAAGCTGTGCAAAGAGGACAACTATCACAACGTGCAGCATCAGAATGCTATGGAGTACCTAGAACATTCAGGAACCATTTAAAGACAGAGATGATGATGAAAAGATTAGGAAGAAATACTATGCTAACAAAAGCTATACACAGGCAAACTTTTATATTTTGCGAACAAAATGAAATTAGGAAATGAACTTCTATAAAGAAAGTGGCCTTACAGGAAAATATTGGTTGAAGTTATTTTTAAAGAGAAACCCAACAATTTCTAAACGTAAACTTCAATTTTTGAATCCTGCTCGAGCTCAAAAACTAAATAAAGCCATAGCGAAGCAGCACTTTGATGTAGTCGAGAAGCTTTATGAGAAGTTGGACATTAATAATCATTCAGAACGCCTCTACAACATGGATGAGAAGGAATGTCATCTTACAACATATATATATATATAATCAGCAGGCAGTCTTAGCGCAAAAAGGTACTCAAAGAGTACATATGGTTGCTTCAGAACATGCCGATAATGTCACAAGCCTGAGTTCGATGATAATTTGCCTCCTGGAAGTTTAGTAAGAATGGCACCAAAGGGGAGCATGACTACATTAACCATCTTGGAAAACAAAGCTCCTGGAAAATGTCTTCTGATTTTTGATGGGGCATCATCGCACTTAATTATTTCATAGTTGACGCTAGAGAATATTTTGCTGTACTGCCTTCCTTCAAACACCACTCGCCAACTACAGCCTCTAGACAAAGCTGTCTACCGATCATCACTGGGATCAAGAACTCATGTTGTTCATGTACCAAAATCCTGACCAAAGCACGTTTTAACAGTTCTCAGCAGTCTGGTCAGTGTATGACCCACAGTAATATCAGTGGATTCAGAGCAACAGGCCTGTATCCATTTACCCCTGATGCCATTCCTGAAGAAGCATTTGCACCATCTGTATTAAATGAAATTTTTGAGCCGCAATCTCAAAGTGTGAGAACTGAAGAGGATCCTCAAGATATTTCTATGACAAGATATATCTATATCTACGACTCCGATTCTTCTAACACCGAGCCCAAGTTGCTAAGACATCAACATCGTCCGCTTCGACTCTACTTCTCAACATCTTCGGATTCCGACAATGAAACTTGAGCCTGTGCCAAGATGGGAACTAACAACTGGCTGCATCAATAACAGTACCTGTAAGAACATGTCCTAATCCTCCATCTTTTGATTCAGATAACTCCGATGATGATATTCCATTGGCAAATCTACAAACAAAGAACTCTTTTAAGTCATCGTTTCAGGAGTTAATGCCAACACCAAATTATGCAGTTGTAAAGGCAACACCACGAAGAAAGCGTTAAATTATAAGGGCCAGAGAGTGACCAAAGATCTTTTCAAAGTAAAGGATAATACGAAAGAGAAGGCTGCCACTAAAAAAAACAGGAAGAACCAAAAAAAATAAAAATAAAAGAACAGTGTCAAAAGAGGGGTGGTATTGCCAGAGATGCAGAGAAGAAAAGGTTGCTGATATGAGGCAATGCACATGGTGTCTTAACTGGTACCATGAAGAGTCTGTTGGTCTCACCAAAGAATGTGGCGTATTTGTATGCCCTTATGACTGTTCTTAAGCTAATAATTATGATTAAAATTAATACTTGTTTATTCTTTTTTAAATATTTTTGTTCAAGGGCTTTATTAAAGACTTAGTTAAAATATAAATTACTGCAAATGTTCTTATTTGTGTTTTTTTAATTAGTGTTAATACAAACTTTAATATGAACACTGTTGTTTCAATTAATCTAAACAATTGTCAAACTTATTCAAATTTTAAACAAGGTGGACCTTATTTGCCTCATGTACCTTACCTTCCCCACCCCCCCATGTTAATTTAAAGAAACCTCTTATGACACAAGTATCTCATAAACAGTAAATAACATCCAACTTATCTCCCTGAATTATAAATTGGTCATTGTCTTATCAATATTTGAATTTAAACAAAACATTCCTATCAAGAGAATCATTTGTTCCAGATATGACAATGGATAGTCATTGGCATGTTGCAAATTATTTTTCGATCTTCAATCTGAATTTTTGTTTGGTCTTTATCTAAACTGGTTTTTCAACCCAATCCCACTAAAGAACCAATGCTCCCTTTATTATCAATAAACAGAATTCATGTTATATAACATGAATTGATATATGTAATTTACAGATAAATAGTGAATAGCAGATGCTGATAGAGCAGTGTAGACATCTTACTATATGGAGTGCCCTTTTAGGAGTAATGAGTTCTTTTAAGTTCTTCTAACCCACATGCATAATTTCACGATACTAAATAAAATGTTATGCTTTCTGATATAAAAATCACAGGCAACATCTTTCATATTGTTACACTATACAAATAATAAAGTTCACCCTCAACCTATGGTTGGTGGGATAGCAATATTTATTATGGAATTACAGAACAAGGTGGTTTTCCATTGTCTTCCTTGTCCAGTATTTATGACAGCAGATATGCATAATGTTCATGGGGTCAGTTCGCATGTTTTGAAGGATGAAAAACCTTCTATGTCTGTATGAGGCTAACTCACCTTGAATTGAAAAGCCCTGATAAATGTTCTTTGCATCAAATGGGATTTGAACCCAAGTCTTTCTAACCAAAGGTCTCTGTTAAAACAACTGAGCTACAGAGGTTCCATAAAACATTCCTATCAGTATTTAACGAGTTCTCTGCAGTTTGCATAACTCAGTTATACAATATCCTGAAATATTTCTTAATATAAAAATCTTGCTCTATTGGAAAAAAAGAGACTGAATACTTTTGACTTTTTTTTTTGTTTAATATACTGGGATAATAAGGACAAATTACTATTACTATTATTTGACACCTCCAGGGAGTCCAAAGACTCATCGAGGGAGAGTGTGCCAACAGCATCGAACGATTGGACCCCTTCCAACTACTAACCGCACTCAAACTTACTTAACTGAGCCATTAGTAGCAGAGGCTTTACCAATCGACCAACCTTTGCCGGCTGTAAATAATTACTTAGTCTATAAAAGTAAGTATGCAACACCGAAAAATACTGAGAATGTTGCGAGACTCACTGCATGCACTTTCATTTTGTTCTGTTGGCCAACTCAAAATAACAGAACAGTGCTATGGGTGGTGTAAGTTCCAGGATGCAATTACAAAGATTTGTAAAAAATATAACAATTAGTAATAGACAAGCTTATATCATGTGGAGAAAGACGATCAGACCAGATAGTGATTTTGAGACATCTGTAGTTAAACTTTTTGCCAGAAGCACCACCATACTATTTTCTCTAAAATGGTATGATCTTGATATGCCATTTCAGTGAAATTTTCACTGCAAGCAAAAGGTGAGAAACCTCTTCTCTTTCACTCATCGTTCATTAATTCAGATGCATGATAAAAGACACGCTGATTTTTGATCTTCCAAAATCAATTCATAGAAATTAACTGGCAATGTTTTGCTCAAAACTTCTGCGGCTGAGCCTTTTGTTTTCTTGGAGACATCAGCGACTGCCATTTGATGCTTTGCTTTCAACTCACATCAGAAACAGAATGATTCACATCAGTCATGATTTTCTCTTGATCAACCACTTCAGAATTTTCACAGCAGACAGCACTTTTTACCTAATGAGTCAAAGAAAGAATGTGGTAGGAATTGTGAGGAGATCATTTTCTTTTCTAGCAAAATTTCACAGGATCCATTCTAAGATTTCATTTCTGCTCAATCATTCCAAGTGGGGATATGATGATTCCTGTTAATGAGCTCACAAATTATTTTCACATTTCAAGTCTGAACAGACATTTAATCTTACGATAATGCTTTGACATTATCGTAAGATTAAATGTCTGGATGCACAAAAAGCTATCACTACTTGTTTGGCAGTAATGCCACCTCAATCAGCATCTATATGAGAAACAATGAAGCACATTGTTTCCAACATGCACATGTGCTTGTTGGAAAGTACTTCAGCAGTTAAAATGATACACTGTATAACCTTTTTTTTAAAAAAAAGTTATTCAATGGACCCACTGTGTATTTTCTTCCAAATCTTTTAACATAAAAGACAGTACACCATTATCTTATGTTGTCGAAAGTAAAGCAGGTGCATCCAATAAAGAAACTACTCTCACCACAAAACTCCAACATTCATTCTCTTGCATCCTTCCTCAATCCTAAGCCATAATTTTTTGCAACAATCTTGTTCTGATTTATCTCCCACTTTTGTCTTACAATTTCCCAATATCAGAAAAATTCTACTTTATCAATACCATCTTAATTACTCAACAAGTGGTTGAGTAATTAATCCTGGCCTTTATATTTTATAATAGGAAATACCAAAATCTATTTGAAGAAACCATAATTATAACCATTTAGGTGACAATTATATGTTATTCTTATAAGAAAGTGATCATCAAAGCTTGTTTCATAGCCTCTATATACTCTGAAATCTGAGACCACTTGGATTTTTTTTTCTCCCTCTCTAAAATAATCAGGAAATGAACAAGTGAAGTTTTGCACATTTTTATGTTTATAGAAAAATTACTTTTAAGATACATAATATCAAATTATTAACCATTTAGAAAAATTGTATTCTACAATTTAGAATTTACGGCAATATCATTATTACTTTCCCATTTTTCTAATTCTATTTCTAATAATTTCAAATCCACATTTTTTATTTAATCTTATAGGGATCAAACTTTATGGCCCTCTACTGCACACAGCTTCTACCATTTCACACTTTTACTTCTCTAGCATTATTCAAAGTATAACTAACCTCTTGGGGAGCATCCCTTCTCCTAAACTCCTTTCACTTTCAAACACAACAGAAGAATCATGAGTACCACACACGAAGTTTTCCAGTCCTAATATTATTGTGTTCAAAATTTGTGATCACAAAACTAATGCTCATTCTGTATCCATGCTATAACATCCTGGTGTTTAGGCTTATATGTTGATTCTCCAGAATTGTGTTGTTTAAAGAAATTAACAACATTGGATAATAACTAAAAACATTTACTCTTTTTCAGGTCATCTTGGAAGTAAAGAAATATACTACAGACTGTACTGCTTCCGAAGGTAGTGGAATATTAGTTTGCTGTTATTATGGCAACAGTGAAACAAGCACATGCGTAGAAAATCCCCTAAAAGCCGTTATTGACCGAATCACACCATTCTATGTATAACATTTACATTATGATTGCTAATATAAAATTGCACGGCCAAGATGACTCTATATGATAATTCTATTATTGAGCACATATAGAGTTATCTATATGATAACTCTATATGTGCCTTTGGATTTTCTAGAATTAACTGATAGGCTGTAACAAAGTGGATGTTTAGTTTACTATAAACTGGCTTAAGATAAGCAGCGATTGTTTACGTTATGAAGTGAACTTCACTCGTCACAACGTACATTTCCGAACATGACATTTTATTACAATAATATATACGTAAACACTCTTATCCCTTCATTAATTTAATGAGGAAGCTCCTCAACACCACTCAGGCTGTGGGTAGTATCATCAGATTGCGAGTCTTCGCTAAATAAAAGATTCAGAGCTATCATCTACCGTAAAACGTTTTCCACCACCTGATCTCTCATTCCATCAAGGGCCCAGAATTTTTTTTCCTAAATAACATGGGTTATGCAACTTTTCCACATGCACTCAGTAATTTTTTGAAATCCTTCCATGACCAGTCAAATTTTGCAAGTTGTATTTTTAGCTGCAACATGCCCCTTAATTTGTGCCCAGATGAGTTCTATGGGATGCAGTTCAAAATGGTATGGTGGAAGACAAATAACTGCCTGTCCTTTCTGTTTGCCAATACTGTCAATGCGATATTTTTGAAACCGACTCTTGACATTTGCCACCAAGTTCAACAGTTCTGTTTTCACCATATCAGAAGTAAAACCGATTCCTTTTCCTTCAGCCACTTCTGAACGTCCTTTTTGCGTGTAGCCTGAGACGGCACATTTTCCAGTCAGACAGAATGGTAAGGCCAATTGTCCATTACAATAATGCTGTTAAGCAAAACATGTTTGTGAACCAATGTTCATAGTGCTTTCCATCCATTTCCTTATGATTTCTGTACTCGTAAAATTTCAAAGGGCCCTGGTACAAATTTCTCTTCGCTGCCAGTGTGTGTTATGATTATACGAGACCTCTTTCCCTTGGTGCTTTCAGGCCTGTCAGTAAGCCCAACAAAAGTGCTTGACATGCACTTTTTACTGTCATCTCATGGAGAACTTTAGTGCAGGTATGACTGGCATTCACCCAGGTTTTGTCTGTATAATAAATTTTTCGTCCCTCGCGATGATATTTCCTGATAGAATACAAATACTGGCAATGCCATATTTGTATTCTATCAGGATATTTTATTTTCTGTTTCAAGTAATGCCGATGATTACTTTCTTGTGGCATAAAAACAAAACCAAGGTCCTTTAACAACTGGTAAGTTGTTGTTAATGAAATATGAGGGGATCTTCATTGTTTACAGCAGTCATTACCTTATATATCATAGGAATTTCGTTCTTTTGGAAGAAATAGTGCACTTTCTGATGAATTGCTGACAGCATAAAGTCGTCGTATTTCACTGAGCATGTGCACAGTCCTACGGTGCTAGGTCTCTTCTTCCCTGGAATATGCAGTTGTCCCATCTTGGTCAGTTCCTTCTTCATGCAGTATACTGCCGTCTTGCTTACACCTGCCAGTTCCGCTGTTTGCTTCATGATATTGCCCACTGTTTCATCAGGATTTCTCGTCCGTAAACCAGCGTAAACATTTAGTATGATGCAATTTTCAGGGCTTCTCAGAGGTTTGCCTTTAAGATGTGTTACTAATTTTAGACTACCACGAGTGGGAATGAAGAGCCAACACCACCACTCACCTCCGTCATGTTTAGGGTAAAGCCGGCAGCCACCAGAGACCACATGAGAGATAATTGCATTTTCCAAAAATAAGTTCCTGTAACAATTTAATGGTAGGAAATAAATAATGCTGGCATCGGCAAGTAAGGAAGTAGTAAAATAATTATATACAAAGTACCACACGATATGATAACATAAAAAATTTAAGGAACTATTTTATACAGCATAACCCTATAGTACGAATGGTAAGAAAAGCCGGAAATGTAGCTTATTTTGCTACTTCCAAGATATCCTGAAAAAGAGTATAATTACTAATTTCTATATTTTCCAAAGTGACATCAGCATCTTCAGAGATTAATACACTGGTATTAAACCTGTGCACATAGGCACACTTCAGTAACAAAGATGGAACAGGAGAGATACAGGATGACCTGAAGTCCTATAATTATGCCACATACTGGCTTCAGTGGTGGTCTGACTATTTGCCAATGAGCGTTTCCCTATATGAGGGGCAATTTGATACAACCATATTTGTTTAGTTTGGGATAGTTGGTAAGAGCTGCAACAGATTAGAGGAAATGCCTCTCAAATTAAAATTGGCTTATGTGGCTTTTCCCACTGAACACTGTGATTGGCATCCAGGGTATGGTCTGCTAATCCTGAGTAGTTGTAGTGATGGAAATGGATGTAATCTTGGTGTTCTGATATATGGATGTAGGCTGTCATACCTACTGGCCATAGTACAAATGGTTGCAGCTGCAACCGTTCAATACTATGGCCAAGTATTTTTAGTTATTTATTTCTCTATTTATATTTATCTTTATTATATATTTATCAACCTATATCATTGTCTATGTTGTTAATTTCCTTACACAACATCCTATAATATGCAAGAAAGTCTGTATTTACCCCCCCACACACACACAAACGAAGATAAGTAGTCAACCAAACTATCATCTCCACCTAGTCCATAAATTAATTAGTACCTACCAATGTGGATTAATTATGCTACTTCTGTTCCACAGGAGATCATGAAAAGGTTTGGAGAAACTGGTGTGGACACTTTCACATTTCCAGGATATCTGATTGTCTGGCATAGAAGCTGATTTACCATGTAACTTTTGTAGTTTTCCCCTTTCCTTTGCATGCAAATATTACATGATCTTGTTTTAAACATTAATTCCCCCCATCCTTCTCCAGTTGGGTGAGAGCCTTGTCACTTCATCTGTCCTTTTACCCATAATAATAATACCTAGATCTCCAGACAAAATTAGGTTTCATTTATTTTCTTCAGCTGACTTACACCTCTACTTCAACCGTAACCTTTTCAGTCTCCAAAAAGTTATTATTTTGTACTCAAGACACAACCCCTCATGAACAACTGCTAACACCACACAAATCCCAAATACATTCCAACTTTACTGTTCTAACATTTGGGATGATGCGCCACAAACTTCCTGAAAATTGCTTGATGTTTCTACTATGTCTATTATGTAGGTAATTTCATGGGTATTGTTCTGCTGCACGGTTAGCCAACAACTTTTACAACTGATTATAGAGATAAGCAGTTATTAATATTTATCCACAGCTTAGCTCCAAATCAACTTCTAGTGCTCCTCTTCTACTGCATCTATTCTTTGGAATAGTCTTTCTCACACTGTTTCTCCATGTGTTCAGCAAACATAACGGGTCCCCTGTTCCTATGTAACCACCTGTCTACTGAAGTACAGATGCAGTAGAGTTTGCATAAATAAATAAATCAATAACAACAAAAACATGAAATTGAGAATTGCCTGCAAATAAGAACTCCAGGGTTCTTATTTTAGATATTTAATATCACGCATGTCAAAGTAGCATATCACTACAGGATAAAGCATGAGTTTTTATCTGACCAAATAAATCAAAATGAACATCAAGTGCACCACCTCCAAATTATTAAATTTAAACCTGTTAATCTGAGCTGTCATAAACTTTTTAAACATAAGTTGACAGTATTCAATAACTCATTCCCAAATTATGTTAACAAACAAAGACTTATAACCACAATGAAGCAGACACTTTTATTTGAAATCACCCTGTAAATTACACTTATCACCACAAAAGTAAAAGATGTAAAAACAAGACATTTTTAATCCAGGTGTCACACTTCACTGATGTCTTTCAACCTCCATTAGCTGACAGTCTCGTGGAGGCAACAAGAAATTCTATCAACTAAAAGTACTTGTCTGACAAACACAACCCAACAGAATGCAGTCCAGGCTGCCACCAGCATCCTAGCTAACATCAGAGGATAGGTACTTCCATACAAAACTAGAGGAATTTCTCATAAGAAGCAATATTTCAACATGATAATACTCTGGTTAACCATGTTCTTAACAGTGGCAGACAAGTAGTGCAACTTGAACAGCCAGGAGGCCATGTGGTACCTACAAAAATGTGATCAAAAGTCAGATTTAAAAGGCATTTTCTTCAATGTAGTTTTCCTGTCAGCTCCAGAGGAATTTTGGCAATTATCAGCAGAGTGGCTGGATTTCAGGCAGTATGCATTTAGGCTGCAGCCAATGAAGGAAAGTCATTCCAGTCATCAACTCTTGGTGCAGACTGCTGTGATGATTTGTTCTCTAGAGAAGTAGAGGAAGCAGTACCAACACTGCCACTACCTCCACCAGTGCCACCACCACCACCCCCAGCAGCAGCTGCTCCACCTCCTCCGCGGGAACCAAATCCACCACGTCCCCCTCTTCCACGCCCGCCTCTTCCACGTCCTCGTCCATGTCCACGAGTATCGCCAAAGTTGATTTCTATATCAACAAGCATCTTCTGTCTTCCTCTATGTGAATAATCATCCTGTAACAAAAATTATCTTAAAGTCAAAATCATTAAAATAAATTTTCATATTAGTTTAAAATCACAGTGTATATAAATCATAAAGTTCAAAATCAGGTACTAAACAGAACAATAAATTGATGTAAGCTGTTCACATTTAAATAAGTAAAATAAAACTTTTCTGTTCACTAGGTTCAAATTGAAATGATTTAATCTGCATATACCATAAAGCAGAATAAAGAATACAATTTGCTGTGTGCCCAGAAGCAGTATAAAAAAATTGGGTTGATCAAAATTCATATAATGAAATTATTTGTCTTGTAGTAACATGGTGAAGCACAACATACGACCTCGGCAAGCCTACACCTCTTTCCCCAGCTCTAGCATATTTCCATAACTGGATCTCAGCTCAGCAAAAACTGCTCCCATGAATACATAAATACTACCACCAAAGGTAGATGACTTTCATTGCCTTCATGGACTGCATTCTGAAGAAACATTCAAGCCTTGTTTATTGGAATGGCTGTTACCATGTTTGGTCCCCCAGAGCAAGATTTCTGGTTTCCCCACTCTCCCTTCTTCCATGGATAAGAATCTCATGGGTATGCCAAACAATCCCCATTTAAGAATACAGCAGTAAAATAACCTAGAAGGCTAGATTATTTCCGGTTAGGAAATATCAAGCTGTTACTTACTCTACCCAGTCATGCATGGAAGGAGCATAGTGGAGTGCAGGAGGCATACGAGGGGATCTTCGTCAGCATTACATGCCCTCTTGTTAACTCCTCAACAGAAATAAACCATGAAGTCATCTTAAGAAAATTTGATAGCACTGTAGATAAAAATAAACTTCCTCAAAAACTATACTATAAAATAGCAGAAAACACTAACTTTTCTCCTAAAAAATATCCAACCAAAAACACAATCGACCATCGACCTCTATGGTCTCAGTTCCAATATAAATGTATACCACAATTTATGGACATCTAAACCAAACCTTATTTTTAATAATCTTGACTAAACTCTCAATCATGACACTGTTTATATTCAGGTTCCAAAACTATATACTGAATGATTCCTTCTACCACAAGGATGGATTGAATCTGTGCATTTGACACATCTGACATCCCAAGCCAATCAGTAAATCATGAATCCCTTATGGTCTGTTCTGGATCACATTTTCTTTACCATATTTAGCTTCATTAATTTGCTATCTCTGCTGCTGTCCAAATTTTGATAGCCACTCTGACCTTTTTCATATTTTGGTGATCATATAAAACCAAATATCCAAACAGTGAGGTCCTGGGAACTTGAAGATTCACAACTCAGGTTGGCTTCCCTCTCCAATTTAGAAGTGATGAAGAATGCTTAATATTTTGGAAGGAAACTACTAGCAACAATCTTGTAATAACCGTATCCAGTCACCTTGATCTCTTAATCTAACAGACAAGTTTAGTTGAACATTATTCATAACTTATTTTAATGGTATTACAACACTAAACCAACTAAATTTATATATATTTATATATAAGATGTTAATTTACTGGCTTATATTTTGTTGGATTGCTAACCAGCAACTTCAGAGCACATTACATGTTACAGTAAACATGCAACAATGAGTAAGTGAAACAATCTATAATGGCTTGAATTGTGTTTTATAATTTAGTTAGTTTGGGATTGTAATATTGTTTAAATAAATTATGAACCTTGGTGTCTTAATCAGGTTTCCTGAGAAACATGCTATAGATGTCACTTCCTCTTCCATTGGTAATCTCAACCAAATCTTTCCTGTAGAAGGCTCTTCATCTAGCCAAATGGAATGGCTTGCATAATTTCTAATCTTCCTTTCTCTTGGGTAGGCTGTTTTTGCTCTTTCGATCAAAACAACTGAAATAAGATCCCTTGTGAAGATATATGGATGCAATTCCTGCCCACCCATCTTTCTTTTTTTATCTCTCTCTCTCTCTCTCTCTCTCTCTCTCTCTCTCACACACACACACACACACACACACACACACACACACACACACACACACACACACACACACACACACACACACACACACACAGAGAGAGAGAGAGAGAGTGTGTGTGTGTGTGTGTGTGTGTGTGTGTGTGTGTGTGTGTGTGTGTGTGTGTGTGTGTGTGTGTGTACACTACTGAAACATTAACCAGAGACAAGACACACCTCTTGCCTTCTACCACTCTCAACCCAAAGCAGATCTACTTGCCAACAAGAACAAGGAAAAGCGCAAAACCCATATGGTTGCTCTAGATATTTCCAAAGCATCCAATCAGGTCTTCCAAAAAGGTCTATTTACCAAATTACCATTTTGTGATCTACTATGCATCCTTTGAAATTAGGATTGCCAATTTCAAAGGTTCTTTGAACAAGAAATTTATTAATAAAATATAAAATTAGATATTTCGATCTGAAAATTACAGATAATCTTTCAGTGAACTGGCAATCCACAATGAATAGCAATAATGCAGTAGATATAAGGTTAATTCATAAATAATAATAAAGTTAATATTTGTGAATAATAAGGATTAGAGGCTTTTGCAAATGTTGGGTATAGTAGTAGTCCAGTTTAAGTCAAGGCAATATTAATAATGCATCAGCACTGAGTATGTGCTATAGTTTAAAATGGCAATGACTTAAAAGACAAGTCCTAGATCAAACTTTTCATGCTTATATGTATGGATGGACGGATGACATGGTGGACACTAGGTGGATTAATTTGGTCAGAAGTGCCTTAGATAGCACTTCTGACCTTCAAAATGTTAGGCATGACAACACTGGAGTGCTCACAAATAATAGATTGATTTGGAGGATAAGAAATTAATAATAACATAAACATAATCATTAGTGCCGTCATAGTAACCAGAACACCTGTTGGGAGTACATATCAGGAAATTGAATGATAATTTGATGGTAAAGAATGGCTACTCTTTCTTAGGACTAGTTTGGACATGGTCTAATTTCTAATCTGAAGGGGAAATGCCAGAGGAACAGGAAGGCATTAAAATGAAACAAACAGAAAAAAGAGCCAACTTTGGCACCCAAATCTCCAGATAATCACAAATGCCATTTAGCAACCTCGTCAGATAAAGTGAACAGTGCAAATTTCTTTCTGTTTATTATTTGTATATATGCACAAAACCAATACCATATTCAACAAAATAATTACTCTTCATACACTTACATTAAAAGTCAATAAGAATAACTAACATAACATATTCAGCAGCATTAAGTGAATAATAACCAACAGCTGCCAAAGTGGTTGGCCAAATGGTACTATAAGTTCAAGAGCACTTCTGCTCTTGAACCAATGGCTGTGGGTTCAAATCTTGCTCATGGTAGGGATGTCTGAATGTATTAGGTGAATGTAACACGTTTTGGACTCTAGGAGGCATATGCTGAAGTTCAATGTAAGAAAATTAAGGCTTTTTACAACATTACCCACAGAAAATTTGCTGCAAGCAATGCTACAAAAGATCCATTGCCATTTGGATATGATTTTAAATTATATATTTAGTTTAATCCTTTATCCAAGTGTAAGCAAACAAAGTTTGCGCCTGAAGTATCTCCAGGACTGGGGCAACTTGTGACAAAGGTGGACAAACTTCACATCACTTGCTTTATTATCCCATAACGCAAAGCACATACATGCGGACATACATAATGCTATGCATTATGGGAAGGGTCACTACCCAGACCGGTTTCGACCTTTATTGAGATCTCTCCAGTGGGAGCCAGACCCAGGTGATACCAAGGTTGAAGCAATGCAGAAGTCATATTCACCTATATGAGTTAGCAAAAGTTTTGTTCTACTTGGTTAGACTATAAATTATATATTTAGTTTAATCCTTTATCCAAGTGTAAGCAAGCAAAGTTTGCGCCTGAAGCATCTCCAGGACTGGGGCAACTCGTAGCAAAGGTGGACAAACTTCACATCACTTGCCTTAGTATCCCATAATGCAAAGCACATCTCTTTGCATACATGTACAATGCTATGCATTATGGGAAGGATCACTACCCAGACTGGCCTTGATCTTTATTGAGGTCTCTTCAGTGGGAGCCAGACCCAGAGGTGATACCAAGGTTGAAGCAATGCAGACGTCGCCTATACGAGTTGCTTTTAAGAAATATTTCGAGTTTTCATAATTTTCCTGAAACTATTTTGAGCTTCAGAATAGTCAGAAATGAAAGGAACTGAATCTTCACATGCAATAATTGTTTTAGTGATGTTCTTGGAGAAAATCCGTAAATAAAAACAGGAAACAATAAGGAAATGAAGTACACAAATAACGAATATTCTACTTGGCATGTTTGTAATGTCAGACAACAGCGTTAATGTCATCCCTAAGTGCATAACTCAAAACAGGGTTGTGATCTGATCCAATAAAGATACCATGAAGGTTTATCTTATTTTTTGGAAGGCCATGTAAATTTGTGTGAAATCACTGGTAACAACAAATGCCGTATTATCAATACAAGCTGCTAGATATCAGTGCAGTTGATAAAAGAAATCCAATGGAAATTGTGTACATCCAAATATCAATGGAAGATGTCTTAGCTGTTTGGAAAGTTGGGAAGGATCAATTTATATAGGTTGGCAGCAATTCGACATTTACAGAAAGGGTGGCATTAGGAAGAAGAAACAAAATATGAATCTGGTAGAATTTATGGAGTTTTAGCTAAAAAAAAGGGCCAAAAGGGGGATATCCTAAGTTGGACACTGGATATCAGAACAAATATATGCATCAATACTTTTGAGACAAAAAGAATCACAGATGCATATAGATAATATTCAAACTTGGCTTCACAGAAAACTAATTCATGTTCTGTTAGAGTTATTAATCCCACCTGCATATTGTGATATACCAATTAACTGCATTCTTTGTGTTGCAGGACGGGAAACCTAAGTTTCTGGAAGGGAATAAAACACCCTGTCACCACTGTATGAGACCAGCTGGAAAGTCATATTAAGGTTCCTCACATCAAAGAGGGAATTTGAACCAGATTTTTCCAACAAAAGGAAGGGCACTCCATTATCGACTGAACTCTAACCATATCATTTACATCTTATTACAATTTGATGAGTGATTTCGATTTTGGTTTCATGATAGAAACCAACCTACTCTTTATAGTGACAAAATCAAGCAAAACAAAATTAGTACATAAGCTAAAAATCTTTTAAGATATTTAAAATTTTTTCAGAAGTACCACATTCATAAGATATACGGACAAATAAAAAACATCAATTTAAACAATTTCAAACTGTATAAATTGCAGATGAAAATTATTATAGCCTGCTAACATGCTATATATTTGGACATGTGGATACACTGTAAGAGAGCAATTTTCATATCCTAGTTGTAAAACTGCTTCACAAATCCCCTCCTCAGTTTTGCTATAATTGATTTTCACAAAACAGTGATAATTCATTCTAGTTGATGGAATTTAATGAAATTTCATATTTGTATCCTAAGGGTCAAACATTCCAAATCAGACAAAATAAAATTAGATGTACAGTGTATATAATGCTACATAGTAACAGTTGTAATAATTGATGGTGCTTCCACAAAAGAACGTAATTATGTAAAAATTACTATAGTTATCTATATTAATATACCTATGTTTAAATAAGTTAAAATAATACATTATAAGTTATAGCAAAAATAATATTGCATTGATTTTGGATAAGATAATTTTAATTTGGGATAACTGCTGATCTGAAGGCATTTGCCAGTCAGGTTGTACGCGTGTTCGAATTTAGTCATAGGCATGGATGTTTGTGACTCGTCTTTGGGTGGGAGATGAATTTCTTCACCCAATGTAAGACCACCACAACCTCACCAACTGGATGCCTGTAGCTTGAAAAGGCTTCATGTCTGGTCTCTGGAGCAAGTAATAATGCATAGAACTACATAAACAGATAT
Organism: Typopeltis vanoorti; assembly: GCF_054136105.1. Classification (NCBI taxonomy): domain Eukaryota; kingdom Metazoa; phylum Arthropoda; class Arachnida; order Uropygi; family Thelyphonidae; genus Typopeltis; species Typopeltis vanoorti. The sequence continues at coordinate 57,735,072 of NC_143568.1, read as the reverse complement.
AAAAGTGTAAAAAAATCATAAAAAACACATACCATAGTGTTAAGAGTTTAGATACACTAATTCAAACATATATAAAATATGTACATATGTACACGTTTGCTGCATAAAGTGTAACACTTTATGCAGCAAAAATATTCTGCTAAGCCCAAATAATCTCTCTCTCTCTCTCACACACACACAAGCAAACACACAGAGAGATTAAATACAATTAAGTACAATTTTCTATACACTATATGAACTTTATTAATCTCAATTACTACCTCATATTCATCATCATCATCTTCATCCTCTTCATCATCAGACTCAACCTTCTTCTTCAATACATATGCTTTTTTCCATTTTCCAGTTTCTTCTCCTTCACCTGGCTTGCGTAGATTAAATGTACGCACACTTCTCTTACTTTCCTGCTGATGTTTCCATTCATCTAAGGTCATTTCTCGAGCAGTCTCTTCTGGTGGATCTTTGGCAGCTTCTTCTGGTGCTGGCTCACCTTCTCTGTAAGTTCAGTTACTTAATATTTAGAAGAGTAATTCATAAATCACATCTATTGATAATAAAGACTTAAATAAGATTTCATTATGCTGGTACAGAAGTCAAAATCTAGAATACTTGGGATTAGGACTTCTTGGTTCTATTATTTTTTTTCTAGCCTTGGATGATAAGCACATGGATTACAGTCATGAATATGTCTTGGCCATGTACCAGTCCCAAGCCCGGATAAAATGGGGGGGGGGGGGGGGGAACAACAGTGAACTATTGTGTAAAAATCTCACCAGGAATACTTTGTGGACAATGTCTACAAGGTCACCTATGGCCAAAAACGAATGAAAAGAGAAAACCAGACAGATAATAAGCACCTCACCAAACAAACTAAAGATTTTGTGTATACAGGAGCATTTGCAAGAAGATATGAAATTTAAATATCTTTCAAAGTGTCTAAAAGAACTTTTAATATAACATTAAAAATATAAACAATGAATTCCATGAAAGCTAAACACTGTTCTTTTAGGTAATTCTCTAGAACTTCAGCAAATGATTAATAAAGTGAATGGGCAGATCACATTGCAAGAACTAACACTCAAAAATGGATAAAGTTGATCTCTGAATGGTTATCTCAGAGATGGAAAGGGAAGGCCAAAGAAACAGTGGGAAGATGCAATTAAAGAGATGGCTGGAACTCAGTGGCACAGAAAGGGTCAATATAGGACTGAATGGAGGATTTTGCCCAGCAGTGGACAGAAAATAGCCAAAGAAGAAGAAGAAGAAAAAATCATTTTTCAGATTACTAACTGGTAATGTAGAAGATATCTGCACATTTCAAATGTTTCATTGGTTGTATAAAATTAAAACAAATTTTTTGAAATTATCTCAATCTCAAATAAGAAAAGTTATTCCTTCTAACACTAAAGAGAAACACAATGATCACTCTCACTGATGTGTATAAGTGTGTGAGTAATTAAAAAATAAATAAAATGAATTCCACAATATTTTCGTGTCTTAATAGTTTGAGAATTGCTGGTGCTATATATAATATTTTTAAAGGTCACGATCTCCATTATTATGGAAAAAAAAAAAAAAAAGCAAAGAATAACCGAAGGAGTTATAACAAATCAGATCTAGTGATCAGATCAACCTAGTAACCACAACCATCATTTATGGAACAATATCAGAAATGGATATAAATTTACCCCGTAAAGAGAGACCGGTTGTTAAAATGAGCAAAAATATCAGCAAGGTATGCCAGCTTACATAGCTGTTTCGTGTCATGCATTTGATCCATTAAGGTTGAAGTTTTCATCCAGAAACACTTGCAGCCCACACATGACAATAGTTGCTGTTTTATGTTTTCATTTCTCTGATGAATAATATTTTTAAAAGGCTTGCTCAATTTGTTTCCCATGATGGATTTTACAATTACTATGGCAACATGTTTACTTAATATCCTAATCATCGGCTCAGATAGCTTCTGTTCATTACTTGCTTCATTCAAGTATGACACACTATAGGACTTTTCTAATGACTGCATGTTTTCACCTCCCATCTCACCAAGTACTACCATTTGGGATTACAGGAGATACATGTTCTTATTTCAAAAACAATCTATTGGTTTTATGTATGATTGTAATACAGGACTTACTTTTTCTTTTCTTTTTTAAAATGTGAATTCCAGATGAAAATCTGTAATCCAATAGTATAATATGACTGTGAGTGGACTAAAGATAAGATAATAATGGAGACCCTCCTCTAGAGACAAAACACTGAACTTTATCATCATCAAATTCCTGACATGTACCTTAAAGGGGTGCTCAGGATATGATAGTACTACATGAAAAGTTTACATTATTACTAACTTCCTATCTACAATTTCCCTCCAAATCAGTCTGTTACTTGTCAAGACTCCAATATTATCAGATCTCATATTTCTGTCATCTAAGGCACTTTGTACCGTATCAATGCAGCTATAGCTCGGTCTTCCTCTGGGTCATTTTCCTACCAACCTGGCAGAGAACACTTGTTTTGTTAATCTTTCCTCGCCTATTCTGTTTAAGTGACCATACCACCTGAGATTAGCTCTGCTAACGCATTTCTGGATGCTGACAATGTCAAGTTCTTTCCTAATATCCTCGTTTTTAATATGATATTGCTATTGATGCCATCTGATCTTTGGTCAAGTTTTTTACTTCTGACCCAGCTCTCAGATCCATAAGTTAAAACTGGTTTGAACACTGTCTTGTATACAGCTAATTTAGTGTTCCAACTAATTTCTCTGTTATTACATATGAATTTATTCAGTTGACTTCCCACCATACCAGCTTTGTTGATTCTGTTGTCTATTTCCATATTTAATTTACCATCTTTAGTAAAAATCGTGCCTAAGTAGGTGAAATGTTTTACTAGTTCCCAGGTTCTCTGTTCACAATGCAGTTGACATTTTCAACGATTCTGCCTATTTTCATTGTCTTTGTCTTTTTATTGCTGACCATACCATATCCATTACAACAGTTATTCATTTTAATCAGGGAGCCTTGCAGACTTGTAACAGATTTATTTAGAAGTATAACATCATTCCCATAAAGCAGAGTTGACATTAACATCTCCAATTTTGATATCAGGTTTAATATCACTTTCCCCATTTTATAATGGGTAAATTGATTATAATGCCCCGTTGACACCATATAACTGTAGCGTATTGAATAGCTTCTCTCTTGGCACCTTGTCATATGCCTTTTCCAGATCTACAAAACTTAAATGCAGATCTTTGTTATATTTCCATGATTTCTCAACTATTTGTCGTAAAGTGAAGATCTGACCATGACAGCCTCCATTTGGCCAGAATCGAGCTTGTTCTTCACCAAGCTTTTCTTCCACAATTCTTCTGAACCGTTTCTCAAGTATACTTGCATAGATCTTGCCAGGAACACTTAGTAGGGAAATATCTCTGTAATTCTCATTCAGTTTTATTTCCTTTTTTATATATGGGTATACTATGAGAGCTCTACTCCAATCACTGGGAATTCATCCCTACACCAGGCCTTCTGAACTATGCAATGCAGTCACTGCAAGACTTTTATACAACCATACTTCAGCATTTCCGGTCAAATATCATCTACTCCTGCTGCCTTTCCACATTTTAAGCCTTTGATGGCTTTTTCTACTTCAAGTATGGGTGTGTATTCCTGACTACATGCCTGTTGAGTGTTTTTTTACCACTGTGCTATCACTGCTTATTTCATTTAGCAATTTTTCGAAGTAATTACTCCATACTTCAAGGATATCTTTTTCTCCAGTTTTCATGTAACCTTTATCATCTGTAATTCCTTTTACAGCACTCTTTCCTCCATTTCTGAGCTTCTTCAACAACCTCCAAAATATTTTGCCACCTTCTTGATATTTATTTTCTATGTTCTTGCCAAAGTCTTCCCATGACTTTTGTTTAGCTAGTTTTATACAGCTTTCTCCTTTTCCTTCACTGCCTCTAACTTCCTGTGTCCACCTTGGAGTTCTGATTTTTCTATCCCTGCAGACAACACACCACATGCCTCTCTGGCTAAATCAATCAAAGTTTTCTTCAAAGCTTACCAATGAATCTCCAAGTTTTAGTTACTGTTCTCAAACTCTTTCATTTTTTCTTCAATAATCTTTGTGTATTTTAGTCTACAGTTCACACCTGAGAGATGCTCAACTTTTATTTGCTTTAAAACTTTCTTACGTGTTATTCTTTTCAATATGAAATTCAATTTTATCCTGCTTAAGACTAAATAGTGATCACTTCCAATTTCAAATCCTCTGTACACTCTGGTGTCCTGCACAAGGGAGAAACCATCACTATCAACAATAACATAGTCAATGAGCCCTTTCTTATTTCTTGCCTCTTCTCTCCATTTGAATTTGTGCACATTTTTATGTTGGAACATAGTGTTAGTAATAACCAGTCCATGTTCTGAGCAGAAATCCAACAAATATTTGCCATTATTATTAGCTTTGCCCTTTTCTTCAAATTTTCCCAATATATTTTTGTATGTCTGCCCACTCTGCTATTTAGATTCCCAACAAGGACCATATTTTCCTTCTTCATTGTGTCAGTTGCTTTCTCTAAAGCCTGAAAAAATTCCTTTACTTCTACCTTAGTAGAACCTGGGACCATAGGCACAAATAAGCCTCATTGTCCAGTTCGCCATTTGGATATTTGTCCACATCACTCTACTTGAGACTGCCTTCCATTGAAGAAGATTAGCCTCATATTTAGTGTTGAATACTATGGCTACTCCTTTTTCCTTGATTGTCATTGCTTGAATATAACATTTTGTATTTATTTCATAAAGATCTCACCAGTTTTTGTCTTTTAGTCACCCGTATTATGTCAATCTGGTACTTATTTAATTCCTCAGCTAGTTCCATTTCTTTGCCATTCAGACTTCTTATGTTGATAGTAACGATCTTTAACTCTGGTGATGTTAAGTTGGGATTTGTTTCAGTAGCTGGCTTTTCACTGTTTGCCCTTGTTCAGTGGCGAAAACAACAGGGGCCTTGTCTAACGGAGGTACTCCCCAACCAGCACAACATTTAACAAGCATTTGTTAAATGTTGTGCTGTAACACCTGGTAGTTGGTTGTAACAGTCAGTTCTGAAACCATTATAACTTATCTTTAGGAATGCAAAAGCAGATCCTATGACTATTATTCCATCAACTATAAGATCCACTTCTGCTCTCCTAAGAAGTTAATTATACCAGGTGCAGTAAGTGCTCTGTATCACCATGCAAGTAAATGTTAATTGAATCTTTATTCACAGTAGTTTTTCTAGTCTCAAGGACATAAAGATTATAATGAAATGATTTATGAAATTAATTTTCTATCCCGGAACAAGGTAGTATTCATTCATGTTCATTGTGCAGAATGCAGAAAAGATATACATGTCAAACGAGATGAAATTACATAGTCTTATTAAAAGTTTTTCTAAAAAAAAAAAAAAAAAAAAAAAAAAAAAAAAAAAAAAAAAAAAAAACATTCTGCAAACAGAATTTTACTGTGAGAAATAAGGCAGTCAGCCTTGTAGGCCGCTGTTGGATCAGTTATGTTAACATTGCTTAAAGATAAGGCAGACTCTCTTGGCATCAGTCTTTTCCTCCAACTCGCTCATAGACAACCAAGGAAAATCATTTTACCACTATGAATAACTATCCTACGTGCTTCCAGATCTTTCTCCAGAAAGATCATTTGAAAAATCATCAAGAGATATTCTGAGTTTCTTGGTCTAGGTCAGGGGTGTTTACAATCTTATAAAATTCCCTTTTTTAGGGAATTTTGGATACATATCGTAGGTGTCCTCCCGCGATGAGTCTTCGGACTCCTTGGAGGTGTCATGAATAATAATATCAAATATTAATATTAACATTGCTTATTAATATTATTAATAAGCAATGTTATTAATATAACATTAATATTATAATATAATGTTATAATAATAATAGACTTTTGTGAGGTATCCAGAAAATTCTGTTGAACAGGTACAGCAATTTTCATTTCTTAATTTGTTAATGGCATGTTGTATAATTCTGTACCACTCAAAGAGAAGTTTTTGTAATATTTTATGGCAAGGAACTTGATGTGGGTGGGTGGGGAGAATACTGCTGATGTTTAAGCAAAATTCTTCCCAAATGTCAGCATCTAGCAGCAACTGCTGCTAGTTGCAAATTGTACACCCATTATATTCAAAAATTAAGGGGATATATACCTGTCCTTTATTTTCTGGATTTTATCCCAGACTACTTTGCTGCTGATTGCGCTTCATAGAATATACATATTGCATTGAGGATTCCTTCTGGCTCTGACAACTGATGTGTCTTACCCAGGATTGATCATGTTTGAAAGCAATGATGTTTTTTTTTTATTGTAGGGTATCTGCAGATATCTCAACCTTTCTTCTGTGATTCCTTGGTTGCTGTGCAATCAATATTCCATCATGGTTTACAAATAAGTGGAATCCAATGTTTTAGAAACTACAATGTGGCACTTGTGTAATACCTCACATGATTCACTGAGAGGAGATGGACTGATGGTAACAGAATCTAATTTTGCTAAGGAAGAGAAGGAGAGCCTGGCAGATTGCCCAATTTTTCATAATATCCATGATGTAGCACATAGTTTCCCATGTAAAAAAGTGGATATCACAGGGTCATACCCAACTAAGTTATCGATTTCTCACTTAAATAGTTCAAAGAGGGAGGGTGAGTAGACAGCCAATGGCAGTAAATGTTCAGGTGGGCTTATAGAAGGTGGTGAGCTTCTATGTTCAAGGGAGAGCAATTATTGTTGTTGAATACATGCTCCACAATTCTTCCTCTGATCTTGTTCAGGCACTATCCCATCCCACAGGTTTGAAATGAGGGTTATGGTTACTCACAAAATGTTGGAAGCTTAATGGAATATATACAGCAGTTGGGAAGGATTAAAACTGATTTTAATGCTTTCCAATAATTCTGTCAATGAAAATTCAGGGATTACAAAACAACTAATGTAACACACTCTTGAATAGAACACAATACTAAGTGAAGCACATGGGTGACTCTTTAAAGTCCTATCCACGGTGTGCACTCTATGGACATTTGTAAGTGGCCAAGGATGTTGTAAGGTTGGATCTCTGATAAACAATGTTGCCCAAATTTTGTGTGAAGTTTTATGTAACCGTATTTATTTAAATTCGGTTGATTTCTGAGTGCCGCTGCATATTCTAAAAATAGTCTTTCTTTTTTGAATTTATTGTAATGGAGCATGGTGGTTTTTTTTCAGGAGATCCTGTGGGTTGTATCCAAAACACGGTCTGCAAGGCCAGATTGACCACAGTCGTGATTGCTGATCTACCTGTCTGTCCAAAGTAAGCCAGCCTGAGAAGGGAGTTGATCTTTGGTAGAACAGATAAAGGTAGCAAGTTTACAGTGGGGCTTAAACACTGTGTGGGGGTTGTACTTTTTGAAGGACCTGGCTATTTTTTCAGATCAATCTGTGCCATGAATGTAGGGTATGGTGATGGCATTTATGAAATCCTTCTGAAGAGATGGCCAGGGAATGGGGGAGGAACTGATTATTTTTTAATTCTGTAATTGCTGTAACCATTGGAAAGGAGTGTTGCATATGTGGTTGAGTTCAGTTGAAAGGGTGGTTCCACTGGAACAAAGATTGTGGGCTCTCTTGGTTGGAGATTTTAAAAAGACAACTTTTTAAAAAAAGGCCAACAGTTCAATTGTCTGGATAAGTGTAGTTTCAACTTACTGTATTGTCTTGATTTATGTGCTATTTCTTCACCATGAATGATTAGAATCCATGTGTTGAGGCTTAAGTGCTGTGAGGGAATAATGTTGGAGGCTTAATGGAATATATATATATACACACACATCACTTGGAAAGGAGTAAAACCGATTTTAATGATTCCAATATATTTATTACATATTCAACAGTTGTAGGTGTCCTCCCATGATGAGTCTTCGGACTCCTTGGAGGTGTCATGAATAATAATATCGAATATTAATAATAATATTATAATATAATGCTTCGATGCTTTACAATGGCTACAGCGATTACAGAATTAAAAAAATAATCAGTTCCTCCTCCATTCCCTGGCCATCTCTTCACAGAAGGATTTCAGAAATGCCATCACCATTCCCTACGTTCATGGCACACCAAAAAAAATAGCCAGGTCCTTCAAAAAGTACAACCTCCACACAGTGTTTAAGCCCCAGTGTAAAATTGCTACCCTTATATGTTCTACCGAAGATCAGCTCCCTTCTCTCTCTGGAGTTGATAAAGTACCCTATTCCTGCAGGCTGGCTTACTTTGGACAGACAGATAGATCAGCAATCGTCTGCTTAGAAGAACACAACTCATACATCTGCAATCACAACTACAGTCAATCTTGCTTGCAGATACAACCCACAAGAGGACCTCCTGGGAAAAAACCACCATGCTCCACCATAGTAAATTCAAAAAAGAAAGACTATTTTTGGAATCTGTGGTGGCAGTCAGAAATCAACCGAATTTAAATAATACGGTTCCATAAAACTTCCCAAAATTTGGGAAACATCAGTTATCAGAGATTCCACCTTAGATCCTTGGGCACCTACCAAACGCCCATAGAGGGTGCACCACCTGGATAGGACTTTACGAGTCACCCATGTGTTTCACTTAGTATTGTTGTATTTGAGTGTGTGTTACATTACTTTTTTTGTAATCCCTGAAGATGTCTCAATGACCAAGATGAAATATTGGAAGCATTAAAATCAGTTTTAATCCCTTTCCAAATGTTATATATATTCCATTAAGCTTCCTACACGGTGTCCTCACAGCACTTAAGCCTCAACACAGTTACTTACAAGGATGGCAAATCCCTCCATGGGCAGGTACATCTTCATCCAGGCTTATGAATGATGGCTAGATTTTGTAATGCCAGATTGCCACTGGGCTTTAGGTATGTTTCCTGCTGGCAAAAGCACACTGATTATGCTTCTGCAGATGTTTACATTGAATCCATGACAATTCCATTATAGAAATGTTTTCATTACTTGATTTTTTTTGGGGGGGGAGGAGAGAGCCATCACCCATCCACACCATTTCTTCATCAGGAAAAACATCAGACACCTACCTGGACTCTGTCTAGGTATATTAATTACTTTGTCTTCTTGAAGGGGAGCAGAGATATCCATTTCATAGGCATGGCCTCAATTCATTGCAGCAGATGTTCCATTATTTATCATCTTTTAAATAGTAGATTCTCATTTAGTGGCACCATTTTTGGCATATAATTTGGAGTGTGTCATCATCATCATCAAATTCCTGCCATTTACCCTCAAGGGGTGTACACGATATGATAGTACTACATCAAAAATTTACATCATTACTAACTCCCTATCTAAAATTTTCCTCCAAATCAATCTGTTACTGTTCAAAACTTATATTTCTATCTTCTAAAGCACTTTTTACCATATCAATCCACCTATATCTTGGTCTTCCTCTGGGTCGTTTTGCTGCCAACCTGGCAGAGAACACTTGTTTTGCTAATCTTTCCTCGCCCATTCTGTTTAAGTGACCATACCACCTGAGATTAGCTCTGCTGACCCATTCCTGGATGCTGACAATGTCAAGTTCTTTCCTAATATCCTCGTTTTTAATATGATATTGCTATCAATAATAATGTAGTCAATGAGACTTATTCCTTGCCACTTCTCTCCATGTGAATTTGTGCACATTTTTATGTTGGAACATTCTGTTAGTAATAATCAGTCTACGTCCTGAGCAGAAATCCAACAGGTATTTGCCATTATTATTCGCTTTGCTCTTTTCTCCATATTTTGCCAAAATATTTTTGTATGTCTGACATATTTCCTACTCTGCTATTTAGATCAGAAACAAAGACCAACTTTTCCTTTTTCATTGTGTCAGTTGCTTTCTCTAATGCCTCAAAAAATTTCTCCACTTCTATGTTAGTAGAACCTTCTGTGGGACCATAGGCACAAATTAGTCTCATTGTCCAATTCCCCATTCTGATATCTGCCCACATCACTTTACTTGAGACTGCCTGCCATTCAACATCAGTCTCATATTTAGTGTTGAATACTATAGCTACTCCTTCTTTTCCTTGATTGTCATGGCCTGAATATAACATTTTGTATTTATTGCTCAAAGATTTCACCAGTTTTTGTCTTTTTTGTTTCAGTCACTCCTATTATGTCGATTCAGAAATTAATATTAGAAGGGAAATTGGATGGAAAAAGAGGGAGAAGGTAGACCCAGGAAAATGTGGTTTGAAGACATTAAGGACTGGACTGGCTTGAATTACCATAAAGGTTCCATGACATGGTTGCCAACCTCCTTCTAGGAGATGACACTTGAAGAAGATTGGTTGGTCGGTTTATAGTTTATTTGGCACAAAAACTACAAAGGTCATACTGTGCCATACTAAAGGTTACAAACATCAGCATTTGCAGAAAATTGTTAACAATATGTCTGTACAAGAATCTAGTTTAATAAAATAGCATCTCTAGGAAAACAGAACTGTTGCAGAGGACACAGCAACACACACAAGGTCAGAGGTTATTATAGTAGTGCAAAAATAGTTAACAATATAAGTTAATACATAATATATGAAACACTAAGCCAAGGAATGCTGTATTTACATATATGTAAAATTATAACAGATGCCTTTATAGCAGCACAAAAATAGGCAAAAAGGGATTATTATACAATCTGCATGGGTGAAAATTAAATTTAGCAATGCAGTAGAAACAGAATTTAGGATACATATAAACAGAATTACTAGAAAGTACACAAACAGATAAGATGTCCTACAGCACTATATGATTATTCGAAAAATAAAGTAGTAAATTAGATACATACACAAAATTACCGCAGAGGTTTCATCAGTATATATATGTACTATAGTATATATAGTTAACATATGTATATACAAAGCAAGTCAAGGAAAGCAGTGCCTACATGTAGTAAGATTACAACAAACATTATTATACTAATACTTGAAGAGTCAGAAAGGAATTATACAGCATTGATGCATAAAATTTAAGTTTAGCATTATGGTATTTACATATTAACAAAATTACAGCAGAGTGATACAAATATACAAGATCAAGGCCCATGGTAATACATAATTGGTCAGATTTAACCTAATGAATAATATATATGTATAAAAGTTAAGTTAAGCAAAAAAAAAAAAAAAAAAATATTTACATATAAACAAATTTATGGTCAAATGTGTTTGTATAAATTAATTCTTTCTAAAAAATTAAAAACATCATGCAATTTGCCTGAGTCTGCTAGCATTTCCCTGAGTGTATATGGCTTGGTTAGATAGGTGAAAATTTCATTCCTCTCTCGCGTAAATTTTTGACAATCTACCAGAACATGATGAATAGTGAGATGCGTGTTGCATTTTTCACATATGGGAGGATCATCAGCTCTCAGTAAATGAGAATGCGTAAGGTGACTGTGACCTATGCGGAGCCTAGCAAGGACAACCTCCTCCCTTTTCTTTGTACATTGACTAGAATGCCAGTGTTTAATTTCAGGTTTAATGTTATATAATTTGTTTGTTGATATTTCTTGTCATGTTAACTCCCACTGAGCAATTAGCTTCGATCTTATAAGTTGTCTGTAGTCTGTATATGGAACTGTCAAATAGTATGTGGAGAAGGTATGGGTTGATTTAGCAGCTGCATCTGCAGCCTCATTTCCTTTGATTCTGATGTGGCTGGGAACTGAAGATCAAAATTAAGGATTTTCATTTTGTGAAGCAGGTGTAGCACTTCATAAAATACTGGATGAGGATTATACATAGGAGAGGAGAAGGCCTGTAAAGAGCTCAATGAATCTGTATAAATTATACCCTTTTGGTAGCAGTTTTCTTTTATATGCACAAGTGCAAGCTGAATGGCATGTAACTCTGCTGTATAATTACTGCAGTCTGGTGGGATCTGATTTGAGATAATGTCAGGAAACACAGCAGCACAGCCAACAGAGGTGTTAATTCTTGAACCATCAGTATAGATGGGTAAGAAATCAGCGTGTGCTGCTCTGTGTTCATTAAACAATTGCAAGTAAATGGATAATGGGGGTATAAGATTTCTGTAGCTGACAAAGTGAGAGGTTGCAGGATGGTGTGCAAACCTGCCATGGAGGAATGCTGTTTTGTTTAGTTTAGCTAATGTTGTCAACATTTATACTAACAGCTTGCACAGGTTCTTTAATACGCATACCAAAAGGATGTATAGCAGTTTGATATGTGTGATATTGAGCTTCCCAATTCAGAGAGAATATACTATTCCATGTAGGGTGATCTGGAAGAGATTTTATTTTTAGGGTGTAATTAAGAGGCAACTGTTTCCATCGAATTGATAGAGCCGGTTCATTTGCTTCTACATAGAGATTTGGAGTGGGTGAGGTGTGAAAGGCACCAGTAGTTATCTGTATACCCTGATGATGGATGGAATTCAACTATCGTACGTTGCTCTGTCTTGCTGAACCATAGACTTGGGACCCATAATCCAGCTTTGAACGTATAAGTGCACAATAAAAATGGAGTAATGAAGCTCGATCAGCACCCCGCCCAGTAGAGGATAGAGTGCGAAGGAGGTTCAAAGTTCTTTTGCACTTTTCTCTTAGTTGATGAATGTGTGCTAGAAATGCTAGTTTTCTATCAAAAATGAGTCCCAAGAACTTGGTTTCTGTAGTTACTGGAATAACAGTAGGTCCCATTGTTAGTTCAGGATCTAGGTGATGAGTGCATTTTCGACAGAAGTGTACACAGACACTTTTTTCTGTTGAAAACTTAAACCCATTATTAAGAGCCCACAAAGAGACATGATCAATTGCTTGTTGAAGTTGTATTTCAATTAATCTCATGTTACGTGAGTGACAGTAGATTGTGAAGCCATCAACATATAGAGCACTATCTACAGTGGGAGGAAGCTGTTCAATGATTGAACTGATTTTAATAGCAAAAAGGGTTACACTTAAGATAGAACCTTGTTTTTGAAGATATGGTCAAGATAGACTTGGAAAGTTTGCCTGGACAGAAAGGTTTTAATAAATATATGGAGGTGTCCTTTGAGATCTAGGTTATAGAGGTCTTTTAATATGCCATATCTCCAGGTTGTGTCATAAGCTTTTTCCATGTCAAAAAAAAAAAAAAACAGAGACAAGATGTTCTCGTTTCAGAAATGCATCTTTTATACAAGTTTCTAACCGAACTAAATGGTCTAAACTTGATCGATGTCAACGGAAACCACATTGTGTATTGGAAAGAAGACTGTTGCTTTCTAAATACCAGAAGTCTGGCATTAACCATTTTCTCCAGTATGGCTGAAGAATGTTGGTAGAAAAATTAAGCCTTTGTTTCTCTTGCTGCTCTTTCAGTATTAAAAATTCTGGAGAATATGAAGCTGTTGCTGAGATTTTAGCAAAAGTTTCTCCCAAAGTATCTGCAATAGCTTTGGAATCAGCAAGAACACTTCCATTATAGTCTAAGGTGGACAAACAATGTGTACTATATCTGCCTTTCATTTTCTGGATTTTATCCCATACAATTTTTGGACTGATCATTTGATTAATTGATGTAGTAAATTGGATCCATGATTGTTTTTGACTGACGTCTCACAAAACGAGCTGTGGCTCGAGCACGCTTGAAAGTTATTAAATTTGATGTGGTGGGGTATCTACGAAATATGCTCCATGCTCTGTGTTGATTTTATTTGACTGCCTGACATTCTGCGTTCCACCAAGGCTTTGGATAGACTGGAAATCGAGATGATGTTTTTGGGATGGAGATTGTTGCTGCCCAGACAATGCATTCTGTTATATATTTTTACAGCTTCATTGATAGGTGTTTGACTGATGGCATCAGCATTAAATTTTGCAAGATGAGAGAAAGTGTTCCAGTCAGCCTGGTCCATTTTCCATATAGGTATCCGTGTGGGTGAACATGGTTCCTGTGAAGACATTGTACAAAGAACAGGAAAGTGATCACTTCCATATATGCTCTCTTCAACATCCCACACGAGCAGTGGAAGAATGGAAGGAGAACAGATTGTAAGATCAATTGTGGAATATGAGTGGGTAGGCATATGGAAGAAGTACTGAGTTTATTATTTAGAAGGGAAAAGTTATTATTATCAAGAATTTTTTCAATGATTCGACCTTGTCTATTAGTGTTGGCACTACAGCATAGAGTATTGTGGCCGTTAAAGCCACCCATCAAAAGTATGGGTTCAGGCAGTTGCGCGATAAGGTTATCAAGATCAATTTCATTTAACTCAGCATTTGGTAGTAAATAAATTGAACATACTGTAATAAGGAATCCCACAGAGAAGCGAATTGCTACTGCTTCCAGAGAAGTATTAAGTTGGACCTGATGGAAAGGAGTATGACTGTCCACTAGGATAGCTACTCCTCCATGACCAGGACCATCTCCAGTTCTATCCTTATGTACAACAGTGAAATTCCTAAAGGTACGGTCCTCATTGGGTCTTAAATAAGGTTCCTGTAAACAGAAAGGTTTGCATTTCTGCAATAACATCTTTATAATGTCAATATTCTGATGGATCCCACGACAGTTCCACTGTAAAAATTTTCCTATTGTTTTGATTTTATTGGCTTGTCTGGTTTTCGAGAGGTTGAGGGCTTACCTTTGTCAGATTAATATTTATCCCCTGTTTTAGGGAAGTATGGACGGCCAGTGTCTATCTCTTTCTCTGGTAGATTGTTCAAAACATCAAATGTGTTAGGATCAGTTGGTACGCTTAGTTTGCTTTCAGTGGGTATCGAGGTATCTATTTTTTCTGTGAGAGTGTCTGGTGGTTTATCTTTGAGTGAGGTCTCCACCATAATTTTTTTGACAGATGAGTTTTCATTGAATGGGGCCATTTTTGAAGTTGTCTCTGGAGTAAGGCCGTAGGTCTTGACTCCAGAGACATGTCTATTCATGTCTCTGGAGTCAAACATGTCTATTCCACCATTTGAAATTATCAAATGGTGGAATAGACATGTTTGAGTTGCTGTTGGCACTTTTTTAATTGTTACTTTTTCAGCATAAGAGGATTGCAGAACAGGTGTAACGGTGGCTAGCTTTCTTTTTGCATCCTGATATGTTATGTTTTGTTCTATTTTTATTTTTTGTATCTCTTTTTCATCTTTCCATTTCTGACATGCACGAGAGTATGCTGGATGATCTCCCTGACAGTTGACATATTTAGGTTTTTTTTTCACAGCAATATTTATTTTCATGTTCTTTACTACCACATCGAGCACAGGTAGTAGAATCGCGACAGCCAGTTTGGGCATGTCCATATCTTTGACATTTAAAGCATCTCAGCAGGTTAGGGATGTACATTCTAACAGGACAGCTGAGATACCCTGCTTTTACAGATGTCGGAGGCCTAGGTGAATCAAAAGCAAGGATGATGTTCTTGGTTGAACCAGGTGACCATCCCTGCATATCAGGATGCGCCTCACACCCGTCACTCCTTGATCTTTAAACTCTGAACATATCTCCTCATCGGGAACCTCAAGGAGATCACATTCTGATATCACTCCTCTACTGGAATTGAGTGTTCTGTGAGGTGTTACTGCAATTTGTATTCCACCCATTATCGTTGCTCTCAGTAGTTTCTCAGAATGTTCTTTGCACATTGTTTCCACGAGGATATCACCAGAACGCAATTTCTTGACAGTTTTGGGAGGTCCTGCCAGTCCTTCTAAACCTTTTTGGATAAAGAAGGATGACATTTTCCCAATTGGTTTTCACCTGTGCATGAATGATTAAAAAGGTTGGTATATTTTTGTTAGTATCTGATATCTTTTGTTTCTTACTTCTGTTTCCATATGCTGTGTCAATATTGTCAGTACTTGGTTGGGACTTTGTTAGGGTCCCTAACATTTGAGGATGAAGAATTCATATTTAAGGAACTTTTAATTCGGCACCAGAGCTCCCCACCCACCATGGAGCCACACATGGACGTCCACTACCCAGCAAGCAAAGACTGCGCTCAGGAGTGGAAAGCCAGGGCTACCCTTGATGCTATACCAGCACTCCAGCAGGTCTAGGATCCTGACCCTGGACCATGGGGTGAGAGACTTACTATAACACCGTTGACCCTTGCAAGCAAGCCCACTAGCCGATTGATCCTGGCTGGGCCATCCAGAACCACCCGTCTTGCGAAGCAGGGGGCCAAAGCAGTGCAAGACTACCAGGATCCCCTTTTCCGGATGTCCACGGGTCGCACCGCACGGCAAAACATGGCGGCAGGGTGTTGGATCCCAGTGATATTGGTCTGGAAAAAAGATAGTGAAAAAGACTCAGGAGAAGTAGAGCAAAGAATATGGGAAGCAAAAAAAAAAAAAAGAGGAAGAATGAAAAGGGTCAGTACCATCACTGGGAGGTCCCCTCCACCACGAATTTTCACCCCTCCATGTGGGACACGAACAGGTGCCCCACATGGAGGGGCGAAGAAGAAGAAGCTTATCCAATTCTTCAGCTCGCTCCACTTCTTTGCCATTCAGGCTTCTTATGTTGCCACTACCGATCTTGAACTCTGGTGATGTGGAGTTGGGCATGTTTTAGGATTTGATTTGTTCCAGTAGCTGACTTTTCGCTGTTCGCCCTGGCATAACAATCGGGGCCTTGTTTAACCAGCCGATGCCCTAGCCAGCATGAAATATCTGTCATGTTGTATAATTTTATATTTTGGTTTAAGCCAATAAGAACAAAATTTGTTCGGCTAAATCCCAAATTGCCAGCCCATCCTCGTTCATTCAGTATCCAGATAGATACCTAACCGGGTGCACCACGAGGTGAGGATTGGACATTAGGTCAGAAGTCCTGGTCAGTTCTCCACATTCCTTTAAAGGCTATGTGGAGGTCTCCTCTCACTTATACAGCTTTGACCCTTAAGCACTCCCAAGACTAAATGGTGTGTGTCTATATTGAAGCGTAACCATGATGAGGTGGGACCAACATATGCATTAAGGTCTCAACTAACACTTTCTTTGCAGCTGCCTTTCCAGCACAAGTGGATATCACACTAGATGCTGCAATTTTATGGTGTACTAATTACTTCTATGCCCATGACTGGTTTTTATTTTTTGAATTTCCTTTCTATTTCATCCCTCTACCTTCAGCATTTTCAGCAGTACACTGGGTGATCTCCTTCACAATTAGAGCATTTCAGTGCTTTGCTTTTGCAGTCTTTATTCTCACGGTCTTTGATGCTGCATTGGGCACAGATGTGACAAGAAGTTTGAGAATGACCATACTTCTGGTATTTACAACAAAGGGTTATAACTGGGAAGTTGAGATATCCTGCTTTCACAGATGATGGTTTAGTTATGTTGAAAGTAAGGATGATATTCCTCAGCACCAGGTGATTGTCCATACATGTGGATTCTCCTTATGGTTATCACATCTTGATCTTTCAATTTGGAGTAGGAGTCTTTTTCGGAACACTCGAATATTACTTTTTGAGAACAATTCAAAGTTTTGTGGGGTTGTCTTCTTTGTTTCAGTGATGCCAATTATGTTAATATGAAACTTTTCCAGTTCTTCAAGATTGATTTCATTTCAATTAACACTCTTTATATTGATGGTTACTATCTTCACATCTTCTGACTCTGGGTCTTTTTCTTCTAGATTGTGAGATTTGATGTGGTAGGGTATATACGAGATATACCCAATGCTCAGTCCTGCTCTCTTCTGGCTGCTTGGCACTCAGGGTTCAACCAAGGCTTTACATACAGAGGAAATTGAAATTAATTAATTAGAGCCTGGTAATACAAAACTGTGAGGCCCTTACAGGAAGGTATGACACCCTCTTATGAAACCAACATGAAGCTATTGGTTGTAACATATTTTTGTCTGTAAAGTGCGAGTTCTCTCCTGGATAGTTTTGACTGTTTTTGAGGAAGCCTAAGTCTTTAGGAAGAAAGATCCAACATTTCTGTATGAAACCAACTAACTCACCACTTGAATGAAAACATCTGTTAAATACTCCTTGCATTATAGATGGGATTTGAACCTAGGTCTTTCTAAGCAAAGAGCTGATCTAACCGAGTAGCATTAGAGGCTTGAAATTGAGATGATATTTTTTGGAATGGCAGGTGTTGCTGCCTGGATATATAATCTGTTATTCATTTTAATACATGATCATCATCATCAAATTCCTGCCATGTACCTTCAAGGGGTGTACAGGATATGATAGTACTACATGAAAAATTTACATCATTACTAACTTCCTATCTACAATTTTCCTCCAGATCAGTCTGTTACATGTCAAGACTCCAATATTACCAGATCTTATATTTCTGTCGTCTAAGGCATTTTGTACCATATCAATCCACCTATATCTTGGTCTTCCTCTGGATCGTTTTCCTGCCAACCTGGCAGAGAACACTTGTTTTGCTAATCTTTCATTGCCCATTCTGTTTAAGTGACCATACCACCTGAAATTAGCTCTGCTAATGCATTCCTGGATGCTGACTGTCAAGTTTGTTAAACTGTGAATGAAATCATTTTGTATGTTTTTATTCTTCATTCACGTTTAACATAATCTACCATATCCTAAGCAAGACTTGTTATATATTATTTGTTATTCTTTTGCTTAAGATTTATTATTCATGTATTTTCGTTGAATTTTATCAGTTATTATTTAATTATATAATTTTAAGATATGTCATGATAATGGAAGGACTCTGTAGTAAATACCATTTGTTTTATTGTTATATTCCTCCAGTTATATTATAAGATATTCCATGTATGTAACTTTAATGTGCCTTGTGTGAATTGTAACATATGTTTTATTTATTATAATTGTAAATGAAAGTAAAGGAAAAATTAAGTAACTGTAATATTTTTTATTATTATATTTCATTACTGAGTGTAAAGATATAATCTTATGTAATGCTTATGTTTATGTTTTGTTTTGATCGTTGCCATGGAGACAGAAATAAAATAGAACGCTCGAGCTTAGGGTGTGAGCTGCAGTAATTGGAAGTAAGGAATTAATATGAGTTGGACGAGTGAACAAGTTTTGGCGGAAAGAAGGAATGTATAAAAAATCAGAAGGTGAAAGTAAGCAAGGACGCCGAATGCAGGACATTCAGAACACTACGGAGACGAGGAGAAAACTTATAGGCTGCTGAGAGTAAAGTCAGCGGTAGCAGTAATAGGAATTTTAGTGCCTTAATAGGATTAACAAAGGACCGGAAGGTTAATAGGCAATCTAGAATAATTCCTCTAAGTTCTAGAATTACTACTTATTCCTTTGTCGCTTTGAAGAAGGATTATACAAATTTCAATTTGTTATGCAGTAGTAAACATGGAATAATTATTCTGTCTTACAGCAAATCCGTAAATTTGAGCAGCGCAATAAATAATAATTCAGTTATCTCCATGAAGAATTCTTTTGAATAGTGTTGCTTTGGAGTAATAAGTGAATATAGTTTTGAAATGTGCTCACATTGAATCTGATGTGCTAAGGATTAATCCCGGTAAGAACAGTCCTACTTTATTTTATTTCAGTGCGAAGATTTAAGTGATAGCTCTGCCTCGAATACCCTAACATTTACTGTGGTGTTTTGCTGAGTTTAGCCAAGTCAGAAGCTTAAAAGTAATTAATGACTGCTGCCATTAATAATTCAATAAGTGCTTGCTGATTAAGTGTTAAATTATAGAATGCAACTGAGTGATACTAGTAAATTTATTTACTAAGAAATTCTGAAGTTTTGAACCGTAAGAACAATTTTTATTATTAGGAGAACTATGAATTTAGTATCTGAAGATATGATGTTTGATTGTATGTGAATATTTTGACCTGAAGAACTAAGTTAATTGTATTATCTTATTTTCGTTATAATTTTATGTGCTTGTCATATAACCTTGTATTAAATGTTTTGTTTTATTAACTTCAATATTGTGTGTGCCTGATTCTTTTTCATTGCACTGCTCATAAAAAGTTCGGATCTTGCGGGAGCCGTAAGTGTAAAACATTATATTTGGCCTATATGATTAATGAGACTGCTAAATTAATTGAAGACTGATTCTACTATTTTACATAGGCTAATCTAAATATAAATTATCCCATATTTTGAATAGTAATCAACCAGCAATTAATTGATTTTATTAAGAACAACTTTACAACAAGATGGCAGATTCAAAACTAGGAAATACGTTCCAACAAGTTCTTTCCTAATATCCTCGTTTTTAATCGATATTGCCATTGATGCCATCTGTTCATGCCTCTAATCTTTCTCAGTATTCTTCAAAAACCTAAAGAATATTTTGCTGTCTTCTTGATATTTATTTTCTATGTTCTTGCAAAGTCCTCCCATGATTGTTTAGCTAGTTTTACAGTGTTTCACTTTCTTACATTTGTCTTTGTATTCTCTAAGAGCAAAAGCTGATTTATTTGCCAGAAGCTTTTGAAATGCTTTCTTCTTTTCCTTTGCTGCCTCTTTAACTTCCCGTGTCCACCATGGAGTTCTGATATTTTTGTAGGAGAATATGGTTCCCATGTGGACATACTGCACATAACAGGAAAATTATTGCTTCCGTATGTTCTTTTCGACATCCTACATAAGCAGTGAGAAAATGGTAAGGTAGCAGATTGTAAGATCTATTGTAGAATATTAGTGGGTAGACATATGGAGGAAGGTATTGAGTCTATTATTCAGAAGGGACAGGCCATTATGTCGAGGCAATTGCAATATAAGGTTATCAAGGTCAATCTCATTTAACTAAGAACCCAGTGATAAATAAATAAAACACATTGTAATAAGAAATCCCATGGATAGGCTAATAATCACTACTCCCTCCAGAGCAGTATTAAACTGGACATGTTGGAAAGGAGTATCATTACCCACCAGGATAGCTACTCCACCATAAGGAGGACCATCTCCAGTTCTGTCTTTATGAATAACAGTGAAATTCCTTAATATTAACAGTGAAATTAGATAAATAATATTGTAGTCAACAAAAAATTATACCAAGAAGAAATTACAAAAAAAAAAACTATACAATCAGAGAAATAACATGAATGAAAACAGAAATCTACAAATGGATAATATAGAGGAAAATCTTAATGGAATCATCATAAAAAGTGCATGTAAGACAGCAAAAGATAAAAAAAACAAACCTTTTAGAGAAAACAAAAAATTTAATAAATTACAAATTTATTTAAATTGTTTTGAAAACCCTTGGAGAAGGGGAAAAATACAGTAAAATTTAAAAAAATAAAATAATCAGAAAAAATACCAACAAATAAAATTATATAAAAAATAACAGATAAAAATATGAAGGTACTACAAAAGTTTCACAACAGGAAAAAAGAAAAAATAATAATACTAGAAGATGAAAGTAGATAAGATATTAAAGTTAAAAAAAAAAAAACATAACAGAAATTGGCAATTTTTCAAATGCCATTTTTCAGAATCATATAACCCCACAAACTCTGTTGAAAATGCTGTTACATATAAGCCAGAAAAACAGGAAGAAGAAAGTATTCTAGAAATACAAAATTTTGCAATAGAAAAAAGCACTGAAACACAGGAAAAGAATAAAATGCCAGAAGATGGAATTACAATCAAAATGATGAAAGCAGCAGGTGAAATAATAACAGAACAACAATTATATTTAATAAATACCTAAAAGATAAAGTTATACCAAACAGCTGGAACAATGCTATCATGATACTCTTCTTGAAAAAAATTACAGACATTAACAATTACAGATATTGACTCAACTAAGAGAAAAATGCAGAAAATAACTTACTATTGTACTCAGATTCAGTTGAAAAACAAACAGTCCTAATAGCAATGAAGAAATATGGAATAAACAGAAATTATATAGAGCTAATAAACAAAATATATGAAAAAGCTGACGATATTGTAATAAAAGAAAACAACAAATAAGATTAGAAAAAAATTATGAATGAATTAAATACAGCATCACATAGCGTAAGATTATACACGAACTACAAAAAAACTGAAATAATGACAAATATTATAGGAAACCAGATAACAAAATAAATAATAAGGTAATAACAAAATACAAGTACATTAAAAAAAAAAAAAAAGTCAAACTTTTCAACCAGTGCATCATTCCTGTTATGACCTATGGATGAGAGACATGGCCAATAATCAAACAA
The DNA here is from genome assembly GCF_054136105.1 of Typopeltis vanoorti. NCBI lineage: Eukaryota > Metazoa > Arthropoda > Arachnida > Uropygi > Thelyphonidae > Typopeltis > Typopeltis vanoorti. The sequence continues at coordinate 57,712,877 of NC_143568.1, read as the reverse complement.
ATAAGGACAGAATGAGAGAAAACTGAGCACAGAATAGAGAGAGAGAGGCATGCTAAACATCAGACTACAAGACAAAATAAGGAATGAGAAGAAGATGAGTTGGCTAGTATCATGTAGATGTCACAGGTTTTTCCTTCTGCAACCTTGGATACTTTGCACCACCAAACAGATCAGATGACAATGGAATTAATAGTAATAAATACAGTGGCCTAAGATTGTTATCTTATAAAAAAAAAATTGACAATGCACAGATTTTTGATTATGTGTGCATTTTAAAATAAGAACTTCTAGTTGCAATCAAAAGAATAAAAATTACTTTGGTTCTGTCTGTTCAGGAATAACTTCATCTCCACTCCTTTCACCACCTTCAGGATTTTCATCACTAAGCAAGGTCAGCTGGACACTGAAAGGGTAGAAAGCATACTTTATCATTCATAATAATCATTTAACTTAAAAAAAAAAAAACACTAGAAACAATTTAATTTTTTAAAGTTACATATAAAATAAATTAATTATCATCTCTGTGTATTGTCTGCCATGACTATAATTTAGTTTAGGTTAGCTACAAATTACCATGAGACTTTTAATTGTTATTCATAAATATTCTTTATAATTGTACAATTAAGGTAAATAAAATAATTATACTTGAACTGCAATTTATGAAGAATACTATTCCTGATCCAGTCTTGTTTCTAAATAAGTTCACTTAAAAATATTTTAAACCAAACTTGGAATAATAATGGAAATAAATTTAACTATGACATTTGCCACATGGTCTTTAAATTTGTTTCCAAATCCCTCATGTGGTCATCTGTTAAATTACTGTGACAAGTTTATAGCTGCTACACACACACACTCTTAACAGAAATGATTAGCTAATTGGCAGTTTTCAGATAATCGTATCTCCAAGTTTATTTAATAGACAAGAATGAAATTGGTTAAGCTTCTAAGAGCAGGTCAAGAATACCGAAATTCTTTGCAAAATTTCTTGTGCAGCTTATGCTGCACATAAAGCAAAGTGAGGCATTTTAAAAATTTCTATATGTATTTTTCATCATATACTTAGATGATTTACGTTAAAAAAAAACCTGACATGACAGTTCTCTCCATTATGTGAAGTGTCACTTGAAGATTTCATAAAAAATATTCATCCAGCTCATAGCTGATCACTTCTGTTTTAACAGCTTAAACATGCTAGTTAACACATTGATGCCAGGAAATGTTTCATGCTATACTAGTGCAACATAAGCATGAATGTGTGAAAAAAAATGTGATATGTAGCCTCTTCACTGGATGATAGCACTTTTAAGGTTTGGTTTTCTTACAAATTATATGCTTGGGCCTATACTTTGCACTGTATAATATCACACAAACCAGTAGGCATTTGCCTCAAAAGTATACAGGGAAGGAAGAAAACTACAAAAACGATAGGGCATATTGTTCAAGTAAGCAGTTAATTTTAGATGATATCCATATCACAACTGATATAATACCCATTTATATGCATGTGTACAAATCTGAGTCCCCTCCCCATTATCTAAAAAATTACACATTTGCTGCAAGTTGTATGCTACAAGGATTTGAATAGTAATAAAATTTCTTAAGCTTTTTCTGCTAGAAAAACTCCAGAAGACGTGAAATGATGTTAATCAATCAGAATTCTTGGCATTTTTAAATGGACATTTGCTTGGACATGTGAAAACGATCTGAGGTTAAGTATATTGCATCAGATGACTTCGTAACCCTGAAAAAAACAATTGCAAATGAAGCTGATTCTTTTACATCACCTTAATCTGATAAATCCAATGACCTATGTCATGGACAAGTAGCTTGGCTTTATATACAATAAATGGGATGATAAGACGACCCCATTCACACTCTGCTATAACTGTTCTGCAAAATCCTTTCTTTCCTTCACATAAGGCTGTTATTAGCTCACTTTCAGTCTGAAAAGCCCTTTGCTTAGTAGAAGGAAGTCAAACCCAGGTCATCACAATCATCATCAAATTCCTGATATATATCCTCAAAGGGTGTACAGGATATGATAGTAATACATGAAAAATTTCCATCATTACTAACTTACTGTCCACAATTTTCCTCCAAATCAGGCTGTTACCTGTCAAGACTCTGAGAATATCAGATCTTATATTTCTATCTTCTAGGCACTTTTTATAGTATCAATCCACCTATATCTCAGTGTTCCTCTGGGTCTTTTTCCTGCCAACCTGGCATAGAACAAGGTAAATCTTTCCTGAGATTAGCTCTGCTAACACATTCCTGGATGCTGACAATGTCAAGTTCTTTCCTAATATCCTCGTTTTTAATAGGTAATTGCCATTGCTTCCATCTGTTTGTACCCATAATCTTTCTCAGGACTCTCATATCTGCAGTATCTAGTCTTTGGTCAAGTCTTTTACTTCTGACCCAGCTCTCAGATCTATAAGTTAAAACTGGTTTGAACACTGTCTTGTATACAGCTAATTTAGTGTTTTGACTAATTTCTCTGTTAATACATATAAATTTATTCAGTTGACTTCCTACCATACCAGCATTGTTGATTCTGTTGTCTATTTCTATATTTAATTTACCATCTTCAGTAAAAATCGTGCCTAAGTAGCTGAAATGTTTACTTGTTCCACAGGTTCTCCATTCACAATGCAGTTGACATTTTCAATGATTCTGCCTATTTTCATTATTTCTGTCTTGTTATTGCTGACCTTCATACCATATATATTACAACAGTTATTCAATTTAGCCAGGGAATCTTGCAGACTTGTAGCAGATTTATTTAGAAGTATAACATCGTCTGCATAAAGCAAAGAGCTGACATTAACATCTCCAATTTTGATATCAGGTTTAATACCACTTTCCTTTATAATGTGATCCATATAGATAATGAATAACAAAGGAGATAATGTAGATCCTTGTCTGACACTAGATTTAACATTAAACCATCTTCCTGTACTTCCTTCAATTCTAACTGCTGACTTACAACTCAAATAAAGACTAAGTATTGCTTGATATAATGCCCCATTGACACCATATAACTGTAGCGTATTGAATAGTTTCTCTCTCTGCACCTTGTCATATGTCTTTTCCAGATCTACAAAACTTAAATACAGATCTTCGTTACATTCCCATGATTTCTCAACTATTTGTCGTAAAGTGAAGATCTGATCCTAACAGCCTCTATGTGGCCTGAATCCAGCTTGTTCTTCATGAAGGTTCTCTTCCACAATGCTTCTCAACCGTTTCTCAAGTATGCTTGCACATATCTTACCAGGAACACTCAGTAGAGAAATACTTCTGTAATTCTGACAATCAGTTTTATTTCCCTTTTTATATATCGGTACTATGAGAGCTCTATTCCAATCATCAGGAATTCATCCCTCTTTCCTGTGCTGTCATCACTGCTTGTTTCATTTAGCAATTTTTCGAAGTAATTACTCCATACTTCAAAGATATCTTTTTCTCCAGTTTTCACATCACGTTTATCATCCCTAATTCCTTTTACAGCACTCTTTTCCCCATTTCTAAGCTTCTTCAACAACCTCCAGAATATCTTGCCAACTCCTTGATATTTATTTTCTATGTTCTTAGCAAAGTCTTCCAATGACTTTTGTTTACCTTTCTTACATTTGTCTCTGTATTCTCTAAGAGCACATGCTGACTTATTTGCAAGGAACTTTTGATATGCTTTCTTCTTTTCTTTCACTGCCTCTTTAGCTTCCTCTGTTCACCACGAGACAATGATTTTTCCATGCTTACAGACAATCTCAGCACATCCTCTCTGGCTGAATCAATCAGTTTTCTTCAGGGCCTGCCACCGAATCTCCAAGGTTTGGTTCATGTTCTCAAATGCTTACATTTTTTCTTGAATAATGCTTGTGTATTTTAATCTACAGTTCACATCTGAGAGCTGTTCAACTTTAATTCGCTTTAAAACTTTCTGACATGTTACCTATTATATACTTGGTTTAATTCTTTATCCAAGTGTAAGGCCTTAGTATCTCCCATAATGCAAAGCACATCTCTGGTTCAACATGTATAATGCCCAACAGGAGATGTGCCTTCTTATGTGAAGGAAAGAGCCTAACCAAACCCAGTTTCAACCTTTGAGGTCTTATAGAGATAATCCATCAACTCTAATCCAGAGAATTTTAATAATAAGGTGTGACGTCTTTTGGCAACTGGTATAGGTAAATATGACTTCTCCTTTAATTCCAGCTTAGTATCACCATCTCTAGGTCTGGCTCTCATTGATGAGACCTCAATAAAGGTCAAAACCGGTCTGGGTAGTGGCCCTTCCTTTAATGCATAGCATTATACATGTCTGCAAGGAGATGTGCTTGGCATTATGGGAGATTCTAAGGCAAGTGATGAGAACTTATACCACCTTTATATTGAAACATTGTTAGTAATAACCAATGTCCTGAGCAGAAATCTAACAGGTATTTGTCATTATTATTAGCTTTGCTCTTTTCTCCAAATATTTTTTGCCTGACAATCATTTCCTACTCTTGTATTTAGATCCCCAACAAGGATCAACTTTTCCTTTTTAATTGTGTCAGCTGCTTTCTCTAAAGCTTCAAAAAATTCCTCTACTAAGGTAGAACCTTAGAAGAGGAATTTCAGTCGGACCATAGGAACATCATCTTCTGAGTGGTAAAATCATCATGCTGAACGTTTGTTAGGGTTGTTGTCGTAGTAATGAAGTATTTAATGAACCTTTAATAATCAATGCCGATGATATCCTTTGATTGCAATGACCTGGTGCTTATACAACTGAGAGTAGCCCCCCACATAGCCTTTAAAAGAATTTGGAGAAAGACCAGGGCTTCTGACCTGGTCATTCTGTGGAACCATTGGCACAAATAAGTCTCACTGTCCAGTTCCCCATTCTCATATTTGCCTACATGACTCTACTTGACACTGCCTTCCACTCAAGAAGATTAGCCTCTATTTTGTATTGAATACTATGGCTATACCTTCTTTTCCTTGATTGTCATTTCCTGTATATAACATTTTGTATTTATTGCTCAGAAAGATATCACCAGTTTTTGCCTTTTTTGTTTCAGTCACTCCTATCCTATTATGTCGATCTGATACTTATCCTATTCCTTAGCTAACTCCTCTTTCATTGCCATTCAGGCTTCTTATGTTGACAGTACTGATCTTGAACTCTGGTGATGCTGAGTTGGATGGGTTTTAGGGTTTGTTCCAATAGCTGACTTTTCGCTGTTTCCCCATGTTCTCTGGTGAAAACAATGGGGGCCTTGTTTAACTGGGTGACGCACCAGCTGGCATGAAATGCTGTCATGTTGTATCATCATTTTATATTTTGGTTTAAGCCAATAAGAATACAATTTGGTCGGCTAAATCCCAAATTACCAGCCCATCCTCATTTGTTTAGTATCCAGGTAGATACCTAACAGGGTGCACCACAAGAAGGTGAGGATTGGACATTAGGTCAAAAGCCCTGGTCGTTCTCCACATTCTTTTAAAGGCTATGTGGAGGCCTCCTCTCTCAGTTATATAGCTTTGACCATTAAGCACCAGGACATTACAATCAAAGGATATCATTGCCGACTATGAAAGGTTCATTAAATACTTCATTACTATGACAACAACCGTTCAGCATGATGATTATACCACTCAGAAGATGAGCAATGCCTAGCAGTCTATATATTCAATTTGTATTAGTGCTTTTGATTATGGCTTTCACTGGCTCAACACTATGCTACTACCAAAATATGAAATGTCTCATAAAAATTCCTGTATAGTTTCATTTGAAGCAGAAAAGTATTTCCAAGGAGACCAATATCAAAAGCAAGGTGCCTGATCATGTTTCTGTGATGGAAATTAGACACAACCGATCCAAACTGCATGGCAACCTCAAAAGATACAGCCCTTAAAGCTGAGCACAGGGCCTTTTTCTCCTTCTTAGCCAACAGCTACAATCTATGTAAAATGGATAAAATACTACATGCATCCCCATCCCTACACACAGGATCACAGCAAAACCATTACAATCCCATATATTAAGGATATATCAGAAAAGATAGCTAAAATTCTCTACAAATATGATCTCTATACCACTTTTAAACATTCATTCAGCTAGGTACCTTCATCAGTTCTCCAAAGATCAACTTCATCCTCTTGGAGTATATAAAGTTCCTTTTGTGCTGTTTAAATGGAAGACATCAGTTTTACACAGACGTTACTATAGGTCCAAAATACTATTTTTAGAATGAGCATCTGCTATGAAGTGCTTTCCCAATTTTCCAAAGATCTGGAGACAGTCATTCTGAGACCAGATAGCCCAACTTCTCCAAATTGACTTTAAGGTTACCTGGACTACATATTAGGACATTAGTTCAGTGTCAATTATAAATTGAACTGTTTCTAATAATTTAGTATAGTGCCTGTGTCACAGTTATAATTTGTGGTTTGAAAATACTGTGTAGTAAACTAGTGAAATAATAAGTGAAATAAATTATTGTTCTCTCTCTTGGTGTGTGGTTTACACCATGAAACATATTATAAACACAACAGAATTATAACAAATAACAATGATAATAAGAGTTTGGAATCCAAAATGCATTAGATGAGGTGAGAGAGAGAAAAAAAAATTTGCAACAAATGTTAGGCCTACTGAAAGTTTTTTGCCAGGTCAAAAAGGAAATTATACTACAAGAAATTGTATTCTTGTTTTAATCCTTTACCCAAGCATAAAGTATCTTCTGACCAGGCAACTTATATATGGAAGTTGTTGGTATTGCATCTAAGTGTCATACATATCTTAAATATAATCTGGGTAGTGTAGTAGCACTTCCTCTAACATATGACAATATGATGTGAAGCCAACTGCCTCTAGGTACAAGTAATCCAATGGTGAAGATACTTCATGTGCACACTTTTGTTTGCTCATGTTCGGATAAAAGATTAAATCAAGAAAATTTCTTGCCAAGCATAATGAAAGAAAGCTCTTTGGTGCCTAACTTCTGAATACTATTCACAGTCAATATTTTTTCTTCAATTTTTCCAGTTTTTGTCATTTGCTTCATTTGGAAGGTATATATGCACTGTGACAACATATACCAACTTAAATTTAACCCTTCTAAGTATAAACAGCAAAGTAAACCTAAGACTTTAGATTAAACCTAAGACTTGCATTTATGTGTTTAACATATTTCATGCAATGAATTATGTCCTTTAGATTGAAACCAAAAACTTGTAGAGAGAAAAGAAATCTACTGGACTCAGAATATAAAGTAACCAATAATTAAGAGAATTTCTATATTTGGCACATTAAATTAGTAAAAGATGGAGTTAATTACATGTCCAGAGAAATGATTCAATTGTGCAGTTTAAAGTAATTTATTTCATTATTTTGGTGGCAGTTCAGATTTACTTTTTAAATCCATCTAAACATCATGCATATGATGGATGATTCATCTGTGAGAGATGAATTGAATCACATATGCATGGACTGTTAAGCATGCAGAATTAGATGCATTCGATAGTGCTGTGTAAATGACATTATTTCTCATGTCTACCCATGCCATTTTTTTTTCAAATAAAATGGAAAGAATTTTATATCAAACCAACTCCTTGCTTTAATTGTTAATTTTTTTTTCTTCAAATATGTAAGCTAAAAAGGTTGAGTAAGAAATTATGAAGCTTTATGCAAGATCTGCATTTCATACACATGAAAAATATACAAAATGTCAAAGCAATATAAATTTGATAAAATTAAAAGTAATAAAATAAAGGCAGCACGAGTGATTGAGCTAATTTTGTACATCTTATGTTCTTTCACGGGTACCTGATGCTATTTATAAAACTCACTACAAAATTTGACATTTGCATTTTACATCTTATTGAAGAAGGCAAGATGTGAAGTGCTATGGCTCAATTTTAGGAAGAGAACTCTCTTGGTCATTTAATACAGAACTGTTTGTTTGCAATTAATACTGAGAGTAAATTAATAGCTAATAATGGTATCTAATTTATAACACATATTGTATATAGTTATTTACTTCACATTATAGCAGAAAAATATAGTTTTGAATATCTCACTTGGGAAGAGGTTAATTAGAAATCTGGGATGTATTTCTTGAAGAACTGTAGGTTATTATAATTAATAAAAATTATTAATTGTAATTCTAGAGAAAAATGACTGTCAAGTCTCATTAAGACAAAGAGAATTACTTAACATATAAAATTGAATTTATTGTAAATATTTATATTTACAGTAAACAGTTTGATTTTTTTTTTATATACTAAAGCTTTGAAATCCACAACATGCTGATTTTAAAGTCAGTGCAACACTATGGATAAGAATCTGAAATATTCTAACCAACCACTAAAATAAAATAAATAGCCCTATTTTGCTGTATTTGACTGTACAAATAAATAAATAAATGTAGTTTTTAATAGTTAAATGGTCATTTTCAATGATTTATCATCAGACATTTCTTTGTATTGCATTATCTATCATTCCCAGAGGTTTCTGTATAATGTAATAGTTGCTGCTATTGCATCAGAATTTTTTATACTATACACAGCAAGAGCCAGTTTTCGCATTTTTGTGCTGAGATCACTATGATTCAAGCTTTGAATAGAGAAGGGCTACTCCTCTCACGAAAAGCTAAAAGGAGTGTCCTGTAGTCAATTGACTATGATGCAGCTGCTATTGAAAGTGAAGGAAACTGCATCTACTGAAAGGAAGAAAGCCACAATGCCAAGATCGAGTTTTAAAATGACTCTGCCTCAAAAATCGCTATGTGCTGTCCGGAGAACTGAAACAGGACTGGGAAGAACAAATGGGAGTTGTAGCAAGCTCTGTAACTGTCAGGAGAAGACTCATTCATCAGGGACTGATAGCCAAGCACCCTAAAAAGAAGCCCTTGTTAACCAAAAATATGAGATTAGTTATATTACTAGATTAATGAGGGTCAGTTAAATTGGTGCAAAGAACATGTCAAGTGAACCCCTGATCAGTGGAAAAGAGTAATTTTTTTCTGATGAGAAAAATTTTAGCCTGTTTAATCTTAATGCAGAGCAACAATGGCAGACAACGCCAGTTCAAAGATGATCAGGGATAAAATTCAACCCTGACTGTCTGGTGTCAATAGTCAAATTCTCAGCCAGTCAGATGATCTGGGGGGGGATGCATATCATATGTTGGTTGCCCAAGATCATTGTTCATTCCCCCCCCCCCCCAGAAAAATATCCAAAATATTATCAAAGTGAGCTCCCCCTCTAGGCACATTAACTGCTTTATCTTTTATGTAGGTGAATGGAAGCATTCATCACATCTGTTAATAGGTCTGAGGGCACATCTATTCCTCCTATGGCACACATTCTATTATTTTTTTTCGCCCATGTAGTGGGACCATTTTTGGCACATTATCAGGAGTGATAATGCACATTCTGTCACTTGAAACAAATTCATGGCATATGAAAATTTTACCCATTAAATATGCAATCCTAATTGGTAAAATGGACAAAGAATCAGAGATAGCCATATAAACACTATGCCCATTGTCAAGTATACTAGAATTAAGTGTTATGTGGTCTCTCTCTCTCTCTCTCTCTCTCACACACACAGAAAATATATAGTATCTCTGATTCCTTATGTCCTTTTCACTGCAGTTAAGAACAAGTGACATAGCACAAAGAATAAAAGGTTTGTCTTTTTATGGCACTATTTTCTGTATATTTACTTCTTATCAATGTCTCTAGTCAACATGTTCACCTTTCAAAGTGAATTAATGTCACTTTTAGATTAAATGCAACAATGAAGGGTGTCTCTCTCACACACATAATCTATCATAAAGCCTCAATTTTCCATTTTCTCTCGTAATGCAATATAAAACCCGATAATTTTAACCAACACATGAGTAATTATTATCAGATAGAATGTATGTTTCTTCCTCAGTTAACTTATAAATGCAAACTAAATTTTTTTTTATCCCACAACAAAAGCCATTCACCTGAGTAATAACTTCTGACATAGAGTATTGCTCCTCTAAATTTTATTAGAGGACTCTCATGTACAGAATTTTTAGTCACGTCTAATAACAAATAAGTACACTATCTGTGTTTAGGAAATAAATTTGCTAATATTCTTCATTATAATTTTTGACTTTGCTTTTCTTCAAGTTTTCCTTTTTTTTCCTACCTTCTTTTAAAATTCTTATACTGTAAGAGCTATTTTCAGAAAAAGAACTATGACTATCAAATTCAGTATATACCTTCCTCTTATAACCTAACACTGTAAAAGTTTATCCCCTCTACCACTATGTTGAAGCAAATTCTTAAAGACAACTAAAAAAACAGCCATGATCATCAAATCTGGTATATGGTCTTCTCCTATCCACTTATAACAATGTGGACCCTTCCAACATTCATAGACCACAACAAACTTTCAGATTTTATCTATATGTATAGAGCTTAATCTGGTACCTAAAAACATTTCTGTGATAAGTAACCATTTCTCATTTTATAATATATACAGTACTCAGTAAAACCATGCCATAAGACTTTATTTAGTAAGAAATTCTGTACACAAAATTACCTGCAAATCACAGTACAACTCCAAACAAAACTGTATACAGTTCTATAGGGAACACTAGTTTTCAGCAGCAAACTGTTACAAGCATTAGATGGAGATGCATTCCTAACAGAAGAGCAGTCTTTTTGTGTTAGTTTCCATGACAACTCGGCTCTTAATATTCATTTTGCAAAGTAAATTAAGTTAGAAATATATCCATCTGTGTTTAGCAACTAAATTAAGACATGGGATTATGACAGCATGGTGGTAGAAAACACTTAACAAGCATGCAATCAAGAATACATATCAATACTTGAGGTAGAAAAAGCCATCAAAAACCTGAAATGTGGAAAAGCAGCTGGAGTAGATGATATTCAACCAGAAATGCTCAAGTATGGAGGTATAAAAGTTTTACAGTGGCTGCACTGCATTATTCAGAAGGCCTGGACAGATGATCGAATTCCAGATGATTGGAGTAGAGCTCTTGTAGTACCCATCTATAAAAAGGGGAAATAAAACTGAATGTGAGAATTAGAGAACTACTTCCCTACTGAGTGTTCCTGGTAAGATTTATGCAAGTATACTTGAGAAACAGCTAAGAAAGATTGTTAAAGGAAAGCATGGTGAAGAACAAGCTGGATTCAGGTCAAATTGAGGCTATCAGGATCAAATTTTCACATTAAAACAAATAGTTGGAAAATCTTGGGAATATAACAAGTATTTATTTTTAAGATTTGTAGATCTGGAAAAGACATAAAAAGGTGCCAAGAGGAAAGCTATTCAAAACACTATACAGTTCTATTGGTGAAAATGGGACATTATATCAAGCAATACATACTCTGTATTTGAGCTATAAGTCAGCAGTTAGAACTGAAGGTGGTACACTTTACTTTATGCAGATGATGTTATACTTCTGAATAAATCCAGTACAAGTCTGCTGAGTTCCATGAGTAAACTGAATAACTGCTGTAATAAATTTGGTACGAAAATCAGCAATAAAGATACAACAAAAATTGGCAGAAAAACATTGAAAGCATCAACAGTTTTCTGAATGTTGATCTTACAAGTAAAACATTTCAGCTACTTAGATACAATTTTTAGTGAAAAATGGTAAATTAAATTTGGAAATAGACAACAGAATTAGTAAAGCTAGTATAGTAGGAAGTCAGCTGAATAAATTTATACCGAATAAGAAAGAAATGAGTCAAAAACACTAAATTAGCTATATATAAGAGTCTTCAAACCCATTTTAACTTATGGATCTGAGAACTGGGTTAGAAATAACACTTGATTGAAGACTGGATACCACAGATGGCATCAATGGCAGTATCATATTAAAAATGAAGATACGAGGAAAACACTTCCCATTGTTAGCAGAGCTCATCTCAGATGTGTAGAAGCTGGATTCTGCCAGGTTGTCAGGATCAAATTTGCACTTTATGACAAATAGTTGAGAAATCTTGAGAATATAATAAAGATTTGTACTTAAGTTTTGTTGACCTGGAAAAGGCATATGAGAAGGTGCCTGGTCTCACTTAAACAGAATGGGAGAGAAAAGGTTAGCAAAACAGTATTCTTTGACAAGCTGGCAGGAAAAAGATCCAGAGGAAGACTAAGATACAGGTGGATTGATATACAGTAAAATGTGTCTTAGAAGACAGAAATATAAGATCTGATAACATTGGAGTCTTCACAGATAACTGATTAATTTGGAGGAAAGTTGTTTACTGGAGGTAGCAATCATGTAACGTTCATGTAGCACCATCATAATATCCTGTATATCCCCTGAAGGTAGATGCCAGGAATTTGATGATGGGATTATGACATCTGCCAGCAAATTCATTTTATTACAAGGAGTAGTGTGTGTTTACTGAATCAGTAGAGCTAGTATAAAACAGAAAAGTTACTCAATTTTTTTCACACAGTAGCCTCACTTTTCACACACAGATCAATTAACAGTATACATAGCATTCATACTTTCAGTAATGCATTAGAATTGTATCCTGAATTGCATTTAAAGTAGAAAGTTATGGACTTTCTTAAAATGCTCCAAGCACTGTTCAGAGATTTTTATGCAAGTGCATTTTTGATCTGCTGTGAGCAAGTGCGGCACCCATCTTGTATAAAGCATTTTCATTTGCAATTCTTCATGCAAAATATATCCTACATGTTCTTTTGAAATGCCCATAGTCTCAGCAGTTTCATGCACTTTGACTCGCAGGTCATCCAATACCATATCGTGCACTTGATCAATGATTTCTGGCGTTGTTACACTTTTCAGACGTCCATCACGTGGATCATCTTCAAGGCTGGTATGGCCGCATTGAAACTCGGCAGCCCATTTCTTAATTGTCGAAAATGAAGGAGAAGAGTGCCTATAAACTTTTATGAACTTCCAATGAATTTCTTTTGGAGTTAAACCTTCTTTTACAAAGAATTTTATAACTATGATACTCAATTTTATCCATTTCAAGGGATACAAACAACACTTTTGCTTCAGACAACCGTATAAAACAAACTACTTGATAGAATGACTTGCAATTTCACATGGATGCTTATGACAGATGTACCAACTGGAAGAGAAAAAAAAAAGCCATTAGTGTTGCCGAGAACTTTTCAGCCCATCCCCGTACAGCAGCATTTCCAGTTAAATTAAATAACAAACATCCCTCAAAAAATTTGCACCCATTTAAAAACTCAATAAGTTTTTTTTAAAAGAATTCTTCTACATTCATCAACATTTGTAGTATAAATACCAAAAGAAAATTATGCGCATTATCACTTCAGACATCCAAACCTGATTCTTGTTTTTGACTAAATCTCTAATTTTCATGACAATCACAGCCCACCTTAACTGTCCAAACATCTTGCATAATTCCTTCTGCCCAATCTTTTGTGTCTTACACTCACAAAAGGTTGTAAGCCTAGTGCATTATTTTTTTCTATTGTTATTACTTTTTATTTGTTCCATATTTTTTTATTATTTTTAACTCGTCTGAAATATTGTTCTATACCAAACTCGAAATGCTTAATGTGACTTCAGTCCTCCAATAAGTTGGGAGGTGTCATACTAGGCAATGAAATTCATCTATCAGATAAAGACAATCAAGATATATCCATGCATGGCAGGATTCGAACCTGTGGCCTGCTGATAGAAGAACAGATATGCTTCACCAGATCCAGATTCTGGTGATTTTGTTAAAGAAATTATCCACACTGGAATGGAGGCATTCATTCCTTATTAGTCTACAATGGAGTTTTCCAAAAAGTATGCCAGGGAGGTCCAAGAAAAGAAAACAGCTTATTGTAAGCAGCTTTAGGCAAAAACTCCTATGCTAAAGCAATACTTACAAAACCATCATTAAAAAGGCTAAGTTAGGCTTTAAGAGGGGTAAATGTAAAAGCCACCTGTGCCAATGGAAGTTGTCCCTTTCAAAATGGTGAACATAATTTTGTACATGTGTGCATCTACCTCTTTCTTCAATCCAACTCCAACATAGATGATAAAAGCAAATCACCTCCTCCTTTACCTGAAACTATGCGTTACATCTACTGTAGCCCTCTCTGCCAGAAAGACGTCAGAAGAATAGCAAAAAGGTGTCTGGTCCTGATGGGATCTCACTAGTTGCACTCAGAAGATGTGTAAATGTGTGACATGCTCCTGAATTAACACCTCTTCTTCATCATCACACTATATTATACTTAGCTAGCATCCACCCTACAGCATGGGCATGTGGAGCATCTGATAACTTCATTCAGATACACTATACCACAATGTTTTTTTTTTTTTTTTAAATTAGGCAACTTATGTCTTAATCAAATGGAAAGAAATTGGGTTAACTAAATGTACATGCTTCCCCCACCCCCATTAATTGTAACATAATAGTTTCTTTTAATACTCCAAGAAATTTAATTTAGTGTTATAATTAAATTCAATTGCTTTTGTTTCCACGAAGAGAATAAGGAATCAATGATATGTAATTCATTTATAAAATGTTACTGTTATTGAAATAGTTTCTAACTTTAGTTTATTAAAAAGCTTCATTAAATTTCAGCAACATTTTGTAATGGTGACGAAGACGATGCATACAGCTGTCAACAATCATGGTTTAAGTACTGCACTACATTTCGACCAATACCAGCAGTTTGAAGGTTGCTGCAGGTGCAGATTTTGGAGGAGTTGGGACAATGAAGAAAAGAAAATTTGATAATGTGGGTATGTGTGGCATTTTGAAAAGAGAAAGGATTTTAGAAAGATATTTAAAGACCTATGGAGTTATCTGAAAGCACTTATTTCTTTCAAATGGTGGACAACAACCAGAAGATAAAATATCCAGAAGGCCTTGATACTGTTTCTGTTGGAATAAAGAGAGCTCAAGTTTGGAAAGGGAAAATTCCAGTACTAGCTTTGATGTTTTTTTCTGTTCCTGTCAGTTCTTGCCAATGCATAAAACTGAGGACAGAACATTTTATTTTAAGCAGAAAGTTTTTTTTTTAAACAATGTTCTTTGTGTAGTGTGTATATTACAGAATACTGAAGACAAGAAGAAAACTGTATTATTCAGATAAAGAAATAATGCATATAATGAATATTTGCTTAGAGAACTGCAAAGCAAACAGTTTACTCTAAGTATTCTCTCTTCATATTTAACTTTCTGATATAGGGTAATTTTCTGAGAATTATTTATAATGAAACTATACACAGGATAAGATTATTTATTCGCACAGTCTTAACTTTGAGACAGTGAGAAGATTCCTTATTGGAACTGATTGTATTAAAAAGCTATAGTTGTTTTATCCTAAAGAGGGTTAATAAAGGAATTCATTTCCTTTGTTTTTTATTAGTTTTTTTCTTTTTTCATTCTTGAAATTAAATTTAAATTGTTGAGTGTGAGAGAGTATCTCTTACAATTTTTTAAATATCAGTTATTATATATGTACACTTTAACATTTATTAAACAAACTTTGTTTTGCATTCTCTTGTCTTGCTTTAGAGATAAAGATAAGTGAATGTAATATATGAGATTTTAATATGTTCGGAAAAAAACTAAAATTGTTTTCAAGGTAGATGAATATACTGGAAAAGAATGAATAATACTTAAATGACACTTGTAGCATGAACCTAACCTGGTTTTCATGGGTGTGGGTAACATAGGAAATATATATATATGAATACAAAGGTTTAAAAAATTAAATATATAAACATTTCACACACATTACTTAAACAAAATGGTGCAGCTGACACATACATACACACACACAGAATTTAAACAGGGTTTATTATGCAAAATACTACTCTCTACAAAAAGTACTTGACCAGGATCACCCCCATTTTTAACAATATGTTCCAGTAAGTCACTAGGAGTTCCACAAAGTGATTATTGGTGTTGCATCATTCTTTGTAGAACATTTCCTTTGTTGAACCAGTCCAAGAAGTCAATAAATAATAACAGGAGAAAATAATTTGTTATCTGTTCATTATGAATATTCTTCTGTTAAAAGTGCAAGTTATTTTGAATTAAATAAAAAAAAACTATCAGGCAACCAAAAACGTTCGTGCAGTTTTCAGTAGTCGCAATGACTTGTTCTGTTTTGTCGTGGTTTGCAGAGCACAAGTTTTTATGTACATCATAATGCACAGATACGCATCAAAGATTGGCGAGCTCTAACTTGGTGTGTACTCTTTTTTTTCCCTGTGACTTTGAATCCCTTTTAAAATGGCAGTTGAACCTGGTGTAATTCGGGCTTGTTTGCTTTATGAATTTAAACTCAGTTTGAAGGCTTCAGAAGCATCCTGTAAGTTGTGTGGCATTTGAAAAAGATGCAGTAGCAGAACATACTGTGCACAAATGGTTCAAAAAATTTGTTTCTGATGATGAATCACTTCCTTGAAGATGCACTGTGTTCATGAAGACCTTCCACCTCCATTATTAAGTGCTGCTGTTGAAAATAACTCAAGATTAACATGTCAAGAACTTTCACAAATGTTTAACATGAGTGGTGAAACAATTCATTTAACATTGCAAATGAGAAAATCACTGTGAAAATTGGGTTCCACATGCATTATCAGATGACAAACTTCAAAGGCTATCAATTTGTTCTTCACTTCTTTCACATCATAAAAACGAGCCCTTTTGGATTACTTGCTCACTTTGATGAAAAATGGACCTTGTACACAGGAAGTGAACTTATCATTGGTTGTCACCAAACGATCCAGTACTGCACACTTTAAAAGGTACAGCTTCATTACCAGAAGACTATGCTTTCTTTGTCTGTGGTGGACTGGGAGCTGGTATTGTCTACTACAAGTTTCTTGCTGCAGGCCAAACAATGCAACTTGAGTGTGTGTGTGTGTGCAGGATGCGTTACTTCAGAAACAGCCAGGACTAGTTATTCAGGAGAAAGTGCTATTCTTACAGGACAATGCAAAACTTGCCTGTGAGAAGATTTGTGCTTTAGGATGGAAGATACTTCCTCATCCTCCATATTCTTCTGACATTCTTCCAAGCGATTATACCTTCTTTCTTTCTTTTTTGGCACTAGACAATCACATGCAAAATACAGTTCTGCAATAAAACAGAGATTGAAGAGAAAGTTGCTAAGTTTATTACTTCTAAAGGCAAAGCATTTTATAAAAGTGGAATTTACAAACTTGTATCTCATTAGGAAAGAGTTGAAGTTCTTCTTCTTCATACCCTCTTTTACCTTGCGGTGTCGAGGGTCCATTGATCATCGGACCTCACTCCGTTTACAGGATAAGGTGGTTGGCCTTATGCCCTGGTGTATCCTATGGCCTGTAGTGTTGAGTTCTCAAGGCCAGTTTGCCTGCTTTGCAGGATGAAAAACCCCAGAATAAACTGGGGAAAAAACCCTGCTGTCCACGCCCAAGACTGGCTAACTTGGGTATGGCTGAGGAAGATCCTTCAGCTCCTCATGTCACTGACGGGAATCGAACCTAGGACACTCCTTCCCCAGGCATATGGTTGCAAAGCGCATAGCCACTAGGCTAACCGCACGGACAGAGGGTTGAAGTTTACTATGAAAAACTGCATGAACTTTTTTTGGTGACTGTTATTATATCAGGGATGGGTATCAATCGCTTCTCAGAAAACTGTCATCTGGTTTGCCCCCCATCCGTTGTAACTGGATTGTCAGTTTTCTTAAGGTCACTCACTATATAATGTTAGAGTGTTCTCTCTTTCCATTTATTATCAACATAAGTGTTGCTCACTGCTCTGTTATTTCATCTATGCTCTTCCACATATAAACAAACATTCCTTCACTGATCTCAAACTCTATCCACAGATTTGCTGATGACAGCATTACCACTCATCTTACTAATAGGACAAATCTTGTAGTGCTCAAACTTCAAAGTCATCTAGAAAGGGCCCTTAAACACTGATCCCCAAAACCATCCTTGAATTAAGTGATGGCAATCTAGTCACCTTCAATGCTACAAAAACACAATGTTTTTTCTTGCAAAAAGGACTCCAGTTCTTCTCCCTGTACCTTTGATAATGCTCATCAGTCTAGACTACATTTCTCTTCTCATCCTAACATTCACTCCTAACTTTTGCTGGCACAAATGCAGTACTTATATAGCATTCATAGCTAGCTTCCAAAAAACCTATCATTCTGTTTTGTTCAAGATTTATCTGTCTAGCCACTAAATCTGTACAATTCACAAATCCTTCAAAACCTTGGAATAATGTCTGTCATTTTTAGTGGTGGACCTAGAGCTATTCAAAAAATTCTAGACACTGTCCAGAAGAGGACAGTTCATGTAACTGATGAGCCCATTCTTACAAACTTTCCTATCACTGTCACCAAGATAGTTAGTTTCCACACTGTTTCACTTCTACAGTTTTCATGGGTGCTCTTCAGCAGAATTAGTATCCTTCCAGTTGTTCAAAAGAATTTCAACAAACTGTTTTTTTCCCATTTTTCTTAGGAAGCCATGCTTGGTCCTGTGGAAGTGGGGCAGCACCCACAGTGCTAGACCACCCAAATAAAGCAGTTCTGATTTCAAATCTAGTCATCAATTAGAGAAACTTTTTCTAACCCTTTCTTTGAACAGTTCTTGAGTTAGACAGGCAGATATCTTCTCCTAAGAAATTGCATTTTCATCCTGTAAACTCAAGAAAATTGACCAAAGAACCCACACTATGTTAGACAATAATATATTGCATTGTGACCCAAGAGATGGTGGTACTTGTCTGCCTCTCTTCATGAGATGCCATTCATAATTGATAGCCAGCTATCTCACATTGGCTATATCCAAAAATTAGGACTTAATCAGCCTTGCCTATTCCATATAGGGGAAAAAAAGGCATTAACAGATTTATATGTTTTCATATCTGACATTGATTATCTATAGGCCTTTTGGCCATGCATGCACGTGTGTGTGGGATAAAAAAACAAATATGAAAAGTGTATTGTTTTCTAACATTATGATTATAACTAACAGATGATGCAGTGCAATCTGGTATCAGTCACTAAGTCAACTCTGATACATGTTAGTAACACCAAATCATGTGGTAGTCTGGAAGCTTAGATAATTCTTACTGGTCTCTTATAGTGAAAATGGAATTCGGATATAAAAAATGCAAGTGGGTATACACCTTCATAATCCAACAATACATGCCATTACTCAAGCAAGAAGCAATAACTTCAGCCTGGAAAAGAAGAGAACAGCACTTCAATATTACTGTTTTGATGGAGCATTTGTATTCCGTTATAGTACACTTAGAGCTAATATAAAAAAAAAAGGGAAAAAAAAAGGAATTCTCAAACTACTGATCTTCATTTTAGTTGGTTTGCTTTAACTTGCATTCCTTTCACTGTCTGCACAGAATATAAAGTGAAATAAATTAGATATTTGGTAACAAGGATTCACTTACTCCAAGTCATCCTTCACAGTTCCCCAGTTGTGGGCACCACCACCTTCTCTCTTCTCCATAGGTTTTACACTACTATAAACAAATAAGTTAGTAAGTTCTATGCCACAGAATAAGACATATATTACTTAGATTAAACATTACATTGTTCCTCAATACTCCAGAACAATTAAAACAAGTTTCACGTGGGATGTAGAAATGGAATGTATTAAATGACAAGCTTCCAGTGGAGATTTTTCACTGAGCATGTTAGGAATAAAATGCACATTTTTTTTTTATTAGTTTATGAATAATGAGGTATTGTTAAAAGGCGAGACATTTGAAATATAAAAAAATAACAGGGATTTAGGGCATTAAAAATGGTTTGAAATACTACTATTACTATATTTAAAAACACCACAACTAAAATGTATCTTATGATACTATTATAATAGTGATCTCTCAGTTATTCAGCCTTCAAAGAACCAAATCTTCAATTAATTCAAAGGTTAGTTTGTGTGGATTTTTTAACTAACTTCTAGTGTACAGCACCAGGTAACTGTACCTTCAGTTAACAAACCCTTTAACTATCATATCTATTTGACCAATAAATTGTGTTCCCACCAAGGGTGGATAACTGAGGCATTTTTTTTTCTTTATAAAAAACTGAGAATAACATGGTCAGTGTTAAACTTTCCTGTTTACATATATGTACAAGTTTTTTTTTTTTTTTGTAAACAGCTGAGAAAGTAATCAATACTTTCTCACATAATCACAAAACTATTAAAATTAAAAATGATTTTTACTTATCGAGACCAAACTATTTTAAATATTAATAAACTACTTCATTACTGAGAAAATATTGGTCAAAGGGACAAGAGAAAATGTTCCAGGAAAAAATAACAATACCACCGACTCTAAATACAAGAAACTTATAGCGATAATTTGTTACAGGAAATTCTCTTTCAAACAGTACTATGAAGCCTGGTTGGACCTTTCCAGCACTTTGGTATAATGCTATGTGTTATAAAGAGTCAAGTGTACAAATCAAAATAATAAACTGAATTATAGTACTCTCTGGTAATGTCCATAGTTATGCTAATGAAGAGCAAGTTATTTCCATTTTGCTCACCAACTTGTTATAATTTCCATTAGTGTACAGTTTATCTCCTGAGATGGGAAATGGTTACATTTCCCTCGTAAATGTCCATCAGGGGATCCTGACTATGCAAAGATGTGCTAATAAAAGAATAAAGCTATTCTAAACTGTTGGCTGTCTTGCTAATGCAGAGTGTAAATTATGGGACTATCTTATGAAAGAAAGCTTCTGGAATGCACACATTATCCATCTGTTCAAATGATTGTGTGTGTACGCACACACAGGTTTGGTAGAATCTAGGGCACACCAGTGTCACGTGAGGTGCAGCCAAGGACTGAGAAAGAAAAAAATCTGACTTTTTTTTGAGACACAGGTTGTAGTGGTTGGGAAATACTTCATGAAACAGGCTGTTTCAGGAGAGGTAGATAGAATTAAATGAGGAAGAAGAAAAGCAGATTTGATGTGTTTACAGTTATACTGTAAAGGCTGCTAAGGCAACTACTGCTCATTTTAAGAGTACCAACAGAAAGCAGAGGAATGATACCCTCAGCAAGACAGTAAAACATACAGAAGAATTATTGAGTTGAAAAATTTACTGGTTTAACCTATTCAAATTATTTTTTAGTTACTAAAAAGTTCTTGTCTTCATTAAGAAAAATGGTAACTAATTTGCAGTTACTCAGTTATGAAATATATCCATCAACTATTTCATCAATTTACTGTTTTATACTACAGTTTTTTATTTGCTACAAATGATTTTCTCTAATATCACCCCTCAACACTTTCAAACCCTATAAGAGTAAGTAGGGAAAGAGAAAGAAATAACTTGATGTCTCCTTAATAGATGAAGATTGCAGTTGGTAGAAAGACTGTTTCACAGAACATAGCAGGATGAGAAGTTGGTATGAAGATAAATTGTGTAGATCATGTAAATTCTAGGCAGTTGCTTGTGTTTTTATATACATATCTATATCTACAGAAAAGGTACAGAACAGAAAGATTGTCTCTGAGAGTTGGATCATTTATTAAGTACCGCTCCCCACCTTAATTCTAAATAGCATCAAGTGAGAGATTTTTGATGTAGCATCCTCTATGTGGGGAACAATATTCAAAGATTGTGCAGATTTGAGATTTATATGTTGTAATAAAGATAAAACTGTTTTGAATGGTAGAGAAATTTCTTTAGAGGTTATGAATATGATTTTTTCTAAAGGCTAAACATGTCTACCCAAAGAGAAAAACATGATCTTGGCAGCAGAGACTAAAAGTATTATCAAAAATAAAGAAAAGTAAAGTGGGACTTTTCTTGAATGTTTAGGCTTAGGTATAATTTCTTTGATAATTCACAGAATGAAAGCAATATAGAGGAAAGAATTAAATAGTAGTTAAATTCCCTTGTGCTTTTTTTTTTAATGAAAAGTTAAGACAACTACAACTGTTAGTACATTGATTTTCTGATGTCAGATAATATCCGAGCATATTAGGTAATGGAGCTATCCCATATCTTCAACCAGATGCTAACATAAAATAAAAAAACAGATAATATAAAAATAGCACAGCACAGTAGGTGATGGAACTACTCCATATCACCAACTACAGAGACAAAAGTTAAAGGACTAATGTAAAATTTTAATTAATACTGAAGACATCTGATTGTATATTTTTGGAAGGCAAGGATGACAAAAATATATGGACACAAACTTGATCGTGCCATTTTTGCATTGTTTATCATCTGACGACAATTCTTGCAAAACGGCTAGCACTACTGTCATGTTGCTGGTCTTGTACATATTTCGCTAGCTTTTTAACTTTTTGGTGTTTAATTTTTAGCTTTAAAAAATTTTAGTTAACAAAATTTTCCTTTTCAAAATTTATAGTTTATTTTATCCACCATTTTTCCTTTTTTTATTGGTCTTATTTAGTTATCATTATTGACACCATTCTCTTACTGCTTATTGTCTGCACAATTAAGTTTGGCTCCAAATATTGTTGTCATCCTCACCTAAAAATATACAACTAGATATGTTTTTTAACCTTCTGGCTGGAGATATGGGGTGGCTCCATTACTGACCAAGCTCTGCTATTTTTAAATTATAAGACAACTGTGTTTTAGTAGTTCAGTAGGGTGTCCACACCTCACTAGAAAATGACAAGATCAGTGTTTAATCACAGATTTTGGTTTGGAAAGATCAAGAAGTATGGCTCATCTGGCCATTCAGTGATTATCATGTGAAAAAAAATGAAGTACTGAAGTATGAATGAAAGTCATTATATGCAAAAGGGTATAGGCAAAAAGGTAGAGGGTAATTATGTGACCTGCTCAGTTACTGCCGAGAGGTATCACAATATGATAAACAATTTTATTGTGCCACAGCTAAAGCAACACCTGTGCATGGATTTAATCATTTTTAGGCAGGATAGGGTCTTTCCATACATCAGTTGATCCTTACATGAGATTCTTTGAGAACATTTCACAGAAGCCAGAGTGATCAGCATTGCATTTTCCACTGCACGGACACCTCATTCACCTGACTTCTGGCTTGGGGGATTTCTCAAAGACAAGGTTTATCAGGATTATCCTGATAACTAACAGCTGCAAGGGACCTGGTAACACCATGTAGGTCTAGTGGAAGTGGTTCGTCTTGAGTGGAGTGGATAAGGGATGCCAATTTTCTATATGGTCTGTAACAAGAGGTCAAGTCATGTTTTCTTAAGATTTTGGTAATTTTTTCTGAGGTGCCTCCGATGTAGGGAATAGTGATGGATTTAGAGTAATTCTTGTTGTGAAGGGATTGTGGTTTACTGGTTTCAATGTTTTTTTTTTTTGGGGGGGGGGGGGGGGAAGCATTGGCTGAGAAAGTGTTGAGGATGTGATTTAGTTCAGTGGTTAGGGCATTGTTATTTGAACAGACCAGTTTAGCCCTGTTGTATAGTGTCTTAATAACTCCATACTGTTGTGTGTGTGGGGTGGGGAGGGGGGAATTGTCAGTGAATGTATCTGCCTGTATAGGTGGTTTTCTAAAAACAGAAAACAAGGTTCCATCAGGCTGGCGGATGACTAATGTGTCTAGGAAAAAGAGGCAGTTGTTTTCATCTTTCTCCAGGGTGAACTTGATTCTGGGGTTTTGGTTGTTTAAGTGTTAAGAAGGAGAGGAGTGTGTCAGAGCCATGTGACCAAATAGCGAACACATCATCAATGCAGCGAAGACATATGGTTAGTTTTTGTGGGGCAGAGTTTATGGCTTTCTTTTCAAAAGGCTCCATAAAGAAGTTGGCCAAGGGTGGGGAGAGTGGTGAATCCATGGCTATCTCCTCTATTTGTTTGTAGAATTTTCAGTGCCAAACGAAATAGCCCGAGTTCATTGTGAACTGAAATAGGGCTGAGATATTGGGAGGAAATTTAGCTTGGATTAGCTGTAATGTTTCTTTGAGTGAGACATTTGTGAATAAGGAGGAGACATTAAAACTGACCATTATGTCAGTATGTTGGAGTGTAAGGTTTTCTATGCTGGCTTTGAAGTTAGCTAATTTGTATGTGGGGGGATCAATGCTATCCGCTATGGGACGTAATGGCACATGGAAGTCCATATATACAGGGGTGGGGGAGTATAGAGTCAAACAGTTTTAATTTGTCAGTAACTTCCACATGCCAAGAAGTGACCTTCTTAAGGTCAAGGTCTCTATGGAGTTTTCTAATTTGTAAGTTGGTGGAATTGTATTCAGTGGGGGAGGTAAGTAGTAGCACGATCTAATAATAGAGCATTAAGCTTACCTCTGTAGTCCATTTGGTTGAGAACTACGGTGGCGTTCCCCCTATTCGCTCTGGTGATTACAATTTCTTTGTTTTTCTTCAATTCCTGCAGCGCTTTATATTCACTATTGGATATGTTGGTTTATGTTGGTCTTGCTTTGGTGAGAACACAAGCTACACCCAGTCTAATATTGTTGGCGATGTGGTATGAAAGGTGGCAGATCCCGAGTTCGATCTGGATCATTATATCCTCCTGGTATTTTCCTGGGAGCAATGGCAAAGTTTTCACCAGTATAGCCACTCTGGTCTTGCAGACCATGCTCTGGATACACACTACAGAATACGGTGGAAGAAAGCCACAATAATACACCATAACAAGTTCAAGTTTGAAAGACTTTTCATGGAATCAGCCTCAGCCCTACGAAACATGCCAAACCTCAACAAATTTGGTTGCATGAGACTGCCCCAAATTTGGGGGACATACATCATGAGACCTTCAGCCCAACGGCCAAGCATACCTACATAGCCCACTAGGGGGCACCATCAGGACTTTCAGGAGAAACGATATCTTCCTGCTTCGTCCTCATTTACTATAAGTTCCTTAGAAAATGGCAACGTGACGTTGCTGAAATGTATATTAAAGTTTAATTTAATTTATATTCTAGTGTACGTTGTGAATTCCTTAAGTTAATTAAAAATCATGAACAGTACAGCCCATGAATGTATAATAGAAGTGAACAAAAATGTATTTATGCTTGTCACTTTTCTCCTTACACACAGAAAAATTACTATACATACATTTAGTACACAGAACAGCACCCCTGGTGGTGAATTTTGGAACAATTTTCTCTCTCTCAGATATTGTGTCTGCATGATGCACAATGTATTCCTGCATAGTGTCACACCATTTGAAGATAGAAACTGTAGCTGAGGTTAAAAAAAAAAGAACATGGCATAAAATAGGGCAAATGAAATAGTGGAAAATCATCCACTGATGACAATGCACAAAGGATTGGCAGGAACCATATAAACTGGCAACATGAAAGGGAATAAATGCAATTTCACTTACCTAAAATCCTCACAATGAACTACATGTAGTCTGTTGCACTAAAATCAAAAATAACCTGAAAACTTCAGCACTCTGTCAACTTAACAAGTGGTCCCTTCCAATTAGAAAGAAGGAAAAGGGACATGAGTGATGCTTCCCTACATTAGTCAGCCAGCCTAAAGGGAAGTGGAAAATGACTTGCATAGCCACAGCTAAGTCAGCTTCCTAACTGAACCAAAACCTAATGTCCCTATCCAGTTAGGAATCCTCCCTAAATTCCTTACTGCAAACGCTGTGCCAACTAATTCATGATGGAAAGTGCCTGCTTTACAATAGATTGACTTCATGGATGAGAACAACAGAATGATGGACCTACAGGTAACAAACAACTTCAGTGTTGGTTGTTTTCATGACTAACAGTAAGGACAGTGAGATGATAGTATGATGGATGATCTCACTTCTTTTAGGATGGGCCAAATATAGGGTTACTTCAGTGCTGGTGAGTAAATGCCAGATACCCTACAAATTCTGTAGTTTTTTCTTTCTCCCCCACTTCTATAGGAAAAGTCAGAGGAGGCATTGCAATTCACTGGACTCTTCTAAGTATAGTGGGTTGCAAATAAGACTTGGTCACTGAGAGACTGAAAAAGATACACTCACTTAATGGCTAATGTTTTAATGATACGATTTAGTTATGTGTGTGTGTGTGTGAGAGAGAGGGGATGGAAAGAGAAGCATGGAAGGGCAAAAGTTGCACCTAATAGTCATAGCATGCAATTATGTCTTGACTGCCATTTAAAGAGGAAGTAATTTTATACATTTTGCCCTTTCAAAAACATAGATTTGTAGACAAGATAATCCAAGCAGAAGTATAGGGTGTGTTTGAGGACTGCCCTGACACACTTATTGGAGAACTAAAACTAGGGCAGTGGGATTATCATGGATCAGCCAACATTCCAAGTATTATCTCAATTATTCTTGAGAAGACACGTGGAAATCAAAGCATGATTTCCAGTCCTCTCACAGAAATCAGACATGAAAAGAAAGAGTAGAAAACAGAGGGATTGGATTGCTTCTGTAATTTCAGCTCCTTTTCATCTTATTTGGTAGTACCAGAGGAAAATCTGTAGAAAAAGAAATGTGGGCAAAGTTATTTCTAAATTACCAAGAAGAAAGCTGATATTTTAAGCATATCTGTTGGGAGAAATGGTTAAGAAAAGGTCCATGCTGATGGAAAAAGAGATGTGTTAAGTCATTACCAACAGCAAACTCTTTGCAAACATTTTCCAAGCTTGTTAAGTAAAAGAATGGAACCAATTGTAAACACAATTTCCCAAGAAAATTGATCTCACTGTATGAATATTCATTAAGACAGCAGAAAATATAACTTGAGAGATAATTAGATGTTTGTAAACAAATTAATCCAACATGAAATGTCAGATCTGATGAATACACATATATTTTGTCTTGTTTTATGGAGTTAGTTGTGTAAAGTGTAGTTTTGAGAATTCCAACGTAGTGGTTGTCGAGGTTGCCAAAAAAATGCAAAAATAAAAATAAATATACTTCATTCATGTCACCATTTTTGGAATTAATCCAGATATAAATGTATATTCCATTTACATGCATTAAAACCTAACTTGTTATCTTTGCATTTTTTTTTTTGAGGGAGGAGAGAGATTCCTTGTACTTGTGTATAACTTTTTGTCTGTTACGTCCTTAGAAAGAAATAGTCATACCTCGAAGTTACGCAGTAGGTGGGACAAACAAAAAGCGTGTAAGTCGAATTCGATTAACTCGGGTATAACTTTGCATACAAATATACAAAATATTAGTTAATTGGGACCCCAGGTTTACAAAAATATCTATATTTTTTAAGAAATATAATCATAATTGTAGTTTTTCGTACATAAAAAAAAAAAGAAAGTTATTTCGATGTCAATGGTTTCATAAAATGTAATAGATTCGTCTGGCGGCATAATGTCTTTTTCTTGTCATGCAAAATTTCTTCATAGCAAGCTAATGATTTTTTTATTCCTTACAAGGTTGCCAAAAAAATGCAAAATATATTTTGCATTTTTATGATTGCAAAATATATTTTGCATACCGAGGCTACAATTCGTTCCTCATTAGAATCTACGTCCTCCAAAACTGTAAACCTTTCTTTTATGATTGTTCTTACTGTGGATCAAACTTCTTTCCTAGCTCACAAATTTTCATTCCGCCTTCAAAATCCTTAATAATGTTGAGTTTTGTTTCCAAAGTCAATGTTTTTCTTTTCTTGCTAGCTGTAGAAGAATCGGACTTGCTTCCTCTGGACGACATTATTATTTTTTATGTGATAAAATTTTTTATCAAGAACATAACATTAAACAATCACAAGGTTTGTAGACTATAAAAATCACGTATGAGTGGAGATCATGCGAAACATGTCAGTGCTTGTTCACAGCATGTGCGACGCTGGCGAATGCGGCTGACGCTGGAAAGATACATGATACGATTAGTGGTGAGGCATGAAGCGGGACGGGAATACATACATATATGAAACCGCGTAACTCCGGATTCGCGTAAGTTGGGGTATGACTGTATATAGGACTTAATAAATTCTATTTTTTATGGCTAAACAATAGTAAATGAGGTCTACAATACATTTTCTCTTAAAACATCTAGTTATACTACTATATATTCTGTTAGCTTTGCTCTGTTAACTAACAAATATCCCAACATGACTGGATGATTCGCACAATAGGTTATAAATCTAATGCATACTTAGTAGCGTAAATGAACTTTTACTTCACAGGCAATCTTCCCTTCACAATTGACTATCCTGCATATCCATTCTCTCACTCTTCATTCACTCACAACCTCATCTCTTTCTGTCTTGCTTTTTTCATATCTCTCCATATGACTCATATGATTATATACAGAGAAGACTGACAATGAATGGGTCAGTCTTCTCTGTATATAATCCCATTGAGTGTTAGAAATTGCTCTGCCAACAAGCTCTTCCCCATTTCAATTTAATGTTGTCAAACTTGGACAGGAAACATTACCCACCATCGCATTTCACTTAAATCCTTTTTAATGCCTTCAAATAAGCAGAGAAGTAGTCTCATACTGAGTGATAACAGTTACCTTGTACAAAAACCCACCCATGCCAATAATGGGATTCAACCTACAAGTTGGATACTGAGTATGATAACAATTCAGTCAATCAGGCTGACAACATACAAACTAAAAACAATCATGAAATAATAGTGGTGTCAGGTATTTAACAGAATTACTTTCCAAAACTGAAAAGTCTGAGCCAATCATTCCCATTTTAATCTAATTTGTGAGAGAAAGCTTAAGTCTTCTTATATGATCTTATAAACCATATGTATAACCAAAACATTTTAGTGTTAAACCTTGATTTTTTTTTTTTTTTCAACTTAACCCCAAGATGCATCAATGTCATGTATTGTGGTTTTTGCTTTTTTATAAAGTACAACTGTCTAATAACTGATTAGTTTGTTATTTTGTCAAGCTTGTTTTAGCAATAGAAATATTTATTACAACTTCTTCAATGTTTCACATAAAATAAGTCTTTTATAAATTAAAATTTTTTAAATATGATGTATTATCAGTTATTATCTAAAATATTTATTATTAATTGCACTCTCATTTCCACACCATGTTATGCTCAGCTGGCATGGAAGCAAAAAGAGTTAAGTGTCTACTATCAAACTGGTGGCATACTGCTGCTCTCATCTCAGTGATGTCTAAAGTAATGTGCTAGGCCATCAATGGTAAATTTCTATATTTATGGAACTGTCAACTAATCAGTGACTACCAATATGGATTCTAGTAGTCAAGATCCACAGATCTCCTTGATAACCAATAGACAATAAAAACCTACTGTTGAAATCATTCTTTTATTGAAATCAAGTTGTTTGCTGTGTTTAATAGTGGAGGATGTTCTTGCTTCAGATTTTCCTATTAATGCAAATGTTCCTCAGGTCTTTTTTCTGTTTCATCCACCCTCTTCCTTTTATACATAAAAGGACCTCTCACTTCCTTCAAAACCTAAACACGGTTCAGCTGATGATTAACACTCCCCCACTTATCTGACTCATACAACAAGCCTTGCAGTCAGTACAAAACTCAAAATATCAAGCTTCAAGATCTGAAGCATTTCAACTCCAAGTTGTACTTGTGAGCTTATTACTTTGTGATGTTATTACTTGCAGATATCTTTAGCTTCACCCCCCCACACACACACAATGTTGTGTTTCCAAAACGACTTGGAAGGTACTAGTATGGGTTGCAATTGCTATGTCATCAGCACAATTAACTTTCGACTGGCTGCTGGAGTGATATCACTTGTGTACAGATTGAAGAGAGCTGTACCAAGAGCAGATCCTTTTCACAGTCCATTCTGTAGAATAAATTTTCTGCGTTTTTGTGAATTCAGATGAATCTTTTATTTTCCTATAGATCATTTGTTCTAATAGTTTAAGTTCTCTGACAGTTTATTATTTTAGCTGTTTTATATAGTAAGCCTTTCTTCTATATAGTGTCATAAGCTGATATGTCTATGAAGACAATACCTATTTTAAAACCCTTTTGTTATCCAGTTTCTATGTGAGCTGGATACCAAAAGGGTTTAAAAGGGAGAGAACCTTGTTGCAGCAGTTTCTGCTAGGTCTTAACCCAGCCTGTTCATTGGGTAAGGTAGCTTCTGTTTTTTGGAAGAAATCCTAGAAAGGATAATTCAAAAAGTTTATAAGGAATACTCATTTTAAAAATTTTATGGAATTTACAACCGTGTTAAAAAAACTTTTATTATCCCGACGTTTTGATCTTCACATGAAGATCATCTGGAGCGTACATAAGTATACAGAACAAGCAAGTTACATCATTAACTGTAAGCTAGAGAAACAATGATTTGATCACATGTTATTCTACTGACGTGTCCTCTGGTGAAAAAAAATAAAAAAAATAAAATAAAATAAAATAAAAAATAAATTTTTACATCAAGCTAAATTCTATTTTTACAATAACAGGGATAAACATTCTTGTATTTATTATGTAAATTCCATAAAATTTTTGAAATGAATGCTGATCACCGTGTAACCCTAAAAGAAAGGTTTATAAGGAGTACAAAGTGATGCCATAGGGTGGTAGCTACAATGATCATCAGGGAGGGACTAGTTAAAGGTAAGAAGACCTAGTCGAAGACCAAAGTAGACGCTGATGTAGTTAGCGGTCTTAAAAAGCCTGAAGATTTGAAAATATTGGCCATAAAAAAAAAACAAAAAAAAAAAAAAAAACATTAATTTGGAAGAAAATTGTTAATAGGAAGGTAGTATAAAGTCAGTTAAGTAGTGCTGTCATAGCTCCATGAACAAAATTATATAATACTAGAAGCATGAAATAATAGCACTTTTGCATAATAGCTTTCTCACACTAACAAAAGCAGCACATGTTAGTAACAACATATTGTGAAAATTTGCACGCTTCCAATGAGTGACAGAAAGAACATGGAATGAGATTATCATATTGGAGTAAGGTGAGGAATCTTAATATCCTGGTGGATAGCAAACCATTCACCAAGATCAAGGAACACATCATGAAAGTTGTAAGGGTCACTTGGAAAAAATGCTATAATGCAAAGAACCCTGACTTGTATGGATAAGGTGGTAGTTGCACTGTATAAAGTACTAATCTGGCTTCATTGATGTGCACAGGTCTAGTCACCTCACTATACTGTGCTAAAGAAACACTGGAGGGAGTGCAAAGGTGAATAACTAAAGACTGTCTCAGGATTCTGGAATGATGGGTATGAGAGAGATTAATGAGGAGAGGTGATATGACTGAGCTATATAAGTTGGTGAGAGAAGACTTATCAGATAGATACAGTGGAACTATTACATAGGATAATGGGTAAACAAGCAGTCATCCCTGGAAACTACAAAGATCACGTGAGTAAGAAGTGAAACTGAAATATTTTAAATGGCAGTTGGTGAATGAGCAGAATGTTTTACTAGAATGGATGGAGAGTGCTTCAACACTAAATGTCTCCAAGACAAGGTATTGTGGTCAGCAAATGTTCGACCTTCTGTGATGAGGTCATATTTCACAGAAGGCTTAGAAGTAATAATAAACCAATTTGCCATACCAATTTGTCAAACACCATCATAAATTAAAAAATTACAATGTATGATTATCCTTTTCCCACATATTCTTTGCTCCTCCCCAACCCCATATAATGCAAGCAGTATACTAAAGCAACATTTTCCTTGTGTAAACCTATGTTGATCTACAATACAAATGATAACACCTATTAACTTAAATCGTGTAATCTAGTATTAGAAAATCTATTCAATCTTTGAATAATAAATGCAGATGTCACTTCCAATGAAGATAGCAAAGACACATTCCATTCTTATGGAATCATCTTAATCACAATATTCTCATTAAACAATAAGGGTTGAGGATATGGCCAACTCTTTCACACATTTCAAGAGAATATGCAATGATATATAATACAAAGATACAGATTACTATCAACATCCGCTCAATATTGTACATGTTGAGTAGACCATTATGCATTTTTACATAATGGCCCCAAACATATAACACAACAGTGCCATGTGCGGGTGTTTATGGAGAAAGAAATAAACTGTTGGTGCATTTCCTAAAGAGTGAGAGTTCATAACTCATTATGCTCGGTGAAAAAAATATGGTGGGAGACAATTCCAAAGAATATGTTGATTATTCCAAATAATAGTCTATTACATATCCAGAAAATTAAGCACCCCACCAGCAATGAGGCAAATGTATTTTACAATAAACTTAGAGTGAAAAAAAAAAAAAAAACTATTTACTTATAAAAATAAAAACAGTAGCTTTTTTTCATTAATTAAACTCAAGGAGCTACATGAACCACAGGTTCAGAATACTAATAAAAGGCCTACCATTTACACAGCAAAGTGATTGCTTTTTTTAATCAATAGCAAGCTTCTCCTATTAGTTCATTTATTTAACATTACAATCAACTTTCACTATAGCGAACTCAGAGGACCAAGGAACAGTTATAACGCACTTTCTCGTTGCACTGATGCTACAGTATAGAATTTTACTAAAAATCTCAGCAGTATAATTTATCTGTGGTAGTGAATGAATTCACTAGTGTGAGATGGGATGAAATATAGTACTGTCTACCTAGCAAAAAACCAATGTCATATGGTATATATACCCCCCGACACACACATGCATCCAAAGGAAAAAATGATTTAACGAAAAACCCATTCACTATAGTATCCTGTGATGTTTTCACTTCATGACTTTTATCAACAGAGTATTTCTGAACCCAGAAATTTTTTAAAATCCAATTTGATTGCAAATCTTCAAACTAAGATCAATCATCTCTTTCACTTTTCTATGTTTAAAAATGAATGTACAGGAAGGAGATGTCCAAAAATGCCCACCCCTAGTTCATGTAAAGTACTGTGATTAGACAGTACTTTATGCATATACCATATGCAGAAAAGTCTGGCTCATGGATGAAAAACTCATATGATTAAATATGAGAAGGAATAATTATATTAGTGTATGGCTTACTGGAGCTGGTGTAAAAAAATCAGAATGTATTAACAAAAATACTGGCTCTTATCACCATTACGGGTTTTAATATATCACAAATGAGGATGGCTCCTTCAATAGTTGCTACTAAAGAACTTTTCTTCTGTGTCTCAAAATTAATGACAATAACAATCCTCATTTGAGCAGCATTCAAGTGTTTCTTAGAGGAAACAAAAGCAGAGATACTCTGCATAAGATGGTAACTGATGCTTAAATAAACAAACATTGCTGAAATGTGGAGTCATGTTTTCCTTGAAAGTGAAATGAAAGTGATTTTTTTTTATTATATGGCTCCCCTCTCTTATAGTACATTTCTGCCATGGGTGCAAAGGACTTTTTCTATTTATTAATTTTATATTTTTTGTATTTTTATATTTATTTTTTAGAGTCCAAAAATCATGTTCTAGAGACTAAACATGGCACTTTTTCAAGCCACGTCAGGCTTCCAATACGTGAGGTGGAGGTCTCACAACTGGACAGTGAAATTAATCTTCCACCTATAGACAATCACAAGCATCAATGTCCACTGTGGTTTGTTGGAGAGCAGATATGCTACCCACTCAGCAAACCAAGCCAGAACTGGTGAAGAGTCTATGGTTACGACAATTCTATACTGCAAGTAGAAATAATATAGTATATTCAGGTTAGCTTCATGTACGAGGCTTTTTTTTAACTTTATTTTAAATAACATTAAAGAGTTCTTACTATAATTAATAACATCAGATGCGCAATTGTTTGCCAATGATGCAAAGATAGCCAGGATAATCAGCAATGTTACTGATATTCAGCAATTACAAAATGATTTGAATAGACTGGAAATTTGGGCAAACGAAAATGGCTGTCAATTTTAGTAAGTGTAAAGTTATGCACTTTGGCGTAATTAGAGTTCCAGCAGCATATTATATTAGCGAGGTTTTGCTGCAAGAAACTGAAGAGGCAAGGGATCTTGCCTCTTCAGTTTTAAATTCTAAAGTTCAGTTTAGAACTTTAGAATTTAAAGTTCAAAGGTCAAATAGCAAAAGTTGCAAATACAACTCGGAGGATAATTGCAATGGTGAAGCAAACCTTGACATGTAAGGATAAGGAAGTCATTTTGCCTCTTTATAAGGCTTTGATAAGACCATACCTGGATTACTGCACACAGATGTGGTCTCCAGGGTTACAAGGGATAAAAAAGATGTGAAAAGAGTGCATAGAAGAGTTACAAAGATTATATCTGGATTATGAGGACAGATTGCAGGTATGTGGATTGCAGAATTTGGTTAACAGGAGAAAGAGGGGTAATGTGATAGAAGTCTATAAACTTTTGAATGGGTGTTCATAGGATATCAACTGATGAAAGTTTTCGACATACGGAAGGTGGAGAGAGAACATGGGGCATCCATGGAAGTTAAATTTATTTGCAGTCAAGAAAGGGGTAAGAGGTTTTTCTCCCAGAGAGCAGTGAATGAGTGGAATAGTTTTCCCTTAGGGGTAGTGAGCACATCTAGTGTGAATGAATTTAAGGTGAGGTATGATAGTTGGTTTGGGTGATTTATAGCCTCCCTCGATGAGTCCTTGACTCCCGG
Organism: Typopeltis vanoorti; assembly: GCF_054136105.1. Lineage (NCBI taxonomy): Eukaryota > Metazoa > Arthropoda > Arachnida > Uropygi > Thelyphonidae > Typopeltis > Typopeltis vanoorti. The sequence goes on along the minus strand of NC_143568.1, from coordinate 57,678,348 downwards.
GGGATTGCAAATAATAATAATAATCCATCACTGTCAAATTCCTACCATTGAGGGCTGCCACTTTACATCTTTAGCAGATCTCTTAGCCTATTTCTTCCACCAATGGACCAAAATTGTGGAAAGGTTTGGATAAACTCAACATTTCCAGAGCATATCACCATGTAATTTCATTGAGACCTGCTTTAACTGCTATCCTCTTGTCTATCTCCAACATCTCAGTGATTTGCTAGCTTTTTCTCTTGTTATTTGTTGCATATCATGGTGGATAGCTTCCTCTCCTTTAAATTTTCCACCAACACACGAGTGCATCAGGGTTTTGTTGTATTTTGTTGTATTCTCAAGCAGAGGTAAGAAGGTAATAGTTCCATCATACAAAGGCCTTGATCAGATCTATGGTCACTAGGATTTAAAGGAGATTAATTAACTGTGGAAAGGTGGATAACAAAAATATTATACTACTTGTCATGAAGATAGATTCAGGACATCTAATATGCAGATATTTGGTGGACAGAAGGTGAGAGGGGAGGGATGATAGCCATTTAGATTGATGAGACCAAGGAGATTTCTTCATATGGTAGAACAAGAGGTCATCTCTGAAAGCTACAAAAGAAAGATGTATAAGAGCAGCAAGAAGTTTTTTGTATGGATATGAAATGCAATGCCTCAAAGAGCAATGAGGATGCAAGCAGGAATAAATTAAAGGAGTGGTATGATAGGCTGTGTTCTCTAATATCATAATAACAAAGGTACCTCATAAAAATTACATAAAGGAATTTGGTTTCTTACTTTTCTCTCTTTCAATTAAACATTCAGCACAATAGTGCTTCCAACCATAGTATGCTAATTCTTAAATGTCCTTGTAAGTAAATGACAACTCCTTGGGTCAAAGCTGTACAACTGAGAGGAGACCTACACATAGCCTTTAAAGGAATGTGGAGAACCGACCAGGGCTTCTGACCTAATGTCCAATCCTCACCTTCTCGTGGTGCACCCTGTTGGGTATCTACCTGGATACTGAACGAACAAGGATAGGCTAGCAATTTGGGATTAGGCCGAACAAATTGTATTTTTATTGGTTAAACCAAAATAAAAAATGACGGCACAACATGACAAAATTTCATGCCAGCTGGGGCGTTGTCCTGTTAAACAAGGCCCCCGTTGTTTTCGTCAGGGAACCAGGGAGAACAGCAAAAAGTCAGCTACTGGAACAAATCTGAAAACACACCCCACCACAACATCACCAGAGTTAAAGATCGGCACTATCAACATAAGAAGCCCGAATGGGAAAGAAATGGAGCTAGCTGAGGAATTAAGTACCAGATCGACATAATAGGGGTGACTGAAACAAAAAAGACAAAAACTAGTGAGATCATTCTGAGCAATAAATACAAAAATGTTATATTCAGGCAAAGACAATCAAGGAAAAGAAGGAGTAGCCATATTCAACACAAAATACGAGGCTAATCTTCTTGAATGACAGGCAGTCTCAAGTAGAGTGATGTGGGCAAATATGAGAATGGGGAACTGAACAATGAGACTCATTTGTGCCTATGATCCCACAGAAGGTAGAAGTGGAGGAATTTTTTGACGCATTAGAAAAAGCAACTGACACAATGAAAAAAGAAAAGTTGGTCCTTGTTAGGGAACTGAACAGCAGAGTAGGAAATGATTGACAGAAATACAAAAATATTTTGGGAAAATTTGGAGAAAAGAGCAAAGCTAATAATAATGGCAAATACCTGTTGGATTTCTGCTCAGGACATGGACTGGTTATTACTAACACCATGTTCCAACATAAAAATGTGCACAAATTCACATGGAGAGAAGAGGCAAGAAATAAGAAAAGTCTCATTGACTATGTTATTGTCGACAGAGATGTTTTTTCCCTGGTGCAGGACACCAGAGTGTACAGAGGATTTGAAATTGGAAGTGATCACTATTTAGTCTTGAGCAGGATAAAACTGCATTTCATATTGAAAAGAATAACTTGTAAAAACATTTTAAAGCAAATAAAAGTTGAGCAGCTCTCAGATGTGAACTATAGACTAACATACACAAAGATTATTGAAGAAAAAATGAAAGAGTTTGAGAACAGGAACCAAACCTTGGAGATTCAGTGGCAAGCCTTGAAGAAAACCCTGATTGATTCAGCCAGGGAGGCATGTGGTGAGGTTGTCTGCAAGGATAGAAAAATTAGGACTCCCTGGTGGACACAAGAAGTTAAAAAGGCAGCGAAGGAAAAGAAGAAAGCATTTCAAAAGTTTCTGGCAAATAAATCAGCTTTTGCTTTTAGAGAATACAAAGACAAATGTAAGAAAGTGAAACACTGTAAAACTAGCTAAACAATCATGGGAGGACTTTGGCAAGAACATAGAAAATAAATATCAAAAAGGTGGTAAGATATTCTGGAGGTTGTTGAAGAAGCTTAGAAATGGAGGAAAGAGTGCTGTAAAAGGAATTAGAGATGATAAAGGTGACATGAAAACGGGAGAAAAAGATATCCTTGAAGTATGGAGTAATTACTTTGAAAAACTGCTAAATGAAACAAGCGGTGATGATAGCACAGTGGTAAAAAACACTGACCAGGGATGCAGTCAGGAATACATGTCCATACTTGAAGCCATCAAAGGGTTGAAATGTGGAAAGGCAGCAGGAGTAGATGATATTCGACCAGAAATGCTGAAGTATGGTGGTATAAAAGTCTTATAGTGGCTGCACTGCATAGGTCAGAAAGCCTGGACAGAGGGACTAATTCCCAATGATTGGAGTAGAGCACTAACAGTGCCCATATATAAAAAGGGAAATAAAACTGAATGTGAGAATTACAGACGTATTTCCCTACTGAGTGTTCCTGGCAAGATCTATGCAAGTATACTTGAGAAACGGTTGAGAAGAATTGTGGAAAAAAAGCCTGGCGAAGAACAAGCTAGATTCAGGCCAAATAGACACTGTCATAATCAGATCTTCATTTTACGACAAATAGTCGAGAAAGCATGGGAATATAAGAAAGATCTCTATTTAAGTTTTGTCGATCTGGAAAAGGCATATGACAAGGTGTCAAGAGAGAGAAGCTATTCAATAAGCTACAGTTATATGGTGTCGATGGGGCATTATATCAAGCAATAGTTAGTCTTTATTTGAGTTGTAAGTCAGCAGTTAGAATTGAAGGATGTACAGGAAGATGGTTTAATGTTAAATCTGGCGTGAGACAAGGATGTACATTATCCCCTCTGTTATTCATTATCCATATGGATCACATTATGAAGGAAAGTGGTATTAAACATGATATCAGAATTGGAGATGTTAATGCCAGTTCTTTGCTTTATGTGGACGATGTTATACCTCTGAATAAATCCGCTACAAGTTTGCAAGATTCCCTGTCTAAATTGAATAACTGTTGTAATAGGTACGGTATGAAGGTGAACGTTAAAAAGACAAAGACAAAGACAATGAAAATAGGTAGAATTGTTGAAAAAGTCAACTATGTTGTGAACAGGGAACCTGTGGAAGAAGTAAAACATTTCAGCTACTTAGGCACGATTTTTAGTGAAGATGGTAAATTAAATATGGAAATAGACAACAGAATCAACAGAGCTGGTATGGTAGGAAGTCAAATGAATAAATTCATATGGAATAAGAGAGAAATTTGTCGGAACACTAAATTAGCTGTATACAAGACAGTGTTCAAATGGGTTTTAACTTATGGATCTGAGAGCTGGGTCAGAAGTAAAACACTTGACCAAAGACTAGAGACCGCAGATATGAGAGTCCTGAGAAAGATTAGAGGTATGAACAGATGGCATCAATGGCAATATCATATTAAAAACGAGGATATTAGACATCCGGGAGTGCGTTAGCAGAGTTAATCCCAGGTGGTATGGTCACTTAAACAGAATGGGCGAGTAAAGATTAGCAAAACAAGTGTTCTCTGCCAAGTTTGCAGGAAAATGACTCAGAGGGAGACCAAGATATAGGTGGATTGATACAGTACAAAGTGCCTTAGACGACAGAAATATAAGATCTGCTAATGTTGGAGTCTTGACAAGTAACAGACTGATTTGGAGGAAAATTGTAGATAGGAAGTTAATAATGATGTAAATTTTTCATGTAGTACTATCATATCCTGTACACCCCTTAAGGGTAAAGTCAGGAATTTGATGATGATGAATATATTTCCTGTTCATTTACAAAATTTAACCTGTAACATTTAAAACCAGCATAGATGTTTCATTCTGATTACATGAAACTTCAGTAGATGAAGGAAGCATAAAATATAAAGCAATAGACTTACAAACCAGTAAAAGGTTAAGATATAGGTGTTTTAGCCTTTAATAAATGAGAGAACTATAAACTAACACTATGTACAGAAAGAAATGGACTTATCAGTTATCACAACATCAGTAATGTCAATATTAATTTATGCATATTCTACAGGTGCAAGATTAAAACTTACCGCATGTTAGTATAAAATAGGTGAGTAATAGGTGATATAAACCAGAAACTTTTTTTCAAGAAAACATGCAATTTAAAGGCTTCAGAAATAAGCAGGGTGGTCTCACATACTGAATGATAAACAAATCATATAATACTTAGTCATTCACAAACATCCATACCAAAGTGGGATTCAAAACTTACAACCTGTCGGTTGAAGATGATATGCTACGATATGCTATCAAGTTCAGTTGATCAAGTTGAATGCTTATCTTATTAAAGAGGCTATATTCCATAACCTCTTTAACCCCCTCCAAACCACTGTAGTCAATCAAGACCTTGCAAATAGGCAAAATTACTTCCTCATCCTTACACATCAATGTTCATTTCTATATTGCAAAAGTTCTATTTACAATTTTTTTGAATGTGACCTTTGAACTTCAGTTTCCTATCCACCATAACTCCAAGATCCCTAGCCTCATAATTCAACTAATATAATGACATGGAAAATTCATCATGCCAAAGTGCATAACTTACTGTTATGCCTTACTGACATTGAATTGGCTGCCATCATTATATGCCCATTGTTTCAGTTTCTTCAAATCATTTTGTAACCACTATATATATCAGTAGCATTCATGATTGTCCTACCTACCTTTGCATCATCAGCAAACAACTGCAAACCTGTCATGTCCTTCCCAACATCATTTATGTACAGATTGAACAACAGCAATGGTCCCAAGTTTCATTGCTGAGGTACACCACTAGTCATCTTAAATCTGGTAGAAGAATACCCACTATATACCACTTTCTGATACTTATCTATCAGCCACCCACTTATCCAAATCAATGGTTTGTATTCTAATCCCATACATTCCAGTTTATACAACAACCTTTCATGTGATACCCTATCACAAAATCTAACAGTATCATAGTTTATCCATTCGTTTATTGAACTCAGCCTTAACATTATTATAAAATATGAGTAAAGTACTATAACATGACTTCCTAGCTTCTCTGTTAAAGCATTCTTGTATGGAAGTTCTTACCAACTTCTCTAAAATCTTTACTACCACTCAAAGAGATTCTGGCAGGTCAGAAGTGACAACATTGGTTTTTGCACCATCCTTGTACAACAGAACTATCATCTCTATTCTTTCCATTCCTATGGATCTTTCCTGAATTGAGACAAGTTATACAAAGATATCAAGGACTAATCCATTTTATCTGAACATTCCTTTAGCACACTTACTGATGTCCCATCTGACTATACTGAGTTGATAAAGGTTATGCAACAACTATTGAATATGCATTAGTATCTCTTCATCCAGTATAGTGGTAGCATTGTGCACCATGTTACATACAGCTGGTTGAGTCGTGAAGTGAGCACTCGTTATTTGAATAATCTCATCTGCTTCTGACACAAGGGTACTGTTTGCATTCAAAAATTCTTCAATATTCATTTTTTCTTTTACTTGTAGCACAGGTGATTAAAATTCTTTTGTATACTACATTTAGCCTGCACAGCCAATTTCTTTTCATAGTATGATTTAGCTCTCCACACAACACTCTTAACTGTCCTGGCCTACACACTTTGCATGTTTCATAATTCCTCTCAACCCTTATTCTTATATTATTTCCACATCATTATCTTCTTATGGATATCTTGCTTAATAAAGTTGCATATCTTTTTCTCTCCAACTTTATTTATTCTTTAAACTCCATGAATACATTTAGATCCTACCTCATTTCAGCATCTTTTCAAAGCTTCTCATGCATTGCTGATATCATTCCCATTCAGAGTATTCTCGTGAGTTTATCCAGCTTTGTAGTACAGTATGTAACCTATACTAACTGGAACATCTGTTAATATTGTATAATTAACGACTTCCCAGAACAGCACAGCATGATCACTATCACCAGCAGATGGTAAAACTTTCACCTTCTTAACTGAGGTCCCTTCTGATGCACATCACTATGTATAATTTTTGCTATGATCATAGCAAAAATTCTGACCTAGAGTTCTGTCTTTCACATGCTGCTTGAGAAAGTAGTGTTGAACAGTTCAATAAATTCTCCTTCATTCTTGTGAGATTTCTCTTCTACCCAGTCAATGTTTGGATAATTTAAGTCACTCAATGATCACTCGATTAGTACACATCACTGTCATTTGGTGATGCATTTCATCGTACCCACCAGCTGAACCACCAGGTCTGCAGCAATACCCAAACATATATTTCATTCTGTTAGCCTTTCAAACAAGTCTCAAACACACTGCTATATAATATATTACTATTATTGCTTTCATGGGTTTCTCTCTTAACTGGACACAAATCATCTGATAATAGATGTACCCCTTCTCTTTTATTTCTGCTGTCCATAAAAAATGCTACTCTTTACATTCGATTCCAGCTACTACAACTGACTGATAGCCAAGTTTAATTAATGCTAATAATTATCTAAAGCCAAGACACATTCACCAAATGAATCAGCGTGTATGATAGATGATATATTTTACTGATTGTTGTTAATGGTAAATTATATATATATATTTGATGACAGGAAATATAAAAAAATTTCACTTTGGAAATGCATAAAAATAGCTAAATTATATTGACATCAAAAAAAGGAAAATATCATATGAAAATAAATTTATTTACTACTCAGATTTTCTAAATATTCCTGAAACAAAGCAGTTATTACTGCATTATTTTCACAAGCCTAAAATTAATAGTAAGTTTAAAAATTTGATTGAAAAAATACTGCTATCAAATAAGTTATCAAAACAGTTACTTTTGATTTCGATCCTTTGTATTTTATTTTAGAAGAAAGTAAATATTTTCCAATATAGATACCAGAAGAATTAGTTATCAAGATGTATTCAATGGGAATGCCAGGACACAGTGATGTCAATCAGAATAATCTCCCATACCAGGATATTGCCACCACCTGCCTGTTTCTTAAAAGCAGGCAGGTGGTGGCAATATCCTATAATGTTTTTAAATAAAAAGCTACGTACAGACCTAGCAGTCATACTGGGTGGTCTAACTTCCATTTTGCAGCCACTTGATGTCAGCTTGAATAAGCTGTTTAAAGATCACTTACATGAAAAATGGAGAGAATGGATGTCATCTGGTTTGGTGAAGATGACAAAGGGTGGGAATTTTCAGAAGCCTGAGATCACCCTAGTCACCAGCTGGGTTAAAGAAGCATGGGATTCGATACCATCTGAAATGATTCAATGCTCATTTTCTTAAATGTGGAATAAGTAATTCAATGGATGGATCCGAAGATCACGTCATATACGAAAGCGAGGATGATGAGCAACAAAATGGAGAGCATGAAGACGATGACGACAACTGCTACACTGATGACGCAATCCCTACAGATGAATTTATAAATGAAATGTTTGATGACTCAAAAGATGAAGAAGAATTTAAAGTTTTAAAATAAATATTTCTTTCGTTAATTCGTATTGTATTATTTATAATGTTATGGAACAAGATAAACAGATCGCATTATACATGGACATGGCATTTTAGGGCTAGTTTTCAAACAAAATTTCTAGTTCGCATTATACGTGATAATATACAGTAATAAATACGGGTGTGTTGGACTTCCCAAAATACTGAAAACAGAAATTCTTAGACATTCCAAGTTACAAACTAGGCTTCCTAGCTAGGACTTGGTAGATTTTAATCTACTAAGTTTCACTATAATCTGTTTATTGTATTTGTGTTTCAAATACAGCCTAAAAATATCATTTGCATTACATGGGAAACCGAAGAAAATGCTGAAACTCTACTCTGAAATTCATGCAAACATGATTTTTGCATAAATTTCAATTTGAATTTCAATTTGTGTGTGCACATACACCATATGCCTAGGATTAATATACTTCATCAGTAAAAGCAAAGGTTGTGATTATTTCAGTTTTCCAAGGTTTCTTTAATAATAATAATTAATGCTTTTCTACTTTTAAAGAAGACTCATGTATACTGAATAGCTCATTTTTTTATCTTAATTTTCAACTAGGAAAAGCTCAAAATCCAATAGTAACTCTCAACCTTTAATTTCTGAAAAGGCAATTTGCACCTCCCCCAACTCGCACACTTTCTCCCATGGATAAAGTACATCAGTGGAAAGAGAAAGAGAATAATAAAAAAATATGAATATTGCAAGTTAATAAAATTGAATAATAATACCTCTTATCACTACCACTCTGTCTATCAAATTCCCTTTTGCCTCTGACATCAAATCCACCTCTACCACGTCCCCGTCCTCTAGACCCCCGAAATCCACCTCTTCCTCTTCTTAATTCACCGTCTCGTTGATCCCTGCGTATAAAAAAACATCATTAATTGCAACAATAGAATTTCAGATATACCTGTCGATGAGGAGTTTAAATATTTCACATTTATTCCTGAAATGTTTGCTACGATTTCATTATTACCTATTTTTTTATGTCTTTTATTAAATATGTCTTAAATTTCATTTATGACATATTTAATAAAAGAAATGAAGAACCACATATCTATGTTTCATTTTCATTCTGTTTATGCTAAAGGTTTCCAACTGAAATGCAAATAAGAGGGTGGTCTGAAAAGTTCTAAGCCTAACAGTGAAAAAAAAACGAATTTATAATCTCAAATGGATTAGAAAAAGAGGACTACGAGACTGGAACAAAGAAATAGAAAATATAATAAAAACCAAAAAAGTACAGTTACCAGAACAGTTACCAAGCTACAAAATTTCTTCATTACAGGATCCTCAAGTTAGACTACAATATCAAAAATGCACAAACTTAAAAACAGAAACCACACATGAATCAAGTGACATAGAAGATGAATGGGAAAATTTGAAACAAATTCTCACAAAAGCAGCAACAGAAACCTTAGGAATAAAGCACAAATGGATTAGAAAAAGAGGACTACGAGACTGGAACAAAGAAATAGAAAGTATAATAAAAACCAAAAAGGACAGTTACCAGAAATGGTTAAATTCCAAAACAATAGCAGCAGAAATAGAGTATAAAAGAAATAGTGCAATTGCAAAACGAGAAGTAAGGAAAAAACAGAGAAAGATGGAACAATTTTGTAACAGAACTAGAAAAAGATTTATTTAAGCCACAACCCAAAACCTATAAAGTAATAAAATACATGAATAAAGAAATAAAACAATAGATTTAGAAAAATGGGTGACCTATTTCCAAAATCTCTGGACAGATGAGAACAATGAATTAAAATTTTATAAGACAAAGAATGACCTAATAGAAAATATCACAATGTTAGAACTGAAAAATATAATAAAGAAGATGAAAAATAGGAAAACGCCAGGAGAAGACAATATAAATATAGAACTATACAAAAATGCAGGTGAAAAATTTAATGAAAGACTTCTGAAATTTTTTAACATGGTTTGGATGTCTGGAAAAACCCCTAACTCTTGGAAAAAAGCACTGGTCATCCCAATCTATAAAAAAGGAAATAAAGACAATTGCAATAATTATAGGGGAATTAGCCTGCTGAATACAGGATATAAAATATATGCAGGAATATTAAAAGAGAAACTAAGCAGCATTGTAGAAAACAAATTACTAGAAGAACAAAACGGTTTCCGAAAAGGCCGATCCTGCATAGATCCAATTTTTACTTTAAAATTATTAATAGAAAAGAGAAGAGAATTTCAAAAAGAAACACACGTGGCCTTTATTGATTATGAAAAGGCCTTGGACAAAATTAGTAGACAAAAATTGTTTAAAATATTAACCGATTTAAACATACCAAACCAACTTTTACAATCTATTCAAGAAATATATACAGGAAATAAAATAGCAGTTAAATTAGAACACACCTCAGAATGGAAAGATATATCAAGAGGAGTACGACAAGGATGTACCCTCTCACCTCTGCTTTTCAATATATATATATTAATGAAATATTAACAATCTGGAAACAGCATAACCCATTTGGTATCCAAATGACCCAGCAAATGAAGATAGATACACTACTATTTGCAGATGATCAAATAGTATTAGCTACATCAGAAGATGACTTACAAAAATCATTAAAATCATTAAATGATATCTCAAAGCAATATAATATGACAATATCCAAAGAAAAAACAAAAATAATTGCATTCAAAGGAGAAAACCCAATGAGAAGTAAAATAGTGATAGATAATAAAATACTAGAAGAACAAGTAAACACTTTCAGATACTCGGAATGTGATCTATCATATGAAGAAGAAAAAGACATAGACACTAAAATATCAAACTTTGTCAAAGTAAATGGCATAATAAATAATATATTTAAGCCATCCCTGGTACAAAAACACGCTAGAATCAGACTATATAATGTCTTGTCAAAACCAACTCTACTATACGGAAGCGAAACATGGACCATGACAAGGAAAGATGAAAAACGAATTCAAACAGCAGAAAATGAAGTTCCTCAGAAAAACAGCGGGATATACCAAGTGGGACCACAAAACAAATGAAGAAATCTTACAATCCCTGAAAATAAAACCAATTAATTACTACATAAGACAGTATAAACAAAAATGGCTAGAACATTTAAATCGAATGGACAACAGCAGACTACCAAAAATATTATACAGATACAAAATAAGTGGAAAAAGAAGAATCGGAAGACCAAGAAAGAGATGGCATGAGACCGGAACAGGCCACATGGCCTAAATTCCATGTTAGGAAGAAGAAGAAGAAGATAATTTCAAAATTATTTATTTTTCAACATAATCTCTCTTCCAGCGATGCTCTAGTGCCATCATTGCCTCCCTTTAGTGGTTCTCAGTATGATCTGCAAAATACTCTCTACAGCTGCAATCACCTCTTGATTAGAAGAAAATCACTGACCAGCAAGGAAGAGATAGAAGTCAGAGGGAGCCAACATTTATTGTTTTACCCTTTGCAAGATAATTAATAAACAAAATGCCTTTAGCATCCCAAAACACCGATGCTATGACCTTTTCCTGCTGATGGTAATTAAGCCTAACGCAAAACAGACAACAAAGGCAGGTTATTAAAACGCATATGATTGGTGCGGTATTAACAAAAGATCGCGCAACCGAAAGATAAAAGCATAGCTGACAATTGAGTTGAAATGCTAACTCTCTTCAACCGAATTCCATATGTGAAACTGCCATAACATTCATTATATATATATATATATATATATATATATATATATATATATATATATATATATATTACTTAGTTTTAACACTTTTACGAATTTTAACATGTTCGGTTGAATTTTATTGCTGCCTTGGGAAATCGAACTCGCACACATCTAATTAATAACAATAGTTTTTAGTTAGATACTGTGTTTGCCCATGCAACATATGGTTTTGTTTCTGTCTATATATACAGCATAGTTTCTGTATAAGGGGGACATGCGATTCATTAATTAGTGTGTTTTTATCCCAGTTGTGTCTAATTGCACTATTTGTTGAGAAATATATTACACAGACTCCTCATACCTTACTCACTAGCATAATAAAAGTACTTGTTTTTATTGCCTCTGCAGTATAGTGGCTGTTAGAGAGGGGTGTTGTTTACCACTGCAAGTGAGTTACTATCTTCCCACATGAATTTGTTTAAGCTTTTTTTCATGTGTGAAGTATATGCGAAACTTTTATTGGTGACAGAAAACTAGCTCGGATGACAGTGATAATATAAAACGAGTTTTGATATGTATATAAAGTCAATATCAACAGTCCCTGATTACAAACGTGTGATGAAAGGGACAGGAAGATTTGGAGCTTCCCTTGAGAGCATTCGAAGTAAATACAATTAACCACTGCTTTGAAATGAAACATATCAATAAGCAATATTTACTAATATTCATTAAGCGCCGAAATACGAAGGAAGCAAAGTTTGTGAACTAACACCAATGCATGAATTTTTCCATTAAAATATAAAAAACAACAAAAAAGAAATAATAAATAATAAAAGTTAAACACGTTTCTTTTAAAATAAAAAAAAAATCTACTTAGTCTTAAAACGTTTTAAATTTGTTTTCATTATTTCATGGCCCCCCTCAACAAAACCTACGGCCCCCAAGGGGGTCATGGCCCACAGTTTGGGAAGCGCTGCCTTAGAAGATAGAAATAAAAGATCTGGTAATGCCGGAGTCTTGACAGGTAATGGACTGATTTGGAGGAAAATTGTATATAGGAAATTAGTTATAATGTAAATTTTTGACATAGTACTATCATATCCTGCACACTCCTTGAGGGTACATGGCAGGAATTTGATGATGATATTTGTTTCTTTTTTCTGTAAATCATAACCAAGAATTTGCTCCAGAGTGTACGTACACGAAGTTTGGTTGAATTTCGCCCAATGCATTTTATGCTACAGGAATCTGAACTCCTCCTCTTTAATTATGGCCACCCTTGTATATCTGTATACTCTAGTGATGACCATAATATGAAGGCTGAAACATAGGGAAATTAAAATAATTATTCCTAACATGGCTGTAGTCTCCATAAATTACTGAAAAGCACTCAACTGTAAAGTTCATGCATGGTTAACTTTCACTATAGAAAACTCATGGAAACCAGAGAACAGTTTGTTAGAGATGAATATCCACTGTCTTTAAAACATAAAATATACTTGTAGAACCTTGAAAATATCCTGCGTTGAAACTTGAAATAAAGTGACTTATCTTTCATGAACATTTCTGTGAACATGGTAAACAAACCATACAACTTGAGTATAAGTGAAGCCAAACTTACAATAAATGGTAAATTTTAGCTACACTAGACATTATCATGAAGATAGTTAAGTGAAAGAAAGATGTGTTAGCAAATGCAGAGGCTTAAAGGGACAATACAAGAAAATTAAAAATGACTCAAGAAAGTTCATAAAGGATATCGTTCTGTGAATAAATTTCACAGAGCTGTGGGATAAAGATAATGTAATGCACTCCTTTAACAGATAAAGGAAATTATGAATATGTTAAAATAATCTCTTTGATATGTTGAATATTAACTAATGTGGCATATGACTAGGTTATAGGATGAAATAAGTTTTCAAAATAAATTTTGTACATTTAGTCTACACTGAATGTGCAAATGAATGAAATGACAAATGTAACCACTGGATCTAATATTAGTAACATATTTTCACTGACATAAAGTTTACTGATCCTTATGTCACATCAAAAATCACTTTGCATAAACTCAGTTTGTATCAAATCTGTTTTATAACTAGGCTACTACTACTATGAAAAGAATAGAAATCCTATATAGTACCCTGCCTTACAATAATCTATTTTATGACACTTTCCAATTATGAATAATGGCCATTTGTATGGCACTGCATTTGCTCACATGACTGTTTTAGCAAAAAGACACTGCTGTGAATCAACCAATGTGCAGTATCTGTGAACTCAGTTTATTGACAGCTGTAACAAATTTGGTATGAAAATTAGCAATAATAAAACCAAAATTACAAAAATAGGCAGGAACATAGAAAACTTCAGGTGCATTCTGAATGAAGAATTTCTATGAAACAAGTAAAATATATCACCTATTTAGGCAGAGTTTTTAGTGAAGATGGCAAGTTAAATCTGGAAATAGACAACAGAAAAGCAAAGCTGGTATGGTGGGTAGTCAGCTGAATAAATTTTATTTATAAGGAATAAGAGAGAAATTAATCAAAACATGAAACTAGCAGTATACAAGGCAGTGTTTAAACCAGTTACGAGTTATGGATCTGAGAGTTGGGTGAGAAATAAGTAATTGATCAAAGACTAGAGACCACAGTTATGATAGTTCTGCATACCATCTACATTCCCCTTTATAATCTGTAGATTATAACAGCATAATAGGATAACTTGCAAGAACAATGAACCTTGTAAACACCTGAAAAAGAGAAGGGAGGAAGAGGATCCTTAGGAGAGCAGAGAAGCGAAGCCAGCTTCAAATCAGATTTGAATGCAGTGCAGAGATAATATTTCTTTAAAGTTCTGGATATTTTTTTGAGGTACCCCTTATATAGGGAAAATAATAGCATTAACGTAGTCTGTAGGATAAGAGTGAATGTGAGGAATGGGGGGATGGAGGAGAACAGTTAATTTGTTGATCTTTTGGCATTGCTGGACAGGAAAGTCTAGCAAATAAATAAAGGAGAGTTCAGCTATAAGGGAAGCCTGTGTAGATGCGTGATTAGAGTATTTAGACAAGACAGGCTATTGTTATTTTCTTTTTCTATAGTGAACTGAATTCTAAAGTGCTGGCTGTTGAAGTGAAAGAGTAATGCATCTGAGTTAAAGGGCCAAATAGAGAACGGATCTTCACTATATCTTAGCCAAATAGAACGTGTGAAAATGGCAGAAGAGTGTTTTTCAAAATGCACCATATAGACACTGGCCAAAGAATGGGAGAGAAAGTATGTACCTTCTGTCTGTTTCTATAAGGTGTCCTTCCAAAAGGAGTAACCAGTAGAGATGGCAAAATTAAACAAATCAATAAGGTGGGGAAGGGAGAGAACATATTTCAGTAAATTTAACGTGTCCAAAAGAGAGATATTTGTAAAAGAGGTGACACCACAGCTCATATATCATTATTGTTAAAACTAAATTTTGAATTTAAGATTTGAAATTAGTGGATTTTTTTTATATAAGATGAAGTGTGGCCAGTAAGTGGAATTAAAAGATTCAGTTACCTAGCTGATAAGTGGATAGGGAAATACACAGAAATCCATACAACAGCATAAAATCTGTTCTGCAAGAGAAATGATGAGTGTGTTCTTGCATAGATTTTGGCATGTCACCCTATCTACATGTTAGCATTATTTACATAAATTGCCACTGGAGCCTTCCATGCACATGACTGTCTTTCTCGAGTTCATTTCATTCCTTGTTGCCACTGATTGTATAACTGTTCAAGTGACTCTGAAGATTCTAGCAAAACATCAGTTTGTAAATAATTAATTTTAGTCAACAAATTATTTATTTACATTCCACTTTCCAATTAGTTGGGGGGGGGGGGGGGTTCCAGAAACTTCGACATGAATCATAAATAACTATGGAAATTTCATCATGGAGATATGAAATTTCCTCTAAAACTCAGCTGAATGCTCAAGACTTCTGCATAAAAAAAAACATAATTCTTAACAACTTACACAGAATGAGTGTCTGCACTATAAAATGGTAAAATAATTAAAAGAAGATAAACATTGTACAATGCATAGTCAAGTAAAAGCAAATAAAAGTTAGCATTATAAAACAATGAAGTTCAACAAGCAGAGAACAATGTGATATCATAATTTTATTCAACCTCACTGATCAATGAAAATTTCATTACTGACTGGAACATATAAGTACCTAATCAACATAACTGTGTGTTTCTCTAAGAAAAAAAAAAGAAATTCCTTAAGGAAAATTCATGAATTTTCCTTAAGGAATTTATTATTATTACTTATTTGATGCTAATTTTGGCATACTTCTACATATACAAATAGATGATAACTAGTGGTGGTAAGGGTAGTAGTAATGAAATTCTCAGGTGATAAACAGGAGACCTATGTATTGCAGCTAAGTATATTTATTGATGAATGAAATTACTTCAGGTGAGAAATTTTAGTAAAATTATGAAGACTGGATAAATGCTACATCACTGTGCTTATTAATTTTGATAAATGCTTGCATGGTGGATGCAAATTTTGTCCAAAACAATGTTGCTGGCTATATGGCAAAGATGTTTATTGTCAGAAAAAAAAAAAATCTTCTTTAGGTAAACTGGAAACTAGTTGCATAATATGGACAACCTAATGCAAGAGTACATGATCTAATTGCTTGATACTAACAATTATGGCCCAACTCATAAATTTTCATGATTTTTTTCTGTTCAATACCAGTGATACATGAGTCAGCAGAAGATGATCCATGATACATGTATTGGTTAATTAGCATTTTGATATTTATATATAACAAATTACATCCTAATTACCTATTATCAGAAGGGACAGCAACTGGTGGCCTTTCTTCCCTGTTTCTTCTGTTTTTCCTTTCTTCCAAATCTTTGGACTCATCCCTTATTCCACCACCAAACCTTGGTCCCCTTTCGATGCCTCTGGTTTTTGGCCTACTGAAATCTTTAAGATATTTATATAATTAAGATTTATTGCCAAGAGAGAGAGATTTATAACAGAAGTCTACAAATTTTCATGACTGGAGTTTCCACTTCAAACTTATACCTATTTTTTGTTTACTAATTTTAAATGCACCCCCCCCCTCTCTTGGAGTCACATAAGGATTTTTCACTAACACAAACATGTTTCTTTATTTTCTTAATTTATTTAAATAAACTGACCAAATAAGCATTCTTTTATAAAAGTATAAATAAATTTAACTGAAAACAGAAGAAAATGAAAATGTTTTTTAAATATATATATATATATATATATATTTTTTTTTTTTTTTTTTTTTTTTGACGAAAATCTTGTCATTAAATTACACACATAGCAGTTAGATTTAAATCATCATATACTATTCTTCTTTACACACTAATGATACAAGATCAAAATAAAATTGTTAATGTTTGAATTATATTATTGCATTTTTACTGGACACTCCAAAAGTTTTTCCTACATTAGATTTTAATAAATTTAGTTTAATCCTTTATCCAAGTGTGAGCAAACAAAGTTTGCGCCTAAAAGTATCTTCAAGACTGGGGTAAGGTAGTACAACACCGGGCAACTCGTTGCAAAGGTGGAGCAAAGTAAAAAAAAATCTTTCAAAATCTACATTAGATTTTCACGTGACAGAAAATGATCTGTCAATTAACTAGGCACAATGGAAAATCAACATGCTGATCATTTAACTGAGTATGATTACACAGTGCTATTCAAGAAGTTAGATGACATGGTAACCAAATCAGGTACTAGTTAATTGAATCTGGTTGAGTGTTGAATAACAGATAAATTAATAAGCTGTATTGCTAGTTTGTAGCAGGTACCTTGCATGCTTCTTTTACATGAGAATATGAATGACGTTAATTGGCTTGAGACACGTACTTCTGAACCTAAACTAGTTACAATTCCAAAAATATTGCTGTAACAACTAATGATGCCTTTGCAAAAAAAAAAAAAAAAA
Source organism: Typopeltis vanoorti (assembly GCF_054136105.1). Lineage (NCBI taxonomy): Eukaryota > Metazoa > Arthropoda > Arachnida > Uropygi > Thelyphonidae > Typopeltis > Typopeltis vanoorti. The sequence continues at coordinate 57,660,793 of NC_143568.1, read as the reverse complement.
AAAGGTATGGTAAAAATTCACTCTCAAGACTGGGCAGAGTATGCACTGGACCTCCATTCCCACTGAACTAAATGGAAGAAAACTTGGTGTGACAGATGCTGTTACAAGTCAAGAGAGACTATTTTTGGTGTCAGCATCGACTCAAAGCACTTCCTGAAGAATTTTAAAAGATCACATGCAATGCAACATAAATCCAGTATAAGCAGTATAAATCCAGTCCTAGATGGCACATCATACAATGTCCATTCTTTTGTACATTACAATTTGGAATTGTGTCAAAAATTCCTTTCTCATATAAATCCCATTCACAAAGAGTTGTACAATAATCTATTGTACATTTAAATACTGCATGATAATCTGGACAAGGAGTTAGGTAATCCTGTTTCCCTGTTCTAGAAACCAAATACGAATTTTTGGGATCATATCTGATAATTTTTGGTTTTTAATACTGAAATGGATGTAAAAAACTTTACTAATTATAGTACTGGTGATCAGTCACAGTATTTGCAGGTGCCATATAATAATTTTTCAAAGAAACCTGCTTTAATGTTAATATGCATACATTTTTGGTCACAGTGATTTATTTTCCCCCCCAACTTGTACTGAAAATGACAAAACAAATTTCTGTAATTATTAATGTAGTCAATATGATACAATAGTCTGAATAAGGTGTGCAATTATTAATACCAATAGACATATGGGTTTGAACCTGTGATGCAGATGTTAAGTTTAAACCTGCTATTCAAGAATATTTATAATCTGTTCTACTAGCTAAACAAAACAGATAGAGAAAAAAATGAACAAAAAGTGAGAACTAAGAAATGAAAAACAGGAAATACACAGGAAGATTCCTTGAAGTGATAGAGATAACTTTTTTTTTTCTTCTAACTACGCTGTTTATAGCATACATGAAATGAAGTGAATAACATTCACTGTTCTACAAACAAAACCTTTATGAAGAATTTGTAAGTTAGATCAAATCCTGAGATAAGCAGAACATGATTCTTTACACTATGTAGTTTACAATCAAAGATGACAATTTATTAGAAAAATAAAATGAGAGAAAATGCATATTTAACAATTAAAACTATATCCATGAGACCAACTAACTCAACCTTGAAAAATTGATTCCTCGTCATGATGTGAATTAAACTGAAGAGCCTAGCAAGATTTTTTCTAATCAAAGGGCACAATGTTCCATCCTTATTTCAATTGCACTATGCAGACAAGTATTAAGTGTTGCAACTATTTTATTCATGTACTACAAGAAGTTCTGAAAAGTCAATGGGCAAGTCCACTCCCATCATAATGCCTTCTGCATTACATGCCATTAACATAATATTTCTGTTGAAGTAAAAGAGAAATCTTTTACTTCAACAGATCTCTAAAATGATCATACTACAGCATTCTAATCACTGGTCCAGGCATTTATTTCCTTTTTATTTCTTCCATTTTTCATTAATCCATACAAATTTTTTTCTTGTTCTCATTAACATCCTCCTTCAACTTACAGGTAACTTTATCCCATCTTTCCCTGAATTTTCTTTACAGGGTTTCTTTCTCTCATAAATTAGGGCCAATGCTATAATGTTAAATATAAGAAGTTTTTCAGTTGCAACATGAGACTTGCTGCAACTATAACAAGTACTTCTGGTATTCTGGAATCAAATAAATTTCAAGTTTTTGACAACTGAGGAATATAAAGAAAATGAATTTAAAATTTTATATGCTCATATAGTAACCTGTCATGCAGGGATGGAAGGAGAATTTCTTTGATCAAGTTTTTTTTCTCTTTTTTGTTTTATATGAATTCCACCCATGAAAGATAGCTGAGCTAATGGTTTGTTTGAAATGTGGTTTTATGGTGCAAAGGCAGCAAAAGTCATACTGCACAGGACTAAGGTTACAGCAGTACACAGGATGTTGAAAGATAAATAGTTATAAGGAGATAAATTAGTGATTAATATAAAATATATGTGCACAGTTATAAGATAAATGAATAAATAAAATTTATGCACAAGGTTGAGTATCTACAATGTGGTTTCTACATATAAACAAATTTATAATCAAATGTCTTTGAATAAAGCGCCTCCGTAGCACAACTGGAAGAATGACGGTACGTTGTGCCCTTCGATTGGAAAAGGCCTAAGTTTGATTCTCGTCATGATGGGAGGAATCTTTATATGGACTTTTTCAATTGAAGGTGAGTTAGCCGATCTCATATGGAGGTAGCTTTTTTTCTCCTGGAAACTCAGGTTTTTCATCCCACACACAGACAAATTTGCCCTTCAGAACACACACAATTTACAGACAAAAAATACTATCAGTGGTGATGGTGGTTGTGGGCAGTAGATGGCGCTGATGTAGGTGATTGGTAATAGAGGTTCTGTGTGGAGGTGGAGATGCAGAGCTGTACACTAGGTGTCCTCCAGCGAAGTCTTTGGACTCCTTAGAGGTGTCATGAATAATAATATATTAATGTTTTGTAAAAAAAAAAAAAAAAAAAAAAAAAAAAAAAAAAAAAAAAAAGCCATGCAATTTGAGTCTAATAATATCTGTCTCAGTGTACAGGGCTCAGTGAGATAAGTAAATGTCATTTCTCTCTCAGGTGAAGCGCTTGCAGTCCTCCAGAATATGACTAACGGCAAGATGAATGTTGAATCTCACACATAGGTGAGTTATCAGCTCTCAGTAAATAAGAATTTGAGATGACTCTGACCTATGCAGAGCCTAGCAAGAACAACTTCCTTTCTTTTGTCCCTACCCTGATTAGTCTGCCAATGCTTAATTTCAATTAATTTATGCAATTTGTTCGTCAGTGCTTCCTGCCAAGAGTATTGTCATTGGGAAATTAACTTTGGTTTTATAAACTGGGTGTAGTCAGTACAAGAGACAAACAAACAGTACGTTAAAAAAGTACGAGCTGATCTAGCAGCTGCAATGTCAATTCCCTTGAATTCTGATGTGGATGGGAATCCAACACTTCAAAATTAAGGGTCTTTATTTTGTACAAGTATTGAAGCACCTCACCAAGCACTGGATGTGGATTATACACTGAGAAGGAAATAGTTTGTAAAGAACTCAAGGAGTCTATATAAATTATGCAGTTTTGGTAGGAATTTTCTTGAATATATACAAGTGCGAGATGAAATGCATGTAACTCCTGGATAATTACTGCAATTGAGTGGAATCTGATTGGAGATTGTCATGTGCTACTGTGTTAGGAAACACAGCAGCACAGCCAACAGAGATCTCTGATCTTAAACTATCAGTATAGATGGGAGAAATCAGAGGGCTGCTCTGTGTGCAGTAACAACTGAAGGTGAGATGAGTCTTAACAAATGAGTCTGATGTGTGATACAGGACCCCCCATCATAGAGAAATTAAACAGTCATGTAGAATGGTCTGGAACTGACTTATTTTTAGGGCATAACTGAGAGAAATGGTTTTGTCTCTAAGAGATAAAGGGTTCATTTGATTCAACATAAAGACTCTGAATGGGTGATGTGCAAAAAAGCATCAGTAGCTAATCAGATATCCTGTGATGGATTGGGTCCAACCACTGGAGCAAGCTATCCCTTCATCATCATCACCACGAATCATGAGCACATTCCCTGTTGGTGTCTGATGTCTCCTTCACTATCTTCTTCCACTTTTTTTTGTCCAGTGCACAGAACTATAAACCTGGGACTAAACTATAAACCCATAATCAAGCTTTGAATGTACAAATGCATGATAAATACAGAGCAATTTGCACCCCATTCTGTAGAGGGTAGAGTGCAGAGGATATTCAGTGCTTTTTTTGCACTTATTCCGAAGATGCCAAATGAGTGTAAAGCCTTCTGTCAAAGGTGAGTACTAAAAAACTTTGTCTGTGGAATGATGGGGATAATAGTTTGTCCCCATTCTTAAATCAGGATCAGGATGGAGAGTGCATTTTCAGCAGATAACCTGAACAAATGACAAAGAGCCCATGAAAACACATGATCAATTACTTATTGAAGTCATCTCTTTCAATGATTCTCATATTGAGCAATGACAGTAACTTGAAGTTACTGACATAAAGGCAATTGCCTATTAGCTATGAACAAAATTACTGAAGCTGTTCAGTAATTGTGTTCACTTTGATAGTGAAGAGAGTCACACTTAAGACAGAGATCTGAGGAACTCCTTAATGATAGGGCCTAGATAACATGTTTCCCACTCAGAATTGGAAAACAAGTTCTTAATAAAAAAACGGGAAGGTAGCCCCCAACCCTTCCTCAGACCAAGATTAAACAGTCTTTAATATGCCATATCTGTGGTCTATGTAATAGGCTTTTTTGCATGAAGAACACTGAAACCACATGTTCTAAATGGACCAAATGGTTTAAAGTTGATCAGTGTCTACAAAAGCCACATTGTTGTGTTGAAAAAAAGCTTGTTGCTCTAAGTTCCAGACTTAGAGGACTCTACAAAGACATCAATAGAATGATAATTGTTGGCCTAGGCTGGATCCTTACCTGGCTTTGAGATAGCAATAACAATTAACTTATGCCAAGAGTTCAGAATGTCTTTCTCTATAAATATTTTGTTTGCACAGTAAGAGAAAGAGATCCATAGATGATGGGAGGTGTTTTATCATCTCATAATGGATGTCATCAGGACAAACTGCACTAGGGTAAGAGAGGAGAAGTGCTTTTTAGTTCCTTCTTAACAAATGGTGATTGTATGGCTCAATCCCCCTGATACAAAAGCTTAGCCACTATTTCTCTTCTTTCAAAATTAAAAAATCAGGACAGGAAACTGTTGCTGAGATCCTAGCAAAATTTTCTCCAAAAGTATCTGCAACAGCTTTGGAATCAGCAACAATACATGAATTATGTTCCAGGGTAGACAAACGGGGCATTCCGTATCTACATTTCATCTTCTGGATTTTATCCCATACAATTTTTGCACTGATCGATGGATTAATCGATGATGTAAATTTAATCCAGGATTGTTTTTTTGACTGTGATGTCTCATTTAACGTCCTTTGGCCCCACCATGTTTAAATGGTATTAAGTTTGTTGTGATAGGATAGTCTGCCAACAGTTGAGAGAACCGTAACTGGCAGAGTGCCAAGAAGAGCCTATGAATTAGTCACCAACATGCAAAATCACGTGCTTTATAAGTAAAATTTTCCAACTGTTATACAAGCGAAATAGTTATCATTTTGTAAACTAGAAATAAAAGAAAAGAAAAGCTAATTTTCTGATGTTCTCCCAAAACGGATTGAATATTCTATTACTGGAATGGATTCACCTTATTCTGTCATGCACAGGGGTCCTCTCACCTGTAGTCGAACTATACCTACAAAATATATCCCATGCTCTATCTTGATATTTTTTGGCTGATTGGCACTTTGGGTTCCACTAAGGCTGTGAACAGAGTGGAAATTGGGATGATGTTTTTGGAATTGCTGCCGTGGCTGCACAGACAATACAATCTGTGACATACTTCAGTATTAAATTTTGCAAGAGGGGAAAATGTATTCCAGTCCTTCTGGTTCGTTTTCCACATGGGCATCCGTGTAGAAGGACACAGTTCATGTGAAGACATAGTGCTGATAAGAAGAAAATGATTGCTTCCCTATATGATTTTGATCATCATCCCATGTCAGCAGTGGATAAAAGGCAGGGGAACAGATTGTTCATAAGACTAACTGCCGAATGAGTAGGCAGGCATGTGGAAAGTATTTGCTCTATTTTTAATAAAGGAGAGGTCATAGTTGTCGAGCATTTGTTTCATTAAACAATAAATAAATACTTGGTCATATCATTATATGACCAAGTATTTATTTATTGTGCTACCCCACAGTGTCATGTCCATGAAAGTCACCTACTAGTTTTCACTTTATAAATTAGAATCTTCGTAAAAGAAAAGATAATTTTCCGATGTTCCTGCAAAACGGATTGATTATTCTATTATCGGAAAGGATTTGCCTTCTGCCATTCTCTCACCTGCGGTCGAACTATACATACTAGTTGCATTATGAGATTATCAAGTTTCATTTCATTTAATTCAGAACCTGATAGTAAATATATCGACATACTGTGATTAGAAACCCCACAGATAGGCTAATCACTACTGTTTGAAAGAAGTATTAAGCTGAACATGATGCAATGGAGTATAACTGCCTACTAGAATAGCTACTCTACCACATGCAGGAATATCTCCAGTTCTGTTTTTGCATACAAGAGTGATATTCCTGAAGGTAAGATCCTCTTCCTGGGTTTTAAATAAGTTTCCTGCAGACAAGAAAAAAAAAAAAAGTTTGTGTTTCTGCAGCAGGTGATTGATATCATCGATATTCTAGCAAAAACCCATGACAGTTTAATGTAAATTTTCCTATTGTTTAGGCTTCAAAGACCTGTCAGATTTCCAGTAAGTTGAAGATTTATCCTTGTCAGGTTTATATTTCTCATTATATTTTGGGAAGTATAGATAATCCATGACTATCTCATCCTCTAGAAAAGTATTCAATACATCATATGTGTGAGGATCACTGGGCAAGTTCAAGTTGCTTTCAGAGGATACTGAATTACCTATTTTTTTTCTGGTCTGTCTTTAAGTGATAACCTTGCCATAATTTTTTTTTTCCACAAATGGGTTCTCGTTGAATGGAACCATTTTCAGAGTGGGTCTGTACAGCATGCAATTGATGCGATCAAAAGAGAAGCAGTCACAATTGTAAAGTTCAGACATGGTAAAATTATCAAATGCTGGAACAACATACGAGTTGCTGTTGACATTTTCTTAACTGTTACCTTCTCAGCATAAGAGGATCTTAGACCAGGTGTGATGATGGCTAACTTTAAATTTTCCATCCTGATTTAAGTTTTGTTTTTATTTATTTTTTTCTCATCTTTCCACTACTGACATGCACTGGAGTATGCTGGATAATCTGACAGTTGACACATTAAGCTTTCTTGGCAGAACAAGATTGGTTATCATGCTCTTTACTGCCACATTGGGCAGATGGCAGAGCCAGGACAACTGAGACACCCTACTTTTTAACAGATGTTAGAGACTTAGGAGTATCAAATATAAAGATGATGTTTCTGGTTGGAATCAGGTGACCATCCCTATGGATTAGGATGCATGTCATGCCTGTCACCTCCTGATCTTTTAGCTCTGAACATATCTCATCAGAAATATCGAAGAGATCCCAGTGTTTCATGAGATTCAAGTGTTACTAGAATTCCACCCACTGATGTCACTCTGGGTATTTTTTTAGAATGATGATGATGACATGTTGTTTCTACGAGGACATCACCATAACATAGTTTAACTATCTTTTAAGCTTACACAGTGATCCGAATGCATTTTTAAAATCTGATGCAGATTTAGTTATATTAAACTAAAGTATTTATTCAAACACAGTAGTTGTCTCCATAATTTTCAAAAATGCATAGTTTAACTACTTTGGGAGAACCTGCCAGTCCCTCTAGACCCTTTTGAATGAAGAAGGATGACATTTTGCTATTGAATTTTTACTTGTTGCACAGATGATTAGAAAAACTGGTATATTTATACTGTTATCTTGTCTTTTGTTTCTTATTTCTGTTATTGAAAGGTGTATCGGTGGTATTGTTACTTAGTTGGGGCTTTGTTACAGTAGGAATTCTTTGTGTATGCCTGTAGTGTTACTGGAACTCTGGATTCAGTGATCCAGCATACTGAGACCGTTCGGCAGACCAACAAGCTTAGAGATACCATATATAACCACATCAATTCAGTCACGGTATTCTTCTAGGAGTGGCTTTCACTGATGACATCTGAATAACTTTATATATGTTATTTCCCAAATAACATGTATGAAGTATCTGCACAGTGGTGCAGATACTGCATACATGTACATTTGGGAAAAGGATTAAACAAGTGTTTCTACATATTGGTTAGCCATCTACTGATGATATCCAACCAAAGTCCTCATAAATCACTTAAAACATGTTTTCTGCTTGGATACACAATTCTACACATCATAATAATGAATTATACTTGCCAAGAAATTATATTCTCATTTCATCCTTTACCCAAGTGTATGCACACATGAAGTATCTTCACAACTAGGCTGCCTGTATATAGAAGCTGTTGACTTCAGATCAATTCTCTCAGTATCCCATGCAATACAAACAAACCACAGATTGTATTGTATGGGATGCATATTGAGAGAATTTTAGACATGCATATTGCCTTGCCAGTGTTGTGGGAAAAGTCACGACCCATCAGTGGGAGCCAGATCCACAAAAATACCAAGGTTAAATTAATGCACAAGTCATATATTTTCCTTTTTTTTTTTAAAGCTACATACATATATAAAATATATAACCTCCACATCAATTCAGTCACAGTATCTTTCTGGGAGTGGCTTTCACTGATGACACCTGTGGTAACAGCCTCTATAGACAAATAGCATAGTGGTGCAGATACTAGATACTTCATACATGTACATTTGGGTAAAGGATTAAACAAGAAAATAATTTCTTGGCATTATCTTGTAACCAAGCAAAAAAAATAAGCTCTTTATGTCATTAATAATGCATGCTGTTCACAATTGTGGACTGGTCTTTTTGAATATAATCTGCAGTGTCAAAATATTATCTGATACACCATCTATATCATTAGTAAATTTACTTTCTGTAAATATACTAATGCTTTCACGTGACCCTATTCAAAAATCTAAATGGTTAAGGTCAAAGGATTTAGATGAGTAAGGGTAAGGTGGACCTTCTTCATTAATCCAATAAATGGAATGGTGATCACCCAAATAATTAGATGCCTGGTGAAAAACAGTGCAGTGAAGCTCCATCAAGATGAAAATACATATGCTACTGCTTCAATAAAATAAAATCCATAAAAAAAACCCTGACAACTCATTCTGCAAAACCCTTGGCCAGTAAATGTGACTTCTAACATTTTGCAAATGGTACAAATATAAATACTTTTTATTTACTGGTATCCAAAATGGTCATTTTAGGAACTTGAATTGGTGAATAACTACCAATTACTTTTTCCAGGACTGCATTGCACTTCTTGGTGTGCTACATGAACTTTGTGATTAATGACAAACCAGATAAAAATTAAATGATTCAGTTTGTAATAGGTAATGGTATCTATTATTAAAAACTTGATTGGAGGCAATCAGGAAATCATTAATGATATTCCTCAACAGTAGCTCTTGTTTTGTTGATACAAAAACTGTAAATGAAGTGGTCCATCAGATATGCCAATCTTTTCAGTAAAACAGTTGACACAATTTACACACAACAGAATACTAATATTTTACAGGGCCCAAGAATTCCTGTAAGAATTTTTGCTATGATATGTCAGGCAATACTATAGCAAAATCATGAAATGATTCCTCCTGCCTCCATACACACCTGTTCAAAATCAGATCCAATGTGGTCTCATTTTATCTGAATTATACTGAGTACTTGCAAAATACTGATTCGGAAGCACTAAAGGTTATTTCAAAGGTAAACATATTTTATAAGCAAGCTGGTGTTTGTAACTAGCATATAATCTTTAAGTATGTTATCCATTGGTAGCATATGGTGATATTAACAGCAAACTCTGTGTGTGTGCACACACGCACATGCACCAATGATTTTTCTAGATTTTACCTCTCGTGTATAGGATGAATAAAAAAACACCACTGTTTACTATAAAATGTCTCGTTTTGTATACGAAAAAATATTTACTTTCTCATTTCCTTTCTCAGAAGTAAAAAAAAATCTGTTTAATAAATGCCTAAAAGAGAAAAATATATCAAACAACTGGAACAATAATATCCATGATATCAAAAAGGATAGTAAGAAAGATAAAAAATTACAGGCCTATAAGACTGAGGTCAAGTATATATACCATTTATGAAAATAATAAACAGAATCACCAGATTAGACGAAGCTTAGCCTAATGAACAAGTTGGATTCAGAAAAGTACTTAGCACAACTGACCATCTGATCAGACAGATATTGAATCACCTATGAGAAAACTCCAGAGAATACAACCTACCACTGTATATGGGTTTTATAGACCATTGGAAAAAACTTATAAGTGGGGGAAAAAAAAGCAATCCTAATAGTAATGAAGAAACATGGAGTAAGCTAAAATAATATACAGCCAATAAACAAAATATATGAAGTGTGTTGCAATTCTTATATATAAACACCACACACACACATGAACAAGCACTCCATTTAAATTAAGAGTATGCCAAGTACTATTTCATCTAAATTATTCAATCCAGTGTTAGAATACACCCTGGGTGAACTAGATTGGAGTGATAGAAAATGTTAGCATTGGAAAGCCTTCAACAGAAAAAACCGAAAATGGCTCTTAAAATTTTATAGAGGGAAGAACATGTGTTCTCACCCTTCCTCTCTCTCTCTCTCAATCTAAATAAATTAAGCAGGTTCTTGAAGAATTCTGCAGTAAACAAATCCTAGCCATAATGTCATGAATTTTATACAACAGAAAAAATTACATTCACTAGGAAGTAATCAAGCATCCTCCACTCCTTCTACACTACCAATACACTTAAAATCTAAATTAATTATTAGATAAATATATTATTAGCCCAAGTCTCATTTACAGTTTTGAAATTTTCTATGAGTATTCTGCATTTTAGTACCTGCACAACTCGTTATATCAATTTACTTTCCAAAAATAGTGGTGTGTCCCTCTCTCTCTCTCTCTCTCTCCAACTTTGAGACACACACACATTCTATAATCAGTGTGTATTTGTGTGCAAGCATGCATGCAAGCACACAGACACACATATATATAGATTTGAGAAAATAATACAAATTTTCTCTAAATAACAAAAAAAAGTAAATGGCATCAGTTATTTTTATTTTTCCTATTCGACAAAGTACAATAATTTTACAGCAAAATGTTTACTGGGAAGAATCATAAGTGCCATAAATCTACATACATATGCCAAGAATCTTTTCAGTAATCTTATTCATAAGATGAAATTAGGCCTAATCAATTTTTACAGATTTAGAAAACATAACATTAAGTGATAACATTTTTATAAATTCTGCACTTAGTTACATGTTATTCACTAGATGCCATATGATCACTCCAGTAACTCATTGAGTTACTGGAGTGATAACTCATGGGGGGTATGAAGTGGGAGTTACAGATGCCCTTTCCACAAAGAGTTAGCAGAACAATCACAAACATCCATGCCCATGGCAGGACTTGAACCTGCAGCCTCTAGACTGGATATGCCAACCAGACCAGCATTCTACACTTAGAGAAAAATTAATTCATCAACACCCTTTCCGAATCTGTTATCATTCATAATAATAAAAATTTGATATTTTACTCCCACAATCCCATCCATCTTGGTTAAGTAGGATTAAGTCCCCTATAAATCCAGCTTTTTCCATTTCTCTAGTCTTCTCTCACAGTTCTGTTACAAACTGCAAGTCAATCTTTTCATATTTCTATCCATTTGTTTTTGCATCTGCCTCCAAATTTTTATAGTATTATGTTGTTTAAACATTTGGTATTCTATTTGAAATTAATCTAATTATATAATATGAAGTTATATTGTGAATTTGTTTAATAGTTTACTTTACATTTAATTCTCTTTGAACTCTAATTTAGTATTAAATTCCAACTAGTGAGTTATTTTTAAAAAACCATTGATTTCAAAAGCTTGTTTATTTTGTTCTTTCTTATTGATAAATTTTATACTGAAATATAAAATTGTATATTATAATATCCTAATCATAAGTAATGATTTGTCTAGCAGATCATTCTTACTGTCTAGCTCTGTTCTTCACTTGTCTGTATACTTGAGTAGTCTTTTGAATATTTCTTTATCAGATTTCTGATGTTCTTGGCTTATTTTTTTCTAATACATTCTATTAGTTTCCTCACTAGCAAGTTCAGTAAACTTTTTTTTTCTTTATTTTTTTTTATTTTCCTGGAGCTGTTTCTGAGAGACTATTTGTAGAATCATCTATGAAATCACTCCCTCGACAAATACAGCAGCATTAATTTGCCAAAGATCTGAGAACCCACTGTTCTAAGACCACATTTAAAAAGCTTCACTTTTCTGAATTAATTTCATTTTTTTACCTGGCACCTAGAGGATGCCTTGTCAGGACATTACTTCCTTTTCATTTATGATCTGAATTGTTTCCAGAATTAAGTGCTATCTATATGTTTGACATTTGTCATTTGTGCTTTGAAGATGATCGTTGGAAATCCAGCAAAATATTAGCAAGCTTGATAAACTATATATTTTTTTCCATCTGATGCAGTTTATACTGAGAAGCAGTTATGAATTTTTGTCACAGAGTTAGAAAATAATCTTGGTCAAAGCAATTATTTAATTCAGACAGGCATATTACATCCCAGAAAGAAAACAAATAGATATATTGTTATGTTAATAGTAGTTTTTTTATAGAGGATATTATCATAATATTAATCCTACCGCCTGCGCCATTCTTTTTTCAAGAGAACGTCCAGTTTGTCCAAAATAGGAGAGATCACAGTTGACCAAACTGGACGTTCTCTTGAAAAAAGAATCCAAGAACATCAATCCTCCATTCATCACAACAAATCTGAAAAATCTAGATTGGCTCAGCATGGGATTGAAACTAACCACAACATCCTTTGATCAAAAACTCGCCTCTTACATAGATCCCGTTATAAATTTGAACGTTTATTCAAAGAAAGTGTAGAGTCCTTACTCCATCATGCTAACCTGAATCGGAATGACTGTACATCTATATCAAAAATCTGGGAGTCTAATCAGGATAACTCATTAATTCATATTAATTTTATGTTATTTAATATTATTAATTAATATCTTTATTTCAATCATGTCTCTGCTTAAAAATATTCCCTTTACTACTTAGTGATATAACATTACGCGCCTTTTTCTATTTTTAAATGATCTATTGTTAGTATTCCACCTTGTATTTTTTTTTTTTTTTTAACTGTTCTTGTAGTGCCACTGAAGATGGTCTGCTATTTCCAGACCGAAATATTTGGTTAATTAAATATCTTTCTTGTGTTTAGGTCACAAGTATCCTTAAAACATCAAGTATATCACATTGGGAACTGTACTCCAGGAGATTGATGAGGCCAGGGACTTGGGAGTGTTGGTGGATACGGAGTTGAAGTTTAGGAGCACATTGCAAAAGGGGCTAAATCAGCTCATCAAATCACTTGGATGCTGAAGAATACCTCGAAGAGCAGAGACAAGCAAGTTAGTTCCTCTGTAATGAGCCTTGATAAGGCCCCATCTCGACTACTGTGCCCACATTTGGTCGCTTGGGTTTCTTCTAGATGGGGGAGGAGGTGGAGAGGATCCAGAGGCGAGTGACTAAGATGATAGCAGGTCTATGGAATGAACCTTATGAAAACAGGTTGAAGATTTGTGGGTGGCAGAAATTGGTTGATAGGCGGAAAAAGGGAGATATGATTGAGACATTCAAATTGCTGAATTTTTACAGGATTAATTCAGAGGATATTTTTGAGAACAGGACTGGTGGTGACAGGACTAGGGGCCATCCATGGAAGCTTGGCAAGAGTGTGGTTAGTAAGGGTGTTAGAGCTGGGGTTTTTACTTTTAGAGTGGTGAATGAGTGGAATAAGCTGCCAGAGTCTGTTGTGGGTGCTATGACAGTGAATGAGTTCAAGGCAAAGTATGATAGATACTGTGTGAATGTTGAATAGTTGTGATGGACTTGATGTCTAGGGGCCTCCCTCGATGAGTCTAAGGACTCCTTGGAGTCGTCCGTAATAATAATAATGTTTGATATGAACAATAGCCACATCACATATCAAACATAAAAGCACATTTTCTAATGTGTTCTAGTCACACACTTTTGACAGATATGGCTAACACTTAGATACATTTTATATTGAGACTTTTGAAGGCATGGGGAGATGAATTCCGCAAAAAAAGATTTAGTACCAAAAGTCGCCGACAGGGGAAATTTTGGCGCTGGTTGAGCCGAAAGCAGTCAAATATTTGCAGTAAACGCAGGGAAAAAGCTCAAAGCAATTAAAACAAATGAATGTTAGTGTAAATTAGCTCAGTAGAAGTTGAATGACTTAAGTTTGATGAATTTTTTTTTTTGACAAAAGAAGTTAACTACTTGTAGAGAATATATTACATTTAATAACTATATATGTATATAACTATGTATATCAGATGTTGCTGTATACATGCAACATCACATCTGCATGTATACAGATGTGTGTTAACTAGAGTAAAAATATTACAAGATCAGCAAGAAATGGATAAACAATGTATTTTCTGTATGCATGCAAACACACATACCAACACGTTTTTTTCCTATTTTTGTTGGATTAAGATAACACTTCACTGTCAACATTTAAGAATTAAATAATTTCTCTCTGAAGTTACAAGATAAGGGATATTGTAAAAATGGAACTTTGATCCTTTAATACTTAATTATCTTTCCAGACTATTCTAAAAAATCACTTGATATATTTTAAAATTCTGTAATGGGAAAAAAAAAAAAAAAAAAACTGTTAAACAGCTTCAAAAACAATTAACTGTATTGATCATTACAAAAACCTTATGTCTGTCTGGTCAAGTGAGCTGGATTTAAAAAAATATTACATTATTTTATATATATACATAAAAGAGAGAGAGAGAGAGAGAGCAAGAACAATAAGTCAACTAACTAGCAAGTGAACCAAAGATCTCAACTTCCAGAGTTGAAATGGTACTCCTGTTCTTTTCCAAAATATTAATATTCTATCTCCATGGAGTCTCAGAAAACTCATTACAGGAGATCCACAATAACTATTATTCATATAGTATATATCATACATCTCCTTAAACTCATTCACTGTTCCTTTACACTTTATTATTATTATTCAGGCCTCCATGGAGTCGAAAGACTCATCGTGGGAGGTCCTTCCTAAGAACATAGTCTGTCAAGACTCATCGAGGGGAGATCTCCCCTAAGAAACACAAAGTCTATCATACCACTCCTTAAACTCATTGACCGTTCTCGCTCTCACCACTCCATCAGGCAATGCATTCCACGGTTCAACCACCCTCCACGCAAAGAAACCACTCCTCACCCTCTTGCTCACAGTTTCCTTTCGTAACTTCCAGGGATGGCCTCTTGTCATCACTCCTTCCCGCTGTTCAACCAAGCAAAAGAACTCCCCAGTGTCAACCCTGTAACCACCTCTCAACAGTTTAAAAGTCTCAATCATATCACTTCTCCTTCTTCTATCCACCAAACTCTGTAGTCCACATTCCCTCAGCCGATCCTCGTAACTATCCTTGTACAAAATAAATAACGGAAAAAACTCACATAGAAAGATTATTTAATAGTATAATTTTACAGAAAGAACTACAATATATAACTTCTTCCTTTCTATCTAATGGTTATAAGAATTGCTTCATTAAAAGAACTTTGAGTAGTTTTAATATGTCTTCCTCTTCAAACACAGAGGAAATAACACGCATTACTATCCCTTATGTACAAGGCATCAGTGAACGTATAGCAAAAGTTTTAAAACCACTGAATACTTTTGTTGCCTTTCGACCGTTTAGAAAAATCTCCACCTTTCTCACTTCTCCTAAGGACAAGCTTCCACATCTTAATCATCCAGGTGTCTACCAGATTCCGTGCTCTTGTGGATTATCTTATTTCGGACAAGCGGAAAGATCTGCCTCTATTCGGCTAGAAGAACAACAATCTTATATTGAATACTTTAAAACTGAAAAGTCTGGACTTTCTGAACATGCCATCTTCACTAGACACAGAGTTCATTGGAGAAAGACAAGTGTTCTTCACGAAAGTCAGTTTCTCATGGAACGCCCTTATAAAGAAACATGTGAAACTCTACTTCATTCTCCTAACTTAAACAGATCCGACTGCTTACGTCTATCCCCTTTATGGGAGATAGGAAAGATTAGCTGATTTGTAAAGTACTAACTTTTTATTGTATTAATTTTTTTTTTTTTTTTTTTTTTTTTTAAGGAAAGTTATTGACCTTTTTAGTTATCTTACACCAGCTATTTAGGTGGCACTTTTTGGAATTGTCAGTTAGTGTTTAATTTTGAGCTTAATATACTGAAGATGCCTGTGACACACAGGTGAAAATTATACTATTAAATAATCTTTCTACGCGAGTTTTTTTTCCGTTATTTATTTTGTATCGATATGTCTACTCACGGTAGACCTCTTTTAAAACTTATCCTTGTACAGTCCTGAAACCATCTTTGTATCCTTTCCACAGTTAATTGTCAAAATCCCCTTCAAATTCTGGAGAACAATAGTCCAAGTGTGGTCCGATCAGAGACTTATACAACAGAATGATAACCCTCTTATCTCTGCAGGTCAGTGTCCTTCTCATAATTGCAGCAATCCTCTGTGTTACCTTCACCACCTTTGCAATATGTCCCCTAAACTTCAGGTTTCTATCAACCATCAACACCAGATCTCTTGTCTCTTCTACTTCCTCCAGCATAACTCCTCCCATAGAGTATGCTGCATCCCATCGATGTTTCCCAAACCTCAAGACCTTCCCACACAAAAATTTAGTCCATAGCTTTACACAAGCTCTGGGGTAACCCTAGTTTGCATTGCATCTTTTTCATCATTTCCTTATCCACAGGAAAGACAGTTGATTAAATCTGTACAATAGTGAAGATACAGCTGAATCATTGCCTTATAAGGAAGATAACAGCCTCCCTATCTTTCAACGTCTTCTTCAACATTTAAGTAATTCTTTGAGCTATTTTACCAACTTTTACCATATGCCCTCTAAGCTTCAACTCTGTCCACCATCACCACCCCCCCCAAGATCCCTCGCCTCATCAATTTTCCATAAACCAGTACCATCAATGTAATACACAGTATATAATTTTTTCATCCCAAACTGAATAACCTGAACATTTTACATTAAATTGATAACCATTATCTTTTGTACAGACTGCCAATTTTACTCATCTCCAATTTTGCATTGTCAGCCAACAACTGAAATATTGCCCTTAAATCGTTAATATACAAAGTGAACCACAGTGGCCTTAGTATAGACTTGAGGCAATCCAGTAATGATCATAATTCTCCTATATTCCAATCTGCCTTATACTACTCAAAAGCCTTTTGCAAAGTTCAGCAGTATCATGGTATAGCCATTTCCCTTATTTAATTCTAATATCACCATTATAAAATGTTACAAAATTATAAAGGGAGGGAGGAAGTTTACAAAACCATGGTGCCCACAACAGAAGCTCTTATCCCTATCCATCCATTCCTGAATTCTACCTTTAATCAACTTTTCCAGTACCTCAATCACCACTCTGCTGAAATATTAATTAGTCTGTAATTTCCAACTTCTATCCTAGAGCAATTAATACACTGGAATATCTTACCTTCTTTTCACACCCTCAGAAGAACCATGCCAGAACTGAGAATTAAACAGCTTGGTTCTCTTGCACGTTTTTGTAGGATTTGGGCTGACATGCCATTCAATCAACACTGCTATGTTCACATTAATATTTTTCGATATATTCGAATTTTCACATTAATCCCTGTCACTTCGGCAAGGTCAAAAACGTTCACTGGAATGATAACTGTCGAAAGTGATGACTTAGTAACTCACCTATTTCTTCAGCTTCTGTCATTTTCTTGCCATCAGCAGATTCAAGTTATCCTCTAATAATCATTCTTCTTCTTACAAAAAAAAAAAAAAACTCTTTAGGATATCCTTTGACACCTACTTAGTTAATTTACTTGCATAGTCTGATTTAGTCCTACTTACCACACTAGTCACATTTCTTGTCTATTTTGTACTGCTCATGAACATGCTAATCACATTTTCTTTATATTCTCTCCACTATATTTAATTTTTACAGCTGCTTTATGTTGTTATTCATCCATTTAACCCTCTACTTGGTGATCCTCAGTGTGATACTGCTTCCCTCAAACAACCCAACTATTTCCCATGCACTACTGATATTCTTTCCTTGTAGCTTCTTATATCATGGAAATTCTCCAAGCTGCCTCCTGAGTTTGTCATAATCACCAGCTTCGCAGTTCCACATAAAACCTTTCTTGACTAAGAATTCCACATTTAGCAACCTCCAGAATAAGACTGCATCATCCCTTTCCCCAAACATACACAGAATAACTACTATGGTAATTATCCCTTAATCTAATCTCATCTTCTTTATATCCTCTTTTATCTTGTGGTGTTGAGGATTTATTAATCATCAGACCTCAAGCCGTTCACAGGATAAGGTGTTCAGCCCTATGCCCTGGTGTATCCTATGTCCTGTAGTGTTGAGTTCTCAAGGGCCAGTTTGCCTGCTTTGCAGGATGAACCCCCCCCAGATAAACTGGGAGAAAATCCCTGCTGTCCACGCCAAAGACCAGCTAACTTGGCAATGGCTGAGGAAGATCCTTCAGCTCCTCAATTCACTGATGGGAATCGAACCTAGGACACTCCTTTCCCAGGTATATGGTTGTGAAGTGCACAGCCACTAGGCTAACTGCATGGGCTTATCCTTTAATATCTGTATAAATTCCATTTCAATCTTGCCATGCAGCCTTACTCACACCAGAGAGTCTCAAATGAATCGTCTTCTTCTTCTTCAGACCTAAAATACACCTTAACTTCTATTTTCATTGGTGTAAATCCTGAACCTATCAGTAATATCGCCCTTTGTCCTATTCTTTCTATCCTCCCTAAAAATGAATACCCATTACTGCTAACATTCTAACCCGCTCTAGAAATAGCAGATATTGGTGAATCGTGCCATGCAATGAGTCACGTCTTTGTGGTCAGCATAAATTGGAGGAATTTGATGATCTCAAAATTGTGCAAGTATGTCTGAGTGAAATGGTTGCAAGAAGGGAACTGATGGAGTTTGAAAGAGGCACTGTGATAGGATGCTACGTTACATGCCTTCAGCAAACTGTTGACAAATTGGGCTATCCCGGGTCAATAATCAGTGATACCACACCGAGATGGAAGAGCAGGGTGTCAACTGCAAGTACTACCTGCAGTGGATGACCCACCACACTCAGCAAATGTGACTGTAGGGTGCTACGAAGGATAATACATAAAAAATCATCGTTCGTCAGGCTGACATGTTGAACGTGGAGTTCCAGACATCAACTGGAACACAAACCTGCATAAAAACATTCAGAACCAAGGCACAGAGTAATGAATAAAGAAAGGTTTACTGTAAAGAGAGAGTAACTCAATACAACATGTCTTCCAGATCAAACTATCTATACCCGTAGTAGAAATTGAATGTCTGTGAGAATGTAATGACTAATGACTGAAGGGGAAAAGACTCTTAGAAATGGACAGATGAACTCAGAAAGAATTATAAAACCAGAGGAAATCTCACGTAAAAAACTTTATTAGCATAGAATTTTCACCTAAAAGGCATTGTTAGTACAAGATCATACAATAGTAATTAATCATTAACAGAAAAATTTGCCTTTCTCACTTCTCCTAAAGACAAGCTTATACCTCTCAATTATCCAGGCATCTATCTACTATTCCTTGTTCTTGTTGGTTATCTTATTTTGGACAAACGGGAAGATCTGCTTTTATTCACCTAGAACAGTGTTTCTCAAAGTGTGGTATCCCTTAACAACCTTTCATGTACCCCCGGGGGTACATGAAAGGTTGTTAAGGGATATGTGGCAATTTTTGGCTATGCATAATTAAAGGAGTCATTATATTTTTCAACAAACAGTGCAATTAGAGACAACCATGATAAAACGGCACTAACTAATGAATCACATCCCGTCTCCAACAGAAACTGCTGTATAGACCAAGCAAAACCACATGTTGCTAGTGGAACATATGGTTTTGCTTGACACCACCCCCGTCGTTAACGTGTTAAAACTAAGAAATATATAGTGAATGTGTTTCAGATGTTATGGAATTCGGTTGAAGGGAATTAGCATTTCAACTCAACAAATGCTAATTTGTCTTTGGTTCGCACGATCTTTTGTTAATACACCAATCATATGCAGTTCTTCGCTGCTCTACGTATCTCGAGTCTTGTAAATTACTTGTAATTTTTGCTTGAAATAATGGGAAAGAGAGAAGACGACACTATTTGGGTAGATGACTTTGATGATGCACACAAAGAAACTGTTCTCGATGCCAAAAGTAGTGATAGCGAGTAGGAGCTTCTTGATAAGTTGCACCATTTTCAGTTTTTTTCTGAAAACTTTAGTTTCCGAAAATTCCCGCACGTATCTCGCAACACGATTCTTTAGCTTTAATTTTAGGAAAAAAGTTAGAATTCGAGTAAATACAGTATTTTTTTTTAGCTTTCAAATTCTTACGTATGGATCATTGGTTAAAGATTGGTTTTATAAAACCCCAAAAAGAGAGCAATATAGCAAATACAAGTAGCTGTGAGCAACAAGAAAATGTTGATATTGCATCTGGATCAAATGAAATTGATAAGAGTGTGTCGTCTGACATCTCTAGAGAACCAAAATTTAAAAATAAATCAAATTTTTTGTTTACATGAACATATAAATTCAAATAAATAAAATAAAATAAAATAATAGATATTTAATTGTAATTAATATTTTAAATTAATTTATTTTTTAATTAATTAGGGGGTACTTGGTAATAATGAAAATTTAAGAAGGGGTATGCAGATATCTGAAGTTTGAGAAACACTGGTCTAGAAGAACACAAGTCTTACATGAAATACCATGAGCCTGAACAGTCTGGACTTGCGAAGAATGCTACTGAAACTAAACACAGAGTTCATTGAACAAGACAATAGTTCTTCAAGTTTATGTGACCACATGTACAGCATTTGAAATATTTTATTCACCTTAACAGAAAGAGTAAACTACAAACATACATTAGTTGTTTATTCTGAGGAACTTTTTATATAGTTCACAATGCCATTCAAATGGCTGGTGATCTTTTACCACTAGACAGAGTCTATTGTAACAAAAATTTAGCCATGTTTACATTTACACTGTCAGAGTAGAATCTTTGAAAAAACTCAGTGAAGAAGCAGAAGTTGAATATTACAAAATACTAGGCTATAGTAAAACTAGATGGCTAGCTTTAATGCCTGTGATTGAGAGGATTCTGAAATTATATAGTCCATTGAAGTCATATTTCTTATCCCTTGATAAGTGTCCAAGAATAATTGAACTCTTTTTCAATGATAATACCTCTCAGTTGCAGTTAACATTTCTTCATTGTCAGGCATCAGTATTTGAGGCAGTAGTCAGAAACATTGAAGGAAATGATTGTACAATAACGGAAGTCTCAAAGGAACTTGAAATGCTAAAAGCAAAATACAGAGAATATCTCGAATCAAACTACGTTCCTATTGGCATAAGAAGAGATTTAAGAATTTTAGAAAATGAGGGAAGCATAAAAAAAATTTGTTTATTTCTCATGTTAAAACTTTTTACAGTAACTGTTTGGAAATTAAGATGTTTAAATGGTTGAACCTTAAAAGTAGGATATCATAGCATGATTTTGAGGCATCGTTGGAGTATATAGATTCTAATTTTGGAGAAAATCATGGAATATATGAAAATAACCTTTTTGATGAGGTTCCTTTTTTAAAGAAGTATATTATTGATTCAAAAATTGAAGAATGGAAGGAGAAAAAAACTCCTACAGGAGAGAGATGGGTTGAGATATTTGCGTTTTTTGAGAAACACAAAGTGCCTTATGTTAATATAAAAAAAAAAAAAAAACACTGGAATTTGCCCTTTGATTACCTGGGACAAATGCTGTTACAGAAAGAGTATTTTCAGTTGTGAATAAATTATGGACTGCATAGAAAACACAATTAAAACTTGAGAGAATAAAGGCCATTCTTATTGTGAAATGTCAGAGGATGATGAATTATTGAAAAGAATTCATTCTTCCAAAAAATGTTTAAATTGTTCATTTGGAGAGTTTTAACAGATATTCATTGTATAAGATAAGTTTTGTGTGATATTTACTTTTGCATATATTATTAAGAATTTAAATAAAAGTTGCTTTTAATAAATATCTATTCATTGTATAAATAAAATAAGTTTTTTGGGGGATATTTACTTTTGCATCCATTACTGAGAATTTAAATAAAAATTTCTTGATAGTTTAGCAGTAACAATATTATTAATTAGTAATAATAACAAGAATAAAAGCAGGTTATTTTATTGAAAAGGTATGATCATGTTTCTTTTGGGATAAGGAGAAATACAGCAATTTTAGAATATATGCCTGGAGGGAAAGCAAACCTGCAAAGCAGGAAACAAGTTATGCAACCAGTGGAACGTGTCCAGCATTGGTCCTTGGATAATCTGGTCACTTAGAGCAGTGCTTCCCAAACTTCTGGATGTCAGGGCCCCCTTTGCAAAAATTAAAATATTTCACGGTCCCCTCGAAAAAAAATTGTAATATATATTATTATAATATTTATTATATTTATATTCAATACAAAACATACACAGTGAATATTGCAAAAATCAAATGCATATATTACATTTTTTGCCTCTTACCATTTGGTTCTGAAGACTATGTGGGCTGTTCTGGTAAAATATGAAATACTGTCCTTTTTTTTTGAGTCTGTTTCTGCTTCTTCTAATTGTTTGCGGGAATTTTTTTTTTTTTTTTTTTTTTATCAGCCACTTATCCATCTCAGGGTTAAATTTTTTAACGTAAAATAGATCAAATATCACCACTTACCGATACTGGCACACCACAGACTGATAAGATGAAATTAGTGAATATTACCTGAATAAGGGAATCCCCGGACCAGGAACATTTTTCTCTTTTGTGACTTTTCTCCCTTTACGGTAATTAAGCCTAACGCGAAACAGACAGCAAAGGCAGGTTATTAAAACGTGCATATGATTGGTGCGGTATTAACAAAAGATCGCACAACCGAAAGATAAAAGCATAGCTGACAACTGAGTTGAAATGTTAATTCTCTTCAACCGAATTCCATATGTGAAACTGCCATAACATTCATTATATATATATATATATATATATATATATATATATATATATGTATATATATATAAGTTAGTTTTAACTTTTACGAATTTTAACATGTTCGGTTGAATTTTATTGTGCCTTGGGAAATTGAACTTGCACACATCTAATTAATAACAATAGTTTTTAGTTAGATACTGTGTTTGCCCATGCAACATATGGTTTTGTTTTAGTCTATACAGCATAGTTTCTGTATATGAGGGGACATGTGATTCATTAATTAGTGTGTTTTATCCCAGTTGTCTCTAATTGCACTATTTGTTGAGAATTATATTAAACAGACTGCTCATACTTTATTCACTGGCATAATAAAAGTACTTGTTTTTATTGCCTATGCAGCATAGCGGCTGTTAGGGAGGGCATGTTGTTTACCACTGCAAGCGAGTTACTATCTCTCCACATGAACTTGTTTAAGCTTTTTTTCATGTGTGAAGTACATGCGAAACTTTTATTGGTAACAGAAAACTAGTTCGCATAACACTGATAATATAAAACGAGTTTTGATATGTATATAAAGTCAATATCAACAGTCCCTGATTATGAACGCGTGATGAAAGGGACAAGAAAATTTGGAGCTTCCCTGAAGAGCATTCGAAGTAAATACAATTAACCACTGCTTTGAAATGAAACATATGAATAAGCAATATTTACTAATATTCATTAAGCGCTGAAATATGCAGGAAGCAAAGTTTGTGAACCAACACCAATGTGTGAATTTTTCCATTAAAATATAAAAAATAACAAAAAAAGAAATAATAAATAATAAAAGTTAAATACGTTTCTTTTAAAATAAAAAAAATCTACTTAGTCTTAAAACATTTTAAATTTGTTTTCATTATTTCACCCCCCCCTCAAAAAAAACCTACGGCCCCCAAGGGGGCCACGGCCCACAGTTTGGGAAACGCTGACTTAGAGTACTTAGAGAAAGTACTCTAAGTACTTTCTTCTAAACAAAAAAGCATATAAAAATGAACATGATGTTACAAAATCACATATTATGAGAGATTTTACACTAGGAAAGCCCAGAAATGACAGAAAAATTTGAAGAGAGGAAACTGGTAACCCATGCTTGTTAATACAAAAAAAAAAAAAAAATCAGCCTCTTTCTCAAATTCTTGTCAAGCCTTCAGGTTCCATCAGGAAAGCTAGTGGTGCACCTTGCAATGATGCTAATAGGCTGACTTATTAGCATCATTATTCAACAGTTTATATATGGGCAATATATTTGCCATCTATTCAACATCATTAAAGCAGGTTTTTATCAAGCCTGTAGCTTAAAAAAAAAAAAAAGGGAGGGGTCATTAGCAGCCAACATTTAGTATTGTAAAAACTGCAAGCGATCAATCCAGATTCTGACACTTAATTCCACAGTAGACCTCCATCCCAACCTTAACCACCTTTGAGTACAAGCTATGGCAAAGTTCCAAGAACTCGCTTGGTTGCTTTTGATATTTTCAAGGCACCTGATTGAGTCTGGCATCGAACCTTCTTACAATGCAATCTTATGGTTTCCCTTTTATCCTTTGTGAATGTATCAAAAGTTTCCTCTTTGATCATTAAATGTCATGATGGATCATTTCTGCTCATCAGGTTTCATTAAACCTGACAGTGGTTTCCCATTAAATGTGAATGGGATACTAAAAGGTACTTTCATCCACACTTTTCTTCTCATACATTAACAATCTTCTCTTAAACAACTGTATTCCTATCTGTAGTTGCTGATGATTGACAAAAAATTCTTATTTTAATCCTATACCAAAGCATATGCAAGAGTATGAAGTAACTTCACGACTAGTCTTCTCAGGATAAGGAAACTGATCTTAAGTAAACAGTCATGAAGTAACTTCATGCTGATGCTTGGATATAGGATTAAAAAACAAGTATATAATATACATTGTAACCAAGCAGAAAAAAAGTTCCCACAACCCATCCCTCGTCTTCATTTAAGAAGACGAGGGATGGGTTGTGGGAAACCAAGCTTCTAGATTTCCCATACAAATATCCATTTTCAAGTGGCATAAAGATAATCAAGTCAATTTCAGTGCTATCAAAACAACAATCCCATCTTATTTCTTGGAAGAAATAAAACAGGATTGAAGAAATAAGGCTGAAGATCAAAATATCAATCTGATCTCTAGTCAAGATCAGTTTTCTCTCCTTAGATTGAATTATACCTAGTCTATTGTAACACAACTGCATCATATCCACTTCCTTTTTGGCTTCCAAAAAAAAACTTTTCCTCTTTCATTCAAAGTACCACTTTTTCCGTAGAAAACTACTAACATTCTATAAATCCCAAATACAATCTTATCTCAGAACAGTTTTTAACATTTGGGTTGGCACATCAAAAACTTCTAAAGCAGTTGGAGAAAATGTGTGAGCAATTTGCTACAGATGATCCACTTCCTCACAAATTCCCTCTAACTGCTTTCTCTTCTCATAAACACTGTGTATGCAGTCTTTTTTTTTTTTTAATAGGCATTTTTGTGGTATTCCTCCACTGAACTAGCCACCACTATTCCACCATTTTACTCTAATCAAGTAAGAACAAGAGTAGCTGCTAGTCAACATCCTTACCATAGTTCAGCTCATCTTTTTCATTCCATCTACCTCTTTTTTCAAAGTTTTCCCCATATAGTTATCTCAATTAATGCATCCTCAATAAAGCTTTCAACCAGTTTGGTTGGAATCTACTCTCTAAACAGCTGCTGATTTGAATCTCAGCCCTGGCATGGATGTTTATAAAGTTTTAGGCACTGAAAGGTGAATGGATAGCCTGGATTTAACTATGTTGCATAGTACAAAGCCAACAACCAGACAGAGAAATTTTAAATGTCATGAAAAATCATGTATGGTCCAAACACCTCCCTCTAGAGGGGTTCATGTATTTTCTAACCTTTTCACATCAGTATTGAATGTATGTTGATAACATTTCATATGTGGGAATCACAAAAAAAAAATTAATTAAATTAAATAAAACCCTTCAATTTCATTTCGGAGACTTCTATGATATAAAAACATGATTTATGGTTGGTTGCAAACCACATAGAACTTATTGGTAGAAAAATCTTTGTATTTAACGTTACTAATTTTATGAACTTATGGTTTACTTCATCAGGAGAAAATAGTGAATTACAAGAACTGAATAATATACAGTATATACAGTTAAGCTACAAGCAGGTAATAACTATTAAATAATTTGTAAATCAAGTAGGGGTTAAATGGATGAATAACACCATTAAACTTGAGCTGCAAAAAAAGAAACAACTGTGGAAGAAATTTAAGAAGAAAGGTGACCTGCAGGCACACAAAAGGTATAAAGAGCAGGCCAGAAGAGTAACGAATGTGGTAAGAAAAGCAAAAGGGGATTATGAAAGGAAATTAGCCATGCAAGCTAAAGAGAATCCCAAACAGTTTTTTCAATATGCTGCAAGTAAGAGAAAAACTGTATATGGCAGAATGATTTTAAGGAATGCCAATGGTAGGGAGGTCACCGAATCAGTTGATATAGTGGAATTACTGAGTGAGCACTTTGCAAGTGTATATCATCCAGGTGATGACATTGAAGGAATGAAGGAACCATTAGTTTATACGGGAATTGTGGTGAATGAAGTGGAGGTGAATAGTCTATTACAAAACCTTAATGTGAATACATCTGTGGGATTGGATGGTATACCAGCACGGGTCTTACGTGAAGTAGCTAAAGAATTGTCAGTGCCCTTGACCATATTGTTCAATCTGAGTCTCGGGTCTGGTTTAGTTCCGAAGGGGTGAAAAGAGGGGAAAATAGTTCTACTACATAAAGGAGGATCTAAGACTGCTGTTGCAAATTACCGACCGATCAGCATATCAGGAGTCGTTGTCAAGGTCTTGGAGAAAGTAGTCAAGAGAAAAATACAGGAATGGATTAATGAAAATGAGATACTGTATGGGGGATTGCATGGTTTTGTGAATGGTAGATCATGCCTCAGTAAGTTCAAGTTTTATAACACAGTGACAGCTGAACTAGATAGGGGTAATGGGCAAAGAATTTTGGCAGGATACCACATGGAATTCTAATCCGTAAACTGCAACATATGGGGATGGATATAGGGTTGGTGAGATGGATAGGTGGGTGGTTGATGGAGAGATATCAAAGAGTAGTTTATTCAGGAGTAGAGTCTAAAAGATGGCTTGTGACTAGTGGTGTGCTGCAAGGTTCTGTTCTTGGAACACTACTATTTAATTTGTTCATTAACAATATAGGAAAAGATCTGAGAGGAACGGTTCATTTGTTTGCTGATGATGCAGGGCAATAGTGAATGCAGATGATGTCAAAATTTTGCAGGATGATTTGGATAGATTAGAGGACTGGGCTAAGGAGAATGGATGTCAATTTATTGTGGCAAAATGAATGGTTATGTATTTTGGGGTGAAAAGATTAACAGCAGTATACCACATCGTGGAACTGTACTCCAGGAGATTGATGAGGCCAGGGATTTGGGAGTGTTGGTGGATAGGGAGTTGAAGTTTGAGGGGCACATTGCAAAAGTGGCTAAATCAGCTCATCAAATCACTTGGATGCTGAAGAATACCTTGACGAGCAGAGACAAGCAAGTTAGTTCCTCTGTATCGAGCCTTGATAAAACCCCATCTCGACTACTGTGCCCAGATTTGGTCGCTTGGGTTTCATCTAGATGGGGGAGGAGGTGGAGAGGATCCAGAGGCGAGTGACTAAGATGATAGCAGGTCTATGGAATGAACCTTATGAAAACAGGTTGAAGATTTGTGGGTTGCAGAAATTGGTTGATAGGCGGAAAAGGGGAAATATGATTGAGACATTCAAATTGCTGAATTTTTACAGGATTAATTCAGAGGATATTTTTGAGAACAGGACTGGTGGTGAGAGGACTAGGGGCCATCCATGGAAGCTGGGCAAGAGTGTGGTTAGTAAGGGTGTTAGAGCTGGGGTTTTTTACTTTTAGAGTCGTAATTGAGTGAAATAAGCTGCCAGAGTCTGTTGTGGGTACTATGACTGTGAATGAGTTCAGGGCCTCCCTTGATGAGTCTAAGGACTCTTTGGAGTTGCCCATAATAATAATAATAATTAAAAAAACAGTGGAATGTATGCATGTTCTATATTGCATCTTGGTGGTTAGTGATGTGCAATTAAGAGCTCTGCATGTCAGATTTTTTCTCAGAGAAGACTAGACTTGACTTAAGATTACACCTTGTTTTTTGTTGCATTGGTATTTTTTTTTAACATTTTGAATGGCTCTTTAAAATGTCCTAGTAGTCCATGTAGATCATTTCAATGCGTTGCCACAATACTTAGACTGGTTTCTGTTGTGTCTGCTAATCTTGATTTGCATCCCTTTTTTTTATTCATATCCTTAAAATGTAACATGAATATCTCTTCTAACATGTGTATCCATCCTAAGTAACACATTCTACACTCTTAACAAGTATGTTGTATACCATAAATTTCTTAAGTGGAAGGTAGAGGGGTTTTGGAAGTCTAAGGAGACCTGAAATCACATTTAGTGGAATGAATGCAACTTTAATTCCCTGGTGGATGTAGAATCTTTGATATCTTGTCTTCGGTAGCCTAGGCGATTGCTTCAAGCTTTTATTAACCAATATTCTATTTAGCCATTCTTTGGTAGGATGGAACTGAGGTATTCTAATATATGATTTTTTTCCCTATATTGTCGGAGATCTTGTATGCTCTTTTTTAGGGTTCTTGTAATGCCATTTTTATTTATGTATGTATGTATGTGTGTGTGTGTGTGTGAGAGAGAGAGAGAGAGAGAAAGAGAAAGATGGTTGGATTTTGCATGCAGGTATCTTCTAATGTGCATCAGCTTCCTGTAAACTGAATATCTGAGTTTGTTTTGTTCAGACACCACTAGTAGCATGTCTAAAAACAGTAAAGATCTATTGGCTTCTAATTCAACAGTGAACTTGATTTGAGGGTAAATGTTGTTTACATAACAAATTCCTGTAGTTGATTGGTAGAATTGAGCCATATATTGAACATATAAATATAATATAGACAACTTGCAAGTCCTCACAATGAGCAAGACGGACTCTTTATAAGAAAAATTGCACACTTTATTGAGAATACAAGGATTTAACAGAACTAATCTACTTGCAAGACTAGACACAACCAATGTGTTCAGTAATGTATCCTGAGCAGAGGCTGCACTTCAAGATTTATTTCCTATGGACACTGATACTTTTTAAACACTCAACAAAACTTCAAAGTTCAAGACAAATTTTACAAACTGAGAGAACAACTGGCAACAGGTTTTCCATTCATTTATCACTGTTAGCAAACTTTTCATGGGGTGGTTTGAAAAACAAGAATTGCAGTCCCGTGAAACTCTACCTAAAGTGCAGCTATGTCAATGTTAATGAAGTGTTCATCATATAGCTCTGCTCTACCAAACAACTACAGGAAGTTGATACCGAAGCAACATGCACCCTTGAATTAAATTTGCTGCCAATTAGAAACCATTAGCTCTTGATTGATTCAGATCATTATCTTAACAAATAAGAGCGGACCTCATTGAAGAAAAAGGAAGACATAAAAGAGCACTAAAATTTAACTTGCAGAAGCTCAAAGAAAGTGAAGTTAAAACCAACTTCCAGAACAAAATTATGGGGGGGGAGGCAAAAATATAGATATAGAACATGTAGAAAGAAGTTGGCCATACATTTAACAATGAATCTGAATACTGCAGAAGAAACTCAGGGATATGAAAATAAGCAAAAGAAAGATTTTTTTTGACGAAGGATTTGCTCAAGCAGTAATAAAAGGAAAATATAAATAACTGAAACAAGAAGCATATAAAATCTATGAAAGGAAGAAAGACATCCCTGTCCTTAATGAAATGATATGCACAATAAAACAAGAAATGAAGAGCAATCTTACACAAGCTTATAATACAGTTAAGCAAATTAAAAGGAGGATAAAAGCTGGGACTAGATATATGCAGAGATGGACAAGGGAACATATAAACAAAGAAAGAGTAAAAAAAGAAGGAGAGAATATTTCCATGAATTGTTGAATAAAAATGTCAGCTCTGCAACTTAAAATTATTTACTAACTTACTATGAAAGATATCTGCAAGGAGATGTGTTTTGCATTATGGAAGATACTGAGATAGGAGTGTTATTAGCTTGCTCCACCTTTGCAAGGAGTTCCCTGGTGTTGTACCACCTTACCCCAGTCCTGAAGATACTTTCAGGTGCAAACTTTGTTTGCTCATACTTGGATAAAGGATTAAACTAAATTTATTATATTACTATGAAAGAGGATGATTCTGTGGAGCTACCATCAAGGCAAGAGCTAAATGACAATACATTCACTCACGAACAAGTCTCCAGGAAAAGTCAAAATCTCTGCAGAGTTACTGAGAGCAACAGGAAAGAAACTAGAAGACAAAATCTATGAATTGATTTTAACCAATAGAAGAAAGGGAAAATGCCAAAAGAATGAGAAAGAGCCTGATATGCCCAATGCATAAGAAGAATGATAACACAGTCTGTGAAAATTATATAGGTATTTCTCTGTTATGCATAACAAAAAATATTTACCTCTATTTTGAAAAATAGATTAAACCCATTTATGGAGAAGATAACTGGTGTCAACCAAGATTTCAAGAGAGGCAAACCAACAAATGATCAGTTTTGGGAATATGATATAAATATTCATCTGGATTTTGTTGTAAATCAACATGCATATGACAGCATTAGCAGAGGAAAATTATATGATTACGATACACTTTAGAATACCAGATGTAAGATTTACAAGATTAACAATGGAAAATTTGGAAACAGGTTAAAATACAAAATGATTTTACAGATCCCTTTTCAATAACTCAACAATTAAAACAAGACGATCTGGATATCAATATTTTTTAACTTAGCTTTAGCACACATTATTTGATCATTGTACACTGTGCCTGTGCTGATTGTAACATCACTACAAATGTTACAATGGCCTCTAAAGCATGCAAGCAAGTGATAGTGCTATAGTATTTTCTGTACCTATAGTACAGAAAAATGTGTCAAAAAGTTCATAATACTGGAACAAAAACTAGATGTAACACAGTATTAGAGAAGCAGGCCTTTGTCACGGCAGTTCAACTGCATTGATAAAGGAGTGTGTTCAGTTCAGTTAAAGGACATTAGAAACCAAAAAAATTGGTATGTTAAGATGCATCATTTATAAATGTTGGGCTGTGGCAGATCGTATCTGTCCCTACTTGATATGCATGTTAGTCAGGAAATTATGTTTATGTGATTTGATTTAAGCAAAAGTCTCAGAGATGCACATATTGTGTGAACAGAGGAGTTGACATTTGTGCATATAATATTTTAAAATATACAAACTAGACTTAACACAATAAGCTTATTTACATTTTTAATTCTATCTGCCTAGCCTAAAATATGAAATTAAATTAATAATTAACTTATTAGTACATCAGTACACAAAGACTTCACTTGAAATTTGTCTCTCTCTCTCACACACACACACACACACACACACGGAAATAGGCACAAAAAAAAAGATAATTTGTTGCATTGGCAGATGTATTACTGTCTGATTAACTAATAAAATAAACATGTCATTCTAGCAAGAAGAAGATTCCCTTATTTTTAACTTAGCATGCTAGCCAGCATAGGGTCTCTATCACTAACCTCTAGCAAGCACACACTACAATTCAACAGATAGTGGAGGTGATGATACTGCTGTTCTACATTAAAATATTTTTCTTAACAGCTATTTCTCATTTCAGATTTTGGGAAACATGAAAGCAAGATTTACATTTGATAATCTGAATTTCTGTCTGCATTTTGACAGACTATCAAAAGTAAATCTGATAGCTATATAGTTTACATATGGGGGAAAAAAAAAAAAAACTTATTACTTTCTGAAAACAACAAATTTATATTAAAAAAAAAAAAACTGCTAAAAATAAGGGTCAGTTAAAATGTATCCATATTAAAATGGTTGTTTGACTAGATGAATGAGACTAATGTATATTTACTGTTTAATGATTATGCAAATAGCCTTTGAAATACTATGTTAACAAAAAAAAAAAAAAAAAAAAAAAAAAAAAAAAAAGGCACTGATTTTGTTCAAATTTAATAAAAAAAACAAAACTCCTTTAAAATTATTCAAATCTGTTAGAACAGCAATAATTTTCTTATTTGAAAGAACAAGGATTTATTAATTTGCTTTTTTGTGATTTTCATTTAGCTGCCTTTCAAAACCAAATAACTAGTCATTACTGAATCATGTAGGTCAGGTCACAGCCTGCATTTCTGTATCTTGTTTAGTAAAACTAGTTCAAGCCAAACCTGTAGAATGTTTACTGCAGAAAGAGAAAAACTTCTAACTTCATTTTAGAATGCATGTAACAAAGCCCTACTTAATATAAGTAACATCAGCATGTAGAAACATATCAGGTAAAAACTATTTGGTCATGTCAGGAGCGTGAAAAAAAACTTTATAACCTTTATTTCGGCTGTAACAGGCTGATTTACCTGTTTAACAAAAAATATGATATCCTTTCGAGATTCAGTGCTAGCTTGAATTGCTGCAGAATTATTCATACTTCAATAGTGCAAACAGGCATATGATAAACCTTTACTTCAAAATATAAAATGATTTTTAATTTTTTTTTTTAAAGTGAATTTAGCAACTACAGCTTTTACTAATAAACATCAAGAGGTAGTTGCAAAAATATAGTGCTACTATAAAGTCTTAAAGACCCAAGTGGCCGGATAATAAATCTTCCAAAAAAAAAAAAAAAAAAAAAGCTTCTGTAACTTCAAAAATTCCTTCAAATAAGCAATATTATGTTATCACTTCAGCAGATTCCAAATCATAATGCACTGATCACAATGAGTATGTTGCAGGAATCCTGGTAAATTCAAGTAACTGGACTTACCAAGTCCAGTTACTTGATAAGTTCAGTTATAGCTTCTTGAGGGTATTTCACCCCAACCTGCCTGTAGTATGGCCTATTTAAAGGCCTGCTACCTTAAACTTCCCTAGATGGTGGAAATGTCAACCAGTGGCAGATAACTCTTATTGCCCTGCTCAATGACAGCATGCAGTAGCTATTGCTATGTTTCATCTCTAGAGTAGGATTTCCAGTTTCTGCCCCTTCCCCTTCTAACATTGCAGGTGGTGGCTTTGCTAGGCATTCCCTCCACACCATAATTATTCCAACCAGGAGCCAGCACCTCATTCATTCATGGGTACAGCACTAAAGCAGTTTTTGCAGGACAGCCACGAGAGCACATGGGAACAAAACTTGTTGGTAACACTTCAGGAGACTTCTCAATCAGCTGGTGAATAATCCTGCCACGTCTTATTCTGCCAGCTTGTGTCTGGCCAAAGTTCGAGTACAGAAACTAGCAGGGAGAACTCTCAAGGCTACACTTAAATTAGGATCTGGGACAGACTCTAATTTAAGACTCTGAGTCATATCCACAAATTCTTCATCCATATCCAAAAAATTAAAACATACCCCAAAAAATCCTACAAAATAAACAAAACTTCATGTAATGAAAAGTACAACTTCCATGTAGATTTTTTAACATCTGGAAGCTTAAACTACATCAATAATGTATACTACCACCACTTAACTTATAGACATCCAAACCAAATCTATTATTCATCACTAATCCTCAACTAGCAATCTCTACAACCATAGCTCACCCAAACCCTCCTTAGTACATTAATGATGCCTTCTGCAAGATGGGATCATGTGATTCTGTCAGGTCCAATATCCCATCCCAAAACTAGGAATCCCCCTTTATAAGATATAGCTTAAAATTTCCTTGCCTTGACCACTACTACTACTCTCCTCCTAATTCTGATGACTATGTTGACCTTTTTGATTATCTACCTCTGAACAAATATAGTCTAATTACTCTGACAGTGAGAAGAGATTAATATACAATTCTGACTGGCTGCTGTTCTCTAATTTCATAGATCATGCTAGAAGAGAAGCTGAATTGTTTATAACCAGTGATGATCAAACAAAAACTGTTAATGTATCTATCAGAATACCAA
The DNA here is from genome assembly GCF_054136105.1 of Typopeltis vanoorti. Lineage (NCBI taxonomy): Eukaryota > Metazoa > Arthropoda > Arachnida > Uropygi > Thelyphonidae > Typopeltis > Typopeltis vanoorti. Next base: position 57,626,667 of record NC_143568.1, on the reverse strand, counting down.
ATAGTCCTTAATTCTCCCAACTCCCTAATATTCAATAGCCTTGTGGATCATTTCTTAACCAGCTCTCCCTACAAATACATTGCTGGTATTAACACTTCACTCGACAACTGACTATAAAACTATGTCCATGTTTCTTCACAGATCATCATTCTCCCAGCCATCAGCCTCATATCCTGTGGCACTACAATGATGCCAACAAGGATGACATTAAGTTTTTCTATGCTTCTTTTCGTAGGAAGATTACTGCTTCCACTCTCTTAATCCAAGCAAGCACACTGCTGTAAACCTACTAACTGAAATTATTCTTTCTGGGATGAGTGCCTTTATTCCTCATTCCACTCAGAACATTGATCCTTATCTTGGCCTTGGTTTTCTAACAGGTGTAAAAAAAGCAGTCCAATGTAAAAATGCAGCATGCAATCAGTGGATCAGGTTAAAAACTCTTGCCCACAGCCTCTCACTCATCCTATAACAACCGTTAAAAAAAAAAAAAAAAAAAAAAAAAATCTAAAGCAGACTTTGTAAGAGCCAAATGCACTATGCTTGCTTTTTACTTATACAACTGTCAAATCTTCTTGTCCCTTGCAACACAGCTATTGGATGAGACTTCAGCCCTACTATGTTTCTGCCTCTCATCCCAGATGAAACAATAGTAACATTTCCTAAAGATAACATATAACTTATGAACTAAAGATAAGTCTTCTCCTCCATTTCTTGTTAGATTCCCCCCCCCCCTTCTACTATTCAACAAACCACCGTTGGTATTTCTTTAGAAGAACGTCAGGAAAATACTCAATAGCCTTGATACTAATAAGTCCTCTAGCCCAGATGGTATCCTTCCAGCAATAGTAATTAGAGCTTGAGTTCCAGATAACATATAACTTATGAACTAAAGATAAGTCTTCTCCTCCATTTCTTGTTAGATTCCCCCCCCCCTTCTACTATTCAACAAACCACCGTTGGTATTTCTTTAGAAGAACGTCAGGAAAATACTCAATAGCCTTGATACTAATAAGTCCTCTAGCCCAGATGGTATCCTTCCAGCAATAGTAATTAGAGCTTGAGTTCCAGAAGTAATGCCCATTCTGTACCAACTTTACTAGCTGCCTACTCTCCATCTAGCATCTATCCAACAGCATGGATGGAAGGAAGCTTTTATCCAGCTTATTCTTAAAAAAAAAAAAAAAGGAAATAAGTCAACAATCAAACCATTAGCTCAATATTCTAAAGTGATGAAGAACAATATCAACCAGCTTCTTCACTATCTAGAGACCAACTGTTTAATAAGTGACTGCCAATATAGATTCTGCAGCCCTCCTTGCTGATCTTACCTACCTCTTGACAGGTCATGGAAAGATTTAGTCATGTGGTCAGTCTTGATATTTCCAAGGCATATGATCTAATATGACATTTTATGGTCTCAATCATACCCTTTCTGTGGACTGCCAGTTTCCTCTCTGGATGTCTACCACATGCCATGGTAGATGGCTCCCTCTTATCTGATTTCTCAATTAATGCTAAGAATATCCCAAGGCTGTGCATTTTCCCTTGCACGCACTGTTCAACACAGGGTTTGAAAAAAGTGTTATCTACTTGTCTGTGATGAATGAGAATTTTAGGTTGAATATAAAAAATAATAATTTAAAAAAAATTAGAAGAGTTTTATAAAACACCAATTCTGTCATGTTTTATGATGCAAATTTTTATATATTTTTTACCTTATTGTGTCTTCAAAGCACGGTGGTCATAATGAAACACAGCTAATAAGAGGATAGATAGATAAGCAAACATAATGCCAATTAATCACAATTAACCTAAACTGATGCACTGCAGACAGTGGTAATTAGCCTTATTTTGTATCAAATGATAGAATATATAGAAGTTGGAAAGCTCAGAGAGAGAGACAGTCATGATAGTTTTTATTTTCCCAAGTATATAATTTCTTTATGCTAATTCTAAAAATGTAACCTAAATGTTTTTCAACTGATGACTATTCATTTGTGTTTATTTTTATCACTAAATATTTTATTTAAATATTAACCACCCTCTCTCTCTCTGTGTGTGTGTGTGTGTGTGTGTGTGTGTGTGTGTGTGTGTGTGTGTGTGTGTGTGTGTGTGTGTGTGTGATGAAAGTAAAATCATCATATAAAATAAAATTGTCTTTCAATTTTTTTCAGCATAGATATAAAATTTACTCCAGGCTGAGAGGAAATAGAATGCCATCCCACTCTTGGTTTCTGTGATCTTTTAATGCATAGCGAACTAAAATTTTTTGAACAAATAAGAACTCAGCCGTAAATGATTCTCTGAGCAAATTCCGGTGAAAAAATTATCTAAAGTTGTTTTTGATATTCGTAAAGAGCACCTCTTCATTTGTGTAGAGATCGGGTATTTCTAAACTAAAGAGATCAAAAAGTTTGCAGTACAACTGCTTTTCAACCATTATGGATCAAATACGCATCCTCACACGTTTCATATCCATCGTATATTTAAATGTAATATCAATGGTATTACAATTTTAATATGCACTTCGCATCCATGATAACCTTGACATCTATAGACTGGTAGCATGGTTAAACAATTCAGAGAAAAATCTAAAAATATTTGCCGATTAGTTTTAGCAGTGCCTAGAATAAACAGTATTTGTACACCAAATCCAGCTTGGCTGCCCTTGCATTTAAAGCCCTTGCTCTTTAAATGTAAATAAGTTTGTATAAAGAAATCAAAATCTATCTAAGAAAATATTTACAATTCAAATTTTCGTTTACTTGATGGATTACAAAAACTTTTCCCTGGATCTTCATGTGATGAAAAGCAGAGGTATAACTAGAGAAACTGTCCTGGATGTCAATTGCAGTCCTTTTAATGCATGTTCCTCCATTACTAGTTCAGAATTTTTCACCACTGCTTTTATTTTTCCCCTTGAAAAACCTTATGTTGCTTTTAATTCTCAAGCACTTCTGCATTTCTTTGCAATCATCAAATAATTAATATACAGTAATTTCTAAAGAAAATTTGCTTTGTATCCTGCCATTTAATGTAAAAAAAAAAAAAAAACTCTAGTTTTCATAGATAAATAATTCTATTTGTATTATTGCATTTACTTTTTTTTACATCATCTAATTCTTCCAAATGTTATATTTGTGTGATGTTTATGAGGAAAAGATGGCTTCTTTTGAAAAACACTTCATAGTGACATAATGTAGATCATAGTACAGCATAACAGATAATAAAATAAACTTTATGGATCAAAAGTATATTTTAATTATGCTTATCCATTTTTTGATGTTACCACTCAAGTCATTGATATGCAACTTCAGTGTTAACATGGATCACTTTTTTTGGTCAGCAGCTTTCTTTGAAACTGGTCAGTTATTTGTCAAGTCTTTAATTATGAACAGCTTCTTATTGAACTTTTTAAAAGTTCAATAAGAAATTTTTTAAAGTACTTCAAAATGCATTCACCCATTTTGATATGAAAGATGATTTTTTTTCCAGTGTTGCTTTTGACATAACGCACCTCAATCTCTGGACAGTACATGATTTCTTGGGATATTTTGAATCTTTTTTTTTTGTTTTTTTTATAATGCCATATATTAAAGCATCTTGTTTTCGATATTCAGAAATTAGTTGATTTTTTTGCGATCTGTCATGAACAAAATCACTTCTCAATCTTCCTGCCTGTACTCACAGAATTATTCACTAGATTAATGAAATCTAATGATACCAGATTTTATGTTGAGTCTAACTCAGCTAAAATTTTGTGGCATGGTCTAGATCAGGGTTTCTCACTTTTCCTAAGACAGAACACTTCACAAATCCTGAAATGTTAAGGAACAACTTGGTTAGAATTGAACAGCATCAGTCTCGTATTCAATGTAAAGCTAACCCGCACACTATCGCCAAAGCAGGCTGTATCGCATCGCAAAAATGCGACAGCGCATACTACAGGCATGCCAAGCCACGCTGCATCGCATTGACCTTGCTTGTGACCATACGTTTCCTAGAATAGATACCTCTGTACTTCACTCGTGCCCAGAGGTGTCGACAACCGCAGACGGCTGTCAGCCAGTGGCTGAGTCAAGGCCAGCGTGCACTAGCCTCAAACATGTTTGAACTTTTCACAGCATTTAAAACCATTACAGGCTCATATATTAATTTTGATAATTTCTAATGGTTCATTGATACTGATGTTTTCTTACTGGTGCAGGACACTAGAGTGCACAGAAGATTTGAAATTGGAAATGATCACCATTTAGTTTTCAGCAAGATATTTACCGAAAAGAAAAACATGTAAGAAAGTTTTAAAGCGAATAAAATTTGAGCAGCTGTCAGATGTGAACTGTAGACTAAAATATACAAACATTATTCAAGAAAAAATGAGAGTTTGAGAAGAGGAACCAAACCTTGGAGATTCAGTGCCAAGCCCTGAAGAAAACACAGAGGCATGTGGTGAGGTTGTCTTCAAGGACTAGAAAAATCAGAACTCCATGGTGGACACAGGAAGTTGAAGAGGCAGTGAAGGAAAAGAAGAAGAAAGTATATCAAAAGTTCCTAGCAAACAAGTCAGCTTGAGCTCTTAGAGAGTACAGACACAAATGTAAGAAAGCTAAATACTGTGTAAAACTAGCTAAACAAGTCATGGGAAGACTTTTGTAAGAACATAGAAAATAAATATGAAGAAGGTTGCAAGATATTCTGGAGGTTGTTGAAGAAGCTCAGAAATGGAGGAAAGAGTGCTGTGAAAGGAATTAGAGATGATAAAGGTGACATGAAAATTGGATAAAAAGATATCCTAGATATGGAGTAATTACTTCAAAAAATTGCTAAATGAAACAATCAGTGATAAAACACACTGACCAAGCATGCAATTAAGAATACACATCCACACTTGAAGTACAAAAAGCCATCAAAAGCCTGAAATATGGAAAGGCAGCTGGAGTAGATGATATTGGACCAGAAATGCTCAAGTATGGAGGTATAAAAGTCCTTCAGTATCTGCACTGCATGGTTTAGTGCAGATGCTGTAGGACAGAAGGACAAATTCAAGATGATTGGAGTAGAGCTCTCATAGTACTCATATATTAAAAAGGGAAATAAAACTGAATGTGAGATTTACAAAGGTATTTCCCTACTGAGTGTTCCTGGTAAGATTTATGCAAGTATATTTTGAAAGACGGTTGAGAAGGAAAGCTTGGTAAAGAACAAGCTGAATTCAGACCATTTGGCCTGAATTTAGAGCACCGCTATTTAGGGGCTGTCAGGATCAGATTCTCACTTTACAACAAATAGTTGAGATATCATGGGAATATAACAAACATCTGCATTTAAGTTTTATAGATCTGGAAAAAGCATATGACAAGGTGCCAAGAGAAAAGGTATTCAAAATACTACAGTTGTATGGTGTCAATGGGGCATTACATCGAGCAATACTTAGTCTTTGATTCATAGATCAGCTGTCATGTTAAATCTGGTGTCAGACAAGGATGTACATTGTGAAAGCAGTTTTAAACCTGATATCAAAATGGGAGATGCTAATCTCAGCTCTTTACTTCATGCACATGTTATACTTATAAATAAATCCAGTACAAGTCTGCAAGATGCCCTGAATATATTGAATAACTGTTGTAATAAATTTGGTATGAAAATCAGCAATAACAAGATAAAGAAAATAGGCAGAATCATTGAAAATGCCAACTGTGTTGTGAACGGAGAACCTGTGGAACAAGTAAAACATTTCAGCTACTTAGGCACGATTTTTAGTGAAGATGGTAAATTAAATATATAAATAGATAACAGAATCAACAAAGCCTATGGTAGGAAGTCAACTGAATAAATTTATATGGAATAAGAGAGAAATTGGTCAAAACACTAAATAAGCTGTATACAAGACAGAATTCAAAGCAATTTTAACTTATAGATGTGAGAAATGGGTCAGAAGTAAAACACTTGACCAAAGACTAGAGACCGCAAATATGAGAGTCCTGAGAAAGATTAGTGTCGTGAACAGATGGCATCAATGGCAATATCATATTAAAAACGAGGATATTAGGAAAGAACTTGACATTGTTAGCATCCAGGAATCGGTTAGCAGAGTTAATCTCAGGTGATATAGTCACTTAAACAGAATGGAAGATTAGCAAAACAAGTGTTCCCTGCCAGGTTGGCAGGAAAAAGACCCAGAGGAAGACCAAGATATAGGTAGATTGATACAGTAAAATGTGCTTTAGAAGACAGAAATATAAGATCTGATAATGTCGAAGTCTTGACAGATAACAGATTGATTTGGAGGAAAGTTGTAGATAGGAAGTTAGCAGTGATGTAAGTTTTTCATGTACTACTATCATATTCTGTTATACCTCTTGAGGGTACATGTCAGGAATTTGATGATGATGAGTTCTTTATTCTACAGATATTTTTATGAGTGGGTATTTTTATAGGTGTTGTGATGATGGTAACATCCATTGACTGTTCAACTCCAAGCATACAAAATAAATGTCTTGTTCATACTTTCTACTATACACTGAGTCTTCCAAACATAGGTTTCTCCTAAGAGACCACAACTTCCAGGTATTCAAAAAATGTATCAATATTTTCTAAATTCGACCATTTCCCACAGAGGGAACCAATTGTGCTATATGTTTTACAACCTCTTATGTGTGACATTGATAAAAATAAATTTAAAAAAAAAATTAGATTTCAATTCATGTTTTCAATGTCTATACCTTTTTTTCCTTTTTATTGCATAAAGCTAATGTTCGTATGAAAGTTGCTAGAGCCTAGATTCAGTTTAAGATTCAGACTAAGGCATCCTGAAGATGTGTACTGAATTTATTTATTTAGGAGGATAACATCATTTGCATAAAGTATTGCATATTATTTGCATAATGCCACTTTTCATGTGTTCAATACAAATTGCAAACAGCAGTGGAGATAGTGTACACCCTTCTCTTACACCTTATTTTACATCACTTCTAAGCTCGCTTACAACTTAAATAAGATTATCGCAATCCCTCGATTAATGCACCCATGATTAGTGAGTCATTTTTTTCGATACCCAAATTCAATTAGTGCGCCTCTAAAATTCGATTAGTGCGCCTATATACATCTTAAAAATAAATGTTACAGATTTTAAAAATTTTCGGTCTGTACATTTTTTTATGGCTAACTATTTTAAAAAAATCACTCACCAGGATGAAATAATTTAGTTACCGATTTGAAACATTTTTGCAAAGTTATTTTTTAATGGCATACTACACTATTTCTATGTACACTATGTTCCAAATTTACTGTCACAATTTATGTCGTCTGCTTTACATAGCATTTTGCTGATCATATCTCGTGCAATTGTTTTCCTTACTTTTTTTATTTTAAATTATATTCCTAACCTTAAATCATAAGTAAAAGAATTAGTGAGCAAAAAATAGAAGTGTGAAAATGATTCAAAAAGTAATCTGATTGGAAGAAAAACTTGAAATAACAAAGAAAAATGAACAAGGCACGTACAAAGCAAAGATAGGATAAGAACACAAAGATGGGTGAATCAACTGCTGAATACAAAGAGAAAGGTAAGGCTGCTTCAAGTTCATCATGCATGCACTCGAAAGCATATTATAATGATTGAATTAGAGAGACTTCTTTTTACATGGATCAAAGATATAACCAAAAACGGATCCCACTAAATACTGGCCTTATTAAATCAAAAGCATTGTCTCTTTGTAACCTGGAAAGGGCTATCACTGATGGAAAGGAAAAAGAAAAGAATTCTCAAATCACCCAGCACATGTTGGGTGATTAGAGCTTTTCAAAAAGAGAAATAGCCTACGTAATGCTCTAATTACAGGCGAAGAAGCTGCAAGTGCAGATAAGGATATATCCAGAGATTTTGAAGAAAATTGTGTAAGAAGGGGACTATTGTGATCATCAAATATTTAATATCGATGAAATCGGCCTTTTTTTTGGAAGCGAATGCTTTCCAAGACTCTAGCCAAATCAGAGAAATCTCAGCCTGGTTATAAAGTCGAATGAAATTACTGCTTGCAATATGCGAGCCAATTTGGAAGCACATTCTTCCACATTGTGCAAATGATTTCAGAGGCTTTTGAAATGAATCTAGGTTAATTAAATCTCATTCTCATTCTGAGAAGGATGAGTGATTCTGACCTGCTAAATTTAGATGCACAGTGGGAAGATCCTGAAGAAAATTTAATCATTGACAAGCCCAAAGAGGTTTCACAGAAACAATTTGAAAATAATTTTCGTACAATCGAAGTTTTTAAGCAGCAATGCTTAAGAGACTGACCCTGGTGAAGAGAGAACCAGTAAAATTTGCAGACGAAATAGGGCCATACAGTTAGTTGCATGAAAAAAAGAAATAGAACCCACCAAACTATGTTAGCTCAATTCTTTGTTAAGAAGCAGAATAATAAATTTATATTCTGAATATGTTTTATTGTCTTTCAGCTTCATGGTTTTCCTTTAACAAGGCCCTGAGACATACCTTAATTCTTTTATAAAAAAAATTAAGGGTCAAAAAAGAAATCTGAGGAACGAATTATACATTTTCCCATAGGTTATTATATTCGATTAGTGCATTTTCGATTAATATGCCTGTTTTAAGGAACGCATTAATCAAGGGATTGCTGTATATATTTATTTCTCATTTACAACATATAATCATAGGGTTATGAACAGCTTTTCTCTTAGCACCTTTTCTATGCCTTTCCAGATTGACAATATATATTACTGTTATATTCCCAGGATTTCCAACATTTGCCTTAAAGTAAAAATCTAGTCATGGCAAACATTATTACACCAAAATCCAATTGCTTATCATGTTTCTCTCCACTTCTTAGATTAAGATTTATTCATTTATACTTGTCTAAATCTTATCTGGACCACTCAGTACAGAAATTCCTTTGCAATTCTCACATTATTTTATTATCTTTGTTATAGACGAGTACTATAAGAGTTCTGTCCAATCCAGAAGCCAACATTCTGACCAGGCTTTCTGAATTTTGTAGTATAGTCACTGTCAAAATTTTATAGTTCCATATTTGAACATTTCTAGTAACATATCTATTCTAGCTGCTTTTCTACATTTCTGGTTTTTGATGGCTCTATCTATATAAGTATTGATATATACCATAGATTGTATTCCATGAATATATTCTACTTCCATCAGTGACTGTTTCCATATCATTCCTTTTACTCTACTCTTTCTTCCATTTCTAAACTATTTCAATAACCTCAAGAATAGCTTGCCATATATTTCTGGTGCATATGCTACCAAATGACATTTCATGACTTGTGCTACCCTGACATGATGCTTCACTTTCTTATATATTTTTCTGCACTTTTTCAGAGCATATGCAGACTTGTTAGTGACATGTTTTCATCTATACCATGATTACCTTCTTAACTTCCTTAGTCCTGATATTATTATCCTTGTGGACAAATTCACCGCATGCCTTTTTGGCTGAAACAAATCTTTTCTTTATTTTGTCAATGAGTTTTCCAAGTTTTTTTTTTTTTTTTTTTTTTTTTTAAGTTATTTCATTTTTTCTTGAGAATAACTAGTCCATATCCTGAACAGAAATCCAGCAGGTACTTACCATTTATAAGCTTGCTCTTTTTCTTAACATTTCTGTATGCCTCTTCTTCATTTCCTACTGTGCTCTTAGGATCACCAACAAGAACCGGCAATCTCAAGAACCTCTACCTGCAAATGCCTGCCATTTAACACATTCACACCATGGTATCTCTTGCCTTATTTCACACTAACACAACACAAGATACCCTGGCATGAACATGTCAAAAAGTATGTCATGTTTAATGTTGAATAAACACAGCTACTATTCCCTTTCCCTGAACACTATTGCCTGAATATAAAATCTTACTTATTATATAGCAGAATCTTATGTTTTTAATCTTCATTTCAATAATGCTAATTATGTTGACATATTTCTGTAACTACTCATCTGCCAGTTCCTTTTCAGGTGACACTTATGTTGATGGTGCATGTCTTTAATTCTACTAGGGATGATTTTGTTACTATAGATAACTTTTTCACAAGCATAAAAAAATCATCTATGGTTTCACAAGTATGTCCTCAAGTGCAATTGCATTGAGCACCTGCTGTGATTATCTGGATCTCCACAATCGTGTCAAAACAACATCCTTTCAGCCAGAATTTATCTGGAACAAGAAAAAGTCAAAGAGGTGAGGTTTCAAATGGAGAGAGGGAGATTAATGGGGATAACTGTCGTGTTTTTGGAAGCTACGAACTGTCGAATAAGTGAATTAAACGACAGTTGTCCATTAAACATCAAATCACACAGAGGATGTTTTGCATGGACTTGACTTCATGCATGCATTCCTAAACAAATATTCCCAGTCCCTCATCTTCAAATACACACTGATCTCACACTTTGCTGTATGAGTTGCTATCCAAGTTCATGGAATCGGACCAATAAAAAATACTCTAATCCTAGTTTCTGCTGATTCGTTCAAAGAAGTCCCCTAGGGCATGCACAATATGATTCCATGCATCCCTGAATGTCCTGAAGTGTTACTGTGTTCAGCCCTCCCCCCCCTTACAACTGTGCCTGGATTTTCTCAATCAAGTCAAAGCAATATCCTTTCAGCAGGAATTTATCTTGAAGAGGAAAAAGCCAAAAATGGAGGATGACTGCCATGTTTTTGGAAGCTACAAACTGTCGAATGAGTGATGTATGAATGGGCACATTGTCATGATGGAGAATCCAATCATGTTTCTTCCACTTGAATATAAGACATTCATTTCTTACAAAATGCATTCAAAATATATCGAATGACATTTCAGAGCAGGTTATCAAAACAGTGAATGTAACTTGAAGAAAAAATATTGCTGTGTGATGGTTAATTAAAAATTATTTAATTATAAAAATTAAAATTATATTATTATTATGTAACACCTCCAGGGTGTCCAAAGACTCATTGAGGGAGGGCACCTACTCTACAACTCTCCACATATAACTAACCGCAACTACACCGTCATCTACCGCCTACTACCACTAGTATTTCCACAATCACAAACTCGAACCCGCTGGCTAATCATGCCTTTGGTTATATAATTTAAATACATAAACATGTATTTAAATTTTTTAAAAAATAATATAAAATAAGGACACGAAGAAACAAAACTAAAGGAGAAGATAAGTTATGAAGTGTGAATATACATAAGGCTATCATATATACATTTAATATTGCTACATATACTGGTTAACCACAGCAGTATTTCTCAATATATGGCTCATCCTCCTACCTCCATTTTTTCTTAAAATACTAAGCTTGTTTGCTGCGAGATTTCTCCCCCCCCCCTTTTTGGTGATCTGGATTTCCTTTCAAAAACAATATTTACTTCAAACTCACTTGGAGATAGTGTTACTTATAAGTAAGATATAAAGTAGTGAAGAGGAACTTGGATAATTCATGGAGTTCGTGCCCTTGCCACCTTGGGTTACATAAAAATGGGCATTAGCCTCATAGTGGAGAGAACGATAATACTTATTTTACTAAGGAGATATAAAAACTTTACGGAAACACGACACTCCATTGATAAATTACCAATAAAATTAAATTTTCAATAAAATGGAAAAAAAAATTATTTTAAATTATAACAATCTCAATTATGTATCGAAAATTGGTAGCGCTTGCTCAACTACATATTATTATATTTATTTCACAACTTGCAGAGTAAACCACGTGCAAACGAAAATAATGAAATATTGGCACTCAAGGCTGCACACTATCTGTTATTCATTTTAAAACAAACTGCAACAAAAGAGGCACCATATGGGGGTTCATCGGCATGGTGGCCTATAACGCACGCTACCTAAATTAACTTCCCGTTGTTTGGAAGCAGCCATGTTTAAACCACGTGCCATAAATGGTAAGTTAATATCGCTTCAGGTTAACATATAACAGCGGATATTAACATATATATGTTTTAATTGGAATGGCAATCATTGCAAACAGCTAAAAATATCTAATAAAGCATTTTTACTAAAAACAGAAAAGTGTTTTCACAGGGTACGTGCTCGGATGGAAAAAAGCAATGAATTATTTCAGAATACATTTTCACATGGAAACAAGCACCACATATATGGTATTGAAATACGTTACATTACCTCCCGTCTCCGAAGATCTTGGAGTTGTTTCTTTGATAATCTTTTGAGGAAGCTGCTTCGGTGTTTTTCCCGTAGTCTTTGATTTATCTTTCGTCAATTTTTCCGTCTTCTTCTTCTCCTGTTCTTGTTCATGCTGCCTTAAAATTTCAAAAGGATCGTCTTCTTCATTATAAAAGAGTTCATATCTGTTTTTGACACCAACTCCGTAAGCATTCTCCATTATTAAATATCTTTTCCCAGCAGAAGATGGGAAGAGATTGAAAAATATTGATACACACTTTTACCTCATCGACAATAAAGCTATTTGCGATTAACAACGCGCAAAGGCGAATGGGTATCAAAACAATTTCCTTTATGCTCATGAAAAAATCGACAAAGTCGCCCAAAATAACACGAGGTCGCACAAAATAACAGAAAGGGTGTAGAATGAAAAGTGAAATACTAATAAAAATTATTAAGAACTAATTTCTTGACCCCCCCCCAAAAAAAACCACTAGCCTAGCCTATGCATTTAATATTTTATAATATTTCAACTACATCATATTTTAAGTAATGGTCGCATAGCCTTATTAATATACTAGTATCTAAAGAGAAAGTTGAGAAGTGGATCATAAATTATATTCCTTGGGACATTAATGTAATTTAATGTGTATATTTATGACATAGATCAAGGTTTGAAGTATATTCATTTGATTTCTAATGAGAAGAGATTTGTCTCTTCTCTGATAGAAGTCAGAGTCAGAGAAATAATTGCAAACTTTATAAGTTTTGGTATAAGAGCATTTGAACATGTTATTCTCTTAAGCACTTAGACAAAGATATAAGTTAAATGTACCAAGTATATAGCCGAACTTTTCTTACACAATGAAAATAATAGATGGGAAGACGTTATTTCAACTGGTAAATTATGCTTTACAATAACAGACAGGAGGATGGGGGGAAATGCATGTAAATTTATTTTTTCCTTGAAAACATTAACATTACATTCTTGATACATATCAGAAACACTCATTTACTCTTTGGAATCAAGGCTAAGAATTTCAGCATTTTGTTCCTTCGCTTCTTTACTTTATAAAAAGTTGACAAATCAGTACCTTACGGATCACATACTTTGCGCGCAAAAACATTGAAAAAACGGAAACATAGACATAGTTGTTTCCACACTTCAATAACAGTGCAAAAGTTAATCCTTTTCACTCATGGAGCCACCCTTAACATGGAAGAAAGCATATCTTCAGAATTCCATTGTGTTCAGCTCATTTGTCTCAAAATACCCATCATAATGTTTTGCAGCTTTTTGCCAACAGACAGCAATCAAACCATCTAATTTTCCAGAGACGATAAATAATTTTCGATCTGTACATTTTTTATGGCTAACTATTATAAAAAATCGGTAACTCGGTAACTAAATTATCTAAATTAACTAATTTTTTATGGCTAACTATTAAAAAAAATCGGTAACTAAATTATTTCACCGGGATGAAATAATTTAGTTACCGATTTGAAACATTTTACAAAATTATTTTTTAATGACACACTACACTATTTCCATGTGCACTATGTTCCAAATTTACCGTCACAGTTTATGTCGTCTGCTTTAAATAACATTTTGCTGATCATATCTCGTGCAATTGGTCAAAAGATTATATAAGCTAGGACTATAGAAGTAAATGTGCAATTGCGAAGAAACAGGAATTCTGGATGCAGCACAAGATGAGTGGCAGAAATTAGTTACATGAGATAAGCAAGGAAGGTGATCCGCATGATAAGAGTAGCAAAACTAGGGGCAGAAGTTAGCAAATGATGCTAAAAAGAAATACAAGGTAGAATGGTTTCTGAAGGATGATGTTGGTTAGTGATAATGGCAGAATGATAACCACTGAGGAAAGTATAGTAGACGTTTCAAATGAGTAATTCAATCCTTGTGACGTAACATAATGTAGAACTAAAATAGTGAAGTGGGAAAAGAAGGGAAACAAACACTGACGATGAGTTTTTGCAGGAGATATATATATATATGAGGAAACAGGGTAACCTTGATATCAATAAGACCATAGGGCTTGATGTGATATTACCACACATCTTAAAGGAATGTTACCAGGAGTTAACAATAGCTTTAACTTACCTTTTTAGAACGAATCTTCTACTGGACAAAGTTCCACAGAAGTGGAAAGTGGGCACTTCCTAAAGAGAGTAATAGAAGTAACGCTTTGAATTATAGACCAATCTCCTTCCAGGAACTTTGGCATGATGAAAGATTGAGGATACTGATGACTAAAATTCAGTACTAGGATAAAAGCAGAATTCTAGTTTGATGGCCAGCATGAGTTTGCTAAAGAAAGATCAAATTTCAGTAATATGCTAACTTACTATAACAAGGAAATAAATGCATTGATCAAGGAGGAATGCATATAGATATTATACTTCGATTTTGAAATAACTAAAATAAAATAAAATAAACATTCGATAGACTGTTACATAACTACCTGGAAAATGAACTGGAACGTATAGGATTGTATGGTAGACTAGTGCATTGTTTTTAGATTGGCTATATAATACATATTAAAATGTTGTGTATGTGGAACTGATATCCGAGGAGAGATATGTCACTAGTGTTTTGGAATTATTGTTGCTTAATTCTATGTAAATTACATAGAGAAGGGCTTGAATGATGATATGCAGTTGTTTATGTAGCCTCGAAAGATGCCTTAAATAGACTGTGTGAATGGCCGAATTTGAAACTGAAAGTTTAATGCAGTAAAGTGTAAGGTTTTAAAATTTGGGAAACAAAGATGGGATACAGGATGCAAGATTGGTGGAAGAGATCTTGCACGTGGTGGAAGAGATGAAAAACAATGTGGATAATTGTGGACAGAGACCTGAAATTTCGAGTACAATTTTGTTAAAATTGTGAAGCCAGTTCAGCAGTTTATGTAAATGATGGGGAGAATTCTGACAGAAATAAGCATGTTATGATTCGATTGTACAAGTCTCTGATTATTGCATCTTATTGTACACAGACCTTAGTCTGGTTTTTGAAAGAAAAACGTTGCTAGAGAGATAATCCAGATAGGATGGCCTAATCCGTTTCATGTGACTGGAATTTAGGGGTATCAGGGCTCAGAGAATGCAAAGCAAAAAGCCTTGTGGAAAAGAGCAGCTGAAGGACATGATTGAGACATGTAGGTAAAATATCTCAATTTCTCTATTCAGTGTTTGTGGGATCATAACTAATGGACCTAGGGCGTGTCAGAAAAAACCTCTCAATAAAATAACAACAACTCCACCGGCTTTTGAACTCCATCTGTGCAACCAGGGAATAGGGCTTTATGCAGTTTATTCCCAATGTTAACCCCACCATCAGCATGGTGCAGCAGTACACTGGAGTGATCTCTCCAGACGATTTTCTTCCATCTGTCGAGGGTCCATTTCCAATGTTCTTGGCCAATGCAGGGAGATGTTTGCGATGCCTGGTCGTTACCATGGGTACCCTTGTTGGTCTCCGGCTATGGAATTGCATGAAAAGCAAGGGAAGGCGCATCGTGCTTGTGGAAATGGCTCGAACTGCCCCGTTGTTGTATTGGAAGGTGAGCTTTGTGACTGATATTCGTTGTTGCTGAGATACTAGTCATGACAGTGGCGCACCCAGGGAGGGGGCCCTGACCCCCCAAAATAAAATGGAAATAAATACTAGAAAATTTTCCAAAATTCTTTTCCTAATTAAAATTCTTTTTCTTTTTTTTATGTTGTGTCTTCTATTTCTATACTACTTATGTATTGGCGATCACTGCAGATGCTCAGTCATAGGTCGTATGTAATGCGTAGTGCGTATTCGTAAATTGTGTGTATTTGAAAATTACCCCAAGATTAAATCTTGAGTGCTCGGGTCCCCTCCAAGATTAAATTCTGAGTGCGCCACTGAGTCGTGACACGCGACACTCAGATCTAGGATAAACCATGTGTGGCTGATCAACGAGAGCCTTGTTGCTGGATGTCTACTTATGGTTTATCCAGTCCTGGTACACCCTTAATATACTAGTAAAGGAGCAACCAAGAAGTGCTGCTGTTTCAAAAATACTAGCACCACTCCTCCAGGCATCAGGTATTGCCCGCGGTCAAATTAGCTCACGTGGTCAAGTTTCACCCCATTAGTGGCAAACATTTACTGAATATGTACAGAGGAGTGTCCATTTATACTAGCCGCACGTTACGTTATATCATGTGGTGCTTCGTTATCGCGAAAAATATGTAAATCGGGGAGGGGGGAGGTTCTGCTGCAAAGCTAATTTAGTGCATAAATTACCTTCTATAGTATTTTCAGGAATACACTCAACTAGAAAAAGTTAAAAGAAGCATTTTAATTTAAGATAATATATTAAAAGAAAGAAAATATCAAATAATATCCTAAAAGCTATCATAAGTATATATGAAAATAATCAAATATAAATAAGATTAAATCATGAGCTATCATATATGAGAGAGATAAAACAAGGGGCCTTACAGGGATGTTCCCTCTCAGCAACTCTTTTTAATATTTACCTAAATGAAATAATAATAAAATGGAATAAAAATTTCCATCAAGGTATTAAACTTTCTCCTACTGCGAACTTAAGCAATCTCCTTTTCGCCGACGACCAAATAATAATTACAAATTCTGAAGATAACTTACAGAAAGCTATTTCATATCTAAATGAGATAGCCAAAGATTATGGTATGATAACATCAACAGAAAAATCAAAATCTATGGCCTTTAAAGGACAAGATCCAGTAAGAACTAAAATAGTAATAGATAACAAGATCTTAGAACAGGTGAGTTCATTTAACTACCTAGGATGTATGATCACATATGAAAATGAAAACGATATACACCTAAAAATTGAAAATATTTAAAAATAACAGGTGTAATTAATTCTATATTTAAACCAAACCTAGTTCAAAAACAAACCAGACTAAAAGTATGCAATACATTAGCCCTACCAGTCTTATTGTATGGAAGTGAAATCTGGACAATAAAACAAAAAAATAAATAAATATTAATAACAGCAGAAATGAAGTTTATGAGAAAAACTGCAAAGTATGCTCTGTTTGATGATAAAAGAAACGAAGAAATTATGAAAGAATTGAATCAAGAATCAGTAATAGAAAAAATTAAAAAATATAAAAATATAAAAGGTGGAAGATGTTCAAAGAATGAAAATAGAAAGATTACCAATACATGCCTTAAAGTACAAGCCATTACGAAAAAATGGCCACTGCAATTTTTTATTTTTTATTTTATTTCATCACTATAAATATTTGCAGGTTCATTATAGAGTTGATAAGTCTTGGTTGTATTTCATGCTCGGAAGAACGTAATGTTTCACTGAACCAAATATTAAACTGAAATAAAAACCTACAGTGTGCAAATATCTATATGTCAGGTTCTTTGCGAATGAGGTTTTACCATATTGCCACAATAATATTTTTATAATAATAATATAATACTAATTTATTTATAATAGTTTTTAATAATAATATTTTTATCATTATTTCTCATAAAGTTTCTCTTGTGTATTTCTTGCAGCGATATTCTTGGACATTACCAGCAGCTGCTGCCATTTGAAATGTGCTGTGTTATAACACAGCATGTGTCAAAATTATTTTGTTATGAAATTCTTTCATAAGTGATATAAGAATTTTTCATTTATTCAAGTGGTTAATTCTTGACGTAAAATATTTATGAGAACTTTGTTTTTGATGATGAAGTGGAATTCAAAGAACAAGAAATATCCTTTTCCAATGATTTGAGAGCCGTTCTTCATACATCTGGAGCAGCAATACTCTTAAACACAATGCTTTCTGTTCTTTAAGAGTAGTCAGCGAGAATAACAAAGTGTTCTCATCGATTCTAGAAAATTTTTTCAGTAACTATGGCTCGATCGATTACAGAGAAAAAACAGGACGGATATTAGTATTGGCATTTCAAATTATTGTTCAGATGTGTACCTGTGAAGTCTTATGACAAAGATTGAGTGCGAGAAGAAAGAGGCACAGTCCTAGATATCATGATAAAGCAATCATAAGAGTAAACTGTCCATCCTGACATGCATAGAGACTAGAAGGGAAACTCAAATTATTCTGAAGAAATAAAGCCAGATCATAAGATGGTAGTTTGGCAAGTGGACGTCTTTGTCAAACACTGTTAAATGTCCTTCAATGTCAAGAGGGACTAACTTCTCTAAATTCTTCCATTACAGAAAATTAGTAAGGTAGTCTATATATGCTGTGGAATGTAAAAAGAGCAGATCTTATATCTTTCATTACCAATTAATTCATGGACCTCTAGTTATGGAAGAGGTGAGGCTGCTGAGGTCATTCTGATTGTCTTTATGTGGATTGAGATGAATACAATGGTGCAGTAGTTCCTCGCCATTATATTCCTTTCTAAAGATAAGCTGGAATTGTGGTCGCATGCTGTATACAATAATTTGCTTACTTCGTATACCCTCCGGACAAAATTGAGAGAACGACTTTTTCTTGAATACTAGGGCACTGATTAATATGGTCATGCTAATTAACTACCTATTCACCTTACAAACGGATTTCAGGATTTGTTTGATATGGATAGAACAAGAAATGCAGAACCGTCTTTCAGACATTGGAGAAAGGGACATTCACTTTAGAGACAGTTGTAGTGCGGCCGGAATAACAATCAACGGCGTCATCCTTGCTAATTTTATTGATAAAGATACTGTAACTTGACAGAGTTATCAAGAATAGATTTTGGAAACCTGTGTTTCATTTAGTAGAGGGTGTTGTTGACCTAGATATTCTTTTCTATCCCTAGAAATATCTCGGGAGTCTGAATTCTGGAGCTATTTGTAATA
Organism: Typopeltis vanoorti; assembly: GCF_054136105.1. Classification (NCBI taxonomy): domain Eukaryota; kingdom Metazoa; phylum Arthropoda; class Arachnida; order Uropygi; family Thelyphonidae; genus Typopeltis; species Typopeltis vanoorti. Next base: position 57,607,631 of record NC_143568.1, on the reverse strand, counting down.
ATTAAGAAGAAATTATAATCTAATCATATTAAAACGTGTCAAAATGCTATATGTAGTTCATCAGGCTGAAAATTAATCACAATTTATCTGCATTATATGGAAAATAACGGAAATATTTAGAATTGAAAATGCACCTCTGAACATTGTCTAAGTATTTTAAGTAGAGGTACAAATTTTAATGTCTTCTGGAAAAATGAATATGACTAATATTCTACGTGTTAAATTTGTTTAATGCATTATGACTTAACCAAAGTGTCTACATTATCGATGGTAGGTTATAAAATGTAGGAATTATTTCGTTCTCGTGTATTTCCACAAGAATGAAATGGATATGAACAATTAGCGCGCTTGAATGTTATCCTTCACAGGACAAAGAGTGCAACTGAAAAGTAGCAAAAGCGACAAGGTTTAAAAGAGGAGGAGATGATCTGAAGTAAGAATCGAGAGCATGCGAACAAACTAGAAAAATGTAATAAGGAATAATTTATGTACAGAGATTCAATGATCATGGGAGTACTTATCGCAAATGTAACATCATATTTCCCTGGTGCAGAAATTAATGATATTAATCACGCTATCTGGATGAAACGAGGTAAGGTGTAATAATTAACTCTCTTGGTTGAAACTGGTCACCTGAAATGCACGAAGTGTTCTATGAGGAAGGATGTAAAGAGTTGTTAGACGAAGCAAAAAAAAAAAGGCAAAGATTGTAAGTCTCTTGTCACGTTATAATCAGGGGTGTAGTTGGGCCAGGGCGACCCCCTGGTACTTTTTAAAACTATCGAAAAATGTTAATTCATTATAATAAATTATAAGAATTATAATAATGGGACTTATAATGCATTTCCAGCTTTCAGTCAAAATATAGCAGCTTGCACTCTTGTCATTTTCGTTTCAGAAAACAAGAAACAAGACAGTCTCTACACCATATGACCGTCGCAAATCACAGTAATAATATTAATAATAATAATAATAATAATAATAATAATAATAATAATAATAATAATAATAATGCCGCACTTCGTCCTCTGGATTTTTGTTTTCAAAGTAGAACCCTGGCACTATATCTTTAAGGACTACACCTCTGGTTATAATAGAGGCAAAATGAGGAGGAGGAGAGCGATCAAGGCATACATTTTGCAGAAAGAATGTTGTAGAATTTGTGATCTGTTGCCTGTGTTTCATGGAAAGCATTTTTGTAATGCTGACGGACCGCATATAAATGGTTTTAGTGCAAGGTTTCTAGAGAGAGAGAGCTTTGTTCAATGAGCATGTTGAAACCCAAATTTAGGAACAGTTAAGCAATTAAGGTGAAAATAGGAAGTATGTATGAAGGCACCATTGAGGCAAAAGAGGGTGAGAATGACCAAGTGTGGAATCTAGTCTCTAAAGTAAAAACAATGTATGTGGTAGTCAATTCATGAAATGATGGTGATTGGGGTCCTAAAGTGATGTAGTAGGTTTTATATTCTACTGCCAGACGTGTCAAGAACGGGAGGCAGGAATATTTGGCATTGGTTAGTGCATTCTAGCCAAACGTTATAGGCATTAGGGAGACTTGGCTTCGCCAGATAATGTAGTTACAGAAATAGAATTTGAAACGTTTAATATTTTCTGGGAAGATAGAGAAAGAAGAATGGGGGAGAGGTACTGCTGATAATAGCAGATGAATGGCAGCCAAAATGAAGAGGAGTTGAACGGGCGGGTGATTGTCCATTTGAAACATTTAGGTGAGATGAAAGTCAGTACAGAAATAATTGTATAATTGTATGCCTGCAGATGAAATTGTATATGAAACTGTATGCCTCGGACTTGGCCCCTAGGTTTGTCTCAGCTCTGGCAGAGTTCAAAGTGAGTGGAAAGAATGCAAAATAATTCTCTTCCATAAGAGAGGTTCGAAAATTTTGGTCGCAAATTATACACCAATCAGTTCCTTAGGAGTGGTTGTAAAAGTTCTTGAAAAATTGGTCAAAAGTGAATTTTACAATGGGTGGATAAGAATATATTGTATGAGGAGCAGCATGACTTAAAGGGTCGGTCTTGCCTTAGTAATTTATTAACTTTTATAATAGAGTAACAGCTGAGTTGGAAATGGCTACACGATGATTCTGCTGGATTTTGCAAAGGTATTTGACAGAATACTACATGGAACTCTGCCATGTAAACTAGAACAAATGTGGATTGAGGGCAGAATCAAGGCGAAAACAGGTGATTAATGGTTTTGCTGGGACTATTGCTGTGTAACTTGTACATAACTGATGTAGGATATAACCTGAAATGAAATATTCAGTTTTTTGCTGATGATGCAAAATTAGGTAGAGTAATAGTTAATCAATGCGATGTGCAGAGCTTGCAGGACGATTTACATAAATACGTTGTCAGTAATGGTAGAACATAATGGGAGTGAGTTTAATGTCAAGAAATGTAAAGTTAAGCATTTTGGGATAAAGAGATTACAAGCCGTGTATCACATTGATAGCATGGTACTCCAGGAAACAAATTAATCTAGAGATTTAGGGGTGGTGGTAGACAGAGAGTTAAAAATTGCTAATAGCTCATAAGATTTCTTAGCTATTGAAGTACATACTAACAAGTAGGGAGAACAAAATTGTTATTCATGTTTATGAGTCCTTAATACGTCCACATCTGGACTACTGTGCTCAGATCAAGTCTCCTGAGGATAAGAAAGACGGAGAGGTTCAGAGACAAGCAACCAAGGATAAATACATGGAATATGATAGTAACATTTAAGTCACTTAAAGGGTTTTATAGGATTGATGCAGGGGAACTGTTTCAGAAAAATTCTTGACTAGAAGAGCAAGAACAACAATCATCCCTCGAAGTTTAATAAAGGTATGGTTAATAGCAATGTGAGGACTAGAATTTTTGCTTGAGGAGTTGTGAATGAGTTGGCAGAGAGAGTTATGATTGCTTTCTCAATGTCAAGGATAGGAATGATAAATTGTGAGAGTAGTTTGGGTCTCCCGCAAAGTATACGACTCTGTAGAGGTGCCCATACAATAATAATATTACCCATTATTGCGCATTAGGATATGCCTCATATTGTTCATTTAAGTGATCAGACATGACTTTTTCATTAACAGTATTTCCATTATGTTATAATGAATATAAATTGGGACCAATCTTCAGGTTCATTAATTAAAAGACATTTTGAAACATTTTAATTTTAGGCTAATAATTTCTTCTTACCTTTATTATTACATAGACTCCCAGAAGTGCGACTCCTGTGGATAGATATCTCGAGAACGAAATATATACAACAGGAAGAATATTCATGATATCTTGCCTTAGAATTAATAGAAAAATATCTTTCTGTGAAAAACACCAATTATATCAATAGAATATTGAAGCAACTTAAATAAAACAAATACAAATCCACCAACTCCTTATTCTTCTTTAAAAGACATTAGCGGATATATTTAGACCTAAATTTTTTGGAAACTGAAGGGAAGTTAATCTCCACCCTTTGCCAGTAAGAGATAGCTGATTCAACCTATCAGTGACTTCGAATGGCATTCAGTGATGTAAGTGAAACAGCCAACTGCAACCATCTCTTGACTTATAAAACCCATTGTTTGTAACAGTGTGGGTTATATGGTCGACAATATTCTTGAGTTGAAGGATTACGAACCTAAGTTCCTCTAGAAATAACCTTATTTGTCTGTACCCAAGATCGACTAACTCAAGAACCGGTCAAATAAAGACAGAAAAAGTTACTTTTTTTTAAGTTCCTATAACAGGGAAATAGAATATTGACCCTAGAATACTTTTTCCTTTGGGTGTTCAAACAGTATTAATGCAAATCCTATTTCAATAGGGGAAACAGAATGTTAAGGAATATTTCTTCCTGTTTTTAAAATGCTGTATAGTATACACATGAACATACAGAAGAAAATTAGGGTTCATGTACGTTTTGATATTCTTCTGAAAAACGCCTAAGGTGTCATTAATTTAATGAGTGTTTTGGATCTGAGGTTGGAAATATTATAATTTCATTATTTTAGGTTGAAAGACTGTGTACTTCAGTGTAAGTGGCGCATGCATCTTCTGCGCTAGGCCGCCTGAAGATAAACTTCAGTTCAAGTCTATTTGCCAACTGGAGGAACTTTTTTAAGCCTATCTTCGGCCAGTTCCTGAGTTAGTCGATCTTTGGCATGGGCAAAAGAGTTTTGTCTCCTGGAAATTCAGGTTTTTCATCCCGTAAACTCAACAAAATAGACCGTAGAACCTACATTAATTATGACAGTAACATCTTCTGTTAGGGTTAGGTACCAAGAGATGTCAGCACTTTCTTGCCGGTCTCTTCAACGGTGTTGGCTTATAATTAGTGAGGCATGGACCAGCTATCTCTGATTGGCTTTAAGATAGTGGCAGTTTAATGAGATTAAATTGCCACTATCTCCAAAAGCAAGATGTTAAAAAGCTTCTCCTACTCCCTATAAGGGAATAACAAGGCGTTAGTTTTTTATTTTAATTTTATGGTTTCCTTTCTTCCAGAGCAACTGCAGATTTCAAGAGGGTAAATTATATTCTTGTTTTAATTCTTTATACACATACCTGCCATTGAATTAGAAATTTTTATTTAATACCATTTTGCCATTATTTAATACCATTCCACGTAGTGTTGGATTGCATCTATGTCTACAATCTAAAATGCATTTACTAGACAGCCAACTAACTAGTTCAGAAGACAGAAGAGAACAAATGCAGACTCCTGAATATGCATTTTTAACTTGTCCAATAAATTCCTAATGGGATCCAGGGATGATGGTGGAAATTGCTGTCACAATCGCTGATCCACTGCTGAACAATTCTTGTGCAAAGTGGAATAGCATTGTCAAACATGAAAGTTCAGCTGTTACCTGCTGGGTAAATAATCGATATTGCAGGATGGACTTGACTGGCAACAATGTTCAGATATTCATTGGAGGAGAGTTCCGTACAACAGAACATTCCCAACACCATGACTCCACCTCATTAATCTTGTTGTGTTTACAAGGCAAGGTGGGTTCATTGCTTCATGGGACTCCAAACAAACTCTTTTCTTACCTTGGGTACAGAACAAGGTGTACTGTGACATGTCGAACCTGGAGTCAAGGTATACCTTTTTTAGGGTGTCCAGTGATGGTGTTCTTCACGCCACTGCATGTGAAGTTTACGATTCTTTGCAGAAATCAGTGGGTTTAATATAAGAATGCAACTGCCAATATTGATCCTTTTCAATTCCCTGCACACACACCTTGGTTAGATAAGCATCTGGAACAGCATTCAGTAAATGCTTCACTCAAATCATCACACAAGCTGTTTCTCAGTATAAGCCTTCTCAGATGACAGTGATCTCTTTCCTGACAGACTATTTTAGGACCACAACTATGCCTCTTAAACAAGAAATATGGATTATTTTATTATTATTTGATACCTCCAGGGAGTCCAAAGACTCATCGAGGGCGGGAACCTGCTCTACAACTGTCTCCACCACTCAATCCACCAAGGGCATTTATCACCAACCACTACCACTGGTGTCCGCGCGGTTAGCCTAGTGGCTTTGCGCTTCGCAACCATATGCCTGGGGAAGGAGTGTCCTAGGTTCGATTCCCGTCGGAGACGTGAGGAGCTGAAGGATCTTTCTCAGCCATAGTCAAGTTAGCCGGTCTTGGGCGCGGGCAGTAGGGTTTTTTCCGCCAGTTTATCTGGGGTGTTTCATCCCACAAGCAGGCAAACCGGCCCCGTGAACACACAGGGATACAGTCAAGAATACCTTGAGGCATAGGAGTGACCATTCTATCCTCGTTTTTCGGTTACGAAATCCAAGCATGCTTGGAAGGTTGTGGGCCTTAAAATCCCATGGCGGGATTCGAACCCGCAGCCTTTTGGCTGGAGAGTGGATACACTAACCATTCGGCCAGCAAGGCTGGCAAAGTTTTTTCATTGATTAAACACCCAGGATATCTCATCTTTTCAGAAACCAGCCAGACAGGCAACCACAATAAGCCCTTTATCCAACTGTCAAAGACCTTTTGTTTTCCTAGATATGTAGCCTAGATACAAAGATAATTCAAATGTAAATTTGTTCGCTTATGCTTAAGCGATATAACAAGGGTTATAACAAGTCTTATAATTTCTTGTCAAGTTTCATTTTATTTTCTACAGAGGTGTAAAAACTTGCTACAATGATCTTTGCTCCAGAGATTTTAATAATTTAATATAGTCATATACCAATTTGGTACTTAAAGTAGTGAACAAATTAATCTGTACACTCACATTTTAAAGAAAAAAATTTAATTTCGTAAGAAAATATGTACAAAAAATTCCAACCAAATAATTTGCATGTACTCCCTGTTCCTCATAAGTTCATTAACTGCCTTAGGTATGGACTCTGCCAATGTAGAACACGTTTTTCTTATTTCTGCACAAGGCCGGTTTTATCATTAGGCGAACCTAGGCAAATCGCTTATGGGCGTCAAGACTTCGGGGCACCAGATTTTGCTACATATAAAACTATATAAAACTAACAGGAACTCCTGTATTCCATAAAATTCATGTATGTAAGCATACCATTTCTATGCTGGACGTATATACACGTTCAGCAAACCTGGATAATATTCTGTCCACCTGCTGAAAGAACATGGATAAGGCGTAGTTTGACAGTCATGTCCATTAGAAGGGGAAATAATCCTTCACGCTGAAAAGAACACTTAACTAGATTACCTGGCATAAATAACTACGTTCAGTTGCCTATAGCAATAAACGCAGTTGCTTGCCGTTTGCTCGGTAACCGGAATCTAAGTTATATCAGGCTAAATACCTATGAGTTATATTCATTTTGCTGCTTGTTTTTATCGTATAATTATAGTTTTTAATGCCAGCGCAAAATAAGAAATCCTTTCATACTTTCTTCAATTCATATTGTATCACTATGGAAGATCAATGTCACTATCAATTTTTTGGATAATTATTTTAATCACAAATACTTTTTAAAATTCTCCCAGAACTTGATTGAAGATAATTATTTTTGTCAAACAATTATTTTATAAATTCATGAAAATCCAAATCTAAAAATGAATACAGCCTCCATCTGTTCCAAATTAAGTTTTATTTTTTTATCCATAATCTTAATTCGAAGGTTAGTTCACAGACTGCGCGAAGGTTCGCACTTTTAAATTTTGCTTTATAGAGAATCATATGTAAATCTTGAATCATATGCATTTTATATACGTAATCTGATTACGTATATAAAATGCATAATTTTTATATACGTAATCTGTAGGTTTTGGCATTTCAACTTTCTTTGTTCCCCCAATCACTCCCTATAAATCGAAATAAACGGCAGTTATGAAGTGAACTGTTATGTACATATTTTCGGTATTATGCGGCAGTTTTGAAGTAGCGATATTTTCCATACACTTTACCTTCGAAACATGTGTAGGTGCATGCGTCAAAATGAAATTTTATTTCCAAAATTTTCATAACAGAATTAATTCGCCTTTAATGGCTAATTCCTCCCCCCCTCCCAAAATTATCACCACACACACACACACACACACACACACACACACACAATACTGCTAGATAACATATGTGCACGTTCTTTTTGTTTGTAATCGTTATTTTTCCAAAATAATTGTACTGTTGCAGTTTTAAGGAAAAGGCAAAAGCAAAGAATCTCTCATCAAATACTATTAGATACAAATTTTTGATATTAAAAAGACTCACAATCGGAAACTCCGAGTAATGCAGTTTAACATCATTTGTTGTTCATTAAAAAAAAAAAAAAAAAAAAAAAAAAAACGATCCTAAAATTGAAATGTGCGACCCATATAATTTTATTTTGCAAGGAAAGAAAGCAAAATGTCTATTCATTTCAATATTTCAATAAATGTTATTTAAAAAATATAAATATTTGATATAATATTTCCAATGTAAACAAACGTTTTGATTATTTATTTTCGCACATGTGAAATTCGTTTTTATTTGGGAAGAGAGACAATAAATAAACTGTGAGCAAAAAAGGGTCAAATATTGTAGGACAGTAAAGAAATTCCAAGTAATACAGTGCACATAAAGACAATAATCCGTTAAGGGCGGCGGGGGGGGGGGGGGTTATTGCTGATGAAGTTTCATCAGCATTCTAAATTTTTATTAGGTCAAAAGGGATTTTGAGAATATTTGCAAATAGATATATTCAACATACCTTAGCCAGTTTTATTGTAAAAAGTGCCGCGTTTGAAGAAATGTTACCGGCAAAATAATAAAACAGCAAAATTCAGAATGCTTCAGAATAACTTGATAATACCAAAACAAGATGAGACACACCTGTAGAAATTTATTATTATTATTATTATTATTATTATTATTATTATTATTATTATTATTATTATTATTATTATTGTTAGAGTACTTTTAATTATAAACTCTATAAAGATATATTTAATAAATTGGTTGTAGTTTTGTGTTTTTAATTAAATAAACTAGTTTCATTTTGTCAGAGATGGTTTTTGCTTCTGAACTACCGGACTATTGTTTTTATCAATATTACTAAATTCCAATCTCCTTTGCTGGAAATTTTCTCTTACTAAATGTTTACCTTTGTTGACCAATCATTGCAGTTTAATCCAGAGATTAAATATATGGATTTCCCGGAAGCCTGTTAAGAAAGAACAGATCGCTGAGTATTGAATTTGCGATCATTTTGAAACACGTTTCTGATCTGAGACAACAGAGGTTTTTTATTATTATTATTTTGTGTGTGTGTGTGTGTGTGTGTGTGTGTGTGTGTGTGTGTGTGTGTGTGTGTGTGTGTGTGTGTGTGTGTGTGTGTGTGTGTGTGTGTGTGTGTGTGTGTGTGTGTGTGTGTTGCTTCTATTTGTATTAATTAGTGGGTAAGAGAGTTTCTATATCACATAAACAGAGCATTTGATTTGAAGTTTATTATTATTTATAAATTAAATTTATTTTTCAGTTCATTTTTTTGTGCATCAAGATTCTAGTTATTTTAGGGTAAAATGGCGAATAAAAAAGAAAGTGAATGTTAGCGAGCATAGCAAGTTATCGTTACTATTGATTGCTTCTACATTTTAACTAAAGCTGGAATTATTATACTTATTACTGCAACTTAAAAAAAATCAAATCCGGAGTTGAATAAATCTTAATAATTGTGCGATAAAGTTAGAACTGAATTAATCCTATATATATATATATTCTTCTTCTGGTTCCCATCTGCCATACGGCCGGGGGAGGGTATTCTAGGGAAAGATGATTATGAGCAGGGTGGTTTCCCGTTGCCTTCCTTGCCGTAAGTATTTATGACTGTAACCTGTGTGTTTATGGGGCCGGTTTGCCTGCTTGCGGGATGAAAAATCCCAGATAAACTGGGGGGAAAAAACCCTGCTACCCACGCCCAGGACCGGCTAACTTGGCTATGGCTGAGTAAGATCCTTAAGCTCCTCACGTCGTGGACGGGAATCAAACCTAGGACACTCCTTCCCCAGACATATGGTTGCGAAGCGCAAAGCAACTAGGCTAACCGCGCGGACACACACACACACACACACACACACACACACACACACACACACACACACACACACACACATATATATATATATTTTTTTTTTTAAGAATAAATTTTAAATGACTTTAAACCGAGATAAAATATTATATTTTAATTATAATTATACAACTAGTTTCAGGCTTTTACAGCCTTCATCAGGTATCTACTAAAGGTAGAACACAGTAATAAAAAAAAAAAAAAATCACATGCATCTGCGCTATCCAGTCATGTTCTTTTCTCTAATAACTCTCATGAATCTACAGAGTCACTCAGTTTGTTGGGATAAATCCGAAAACATTTTTCGCTGTAGTGATGACTTTAAAAGGAAAATCGTGGAGTCCAGAGAAATCCTCCTTAATCCTGAACATTTGAACAGCAATTTGAGTTATGTTATAACATCCCTGATAGCCATACTGGAGTTGTTCAATACTGGTTCAATTAATTTAGTTCAATGTGTGTGTGTGTGTGTGTGTGTGTGTGTGTGTGTGTGTGTGTGTGTGTGTGTGTGTGTGTGTGTGTGTGTGTGTGTGTGTGTGTGTGTGTGTGTGTGTGTGTGTGTGTGTATAAAGAATTGAATGACTAGATCCGAGATTTAAGTAAAAAGGTTTTAATATAAAAACACGACTAGTTTCGGCTTGTAACAGCCTTCATCAGGTGACATTATGAAAGAAAGAAAAAACACTAAAACACTGAAATTTAAATAAACTATGAACATCGTAGAGAGTCTCTATACATAATTGACACTAAATCGTTGTGGTTGTATTTAAAGCTGTTATTTAAATTAAGGGGATATTAGATCCCACATAGTTTTAAAACCGAATAAGAAACTCAAAGATTGGAATCAGAGAGTTTCATGCCGAATATAGTATAAAAAAGTATAAAAGTATCGGCGAATACTAGCGTGAGCCAATGCAAGTAGTCCTAGAGCGTAATACAAACACGGGCAACTCGTTGCAAAGGTGGGTAAAGTTCTGACCGATATTCTTGGTATTTTCCATAATGTAAAAACACATTTCCTAGGAAATGTATGCTGTTATTACATTATGGTGGGAGGTCACCACCCAGACCGGTTTCAGCCTTTTTTGAGGCTTCATCAGTCAGTAGCTAGACCAAATTAATACCAAAAGGTATAGCAAAAAGAACTTATATACTGCTATTCTAGTTGTCCAAAAGGTGCACCCCTTAAGTTACTTAAATATAAAGAGCCAACAGGCTTAATTTCGGCGATATAAACATTATTTAAATTAAGGGGATATTAGATCCCACATCTCCTTAATTTAAATAATGTATCCCCGAAATGAAGCCTGTTTGCTCTTTATATTTAAAACTGTTCTTTCGTTAGTTGTATTGTCGGGAAATTGCGTGCTAGTAGCATCTCGTGAACGCCAGTACATGATTACAGCTGAATGACAATCTGGGAGGTTGTAGCTCGTGATTATTTAGATGAACAGGATTGAAGATGATTTCTCTAGATTCCACGATTTTTCTCTCTAGTTCATCATTGCAACGGAAGATGTTAGTAGATTTTTCCCAGCAGACTTTGTGACTTTGGTTTTCATCATTAGGATTAGCCGAGAAAAGGATATGACTTGATAATGCACTGGCTCGCTGTCTCTTGTAAGTAATGTCCCTCATGTGTTCTTCCATACACAGTTCGACAGATTTGTCTGTCTGCTCAAAATTATTTTGGGCACACAAACAATATCATTATCCTTTTCTCGGCTAATCCTAATGATGAAAACCAAAGTCACAAAGTCTGCTGGGAAAAATCTACTAACATCTTCCGTTGCAATGATGAACTAGAGAGAAAAATCGTGGAATCTAGAGAAATCATCTTCAATCCTGTTCATCTAAATAATCACTTGAGCTACAACCTCCCAGATTGTCATTCAGCTGTAATCATGTACTGGCGTTCACGAGATGCTACTAGCACGCACTTTCCCGACAATACAACCAACGAAAGAACAGCTTTAAATACAACCACAACGATTTAGTGTCAGTTTTGTATAGAGACTCTCTATGATGTTCATAGTTTATTTAAGCTTCAGTGCTTTAATGTTTTTTTCTTTTTTCTTTCTTTTATAATATTCACCTGATGAAGGCTGTTACAAGCCGAAACTAGTGTTTTTATATTAAAATCTTTTTACTTAAATCTCGGTTCTAGTCATTCAATTCTTTATAAAAATATGTATGTTAACCGAGTTAATGATCATTCTTTCATATATATATATATATATATATATATATATATATATATATATATATATATATATATATATATAGAAAGTATTTTACCTTGGGTAAATCCTCCTGAGATTTTTATTTAATAAGGTTAAAACACCTTATGGTAACTTGTTCTGGTAAAATACTTATAAGCTCTGTATTACTAAAATCTTGGTATTTCTAGCCTGGCTCCCACTGATGAGACCTCAATAAAGGTCGAAACATAAGCATTGTGTGCAGCGACGAATTTCAAATATTAACCCAAGAGCAATCTATGTACCGTGTAGTTCACATTCATTAAATTTAGTAGTGAAATGCACTGCTAATACTTTAGATGCCACAGCATTTTTTGACGCGGTACATCGTCTATATGTATTTTTATCCGGTTCCAATCGTCGATGGGAATATCTCAAAAGACATAAGTAATTTTACACTCAAACCAGTCTGTGACAGCCTGTATAGCTCAGCGGATGTGGCGTTTGCACACCGCCGCGCTTGGCCGCACGAAGGAAGACTTCGTTTCGAGTCTAGTCGGCGACTAGAGGAAATTTTTCTAAGCCTTTATTCGACCGGTTTCCGAGTTAGTCGATCTCTGGCACGGGCAAGCAGGTTTTTCGTCCTGTAAACTCAAGAAAATCGACCGTAGAACCCACATTATTTCAGACATTAAATATATTGTGTTAGGGTTAGGGTCCACGAGATGGCGGCACATTCGAGCCGTCTCTCTTCACTGCGTACTGCTTAATTAGTGATAGCCTTGGGCCATCTATCTCTGATTGGTACCAGTGGAGATTGAACTGCCCACTCAGTCTCCAAAAGTTAGATAGGGCTAAATGGCCTCGCCTACTCCCGTATACGGGAATAAAAAGGCGTTAGCTGATTTTTTTTTTTTTACCAGTCTGTGATACACGATGGGAGAGTCGAACTGCCTCATTAAAGCCCCTAAGATATAATTTGTCCGATGTTTTTGAAGCACTGCAAGAAATATCTCAAGATGATAATTTATGTGGATTATGTGGAAATACCATGAAATTAGACGCAAGTAGTCTTCTTAAAACTTTAAGGCAGTTCAAATTTATCGCATTCATGGTAATGTGGTATAATATACTTTTGGAAATAAACTTTACAAGTAAACAACTTCAGAATACAAGCCTTGATATAAATGGTGCCATAAATTGTATTAATGATACAAAGAATTTCTTAATGAAAATCCGAAATGAGGATGAATTTGAAAAGATATTAACAGATGCGGAAAAAATCGCTGAGGTCTTAGGTGTAACGCCTATTTTGAACAAGAAACAGTTAGACTTAGAAAAAAAAAAAAAGAAAGAATTTGTGTATGAAGCAGAGGATGAATTCATAACAGATTTTAAACAAAAATTTAAGGTAGATTTTTATTTTTCAATTATTGATACCGCAATTGCATCTGTTGATAAAAAATTCAAGCACATGTCTACAATTAACGAAAATTTTGGTTTTCTTTTAAATATATATGAATTTCAAAAAATTACTTCAGCAGAACTGCTTAAAAAATGTTTGATATTGGAAAATTATTTAACACATGATAATTCTAGAGATATTGACGGAACAGATTTATGTAGTGAATTACAAATAATAACAAGGCGGATTCCATAAAATACTCCATTAGATGTCCTGTCATACACATGCAAAAATAGTTTAGAAAATAGTATTTCAAATGTGTTTATTAATCTGAGAATTTTTTCGACATTGCCAGTATCGGCAGCAAGTTCAGAAAGGAGTTTCTCGAAATTAAAACTTACAAAAACTTACACTCGCTCCACGATGGCTCAGGAACGACTCACTGGTCTAGCAATAATATCTATAGAGCATGAAATTGCATCTACAATCAATATAGATGAATTAATTCAAAACTTTGCCAAAGCAAAAGCCTGAAAGATTAATTTTTCATAATTTTTGTATTTAAGATGTAATAATTTTCTTGCTATACAGATATTAGGAGTAATCATATATGTATGCAAATATATTGTTTTGATTAATAAATTTTATATATAAACATTTATATATAAATGTTCATAATGATATTATATTTATAAATACCACATGTGAAGGTGTACGTGTGCTTGTGTGAGTATGACAAAATACAGTATATATACAGCAATCCCTCGATTAGTGCGCCTAATGCGTTCTTTAAAACAGGCGCATTAATCGAAAATGCACTAATCGAATATAATAACCTATGGGAAAAAGTATAACTCGTTCCTAATTTCTTTTTTGAACCTTGATTTTTTTTTTTTTTATAAAAGAATTAAGGTATGTCTCTGGGCCTAGTTAAAGTAAAATCATGAAGCCGAAAGACTATAAAACATATTCAGAATATAAATTTTATTATTCTACTTCTTAACAAAGAATTGAGCTAACGGCGGGCATTTTGTTCCTTTTTTTTTCATACAACCGACAGTATGGCCCTATTGCCTCTTCTACTCTTCTGCAAATTTTACTGCTTCTCCATTCACCAGGGTCAGTCTCTGCATTGCTGCTTCAAAACTTCGCTTGTTCTAAAAATATATTAACTATTAACATTACTGACTTAACGGGTGAAGCAAAAGCTTTTCATATTCCCGGCTAACTTGAGAGAAGCTGTGAGTTGAGAAAGTTTATGAGCTATTAGCTCGCCCTGAGTGGGCTAGGAAATTAATCCTCAGTGTTGGGGTTGAGGATGGCTTTAGGTCTTTTGTGCTTATAATAGTCCATGGCATCATAATCAGCAGCCAGTTGGATCAGTCTGTTAGGGTGCACAGTTGCTTTTGAGAAGAATTTCGTTGCTATAGTCTGCATGAAAGTATAAATATAGAGGACCTTCTTGTCCCGGTGCAGTTGGACAGTTCTGATGAACTATGGGGCGCCCAGGATCATTCTGAGACATTTGTTCTGGATGCATTGTAATTTGATAATATTCGAGTTTGAAGTATGACTCCAGGCCGGTGAGGCATAGATGAGTATTGGACGAACCATCAGTTTGTATATAAGAAGTTTGATTCTGGTGCTCAACTTACTCTTTCTGTTTATTAGCGGGTAGAGCTGGCCTATGGCTTTTGATGTGTTGGCACAAAGATTGCTGATATGTGAACTAAAAGTCAGTTTTCTGTCTAATATTACACCAAGATATCTGATCCCTGTTTTCCACTGAAATTTTGTGTTAAATAGGAGAATATCTTCTTTAGGAAGCAGTGATCTTCTTGAAAACAGGACGGCTATGCTCTTCAGAGGATTCACTAGGAGTCGCCATTTAGCTAAATATTGTTCAATTTGCAGTAAGTTATCTTGCAGTTTCTTGATGGCTAGGTGAGGCTTTAAAGATCTGAAAGATCTGGCTAATAACGCTGTGTCATCAGCGTACAGACCTTTAATTGAAGATAATGGGTTGTGTGGTATATCATACAAGTATAAAGAGAATAGGATTGGTGCTAGTGAGGACCCTTGTGGAACTCCAGCCAAGATGTGTTTTTGTGTCGAGACTACTCCACACAGCCTTACTTGCATGCGCCTATCGCAGAGGTATGCCTTTATAAGTTGAATGATTCCGATTGGTACACCAGATGATATTAGTTTGTATAGCAAACGATAATGCCAAACCTTGTCAAATGCACTGGCTAAGTCAAGGAAAACAGCCCCAGCGCATTGACGCCAGTTAAAACCTGTGATGATGTGTTCCACCACTCTGTGTATTTGTTGCGTGGTGCTATACAATTGTCGGAAGCCAAACTGCTTCTTAGGCAGGATATTTAATCGGAGTACTGAATCTTGAAGCCTAGTAAGAATTACCTTCTCGTAATTTTGCCGAGATTAGAGATGAGGCTGATTGGTCTGTAATTTTGAGGCAAACTGGGATCTTTTCCATGTTTATGAATTGGTATTATGTATGCCAGTTTCCAGTAGGAAGGGAAATATTTGTAGTGAAGGATGGAGATTATATTTGTTAGATGAACAATAGCTTTATGTGGAAGAAGTTTTATAACTTTGTTGGAGATACCATCGGGTCCGGGAGCCTTTGTATTCTTGAATTTCTGAATAATAGCATATATTTCAGCAGGTGAGGTGAGTGCAATTTAAGTGGAATGTGTGAGCTGAATTGAGCGAATATCTGATGTTGCGGTGGATCTTGTATATATGACTAATATCGAGGTGGTCGTATGCAGGTTTGCATTGTTTTTCAAGATGGTTTGGTATTGCTTCAGCTTTATCAGCATCAGTGTGGATGAGACCTGAATCTGTTTTAAGAGGGGGAAAGAGGTTTATTTCCGTTTTTAATCTTTCGGATAAGATTCCATACAGAGGGGTTGTCAGTGGAGATGGAGGTCAGTTTTTCTTCCCAGAGTTGGGTTCTATGAGCTGCGAGTGCATCTCTCACTGCAGAATTGAACCTGTTCAAGATCTGCTTGTCTTGTTGCGCCCTGCTGTTGTGGTATCTTTTTCTAGCCTTATTTTTATCTCTAATCAGATTCATAATATCTTCAGGCAAGTGTTTGGATTTGCAGGTAGTTGCGGCGGTAGTAACCGCTGCACACTGCTGTAATCTGTTCTGTTAGATTTTTAACTGCTATTCAATTTCCTCTTTTGATTTAATGATGGGAACAGGACCAATATATTTTGGAAGCACCTTGGAGATCCTTTCCAAAGGAATGAATGAGTGAAGGGGGGGGATAATTTTTCAAGATTTCCTAATTTTAACTGTATTGGGTTATGATCTGATGATAGATCATTGATTGTCATTAAATTGTATTGGAGTCTGACGTGCTGCATATGGCTATGTCCAATACATCAGCCCTACCATAAGTGTTGTGATGGGATCAGCGGGATCAGCAGGACCTATTACATGAAGGTTGTTGAAACCAGCATAGTTCTGTAGTATTTGTCCATTTTTATTGGTGGAATGACTATTCCAGGTAGAATGCTTGGCATTTAAATCACCTGCCACAATGGTAGGCTCTCCAGTATCAAATAAGGCGTTCAAATCCGAGAATAATAATGATTTTTGTGGGGGATGGTATGCTGCAAAAATTTTTAATTTTCCGAAAGAACTCGTAAGAATCTCAATGCCAGTGACCTCAAGACTGGAGGTAGGAGGGATGTTTGTGAAGTGATGAGAGATAAAATTCTTGATGAAAAGATGAAAATTGCCGTGCCTCCACCTCTGCGGGTTGATCTGTGTTCTGTACAATTGATATCCACAAATTTTGGAATTGTCTGCAAGTCTTAGGCGGGTTTCATTTAGTAAAAGGACATCTGGCTGATGTCCTTGCACAAAATTTTGAAGTTCTAGAATCTTATTTCTCAAGCCGTTCGCGTTCCACGCTATGATCTCTAGAGATTCTGGTTTTAATTTTTTACTGTTCATTAGTGAGCGCTGAAATGATGACTTGGGTGTCTTTTAGAAATCTGTTACTACAACTTTGTGAAGGATTGGATCTGCTAAAATTAAACAGCATATTTGCCAAGGAAGCGGTAATGATAGCTGTCAGATTTGGGCGTGATGCTGACTGTTCTAGGGATGTCTGTTTAGGGCGGGTTACATCCGCATATGTCCTAGACTGCTGTTTTTGAGTTGTTCTTTTGGGGGCCCTCAGTTTTCAGTAGATGGGCTTCTGAGTCTTTGTTCTGAACTATAGGAGGCTGTGAAGTAGTCGCTGATGTAGGTGAGCTAAGAGAGGAAGAGAATGTTCCTTCTTCAGATTTTATATTACGTGGATTATGCAAACATCCTCTGTAGTTGGCAGTGAGGACCGCCACAGTTGGCACGTTTGGCCGGGGTAGATTTTGGCTTAGAGCATGTGTTCGTTGGGCCAATCCCACATTTCAAGCATTTAAATTCGGCCCCTACACATTTTCTGGGCATGCCCAAATCTTTTGACATCTATGGCATTGCCCAGTTGAAGCTCTTTTTCTTAACGGTTCTACAGAGATTTTCAAGTTCACAGATGGTCGTCAAGTCATATATGTGTTTGTAGGTTTGACTGATCTCAATCAATACTAGTGGCATTGGCGTCTTGTCCCTCCTGATCATTCTGCTGACCTTTACTGGTGGTAAATCATTTTGGTGCAGATCTGTAGTGATTTCGTCTGTGGAGACATCCTCAGATACACCTCTGATCACTACCTTGAGATTTCTTTCCGAACCAAGTGAGAATGTATGATACTGAATTCCTCTGGTATTTAATTCGGATGTTAACCGACGATAGTCCATCACAGTCTTGGGATGAATTTTAACACCGTCTGTGACATTCTTTGCATGGTGGTAAGAGATCTGTAAGTTGTTCATTGTATTCCTTAGCGACGTCTATTTATTCTTTTCACGCAGAATAATCGGGGGGATCTTTTCCCTTAAGGAGGTAGGAGAGTCTGGGACAGAGCCATCTTCTTCCATTACATCCACATTTGGTGGTCCAGAGGCCGCAGTTTTGCGCGCGCGAACCTCCTGATAATCAGTGTGGTCAGTAAGAGAATTATCCTCAGCCGTTGTTGCTATTTCGGTAGCGCTGTCTTGAAGAAGTTCTAAAAGTTGAGAGTCGTCTGTATCAACTTCTTGTATTTCGTGAACTACTACCTTTCCTGGCCATTTTGTGTGAAGCAGATTTTCTATGTGCTTAAAAATTGCTAGGAGCTGCTTGAAATTAAGTTCCTCATACGGTGCATCCATGGTTGGACCCAAGTTTTGTTCTGTAGAGCAGGACATGACTTTCCTTTTCTACAATAATAATAATAGACAGTTTCTAATGCAGTAAATGAAGCAATGAAACAGGCCTAGCGTATCGCCCTTGTTTTGAAAAAAGGTTGACTTACCTACTAAGCTGATTATTTGGTCCTGTTTGAAAACCAAACCGGTTGACTATACCAGTAAAACAGTTAAATTCTTTGAATCCCATTTTATATCAAATGTCAGAATCACGGATCATATATATTAACACTTGGCAACCGCCATAACTCTCATCTCCTTTCATCACAAAAAATATTATACGCCGCCGATTGTTATAATCCGCTTGCAGGCAATTTTTATCACCGATCATAAACAGGGGTATTCTCTTTCCCAAATGTTAAAAGGTTTCGATGTGTGAAAATTAACGATACACAAATGTTATTAGGCGTTCTGGGTCCGAGCTTTACAACATATTCTCCTCAGAATATTTCCATTATAAAATATTTATTCATAAAAAATGCTTAGAAAACTAAAATTACAAATTCCAGGAACTTCTCGCCGAACACAGTTTGGGAAATCCTGGTATACATAGTGTACATGGAAGTAGTGTAGTATGCCATTAAAAATAACTTTGTAAAATGTTTTAAATCGGTAACTAAATTATTTCATTCTGGTGGGTGATTTTTTAAAATAGTTAGGCATAAAAAATGTATAGACAGAAAATTTTTAAAATCTGTAACATTTATTTTTAATAAATATATAGGCGCCCTGATCGAGTTTTAGAGGCGCACTAATCGAATTTGGGTATCGAAAAAAATGACGCACCAATTACTGCATAGAGACATTGTATAGGGGTGCCTAAATTTTCTTTGCCTAGAGGCATCAGAGACTCTTGCACCAGCCCTGTTTCTGCATCACTAAACCATACTTTTATAATGGATTGTATTAAGTCATCGTTTGTCACAATTTAATTTTCCTAGTCTCGTTTTCACTATGGCTCACAAATTTTCTATTGGGTTAATGTCAGGAGAGTTACCTGGCCACTGCAGCACTTGGATGTTATGATTTTTGAGGAACTCTCACTTTTTTTGAAGTGCAGCATGGCACAAGATCCTGTTGGAGATGAGTTCTTTCTTTCTGAACCTGTGGAACTACTCTTTTCTCTAACAGTTTAATGCAGTGTTTCTCAAAATTCAGATATCTGCGTACCCATTCTTAAATTTTTATTATTACCAAGTACCCCTTTATCAAATAATAAATAAATAAAGTATATTTCACTGTAAATGTCTATTTTATTTGAATTTATATGTTCTTGTAAACAAAAAATGATTTATTTTTAATAGAACAAAATTTGGAACAGGTCCCTCTTCACTTCCCATCCAAGAAAATCCACATTTCAAGTAATTCATATCATACTCATGAAGATTTTTCATTTTCATAGTTGATTCTCTAGAGATGTCAGAAGACACACCCTTATCAATTTCATTTCATCCAGATGCAATATCAACGTTTTCTCGTTGCTTACGGCTACTTGTATTTGCTGAATCCAATCTTTAACCAACGATCCATACTTAAAATTTTGAAAGCTAAAAAAATTACCGTATTTATTCGAATATAACTCGCACTTTTTTTCCAAAATGAAAGCTAAAAAATCGTGGTGCGAGATATAGGTGGGGATTTTCGGAAACTAAAGTTTTCAGAAAAAAAAGGAGCTCCTACTCGCTATTGGTACTTTTGGCACCGAGAAGTTTCCTTCTATGCATCGTCAAAGTCATCTACCCCAACAGCTTCATCTTCTTTCCCATTATTTGAAGCAAAAATCACTAGTAATTTACAAGACTTGAGATATGTAGAGCAGCTATCAAGAAGGGCATATGATTGGTGCAGTATTAACAAAAGATTGCGCGAACCAAAGACAAATTAGCATTTCAACAGTTGAGTTGAAATGCTAATTCTCTTCAACCAAATTCCATAATATCTGAAACACATTCACTATACAGTATATTTCTTAGTTTTAACAAGTTCACAACTGGGTGGTGTCAAGCAAAACCATATGTTACACCAGTAACATATGGTTTTGCTCGAGTCTAAATAGCATAGTTTCTGTTTGGAGGGATGTGATTCATTAGTTGGTGCCATTTTTATACCAGTTGCCTCTAATTGCACTATTTGTTGAGAAATATATTACACAGACTGCAAATGTCTCTATACCTTATTCAGTGATGCAATAAAACTACTTGTTTTTCTTGTGTCTTAAGTACAGTGACGATGTTGGGGAGGGCATGTTGTTTACCGCAGGGAGCGAGTTACTATCGCCTGGATGTGAATCGTTGCAATACTGATAATGATGCATAGCTGAAAATTGCCACGTACCTCCCCTAGACCTTTCGCGTATCCCCCGAGGATACACTTACCACTTTGAGAAACACTGGTTTAATGTATTGGTCACTTTTCATCATACCATTAAGAGGTACAAGTGATCCTGGATGGTCATTTGTAAAACTTCAGAATATCTTTTTAGCTGGGTGTTTAGGAGCTTGAAGATGAGTGGGAGAAGGCTTCTCAGCCACTGATTTGTAAACGTAGGGAAGTCGTTCTTTTTGGAAAAAGAAATTGCTCTCATCAGAGACATATGACCTTCCACTTCTCAACAAGCGAATCTTTGTAAATTTTTGCCTATTTGAGCTTATTTTTCTGCATAGCCTTCGTCAATAGATTTTTATTTTTTTTTGGTCTGTGGGCATTCCTCTCTGTTTCCAACAATCTTTGATGGACTATCATTTCAGAAACATCCCAGTAGCTGCCAAGTCTCTATTTAAGTCTACAGCAGACAATTTGGGATTTGTTTTGCTTTTCATAACGATCTTGAGAAAGTGTAGTTTTCCTTTTTCCATCATGAGAAAAGGTACCGTCTCCCTAAACCTCTTGCATTAACAGTACCGAAACCAACACCACACTCATTGACAATTTTTCTTTGAGTCATGGATGAGTGCTGAGAGTACATATTTTTGAATACTTTCTTGGAGATGCATCCATTTTATAGCTACACAAAATGAATAAAACACTATGAAAGTCAACTTGATTACACTATTAAAAATGCACAGTATTAATGAACATTGAAGAGATAGTTAAAACGTACAGCACTCCACCAAACCGTAAATACTAAACCAAAATTATTGTAAACTGAAACAAAAACCAAACCAAAAACTTTATGAAAATTCAGCTTGTTCAGATTAATTTGTTTACTACTGTATATGTGAAAAATCACCTCTGCATTCATTTCACTCTGAATATCTGGAAATTATCTTAGACTTCAAAACTAAGAGCTTTTTTTTCCTCAACTGTCAGAAGACGGTTTGAGTCTCCTATAAAATCTTTGCCATTTGGCTCTATCTCTGGCCATTTCTGTCATGTCTCTTTCTTCCTCTGAAGCTTGATAATTTTGAAGGAAACTTCAAAGACTGTAACCAAGTTCTTTTTGGTCTGATTCTTGATTGTCTTCCTCAAATGGTTCCATTCAAGAATGGAACCATTTGAGGAAGTTCTCTCTTAAATTACCAAATATTATTTGGTAATTTAAGAGAGAACATTCCCTGGAGGTGTCCAAAACATCTTAACTGCTGTTTAAAAATTACAGCTATTATATCTAATCTATTATTTAATCAATGTTTGACTTGCTCATTTGTTTTGTGGCCAGTGAATGTTATTCATCTTTTTTAAGCATTTCACATCAAATTCTCCGATTTTCTGTGTTTCTTTCCGACTGTCTCCATGTCTCAGCTCCATAGGTTGCTGTAGGTATTATTATTATGTCACCTCCAGGGAGTCAAAAGACTATCGAAGAAGGGCATCTACACTACAACTCTGTCTTCACCACTCACAATCCACAAACTGACCGTAACTACACCAATGGGATCCATCGCCAACCACCACCAGTATTTCCACAGACAATCACAAACATCCATTCCCACAGCGGGATTTGAATCTGCAAACTTTTGGCTGGGTAGTGGATATGCTAACCACTCGGCCAGACAGGCAGGCTTATATGGGCGAGATAATGTCTGTGTATTACCGAGGTCAAAAGATTATATACGCTAGGTATTAAACGGATGACTACAGAAGTATATGTGCAGTTGGGATGAAACAGGAATTGTGGATAAAGCACAAGATGGGCAGAAATAAGTTACAAAGAACAAAGAGTAAGCAAGGAAGGTGATCCGCATGATAAGAGTAGCAAAAGTAGGCAGAGAAGTTAGCAAATTATGCTAAAAGAAATCCTATAGAGATTTTTCAATATCTAGCCATTACAAGGAAGAATGATTACTGAAGGATGATGTTGGTTAGTGATAATGGCAGAATGATAACCACTGAGGAAAGTATAGTAGATGTTTCAAATGAATAATTCAATCCTTGCGATGTAACATAATGTAGAACTAAAATGATGAAGTGGGAAAAGAAGGGAAACAAACACTGACGATGAGTTTTTGCAAGAGATATACAAGGAAACTGAGTAACCTTGATATCAGTAAGACCATAGGGCTTGATGTTATATTGCCACACATCTTGAGGGAATGTTACCAGGAGTTAACAACAGCTTTAACTTACCTTTTTTTAGAATGAGTCTTCTACTGGCGCCCAAGTTCCAAAGAAGTGGAAAGTGGGCACTTCCTAAAGAAAGTAATAAGAACTGGGATGAAAGCAAAATTCTCTTTTGATGGCCAGCATGAGTTTGCTAAAGAGAGATCAAATTTCAGTAATCTGCTCACTTATTATCACAAGGTAGCAAATGCATTGACCAAGGAGGGATGCATACAAATATTATACCTAGATTTTGAAATGCACTGATGACAAACTGACTACTGCAGACTAGTAGTCAGTTTGGAGCATGGATATCTTTGTTAAACACAATACAGAACAGAATGAACTGAAAATCCTACTTACTGCCAACACAGAAATTACAGGAATGGAGGTCCAAACTACAAATACAAGCCAACTAAAAATATAATTCCTATATAACTATCCAAAGAAATGGAAGCAGATGTAAGTAAAATTCTAGATAGAAACTAAGCAATGCTAGCAGCAGGAGACCTGAATGCTCAAGCACACAGCCGGGTACAGAAGAGCTGCAAATTAAAATGGAAGAACTGTCTTTTCTGCACCAGGAACGTTGGATGTTTTGACCTCCAAAAACCACGTACTACAATGTGGCAGGACATTCTGATGTCCTAGATATAGTAATCCTTCAAAATATTGTGCATTAATATCAAATAAATGAAATGATGATCTACACTCTAACCATAGCCAAGTTTAGCTTCAACCAACTGGTTGCAGAACATGAAAATATGTTATATTGATCCCTGACAATTAAATGGGCAAAATTAACAACTGCACTACAGAAATCAATTGCCTCTTTCCAACCACTAACTTGAAAAGAAAAAATCAACAATGTTATTTCATCTTGGAAAAACAGATAACAACTGCTCTTGTAGAAACCACATACAAACTCTAAGTGATCCTGGATGAGATTAGAAATCTCATTCATAAAAAGAACAGCCCTAGGTGGCAATAGCACATAGCACTGGCACCCAGAACCAACAGGTGCTCAACAGCACCATGAACACAATTCAGTATGTGCTTATAAGCTATCAAAATTGGCAGTGAGAGACAAAACTTCATTCCTTAAGCACAGAGGACCAGATGCTCTGGTAGATGACCAAAGCTCTATGCACATACTGTAAACCAAGGTGCAGGCCTGCACTTACACTTTTTCCAAGGCAAGCAGGGCCAAAGAGTGCTCTGCCCTCTCCCCCCTTATCATTGTTTGAGGACATTTAAATTGGCTCTAATTTTTTGGGGTTCCCAGCTAGAGCTTCATGTGCCTGTGCATAAGTCAGGTCTGGCAAGGCCTGACAAATTAAGCAAAATCCTACAAGCCATGAGAATATACTTGTGAAAGATCTTCTCCCATTTATTTAATGATGTGTTCCAATAATGAATAAGTTTTTATTAAGTGATTAGTTGTGGTCTTGCTATCTGGAGAGACTTTCCACTGTGTGAGAACTATCTCAAGAAATAGTTAATAAACAATAAGATACGAAAAACGATAAAAGGAATGCTAACTTTTTGGAAAAAGTCACATTCACTTTTGTTACCAAAATAGCCTGTTATATTAAGAATATTCTTCTGTGTGATCTTAAAGTTAAAAAAAATATTTTGTTAGGAAATGTATTTTTTATTTAATAAAAAAATATTCTAATTTGTCAGTATGGCAGCTATTCACAGGTGCATGTATGAGGGTGGTCTGAAAAGTTCTTGGCCTCGACACACCATAGATGGCAACACTATCGACAATTTTTTTTTTCTTTCTCTAAGTTGGTACAACTGTCATAAGCATCCATGTGAAATTGCAAGTCATTCTATCAAGTAGTTTGTTTTATACAGCTCTCTGAAGCAAAAGTGTTGTCTGTATCCCTTGAAATGGATAAAACTGAGTATCGTGCGGTTATAAAATATTTTTTGTAAAAGAAGGTTTATAAAAATTTATGGGCACTCTTCTCCTTAGTTTTTGACAATTAAGAAATGGGCTGCTGAGTTTACGTGGTTGTACCAGCCTTGAAGATGATCCACATGAAGAACATCAAAAAGGTGTAACAACATCAGAAATCATTGATCAAGTGCATGATATAGTATTGGATGACCTGCAAGTCAAAGTGTGTGAAATTGCTGAGACTATAGGCATTCCAAAAGAACATGTAGGATATATTATGCATGAAGAATTGCAAATGAAAAAACTTTGTGCAAGATGGGTGCTCATGGCAGATCAAAAACGCACTCAGAAGAAAATCTCTGAACAGTGCTTGGGAGTTTTAACAAGAATAAAACTGATTTTGTGCATCAATTTATTACTATGGATGAGACTTGGATTCACCATTACACACCAGAATCCAAACAGCAGTCAAAACAGATGGACAGAAGTGGTTATTTAGCACCAAAGTTGGTTCCATCAGCAGGAAAGGTCATAGCATCAGTGTTTTGGGATGCTAAAGAAATTTTGTTTATTAATTATCTTTAAAAGGGTAAAAAATTGCTGAGACTATAGGCATTCCAAAAGAACATGTAGGATATATTTTGCATGAAGATTTTGTAAATGAAAAAGCTTTGTGCAAGATGGGTGTCATTTTAAATAGATGGATAGAAGTGGTGCTTGGGACATTTTAACAAGAATAAAACTGATTTTGTGCATCAATTTATTACTATGGATGAGACTTGGATTCACCATTACACAGAATCCAAACAGCAGTCAAAACAGTGGACAGAAGGTTATTTGGCACCAAAGAAGACAAAGCAGGTTCGATCAGCAGGAAAGGTCATAGCATCGGTGTTTTGGGATGCTAAAGAAATTTTGTTTATTAATTATCTTTAAAAGGGTAAAAAATTGCAGGTATATTTTGCATGAAGATTTTGTAAATGAAAAAGTTTTGTGCAAGATGGGTATCATTTTAAACAGATGGACAGAAGTGGTGCTTGGGACATTTTAACAAGAATAAAACTGATTTTGTGCATCAATTTATTACTATGAATGAGACTTGGATTCACCATTACACAGAATCCAAACAGCAGTCAAAACAGTGGACAGAAGGTTATTTGGCACCAAAGAAGACAAAGCAGGTTCGATCAGCAGGAAAGATCATAGCATCGGTGTTTTGGGATGCTAAAGAAATTTTGTTTATTAAAGTTTATTAAATTCTTTAAAAGGGTAAAACAATAACTGGGGAATATTATTCCGATCTTTTAACCAGACTAGATGAAAAAATTCGTGAGAAAAGACCCGGTTTGCAGAAGAAAAAAAAAATCATCTTTCATCAGGACAATGCACCTGCCCACAAATGTGTTTTGGCAATGGAAAAATGAAGAGATCTGCACTATGAATTGTTGGAACATCCACACTATTCCCCAGATTTGGCTCACTCTGACTTCTATCTCTTCCCAAAACTAAAACTCTTCTTCATTGGTCAGTGTTTTTCTTTGAATCAAGAGGTGATTGCAGCTGTAGAGGGATATTTTGAAGATCTCACTGAGAACCACTACAGGGATGGGATAATGGCATGGAGCATCACTGGAATAAATGTATTGGTCTTAAGGGAGATTATGTTGAAAAATAAAAATAATTTTGAAATTATAAATTCGTTTTTTCAATGTTAGGCCGAGAACTTTTCTGACCACGGTCGTATTTGTCGAGCATTGCAGACAAATACATTCCCATCCCACCAAGCTACAGGAAACATGGTCTGGTATATTATGACCAGGACAAAGCTGAAGCTTTTACCTATAGGCTATAGAAGTAGTGTAGCACAAACTAAACTTAAGTGGATCTAGATTGTATCAATAAAGTACACATACTATTAAAATTCTATTCAACTGACATAACCTGTTGAGGTACACAAAATGATCACTAACTTTTCTACTTCAGGATCTGGTGTTTTTCTGCTAAGAATAGAAAAGCACCAGATCCTGATGGGAGCACACTGTTCACTAATATTAATATGTGTTATGATTAATATATTATTATATTATTAATATATTATAAATATATTATAATTAATATATAATAATTAATATATTATAAAGTGTTATGATTTCATGACTTCTTACAACGGAGTAAAGTAGCTAACATAATCTTAATTTTGAACCACAAAATAAATAAATAAATAAATAAAAATTTTTAAAAAAATGCACAATTTCTACAGCCAATCATTCAAAATAGCTCAATCGGCCTACTTTCTTGCATAGGAGAAATAGTCACGAGAGTAATTAATAGTAACAAGACATGCATACAGCAAGTCACAAAAGAATTAACTTTCAAGCCCAAAGAGCAATTTGGATTATCAGAACCATTCCACTAAACAAGTTCTTAGGGTCGTGCAGCCAGTGCTGTAACTAGGGTGCACAGGCATGACAAAGGGAGCATGAAAAGGGGTATCAAAAAAGTACTCGTATTTCTTCTTCTTATTATTATTACCCAAGACCGCATGGAGTCAAAAATTCATCTGGGAGGTCCTTTTATCACATTCAAACTCCTTGCAGACACCACACTCTCAGGCAAGGCATTCCAATCATTTACAACACTGCATGAAAAAAACCTGCCTCTCACTCCCCTACTCACACCTTCTTTATACAATTTCCAGGGATGACCTCTGGTTCTCCCACGACCTCCCACTCTTTTCTGTAGAACTTCTTTAGCATTGATCCTATAACAACCCCTTACTAACTTGTAGGTCTCTATCATATCTCCCCTCTTCCTCCTGTACACCAGACTCCGCAAATTGCACCTCCTCAATCATTCCTCATACTCGACATTCCAGAGGTTAGAAACTACCTTAGTCAGTTGCCTTTGGACCATTTCCAATATCTCTTCATCCTTCTGAAAGCCGGGTGACCAAATCTGGGCACAATAGTCTATGTGTGTCATGTTGGAGGCTTAATGGATTTTTTACAACACTCAAAAGGAAATAAAATAGAATTTAATACTTCCTATATTTCGTCCTAGTCACTAGGACATCTACGGGGATTACAAAAACAATTAATGTAACATATACACAAATAACAAACAATACTAAGCCCAACCACATGGGTGACACTAAAGTCCTATCTAGGTAGAGCACCCTCTAAGGGCAGTAGTAGGTGGCCTGGAATGTAAGGTGGGAACTCTGGTGATGAGTGTTTCCCAAATCTTCGGAAGCTTAATGCAACCGTATTTATTGAGATTTGGTACTAAAACCAAAAAACCAAATCTCAATAAATACAGTTGCATTAAGCTTCCGAAGATTTGGGAAACACTCATCACCAGAGTTCCCACCTTATATTCCAGGCCACCTACTACTGCCCTTAGAGGGTGCTCTACCTAGATAGGACTTTAGTGTCACCCACATGGTTGGGCTTAGTATTGTTTGTTATTTGTGTATATGTTACATTAATTGTTTTTGTAATCCCCGTAGATGTCCCAGTGACTAGAACGAAATATAGGAAGTATTAAATTCTATTTTAATTCTTTTTGAGTGTTGTAAAAAATCCATTAAGCCTCCAACATGATGTCCTCACAGCACTTAAGCCTCTACACACGTAGTCTATGTGTGGCCTAATCAAAGCCTTATACAATGGAACAAGAATCTCCCTATCTCTACACATCAGTGTCCTCCGCATCATTCCCAGAAGCCTTTGTGTTGTCTTCACAATTTTGGGTATGTGTCCCCTAAATTTCAGATTCTTTTCCACTATCACCCCCAATCCTTATCCACTATCACCCCTATATATAAATATGAGGGTGATAGTGTTCTATAAACATTTTATGTGCTTAAGGATCAAACCTGTATAACTGAGAGGAGACCTCCACATAGCCTTTAAAGGAACGCAGAGAACCGACCAGGACTTCTGACCTAATGTCCAATCCTCACCTTCTCGTGGTGCACCCTGTTGGGTATCTACCTGGATACTGAACAAACGAGGATGCACTGGCAATTTGGGATTTAGCCGACCAAATTGTATTCTTATTGGCTTAAACCAATATACAAAATGATGGTACAACATGACAAAATTTCATGCCGGCTGGGGCATCGCCCGGTTATACAAGGCCCTTGTTGTTTTCGCCAGGGAACCAGGGCGAACAGCAAAAAGTCAGCTACTGAAACAAATCTGAAAACACACACCCAACTCAACTTGTTACGAAACAAGCACCACAGAACCTCGGATTTCGGACGCTTTTGCAACAATGATTACTAATCGTTTTGGGACCTGGAACATATGCAGTTTGATGAAAGAAGGTGCTCTTTTTAATGTGACGAATGTCTTATGACAGCATAAAATTGGACTGTGTGCTGTACAAGGGGGCGCGTTGGCCAGGCCATGGCTCGAGCTGCAATCAGGGGTACACACTATAACTATAGTGGTGACGACAGAGGATGAAGAGTCCTCGGAACTGCGTTTTTACTTAGTGATAAATTTTTGAGTAATGTTTTAGATTTTCAACCTGTGAACAATTGGCTGTGCACTATTAGAGTTAAGGGATATTTTCAAAATGTGTCTATTGTGAAAACTGTTATATGGCTATGGAAGAGAGCTCGGAGAAAGCTAAAGATTGTTTTTATGAAGTGCTTGAGGGTACTTGTGCTAATCTACTGTCTGATGACGTCAAGTTAGTGGTGGAAGATTTCAACGTGAAGCTGGGGAGAGAGAGTGCGTGGTGCCTTTTCGTGAGTAGTGAGAGCCTACACGAAGAGTGCAATGATAATGGGACCTGACTTGCGAGTTTCACTTCAGTCACGGGATGCTTTCTAAAGAGCACTATGTTCGCACACAAAGATGTCCACAAGCAGACCTGGAGATCGCCGGATGGTAGAACAGCTAAACAAATAGACCATGTACTAGTGTATTGGCGTCACCACAGCTCTATCTCGGACGTGAGGAGTTTCAGAGGAGCAGGCAGAGATAGCGACCACTACTGGTAGCCTGCAATTTCAAGCACAGAATCGTGGTTCAGAAGCTTTCGTGTCCTACCACACGACCTGCATGGGATTTCGACAAGTTGAAAACAGCAGAAGGCAAGCGGGCTTTCCAGTTGGAGCTGCAGAACCATTTTGAGGAGCTACAGGAGGAAGAGAGTGATCCGGATGGGATGCGGAACACCATCAAAAACATGGTTGTATCAGCTGCCTCGAAAACTGTGGGAAGAAGAAAGAGAAGAAGAAAGGCATGGTTTAATAGAGAGTGTGAAGAAGCTGTAGCAAAACAAAGGGAAACACTATTGAACTACCTAGCGGACAGCAGGAAGAAAGCTGCACATGAGAGGGTGAGAAGAGTGGTGAATACATGTCTACGCAGGGAAAAGCGAAAGTATCTTAATGAGAAGGTGGCCAGCATAGCGAGAAATAGAGTGACAAATAATGGGTAGGAAATGTATCGGACGATCAAAGCAATGCGAGGTACCCAGACACAAGCGGCAACCATAAGAGATGAGAGTGGAAATCTAACAAACCCCAACGACAACCTTCGCTCAATGGCATAGATATTTTGAGAACTTGCTGAACGTCAATGTTAGAACAGCAATACCGGAGAACCATACTTCTTACCAAACGGCTGAACCATATATTGAAGAGCCGATGCTTAGTGAGATTACTCATGCTGTCTGCATGCTGAAAAATAATAAGGCACCAGGAGTGGACTGCATTCTGGCGGAGCTTCTGAAAAATGGTGGGGACGTCCTGTTGGAGCAGTTGCACTGGCTCATCTTGTTACTCTGGCAAGAAGAACGGCTGCCGGACGAGTGGAAGAAGTGGCTGATCACCCCTGTATACAAGAAAGGATATAAGTCTCAATGCCGCAATTATAGGGGTATTTCACTGGTGACGACGGGCTACAAAGTGCTGTCTAACATCATGCTAATGCGCCTCAACACCATATGCAGAAGAGTGTCTTGGTGATTACCAGACGGGCTTCAGGAGGAACCGTTTCTACAATAGACCAGCTCTTCACGATGTGCAAAGTTTTTGAAAAAAAGTGCTGGGAATGTAACTGGGAAGTTCAGAATATTTTCATAGACTTTCCTAAAGCCTATGACTCAATTATATGCCTAAAAATGTGGCAGGTGTTAGAAGAGCTGGGAATTCCTCGAAATCTTCTAAAAATGGTGCAGTGTGTGGCTGGCTCGAGAGCAAGAGTGAAAGCAGAAGGTGACCTGTCGGACCCGTTTCAAGTACAGACTGGCGTGAAGCAGGGTGATGGGCTTTCTCTGATACTCTTCAATTTAGTGCTGGAGAAAGTAATTAGAAGTACACAGCAAGTGGTGCGTGGAGTTGATATTGGGGTGGAAGTCAGGATTCTTGGCTACGCAGACGACCTGAACGTCATGGCGCATCAACGGGACAATGCAGTGGCACTGGTTACTGCCATTGAGGAAGCTGCAGAAGACGTTGGCCTGAAGATAAACACCGAGAAGATGAAGCACCTTGCTGCTCAAGATCTAGAAGGAGCTGCTCAGTTTGAGAGGGTGACGGGATTTAGGTACCTGGGGTCTATCGTGACTGAAGACAACAAAGTTGAAGCTGATGTCCAGAGTCGGGTGAATGCTGCGAATGCAGCCTACTACCAAGTGCGTCCCTTTTTGCCTCGCATATACTGTCTTGGACTACAAAGGGGAGACTATACAAGACTCTGATTAGACCTGTTCTCCTCTACAGTGCTGAAGCGTGGATTCTCATGGGAGGCAAGCCATGTTAATGGCAGGTAGAGTATTGTTCTCAAATACTCTACCTGAGAGTATTTGAGAACAAGATGTTACGACGTGTCTATGGAGGGTGTCATGGCAGACGGAGTCTGGAGGAAGCGGTCTAATGCTGCCATACACGCTTTGCACAACTCGGCAGATGTCTTGATGGAGCTGCGAGCCCGGCGTCTTCAGTGGCTGGGGAACCTGCACCGTATGGGCCCTGAAAGGACTATGAGAGGCCGGACCCTGATCAGGGAGGCCGAGAAGGAGATGGGCAGATCAGCAGGACCTGCAGGTTGTCAGGCTGGAGACCGAAACATGGTGGATAGTCGCAGAGGACGACCGTGCCCAGTGGCGTCATGTGGTGCTTGAGGCCAGAAGTCCCCCAGGGCTGACAGCACCTAGATAAGTTAACTATCTGTAGTTGTAGATAAATTTCATCGCCTAGCGAGAGACCACCACCCTGCTTATTAGACCTTAAGACTTGAAAAAATTCCATATTTGATTTTTAGAACAGAGTTTCCAGAACTCTATAAAAATAAAAATAAAAAGATATTAAAAAATTAATTTAAAAATAGAAAAAACAAACAAACAAAAAACCTTACTCCGCTCAGGGTACTAATGTGCTATAGGCTTATAACCTTTCATGAGTGAGAATCACATAATTAAAAAAAAAAAAAAATTGGCAGGTAAGATGACGAATATGGAAATAGCCAACAGAATTAGCTAAAGCTGGTATGGCAAGAAGTCAACTAAATGAATTTACATGGAATAAGAGAAAAATTAGTCAAAATACTAAACTTCTGCATACAAGACAGCGTTCAAACCAATTATGACTTAATGAATTTAAAACACTTGATCAAAGTCTGGAGACCACAGATAGGACAGTATGAGAAATATTAGAGGAGAGAACAAATGGCAATTAATGGTAGAATCATATTAAAATGAGAATATTAGAAAGGAACTTGACATTGTTAGCATTCAGGAATGTGTCAGCAGAGCTAATCTAAGATGATATGGTTACTTAAACACACAGTACAAAGGTTATCAAAATAAGTGTTTTTTGCCAGGATAGTAAAAAAAAGACCTAGAGGAAGATCAGAATATACATGGAGTTACATAGCAAAAAGTGCCTTAGAAGATCAAAATATACAGGATCTGAAAATGGAGTTTTCTGCTAGGAGTATTAGGAATAAAGGGAATGAGTTTATGGTAATGACTGACTCTGTCTCTCCAAAGATTGTTAGTATCAGTGAAACTCAGCTAACTGAGAAGAATGTTCTGACAGGGATAGAAATCCAAGGTATAGTATTTCAGAAGGTAAAGAATCAGAGTGGAAATGACACAAATGGGTTTGAGAATATATGGTGCAAGACAGATGTTTATAGGAGAAATATTTATTGAGATGTTGCTAGAGATCAGGAAATGATTAGACAAATTAGTCTGCAAATGCAAAGCGGGTGTTCGTTATGGGGAATTTTAACCACTGTAACACAAACTGGACAGAGTAAGCAGTATACCATGCTATGGGAACTGAATTTGGGACTTTTTGAGGGACAAGTGTGTTAGGCAGCATGGTTGAGGAAACATGAGGATCAAGAAACACACGTATAACCACAGTGATTAATTTTAATACGTAAATATTTCATCCCAAGTATCTTGGGACATCATCAGCACAATAATTCAAATACTAGGAATAAGATACAATTAGGGCACATGATTACGATGGAATCTCAATGTGTGCAATAACGTGTTATAGAAGTAAATTAAAATATAACTGGAAAAAAAAAAAAAATATATATATATATATACAGGGTGTTCGGGATAAATTTGACATATTTATAATTAATTATATTTTTCCGTAAGTTACATGTATTAACACACACTTCTCTTCATTTAAAAGTTTGGACCCTTCTTCATTCATATACAAGATGTCAGAAAGGATGGATAGCTGGAACCCACCTGAATCATGGAAGAGAATAACTTGTATCATGATGATTCGTGCCCGCCATCAAAATAAGGATATTACGACTGCCGCCCAATGCTCCCTGAATACAGTAAAAACAATCAGGCATGAACTAGAGACTTGCAATGGTGACTACGAGGATGTAGCAAGAAGAAAGATCCCTAGCAGACGATCTGATTGCGTTCGTACAGCAGAATTCCTCGCAAATCTGCAGGAACAGGTGTTGAAGAACCCTGGCATTGGAATTCGGGCTTTGTTCGTGGAGTTGCTAACTGTAGTCAAGCCCTGGATAACAAGGGTAGCCAATGGTAGGCCGTATGTATGGCAGCAGGATTCGGCCCCTTGCCACACCTCTGGGAAAAGTCAAAAATGGTTGTCTGAAAATTTCTACGACTTCACCAGTCCAAATGTTTGGCCTCCAAACTCCCCAGACCTTAACCCCATGGATTATTTTGTATGGGGCGCAGTTGAAAAAGACACCAATCGCACTTCCAGTAATACAAAAGCCCAGTTAATGGATAAAATTAAAACAGTTTTTGCGGCCCTTCCCAGGGAGACTGTAGCATCAGCTTGTTCGAGGTTCCGAAGCAGAATTGAAGCTGTGATCGATGCTAATGGTGGTTATTTTGAGTAAATCTTGTTGATAGTATTGTAATTAACTCTGCCTGTAATGTTTTTTTGTTTTGTCAATTCATTAAATTTAATAGATACAAAGAAGATTTTCTTTTTCCTTACGAAACTGTCATATATATATATATATATATATATATATATATATATATATATATATATATATAAGAGACTATTTTACACAATTTTGTGCCAATTTCCGATACTTTAGGAATAGCAAGAATGTCGTTGCAGTTTAAATTGGGTCTGTGTAGTAGGGCTTCAGTACTTTCTTTATATATGTAGTGATGATGTCCCAAGATACTTGGGATGAAATATTTATGTATTAAAACTAATCACTGTGGTTATACGTGTGTCTTTAGTGATGAATTCACCACAGTTTCAGTATATATATATATATATATATATATATATATATATATATATATATATATAAAAAATGAGGATCAAGAGTTTTGGACTTAGTCATAGCATAAGAAGATCTGACTGTGGTTGGGTTGTCATACTTGCCAATGTGAATTGGAGAGAGTGACCATGCAGTTCTGACTTGGAGGCTGACTAGGCATATGGAAAAATCAAGGCAGAAGAAACTCATGTGGAATTACAAGCCAGCCAACTATCATAGACCTGAAAACCAGCTTACAGTAGTACAATGGATGAAATTGAAGACAGAGGGTTCATTAGTGCATGGGAAATACTTAAGAAAAAATTGTTGATAGCAATGACAGATTGTATACCTTGGGTGAAGAAGATAAAAGCAATATGGAGTCAAATGGATGACAAGAGAAATAAAAGAGGAATTGCAGATGAAAAAGACATTATGAAAGAGATATATAAAGAGGGAAATGGAGAACAATTGCATGAGGAACAGGACTCAGGCTAGGAAAATATCCAAGGAGATATATATATATATATATATAAATATCCAATGCAATCCAAGGAGAATACCAAGGAATATTTCCCTATGTGGGCAGCACAAGAAAAAAGGACTGTGGATAGATTATTCTGCTGGATGGATATGTGACTCAGGTGACCAAGATAATGACATAGTTGCAATGTTCAATCATTACTTTATTAGAATGTTCCATTCCTAGCAGGAAAAGGAGTGGTGAAACATTAAAAGTGAATGAAGAGGATGTCTTCCAAATAATGAGTATACTAGATGTCAGTAAGGTAGGGAAACTAGATGGAATTATACCACTTGTTTTAAGGAAATCAGCGGAACTGATTGTGCTATTAACTTGACTGTTTAATGAAAGTCTTGCAATGGATGAGGTTCCTAAAGAGTGTAAGGAAGGTAAGATATGGATGAGGATCATGGAAGAATAGAGGTATCAAACTATAAGCCAGTTTTTATTTCCCCTGTGGTTGTTAAGATTTTAGTGAAATTGATAAGAACTCATATAAAGAATTTGGCAGAAGAGGACCGTATTATTTATGCAGGCTATCATGGAGATGTTACGGTAATGATTTTGTTAATAATCTGGTTGCCTTAACAAGAACAGCAAATGAGGGTGACATACAGTGTCCTTTTTTTTTTTTTTTTTTGCAAAGGCATTTGATAGGGTGCCACATGACAAGCTGGTTTTAAAGTTGCAATATGGGTTTAGATATCACGCTAGTGTATTGGATTGAGAACTATCCTTCTGATAGATAGCAGAGAATTGTATGGGAGGGAGGGAGCAGCATCAGGAAGTAGAAAAGTTACAACTGGAGTTCCACAGGTTTAATATTGGGACCATTACTGTTCAATCTTTATGCCATTGATATTCAGTTGTTTGCAGATGATGTGAACCTTGGGATGGCTTTGGTAATAGTGCTGATATTCAGACCCTTCAAGCAGACTTAAGCTGGAAAAGTGGGCAAATAAATAGGGATGTCAGTTTAATGCAATGAAAGATTTTGAAATTTGAGCTCCACATACTCACTTGGTGAAGTTATACTGGAAGAAGTGGAGCAAGCAAGGGATTTGAGGTGACTGTATTTAGAAATTTGAAGTTCAGAGAACACTGATCACAAGAGATAAAAGGGTTATAGTTCCACTGTATAAAGCTTTGATCCGACCACATTGGGATTTCTGTACTCAGATCTGGTCACTGAGATTTGAAGGGAATGAAGTAACCTTGGAGAGGATCTAGAAGATAAGAAAAATTATATCAAGACTGTATGATCTTGATTATGAAGATAGACAGGGTCATGCAGAGTTTAGTGGATAGAAGACAAAGATGGGATATGATTGAGATATTTAAGCTGTTGAAGGGTTATTATCAGATTAACACTAAGGAGAGTTTCATATGGTGAAATGAAGGGAAGGAATAAGGACAAGTGACCAATCATAGAAGTTACAAAAGGAAATAGCGATTAAAAGGATAAGAAATAAGTTTTTTGTATGGAAAGTGGTATAAATATGGAATGCATTGCTTGAGAGTGTTAAAAGTTCAAAGTAGTTTAAGGGACAGGATAGATTTTGCCTAGTGTTGACCTCCCATGAGTCTTATGACTTCAGGGAGCTCAGAAAAATAATAATTTATATATCTCAATGATATCCCATCTCCTTCTATTCACAAGGCTCTGCAAGTTTCATTTCCTTAACCTGTCCTCATCTTCCACATTCCATAGACCTCACACCAATTTAGTGAACAAGAGAGCCATAACCTCTTTGCCTCTACATGTAATGTTCTCATAATCATTGCCATAATCTATTGTAATGCTCTTACAATTTTTGCAATATGACTTCTAATTTTCACATCAAACTTTTTAAACTTCTGTCCACCATCACTATTAAATCTCTCATACTTTATACTGTGTAAAAATATTGAACTAACATTTCCAGTATTTTTCTCATATAGTCAGTATATATTCACATCTGCTTAATTTCCTATAACTCTCCCCAATTTTGTATCATCTGCAAATAACTGTCTATCCCACTATACTGTCTGCAAATAACTGTCACTTCATGGACAAACTTTGCTTACACTTGGATAAAGGATGAGACCAACAACATAATTTCTCGGCATCTTTAATTTATATTTTAAACTGTCTATCCCCATTTCAATCTCCCTCGATATCGGTTCCACATAAGTTAAACAATAATTATTGCTCTAAAACAGACATGAGCTTTTGTAGTTCCTTCAGTTCCGAAGATGCCCTTTTGGTGGAAAGATCTAGGCTCTAATCATGTTTAGGACACAAAGAACCTTTATAACCGAAGGTGAGCTGGTTTCATATGGAGATGGCTGAGTTTTTCTCCTGGAAACTCAGGTTTTCCATCTACAAAAAAGGCAAACCAGACATTAGAATAAAAACAAACAATTAACAGTATACCTGTTAAGTAATGTGATTGATTTTTTACAGGACAGCCCTTTGAATAAAAGTACCAAATGTGTTTATAGTTTTGACTGCTAAAGTGTGTTGTAATCGCAGGTATAACTTTTGAGTCAGGTGACAACCACTGAAGTAATGGTGTGTGAATGAAGCATGTCAGAAGTTGTGTCACAGAGCAAAGTGCTGTGATAAAATTTTACTGCAAATTAGAAAAATCTGCTACAGAAGTGTACCAAGACCTAAAAAATGTTTACAGCGATGACTGTATGAGCCACACACACAGGCTGGTTTTCAATGTTTAAAGAGCGGAGGGAGTCCCTAGAAGATGAACCATGCTGCAGACAGCCAGTTTCTGCACGAACGAATGAAAATGTGGTGAAAGCAAGGGAAATTTTCCATGAGGTGAATAACTGCTAAGCTACTTGCTGTACAGCTTGGTGTCAGTAGGGAAATGGATAGATTAATCTTAGAAAGAGATTTGCACAAGAGGAAGATTTGCTTGAGGTTTGTACTGCATACATTGACACACGATCAGAGAGAGAGCACCGGATTGTATGCTGAAAAACTTTCTCCATGCAGCTGAACAAAATCATGATGTGTTGCAAGTTGTCACTGGTGATGAAAGTTAGCATTTTCAGTTTGATCCTAAACAAAACAGCAGAGCATGAAATAGTGTAGAATGTCTTCTCTTCGGCAGAAGAAAGGTTGCAAAAACCACATGTCAAGACAATGGTCATTGTTTTTTTTTTCAATGCTGCTGGAATTATCTAACATGAATTTGTTCCTGAGGGCACCACAATGAATGGTCAGTATTATTTAGGAGTAATGCAATGTGTCAGGAAAGAACTGTTCCACAACAACAATTGGTTTCCTTAGCATGATAACATGCCTGCACACTGTGCACTGTTCTGTGAAGCAGTTTCTGGATTCAAAGTTAATCAGTGTGATCGATATTCCCCCTTCTGGTATAGCAACATGTAATCATACCTTCAGTTAGCCAACCTTTCAATTATTTTGACTTGCAGTTGTTCTCCCATGGTGGTTAGATAACTAAGAGATCATTATATATTGTCTCTCTCTTTGTTGTACTGAAATAAATTCCTACAACTCAAACTCCCCTTAATAAACTCATACTAACCTTCATAGATAATATACTGTTATCACACCACACTAATTTTAATATCTAGTCTTCACTAACTTGGAAGTTTTTCCCTTTGTCATGATGTACATTACGCTTGACAAGAAACTATATTCTTGTCAAGTACAAGAATATATTTTTTGTTTACACATGGGTAAGCCTTACCCAAGCATATGCAAAGTTTGAGCATGAAGTATCTCCTTGATTAGTCCAATTGTATATAGATGCCATCAACTGCAATAATATCCCATACAAAGCACACTTCCTTTTGAACATATTCCAATAGTCTTTAAGTTAACTAATTTGCTATTTAGCATTTCTGAAATAACAAGACATTGCAGTTAATTTCATTTTGATTTTTCTGTACATGCAAGAAAAGTCTTGTTGCAAATAAGAAATTGTGCTTTCAATGATTACAAACCATGTTAACCATTTAAAAATGATGCCACCAGATGAGCAAAATATTTTGCACCACCACCATAACTATAAATTTTTATACCTGGTTGAATTTCAGTCAGTTAAAATAAGACCACAGTGCTGGATTTCTTCACATTTCCTACATCCAATGTCAAACATTGCCTCATCCATCCATAAACAGCTCTTTAACAAAATCAGAAAGAAAAAAAAAACATACCTGGTTGAATCTACAGAATTACAATATATTATTATTACGGGACATCTCCAAGGACCCAGCACAGGAGGTCCCTCTACCCCACTATTTAATCTTCTAACTACAACCATCAAGGCCATCTACCACCCACTACAACAAGTTAATGCCTGTAAATAGCGTATGTTCTCATGGCCGATTTGCCTATATACGGGATGAAAAACCCAAGTTATATATTTCAGCCAAGACACTTCAGCTGTTGTGTGTATATATATCAGAAACCTAATCGTGCATACTAAAAACAAGTACTCCTAACTCCAGGGAGTCCAAAGACTCATCGAGAGAGAGTGTGCCAACAACATCGAACGATTGAACCCTTCCAACTACTAACCGCGTTCAAACTTGCTTAACTTTTTGCATGAGCCATTAGTAGCAGAGGCTCTACCAATCGGACAACGGCAGATTATGGCATGAAGCAGAATGGTCTCCCACGATAGGTCCTGTAACCTGGTGGAAGTATGATGTAACAACAATATTCAAGCTGGAACAAAAAATAAATCGTCTCACTAAATATTTCATATACTTCGCTTTTGATGTGTCATCCTCATATTAAAATGCCAATGACAGTTACTCGAGGCACCATTACATTATCTTATTTATATCCATAAGGACACACCACCTACACAAATAAACGTTTTGCCCCTATCAATTATGTATTAAAATGATCATTCTTGGAAACTGCGTCAAGTAAGAGTGAGACATTACTTCTTTACACGATGCTTGGTGAGCAGAATACATGGTTGGATGAAATGGTTATTTAGTGTATAGACATGGATTCAATTTAAGACGAGGAATGATAAATATTATTGCTATTGGATTGCATCTTACTACTGCCTCCCTCGATAAATCTTCACTCTTGGCGGTGTTTGTATAATATAATCATACTGACCATCAATATTTCAGGCTAATCTTTCTTCCGTTCTTCCAATTTAACTAGGGAATGAGTACTCGTACTTTTAGTTACGCGCCCTAGTGGCATAACCTGATATATTACAAAAGATGATTCTTTCAGCTATTATTTGTCAACATATTTACATTATAATTAACAAGAAAGAATTAATTATTTTAATATCGATATATTTTGATTTTGATTGAATAAGTGCATTTATAGAGAGTATGGACTTCCTAAACTGTATCTTAACTTTTTTTCCCATCATGCCCTTGGCAGGCGGGAAATTTTGTTCTCGCCTTTGGCGGCATTTCAGTCAAGTGTATTATTGCGGTTCTGAAGCTGGAGGTATTAGCCTTTTAACTATAGATATTTATACATTTGCCATATTTATTTAGTCAAACTAGGTATATTTTACAAATATAAGGAATGGAAACAAACTTTGGAACTACGTTGAGTGTACCAGTAACTCCAAAACGGAGAAAAAGAGATGAAAATTTGCCATGCAGCCCACCAATTAAAGATCCTATGTATCCTTGGAATTGGAGTGAAGGTGCAAGCATGATTCAGTTAAGTCCTGGAAGTTCTTGTGGTTCCCCAGATAGGTTTCTTTCAAAAGAATCCAAAGATGCAATTCGAAGAGGAAGGCCAAGGCTTGATGCTATTACAAGCTTGATTTCTGAAGGTAGAACTTCGATGAGTTCAATTAAATGCCAGTGGTGTAAACGTGTTTTTCCTAGAGAAAAATCACTTCAGGCACACTTGCGAACACACACTGGTAGGTATGAATTACGTCATTGATAAATTATATCTGTAAATGTTTTAATATTTACTGATATTTTAATTAAAGATTTAGTAAATACTGAAACGTGCCTGTCATAAAATGGTTTGGTGGTCAACAAAAACTTGCTATTTACATAAACTGGATATTTAAAATACATAACACCAACAGTGTCCTTTAATATAAAATGTAAATTAAAGACGAACAATTAGCGAATTTTATTAGTGATTTCTGCTTGTTTAAATTTAGAGGAGAAATATGATACTTAATGGAAGAAATTTAAGATGTGTAAATTATTCAGATATAAGCTTTTACGGAAGTTATGTTTAAATTGTTCATTCATTGGTGATGTTTTATTAAATGTTACTCTAGGTCTGCATAACTTGTTACTTTCTCAGTAAACATCACTAATTAATCTTAGTATAGGCGATATGCATTACCCAGAATTAATGGAATTATGTTTTCATCTTAGCCTATACTTGGATATGTAAGCGCTACAGATTTGCATCTTCAAAAATAATTTTTAAGCTTTTTATTTATTTCTGAAAGATAGCAGCATGCAACTCATCTTGAAATAATTTTTTTTTTATGACATAGCTTATAGATTCTCTAATTGATAATTTTAAAAAAAATTCATTGTAATACTTAGCATGTTGTTTTCAAGTAAGTACTGTTGAGAGTGAGAATATTATTGTCAATGAAGGTCGAACACACTAAGTTACTTTGGGCTTTATTGAATCAATGATAAATATATTGGTAACCAAGCATTCTGAATTCAATAAATTTGAGTTATAGGGTATCTGAACAAAACTGTTACATAACTCTTACTGATCCTGCACCTCCATTATGCATCCTTTCGACGAGTATTAGGACATATATGGCAAGATTCCAATACTGTCATTCTTGCAGTAAGCCAGCAAAGACCTCAAATAGAAAAAAAATTCAGAAAAGTTGGTCAGGTGAGGTGTATTGCACATGACTAAGACATCCATCCTTGCCTATGTTTGCTACTCTTGCTTTATGGATCAGCTAATGAACACAGGAAGAGGAAGTCCAAGAAAAATAGTTTCGATAATACTTAAGCAAAATGCTTTTTGAAGATGACTCAAGTACCCTCGGACATTTGTCACAAATAGAGTAACTTGGCTTGCCTTCATTTAATAGGTCATTATAGACATGAGAAATACTGATATGCTAATATTTCCTTGTTCATATCTAAATAAACTATGATGTTGAAAATAAATACTATATTTTGTTCTTTTCCTGCTGCTTTTCTGCATGCTTTGTAAATTATTGATCCAGCTTTAGAATAATCTTGCATATGTTTGGGAATAAGAAAATAAGAAAATATTCTTTAAGTATCTAGTTTTACTATGGATCATTCTGTATCTTTTCCTGTTTCTGTACAGCAATGAAATGATTTTTTTTTACTATGAAATTTGTTTTCTTATGAAAAAAATAAACCTTTAACGAGTTAGTTCAGCCTTTTTTCTTATAGTGATATTGCTTTTTTCATGCAGATGCTGCTGGTTTTTAGTAGATATTTAGTAGATATTGAACTGATATTTAAGTGTACTGCAGTATTAAATTAGGAATATTGAGTTGGTAAACAGCCATTTGTGGAGCTTAACAGAGAAAGGGGTTTTTTTTTTTGTGGAAAGTTTATAAATTAGGCTATAACAAATGTAGATATCTTATCTACATTTTCACTGGGCTGAATGTGGATCTACTAAGGGACATAGGAAAGTAATATGAAGGTGCCAATTTCCTTTTTTTCCTCTCCACTTTGAAAATTTTTAGAATGGTTTCTCTTTTAGTGAATATGGACAGTGTGAATAGCTTAAAAATGCAATGTTATGGGTGGATATTTGGTAAATAAAAGCATAAATTTAAAGAAATAAAAATGTGAGTTGATATAGAACCAATTC
Source organism: Typopeltis vanoorti (assembly GCF_054136105.1). Taxonomy (NCBI): domain Eukaryota; kingdom Metazoa; phylum Arthropoda; class Arachnida; order Uropygi; family Thelyphonidae; genus Typopeltis; species Typopeltis vanoorti. The sequence continues at coordinate 57,564,583 of NC_143568.1, read as the reverse complement.
ATGTCATCTAATATTAGTAATAAAGAGGATTATTATGGAGTAGTATAATTTTCCCCAGGTATGTTGTTCAATAGTTGGCATTGCTGCTAATTATCATGGTTTAGTGTGTTTTGAACATCAGGTAATTAACTAGTAAGAGATGTTAGGTATATTATTGAAAAATTTGGAGTGGCAGATATGGGTAGTCTGTGTGAATATTTAAAGAGAAATAGTGATTTGATATTATGTAATCAGTACCAGTGGACATGTTAATATTGTTTTTGTTGTATGTATGAGAAGAAATTATGTAGGGAGTGAAAATCATCCTATTCTTGAGAATTTAGCAAGATATTATTGTTACTATTGTGGTGCCAGCATATGGCTTAGCTTTGATATTTGGGTGTTTTTTTTTTTTCAGGCACTCCAGTTTTTCACTCAAAAACATATGGTCTAGCACATTTTTTTTTAAGTTTGAGAGTTAATACATCAGCACTCATGATGGACTTGAGTCTCCTGGTGGATGGCAGAAATATTTACTCAATTTTACAAAAAGAAAATTATTAATGCTCATTCATATTAAACTTAATTGATTCTATGTTTGACACAATTTAAAAGCAGAGATATGGTCTATTAGAAGAATCATTTACATTAAAAAGATGAATTTTCCTTTTTTTTATTATTATTCCTGATACCTCCAAGGAGTCCAAAGACTCATCGTGAGAGGACAACTACAACTGTTTCAACCACTACACCAGACCTCTACTACAAATCATCTCCAATCAACGCCATCTACCGTCCACCGCCACCACAACTAGTATTTTTTGTCTGTAAATTGCGTGTGTACTGAAGGGCCGATTTGTCTGTATATTAATAATAGTTTTGTTAGTAAACATTTTTCTGCATGTTTAACTACTTTTTTTTTTTTTACAGGTGAACGACCTTACATATGTGATTTTCCTGACTGTGGTAAAGCTTTTGCACAGAGTGGCCAATTAAAGACTCATCAGAGGCTTCATACAGGAGAAAAACCATTTGCATGTTCAGCTGCAGGTAATAATTATATAACCTATTAACCCAGTAAATTACATAACGTATTTTGTATGTTTATATGCTTAATATTAATTTACACAAGTAAATATTAATGTTTAAGGGGGGGGGGATAAAATTGAGGAGCACACTGCATCTGAATTGTCAAATTATTCAAATTATTTTGAATTATATCAAATTATATTTTGAATCTGAAAGTGTGGATCCATGAGTAGCTAGAGTCAGATGGAACAAAAAGATATAAAGGAAGAGTGGATGATGGGAGAAGCAGTAATTGGTATAAAAAGAAAGAAGTTTATCACATTTTATTTTTCCCCGAGTCAGATTTTGTAAAGGGGAAAAGTATGCTTTGGATATAGTTGGATATGAAAAATCGTACAGGCTTGGAGAACTGTCAGAAATTTCTTACTCCACATATTTGTAAATATAAAATGAACATAGCATCGCAGGATGAATTTTTTTGGAAATACTGAAAAATGGGTTTTGAATTGCAGCTAAGGTTAGGATGTTGTTAATGTTGTTAAAGAGATGTTGTTAATATTATCATCATCATCATATTCCTGCCATGTACCCTCAAGGGGTGTACAGGATACGATAGTACTACATGAAAAAATTACATCATTACTAACTTCCTATCTACAATTTTCCTCCAAATCAGTCTGTTAATATTAGAGATTTTAATATGTTGGATATTATCATAATATTAATCCTACCAGCTGCACCATTGTTTAAATATAGGATTTTTATTTATTTTACTTAATCTCTTTTTCTAATAATTATTATTTTTTATTTATTTCCGAGTGTACCTATATATTATATGCACAAGGGTTCACTCCGATTGGTGCAATGACCTCTTTTTTACTATTTCTTTCAGAATCCAAAAATCACTGACTCAAGACCAAAATACAAAATAAATACATTTAATATAACCAAAACAATATATATACACTTCAAACAATATTACATAACTAACTACAAATTTAATTGGATCAAAGGCCTTTTTAAAAATAAACTTACACTTAAGACTGGACTAAACACTTCGTTTTCACAATGACAAAATGTTCATAGCCAGTTTCTCTCTGTGTCAAGGCCCTTTTTCGAAGATATATGACTTTATTCTTCATTTTCACAGAATCCTTTCTCATCACTCATGTAGCACACATTAATTCTTCCTGATTCAATTCTGTCTCCTTTTTAGTAGAAATGATAGTTTGATCCGGCATCCTTAATACAGATGAAACTTCCTAATCAGAGTCTCGAACATTCCTTTAGAACGTAAATAACAATTTCTTCTTTTATTCACTAATGCTTATTGACAGTCTTAACTCTATCAATAGTATATTCCAAAAAAGGAATCATGGAACTTTAAAAGAATTCACAGTTCTACGATCCCCTTTTTGGAATCTACTACTAATCTTCTAATTAGCGTTTCCTCCAATATTCTTTTTAAAATACCTGTAGCAATATTTCCATTTTATTTATCAATACTTATTCCCTTTAAACTTCATAGTTCCATGATTCCTTTTTTGGAATGTACTATTGATTTTCCTCCGACTGTCACATAAAAAAAACAAAATTCCTCCGAATCTAAATATCTGCCAGCTTGTGTTCTAATTTTCTCTCCGAACACTCCGCTTGTTTACTCCCGTATGCTGTTCTTGTCAGCTGTCAATCACACATCAAACTTCTCAAGCGAAAAACTAAATACAATGGCTGACACGGTGTCTCCGTTAGCGACATGAGAATGTCTTTAAATAGCACAAACACTTAATAATTCTAAACTACAATAAAATTCCTTTAAAGTAACACAACTATTCAAATCTGGTAAGTACATCAATTTTTTTTTTTTTTTTTTTTTTTTTTTTTTTTTTTTTTTTTTACATTTCATTTTGACAAAACAATTTCAATAACTGGCACATTGCAAGTGCCGACAATGCGTGTTATGAAACTAAAACTAATAAACAATACGTAAAATATTCAGAATTTTAAATTATGATTATTTTTACATTGTTATCATAGGCATAATTACATGAGCAGTCTGTATTTATGGTGGCGACGAATGTGTTGGATAAGGGATCATACATACATAGTGATATTCTTGGTGTTGGCAAAGGCATTTATTAGAGTACTTTGTGATAGGTGGTGTATAAGCTGCACAGCAGGTGGAATGGATAATTGATTGGTTATATAGGTTAGGGATTCATTCTTTTAATGATACCAGCAAGTTGTATATGATGGAGCATTGTTTCAAAAAAAGTTACCAGTGTTGTCTCCCAGGAATCTGTTCTTGGGTCACTCACTATTCAACTTATTTAGTGATGTTTCATGTTGATTGACTGGAGATTTTCAGTTGTTTCTTGATGACAAAGGTAGGTAAAATTATAAGGAGCATTTCAGATTATAATTCCCTTCAGGAAGATCTGAATAGATTTTTAGCTTGAACAAATGAATTGGGTTATAGTTTTAATATTAATAATTGCTTTGGAGTGCAGAAGATATAAGGCTATGTATATACTGTATTGATGAAACTGTACCTCAGGAAGTGTCGATGAGACTTGAGATCTGGTGATAGCTGACAATTGGCTGAAGTTTAGAGGGTACACTGCAAGTGGTGCAAAAAACTGCACATTATATCTGCTATAAGGAGTACATTGATAAATATAAGGCAGTGGCTGTACCACTATATAAAGCATTGGTCAGCCACACATTGACTATTTTGCTCAGATTTAGTCACCTGATTTTCATTGTGATGTGGAAACATTCAAGAAGATCCAGAGATGGTGACAAAGGCTTGTCATCATCTCTGGATTGAAATTGCAAAGTTTGATTGATAGGAGTAAAGAGGTGATATAGTATTTGTAAAGCAGCTTTATTGGATTATTACAGAGGCTATTATATAAAGATCTAATAGAATTCACCTAATAGTTTGTAGTAAATTGTTTTATATTTAATCACAGTTTTTACAGCTTTTAGTAATACATTCCATGTGTTGCCTTCTATTGAAATATACTGTCATTGATGGTGCTTCAGAGAGAGAGAGCATTACAAATCTGAGATTGCTTTGAGTCAGCATCTTCGGTGAATCTGCATTTGTTTACCAAAAATATGGGTGACAGTCATTTTAAGGCCACCTTTAAGCCCATCTGCTGTAAACTGTTTTAAACCCAAATCTAGCTAGTGCCCTAGCACATGAGTTCTTTGTCTGTTGCAATTTTGAACTGTTTCCAGTTTTTTTTTTAATGTGAAATCCATCCATGAAATATTACAAACCTACGGTGTGCCAAAAGAGATCTTCAGAAAACCTGCTCTAGAGACTAAACAGTGAAACTTTTCACTGTTAGTAATGAGCTTTAATATGCATAGTAGTAATGAGCAACAAAATTCATCTAGCAACTTTAATACATTCTCAAATATTCATGCCCAAGGTGAGATTTGAACCCATAGCCTGTTTTTGGAGAGTGAGTACTCTGTCATCAAAGCAGGCCAGCATTATTGTTAATGCTCCTGTCTTGCACAATTTTTATATTTTTATTTTTTTTAATGTTCCAATAACAGTTATTTGAAATTAAAATAGAAGCTTAATAAATTACATTGTTTTTGGTGTTATACCATTTAAATAATTAAAATGCAGTAGATGAAAGATATTGTATCATATGATTTATTTATTCGTATGGAATTTCTTCCCTTTTTCTCCTTCGCCCCTATTGGGGCGAGTTGAGCCCCCTCATGGGGGGGGTTAAGTATTTATGGCTGTAGATCCGTGTGTGTTCACGGGGCTGGTTTGCCTGCTTGCAGGATGAAAAACGCCAGATAAACTGGTGGAAAAAAACCTACTGCCCGTGCCCAAGACTGGCTAACTTGGCTATGGCTGAGGAAGATCCTCAAATTTCTCACGTCTTCGATGGGAATCGAACCTGGGACACTCCTTCCCCAGTCATATGGTTGTGAAGCGCACAGCCACTAGGCTAACCGTGTGGACTATCATGTGATTAATACACCATAATGGAAGCAATCTTTTAACAGGGAATGTATAATGTGGAATAATTATGTGTATAATATTAACCCGGCCTGGTTGGCAGAGTGGTTAGCGTATCCACTCTCCAGCCAAAAGGCTGCAGGTTCAAATCCCACCGAAAAACGCCAGATAAACTGGTGGAAAAAAACCTACTGCCCGTGCCCAAGACTGGCTAACTTGGCTATGGCTGAGGAAGATCCTCAAATTTCTCACGTCTTCGATGGGAATCGAACCTGGGACACTCCTTCCCCAGTCATATGGTTGTGAAGCGCACAGCCACTAGGCTAACCGTGTGGACTATCATGTGATTAATACACCATAATGGAAGCAATCTTTTAACAGGGAATGTATAATGTGGAATAATTATGTGTATAATATTAACCCGGCCTGGTTGGCAGAGTGGTTAGCGTATCCACTCTCCAGCCAAAAGGCTGCAGGTTCAAATCCCACCGTGGGTATGGATGTTTGTGATTGTCTGTGGAAATGCTAGTGGTGGGTGGTAGATGGCATTGGTGTATTTGGTGGAGACAAGAGCTGTAGAATAGATGCCCTCCCTCAATGAGTCTTTGGACTCCCTAGAGGTGTCATGTAATAATGATAATAATTAAGGATTTAAAGATGAATTGCAAAAAAAAAAGGGGGGGGATTTATGGAACTAGCGGTTCTGTTAAGACTAAACTGGCACTAGCTGTAACCCAGAAAATAAATTTTTTTTTTTTCTTGTTAGGCAGAATTTGTTTTAAATAGATATATTTAATATAAATTTTAGTTATTTGTAATTTGTTAACCCTATAATATACAGTGTAGATTGCATATTGAAGCAGTTTCTTGGAGTGCTAATCTATAAAAACTTAATCATGTTTTCATAAAAGCTTAAATTTTTCTCCAGGTTGCAAAAGTCGTTTCACACATGCAAATAGGCATTGTCCAGAACATCCAAGAGCTGCACTTCTGAGGGATGACAATGGTCCTCTAGATATTTCCCTATCAAATAATGAGAATAAAAGTGAAGCTGTTGTTGGCTGGTTACAAAAGTAAGTATGAATATGTATTTGGACATTTTGAATTAATATCCTTTATCAGGTATAACCTCTAATTATCATTTTGTGCAGATGCAGTACTAATATAGCAATGAATTGTTTTTCACCTTATCACAATAAATGTCTCCTCAACATTCAGACAACACAGTTTTCTGAATGATGACATTCTGATACTCAACTTTTGAGAGAAACTTGTGACATGAAATTAAGAATTATCAACACATTAGCACAGGAAAAGTATATTTAATATATTGCCAGATATTTCAGTTTGAAAATAACAAACTATCATCAGTGGCTTGACAGGAAACAGTCTTTTACAAGGTAGAATACAAACAATTGATCATTCAAAATTAGAACAAGCTGCGTGATGTTTTTTTTTTCCAGTGAAATGATATCGTGATTAGTGATGTAACATCACACAGCTCATTCTAATTTTGAATTATCAATTGTGTGTATTCTACCTTGTAAAAGACTGTTTCCTGTCAAGCCACTGATGATAGTTTGTTATTTTCAAATTGAAATATCTGGCAATATATTAAATATACTTTTCTTGTGCTAACGTATTGATAATTCTTAATTCTGATACTCAGAATGTTACTTTGGCTAACATTGATTATCTTAGTATGTGTTAAAGCCTAGTTTAGATAGCTTTAACCATTATTTTAGTCATATAACGAATGAGCTTGTCAGTGGCATATTTACTCCTTACAAGGTGCACATCTTTAATGTCCTGTTTAACTGCAGAAAAACCCAAGATTTTCAGATTAAAAAAATAATCAATACATAAATTCATCAGCTAAGTTGGGTGAACTTAACCTAATCTTGCTCGATAAAGTTTCTGATAACATAAGTATAAACCTGTTTGCCTTTCTAGGAAAATGGTGAAAAAAAAAAACGAAGCATCTAAAAATATTTATGTATGCAATACACATGCTTATACACATTTATGTAGTTCATGTGGTGCTCTAAGAATGGAATTTTCTTTATTACAGCTATGTTCTGTATTTTTCCCTTTATCTCAGGCAGAAGTTTGACTGATATATGTATTATGATATTTTTCTAGGCTACCAAGAAAGTTTAAATCCATATATCTGGATCTGAACAAAACGTATCAGATCCATTGATGTATGGATCTAAAATTTCTAGGAGGAAAAATTTTTTTTAAACCTTCCTTACAATATTTACAATTATTTCTCCTCTTTTAACATTTTATGGAAAAGTAGAAATAAGGACAGGTTATTGATAAATCATCTACTGGGTGAACTTGTAGCATGCATATTTTACATGCATGAAATTATTTTATTCATAAAAATTCAAATCCACATGTATTATAGATAATAGTTTTTCCTTCTATTTTCCCCCCTCCCTAAATTTCAATGCATTTTTGTTCTGTTCTGTATTCTGGTTCATTTCAAAGTGGAAGGACTTATTCATGCATGGTTTTCAGTTAGTTAGTTTCCAAGTTCAAGCCTGTAACATGTTCATTTCATGTGCACATAATAAGAAGTGTACCATTGCATTTGAAGTAAAATTTCTGTTGGGCATGATTTATTTTTTATTTATTTATTTTTTTCCCAAGCTCGAAACTTGTGACATTGTGTAATGTTTGTTTGTTCACTACATCATTCTGAAGATAAATCCCTACAGTTTATTAAAAGTTAAAGATGGTTTGATGTTAAGTCAAGTGTTAGACAAGGGTACACATTATCTGTTCCTTTGTATGGATCACATTTAGAAAACCTCATTTTTATATAGGAATATAAGTATACAGATACAAATCAAAGATTGTTTCTAGAATCTGTCACAGCATTCACCAAATCTATTCAGTTGCATCATCACTTCTAAAATATAGGAGATTTATTTTGAGATCATCAAATTTCCATTACTGCACCTATAGATGGTGCCAGTTAGGACTGTAGAATCATCCTGCCTTTCTTATCAGTGTTTGCCTTCCTAGTAAGGTGCATGAATCCACCCGCTTAGTTGTATTTTTTTGTACCTATGAAGATGCTTTGGTGAACAAGGTGAAATATTGTCATAGTAATTTATTAGCATAAATTTAGTTGGTAATTATCTTTCGAAGTGTTTTCTCCATTAAACTTCAATGTGAGTAATCACTGTCTAAGCATCTTGATTTTGCCTTTTGAAACTTCACAATTCCTCCTTGGAGAGTAGTTAATCATGCATATTAAAATTTTTCCAAGGTCACAGAACTTAGCCCGGTAATTTATTTCACCTGTCTGGCGCTTCTTCCTTGCTTGCCTACTCTTTGCTGACTAGCATTCTTGTTACCTAGCAACAGCTGTTCTAAAAAACAATTAGCACACATGCTCATTACCAAGATTCAAAGCAAAACTTGTTGATAGTTGATGTTACTACAGTGCTTGCACATTGTATAATAATAGTTTGACATACAAACCCTACTATAAACAAGCATATAGTAATATACATAAAGCATTTCTGTGTTATTCCATAAGGATTATATCATGGTAAGCAATTTAACTACTTATAACTACATTGTCTCCTTTACTCTACTGCTTTACCACGTGGTGGTTCCGATAATACTGATTGTATGTATATATATGCATTTGCATTAATAAATGCAAACACACATGTTTTTAAAGATTACTTTTATCTTATAACAAAACTATTCCTCATTAATGAATTTTTCACTTAATAAAAAATGAACATAAAGTAAAACGATTGTGAGATTTCGACATCAGTCATGCGATTTGCTATCCAACTAGTCTTTGCAAGATAATTTATTTTTAAATAACACTATTAAAACATACTTCATTATGTAAAATGTTCAAGTATGCAATTACACTAGACTAATTCATATTGTAAAAATAAACTTATGCCATTGCTATATTACAAATGTGCACCTAGTTATGGACAAATATAAAACAAAAACTATCATCATCATCATCATCAAATTCCTGCCATGTACCCCTCAAGGGGTGTACAGGATATGACAGTACTACATGAAAAAATTACATCATTACTAACTTCCTATCTACAATTTTCCTCCAAATCAGTCTGTTACTTGTCAAGACTCCAACATTATCAGATCTTATATTTCTATCGTCTAAGGCACTTTGTACCGTATCAATCCACCTATATCTTGGTCTTCCTCTGGGTCGTTTTCCTGCCAACCTGGCAGAGAACACTTCTTTTGCTAATCTTTCCTCTCCCATTCTATTTAAGTGACCATACCATCTGAGATTAGCTCTGCTAACGCATTCCTGGATGCTGACAATGTCAAGTTCTTTCCTAATATCCTCATTTTTAATATGATATTGCCATTGATGCCATCTGTTCACGCCTCTAATCTTTCTCAGGACTCTCATATCTGTGGTCTCTAGTCTTTGGTCAAGTGTTTTACTTCTGACCCAGCTCTCAGATCCATAAGTTAAAATTGGTTTGAACACAGTCTTGTATACAGCTAATTTAGTGTTCCGATTAATTTCTTTCTTATTCCATATGAATTTATTCAATTGACTTCCCACGATACCAGCTTTGCTGATTCTGTTGTCTATTTCTATATTTAGTTTACCATCTTCAGTAAAAATTGTGCCTAAGTAGCTGAAATGTTTTACTTCTTCCACAGGTTCTCCATTCACAACACAGTTGACATTTTCAATGATTCTGCCTATTTTCATTGTCTTTGTCTTTTTATTGCTGACCTTCATACCATATCTATTACAACAGCTATTCAATTTAGTCAGAGAATCTTGCAGACTTGTAGCGGATTTATTTAGAAGTATAACATCATCCACATAAAGCAAAGAGCTGACATTAACATTTCCAATTTTGATATCAGGTTTAATACCACATTCCTTCATAATGTGATCCATATAGATAATGAATAACAGAGGGGATAAGGTACACCCTTGTCTCACACCAGATTTAACATTAAACCATCTTCCTGTACTTCCTTCAATTCTAACTGCTGACTCACAACTCAAATAAAGACTAAGTATTGCTTGATATAATGCCCCATTGACACCATATAACTGCAGCGTATTGAATAGCTTCTCTCTTGGCACCTTGTCATATGCCTTTTCCAAATCGACAAAACTTAAATACAGATCTTTGTTATATTCCCATGCTTTCTCGACTATTTGTTGTAAAGTGAAGATCTGATCCTGTCAGCCTCTATTTGGCCTGAATCCAGCTTGTTCTTCAGCAAGCTTTTCTTCCACAATTCTTCTCAACCGTTTCTCAAATATACTTGCATAGATCTTGCCAGGAACACTCAGTAGGGAAATACCTCTGTAATTCTCACATTCAGTTTTATTTCCCTTTTTATATATGGGTACTATTAGAGCTCTACTCCAATCATCAGGAATTCGTCCTTCTGTCCAGGTTTTCTGAACTATGCAGTGCAGCCACTGTAAGACTCTTATACCACCATACTTCAGCATTTCTGGTTGAATATCATCTACTCCTGCTGCCTTTCCACATTTCAAGCCTTTGATGGCTTTTTCTACTTCAAGTATGGATATGTATTCCTGACTGCATGCCTGGTCAGTGTTTTTTATCACTGTGCTGTCATCACTGCTTGTTTCATTTAGCAGTTTTTCAAATTAATTACTCCATACTTCAAGGATATCTTTTTCTCCTGTTTTCATGTCACCTTTATCATCTCTAATTCCTTTTACAGCACTCTTTCCTCCATTCCTAAGCTTCTTCAACAACCTCCAGAATATTTTGCCACCTTCTTGATATTTATTTTCTATATTCTTGCCAAAGTCCTCCCATGACTTTTGTTTAGCTAGTTTTACACACTGTTTAGCTTTCTTACATTTGTCTCTGTATTCTGTAAGAGTAAAAGCTGACTTATTTGCCAGGAACTTTTGATATGCTTTCTTCTTTTCCTTCACTGCCTCTTTAACTTCCTGTGTCCACCAGGGAGTTCTGATTTTTTTATCCTTGCACACAACCTCACCACATGCCTCTCTGGCAGAATCAATCAATGTTTCCTTCAGAGTTTGCCACTGAATCTCCAAGGTTTGATTCCTGTTCTCAAACTCTTTCATTTTCTTTTCAATAATATTTCTGTATTTTAGTCTACAGTTCACATCTGAGAGCTGCTCAACTTTTATTCGCTTTAAAACTTTCTTACATGTTATTCTTTTCAATATGAAATTCAATTTTATCCTGCTCAAGACTAACTAGTGATCACTTCCAATTTCAAATCCTCTGTACACTCTGGTGTCCTGCACCTGGGAGAGAACATCACTATCAACAATAGCATAGTCAATGAGACTTTTCTTATTCCTAGCCTCTTCTCTCCATGTGAATTTGTGCACATTTTTATGTTGGAACATGGTGTTAGTAATAACCAGTCCATGTCCTGAGCAGAAATCCAACCGATATTTGCCATTATTATTAGCTTTGCTCTTTTCTCCAAATTTTCCCAAAATATTTTTGTATGTCTCACAATCATTTCCTACTCTACTATTTATATCCCCAACAAGGACCAACTTTTCCTTTTTCATTGTGTCAGTTGCTTTTTCTAAAGCCTCAAAAATTTCCTCCACTTCTACCTTAGTAGAACCTTCTGTGGGACCATAGGCACAAATAAGTCTCATTGTCCAGTTCCCCATTCTCATATTTGCCCACATTACTCTACTTGAGACTGACTGCCATTCAAGAAGATTAGCCTCGTATTTTGTGTTGAATACTATGGCTACTCCTTCTTTTCCTTGATTGTCATTGCCTGAATATAACATTTTGTATTTATTGCTCAGAAAGATCTCACCAGTTTTGGTCTTTTTTGTTTCAGCCACCCAAAGTCAAACAAAAACTAAACAGATATAAATTTATTTTTTATTTTTTGTTAATGGTAATTTTGATTTTTGTAAGATTCATGTTGACTTGCAAGTTATGCAGAATGTTTGAAAATTCTTGACTATTTTGTTTTAAATTAACCTACGATTGCTAGATAGGCTTAAATTTATAACGAGAGGTGAGAGATACTCCGTGTCACTTGTTGTCATAGATTGGAATTACTTCACCTTTTGAAAACAGCAGCAAGGCATATCTTTAAAAGCATCTTCTGCAAACTAACTTCTCACATGGGAGAGGGTGTGTGTGTGTAGGGGGGGGGTTAAACCATCTATAGGGACTTACTTGCTAGTTACCTAAGAGAGATCTCCTGGTTGGAAATAAAACTTTAATAAATTCATTGGTGGCTGCCTATAATCAAGTAATTTTGACAGTCAATGAGATGATTTAAAAATGAAAAAAAAAAAAAATGCAAATAAGGTAAATAATTTTCATTGCATAAATTCAGAAAGACTGAAAATTCATTCACCAATCTTGGATAACTCTTTATTAATAGGCGGATTTCTGGTTGCATTCATTGGTAAAATTATGTTGCTGATACATTGAATATGGATGGTGTGGAAAGCCTTATGTGTTCGTCACACGTTGATTGGATTTTAATGGTATAGATGCGAACACAGATTGATAAGAAAATAACTGTTTATTAACGGTAATATTTTGCTGGTATTATATTCAGCATCTTCAGAGCATACAAACAAAGTTTGTTACATTAGCGAAACGACTGCAATCCAGTGTAACAGTGGGACTAGTATGAGTAATTGTAGCATGCAACACAAAGACTAAAGTCCTAATTAGGCACCATCTAAGTTAAAAACAGATATTAATTTGGTCTTTGGATGACTGTCTCCCAAATCTTTGGTAGATTTATACAGCCATACTTGTTGAGGTTTGGAGTACGTTTTAGGGCTTCTGTGCAGTACTTTTGTTTTTTTCCAATTGATCCTGTGTGGAGGGGTATCCAAAGCATGGTCTGCCAGACCCGACTTGCCTTAACGAAAGTGCCGGATATATTTTTTGTGTTCACCGAGGCGGTCCACAGTTCTTCCTGTCTGTCCATAGTAGGCTCGATGACATGAATAGGGCACTTCATAGACTCCCGGATGCTATAAAGAAGAGAATCTGTCCTTAGGTGAACGGATGAGAGTTGCAAAAATCACATAAGGTTTAAATACAGTGCATATTTAGTGTTTGTTAAGCACCCTAGATATCTTTTCTGATGTGCCTTTAATGTATGGGATAGTGATAGTTTTGTTATAATCTTCTGTGGTAGATAGTGGGGAGGGATTTTTGGGGAGCATTTAGTATTTTATTTATCTTATGGAGATTATAGCCATTGGTCAGGAAGGTGTGACGCAGGTGAGAAAGTTCAGCAGTGAGAGCAATGTCATTGGAACAAATTGCTCTAGCTCTATGGGTTAGTGTTTTTAAGATACCATATTGTTGAGAAGAGTGACAGTTTGATTGTGTTTGTAAATATCTCCCTGTATGTGTGGGTTTTCTATAAACCGAGAATGATAAGGAACTTACTGGAAGACGTGTGATAAGTGTGTCCAGGAAGGGTAGGCAGTCATTGACTTCTACTTCCATTGTAAAGTGGATTTTAGGGTGTTGGCTATTTAGATGCACTAAATATGTATTCAATGTGTCTGGGCCATGCAGCCAAATAGCAAACACATCATCATCATCAACATAGTGTAGCCAGAGACTAGGTTTGAGAGGGGCTGTGTTGATAGCTAGCTTTTCCAGCTATCCTATGTAGAAGTTGGTTAAGGGGAGAGAAGGGGGGATCCCGTAGCTGTCCCATCTAATTGTTTGTATATTTTCCCTTTCCATGTAAAATGACCTGCGTGTACTGTAATATATGAACAATTAGGTGGGACAGCTATGGGATTCCCCCAGCCAACTTGTACATAGAACATCTGGAAAAGCTAGCTATCAACACAGCCCCTCTCAAACCTAGTTTCTGGCTACACCATGTTGATGATGTGTTTGCTATTTGGCCACTTGGCCCAGACACATTGAATACATATTTAGTGCATCTAAATAGCCAACACCCTAAAATCCACTTTACAATGGAACTAGAAGCCAATGACTGTCTACCCTTCCTGGACACACTTATCACACGTCTTCCAGTAAGTTCCTTATCATTCTCGGTTTATAGAAAACCCACACATACAGGGAGATATTTACAAAAACAATCAAACCTTCACCCATCTCAACAATATGGTATCTTAAAAACACTAACCCATAGAGCTAGAGCAATTTGTTCCAATGACATTGCTCTCACTGCTGAACTTTCTCACCTGCGTCACACCTTCCTGACCAATGGCTATAATCCCCATAGTATAAATAAAATACTAAATGCTCCCCACTATCTACCACAGAAGATTATAACAAAACTATCACTATCCCATACATTAAAGGCACATCAGAAAAGATATCTAGGGTGCTTAACAAACACCAAGTATGCACTGTATTTAAACCTTATGTGAAATTTGCAACTCTCATCCGTTCATCTAAGGACAGATAATCTTCTTTATAGCATCCGGGAGTCTATAAAGTGTCCTGTTCATGTCATCGAGCCTACTATGGACAGACAGGATAGAACTGTGGACTGCCTCGGTGAACACAAAAAATATATCCGGTACTTTTGTTAAGGCAAGTTGGGTCTGGCAGACCATGCTTTGGATACCCCTGCACACAGGATCAATTGGAAAAAAACAAAAGTACTGCACAGAAGCCCTGAAACGTACTCCAAACCTCAATAAGTGTGGCTGTATAAATCTACCAAAGATTTGGGAGACAGTCATCCGAAGACCAATTAATATCTGTTTTTAACTTAGATGGTGCCTAATTAGGACTTTAGTCTTTGTGTTGCACGCTACAATTACTCATACTAGTCCCACTGTTACACCGGATTGCGGTTGTCTCGCTAATTTAATAAATTTTGTTTGTATGCTCTGAAGATGCTGGATATAATACCAACGAAATATTAGCGTTAAGTTAATAAATAGTTATTTTCTTATTAATCTGTGTTCCCATCTATACTGTTAAAATCCAATCAAAACTTTGAATATGGATGCTACTTCAGTTTTTAATTGTATTTGTAGCATGTTATAATGTATGCTCAGTAGGTCAGAAACTAGAAACACCTTTATGCTAAATGGAATCCACCAGTAACACAACTAATTGACAATTTATCTGTTGCCTATTTTTTTTTTGCCTGTTTATAGCTAATGTCTTCTGAAGACATATAATAAATTTAGTTTAATCCTTTATCCAAGTGTGAGCAAACAAAGTTTGCGCCTGAAAGTATCTTCAGGACTGGGGTAAGGTGGTGCAACACCGGGAAACTCGTTGCAAAGGTGGAGCAAGCTAACATCACTCCTATCTCAGTATCTCCCATAATGCAAAACATCTCCTTGCGGATATGTATAATGTTATGCATTAAGGGAAGGGTCACTACCCAGACTAGTTTTGATAGTCGAGCAAACTTTGTTTGCTCACACTTGGATAAAGGATTAAACTAAATTTATTATAGTCTAACCAAGTGAAAAATAAACTTTCAACATCTTCTGAAGACAGTGTTCACATATGAATTAAAAGAATTATAAAAATGGAGGAAAACTCATGTAAAAACTTTATTAACATATAATTTTCACTTAAGTTTAAGCATCATCACTACAAAATCACAGAATGGCAATTAAACAATAACAGACAATTCTAAAATTTATTGAAAAAACAAAAAAAAGTTCACATATAGGTGGTAATTGCCAAAGGTAAACTGTTATTCCTTGTTCTAATTGTAGATTGTGGATAACAGTAGAAACTAGATCAGTAAGAGTAGCACTGAAACTGTTGACCTCATTCAACATTCACAGGTGTACTGAAAATGGTTAGTAAACATAACAGTAAGTTAATATCAAGTATTTGCCCATAAAAACCTAATTGATAGAAGAAGCAGATTAAGAATTGATAAGATGAAGTTCAAAAGATGTGCTACAGTGAAATCAATTATACAACTTGGCCACCAGAGAATTGCATTGGAGAGTATATGAATAAGCCACGCATCAGATGCTGTTTAGATTAGTTTATGGCAGGTGATGATCACTGGAGCATAACATTTGTTGAACAACACTGAATTCCTGGCTAAGTTGGATGGAAGGGCATCAGCATGGATGCCAGAGACTGGAGAAAAATTAGTGAAGTGTGAATCCAGTCTCTGTAATTAGTCTTCTGCCTAAGGACGAGAATTTGACAACAGTAATGAAGCCATGGACCTCAGATGATGGTCTGGCATGTTTTCCTGGTGTCCTGTAGTCCTACTTCAGGGGAAGAACTGAACTGTTGGAAGAACTTTTTACACATGATGAAGGAATGGGCATGATAATTGATTAATGGAGAGATCCAATTCACTTAGTTACCGGATTTTGCTGTGAATTTGAATCTAATGGTTGCATAGGGATAGTATGATTCCTTCCTCCCACTCCTCAGAAGCTGTTTTTTATTCTTACAAAACAAATTAGACATAGAAGACATGGTATAAATGTCATAGTCATAGTTATGAGGAATGGAATGCTGTGGAATTGCAGGAATTTGTCTGCTTAGGATAGAATACTAAACACAAATTCTGAGGTTATTTTGAAGACAACTAGTGGCCAAAAATACTGTTAGTTTATCTAATAAACTGACTCTTACAAAGGTTGTTTGAAAAGTTTGGTAAATTTCCAGTGGACGACAACACAATTTGTTCATTCATACCAGTGTTGACACATATCATCTTTATGACCCCTGGCAAAATTTTAGCCACGTGCGACACATAGTTCTCATTTGGCAAACATTTAAAATGACTATTTGTGTTTTTCATAAAAATGGAGAGAAACGAGTTTCATGCAGTGATAAAACACTTATTTGAAGAAGTGGACGGCAGCGCAGATCAAAGCCTAATTAGATGCAGTATGGGGACTCTGCACCAGCATTAAAGACTATTTATTTTTGGATAAATGAGTTTAAACATGGTCGTAAGTCCATCGAAGATGAAGCGTGCTCTGGACATCCGACTGAGGTCACTACGAAGGAAATGATTGACAAAATCCATGGTATCGTTATGGAATACTGCCGAGTGAAAGGGCGTGAGATTGCTGAGATTGTAGGCATCTGAACTGAATGGGTGTATAATAGCCTGCACAAAAAATTGCACATGAAAAAGCTGTGCATGCATTGGGTGCTGCAATTGTTGACTGTCGATCAAAAACGCATGCGAAAAGAATTTTAATGCAGTGTTTGGCGATGTTTAATCACAGTTCGCAGAATTTTTTGTGTCGATTCATGACTGTAGACGAAACTTGGATCCATCACATTCTTGAGTTCAAGCAGCAGTCAAAAGTGGACAATAACCATTGAAAGAGCACTGAAAAAAGCGAAGACTGTTTTGCCAGCTTGGGAAGCTGATGGCCACTGTTTTTTGGGATTCCCAAGGAATTATCATGATAGACTATTTGAAAAAGGGTAAGACAATAACAGGAGTCTATTATGCATCATTGTTGGACTGATTAAAAGAAGAACTGAAGAAAAAAATGACCAAGATTGGTGCACAAAAAAGTGCTCTTTCATCAAGACAACACATCGGCCGTCGCAATGGTAAAATTGCAGAAATTGAAGTTCAAATTGGTTCCACCGTATTCTCCAGACTTGGCCCCATGTGACTTCTTGTTCCCAAACTTAAAAATTCAGCTCTGGTGGTGGTGGTGGGGATTTACCTTTGAAATAGGATGTCATCAAGGCCATCAGTGACTATTTTGCACAATTTGACAAATTTTACTTTTTAGATGGGATGAAGAAATTGGAAACTCGCTGGACCAAAATATGTAGACCTTGATGGAGACTATGTTGAGAAATAAAGGCGATTTTTTCCAAAAAAAATGTGTTCAACTTACTTTTTTACCAAACTTTTCAAACAATCCTTGTATAATAGTGAACATATTGTATTAAAATTTTTTTTGAAGGGATTTCCTTAAATTCATTTTTTCCTTTTTAAGTTATTATAATGCAAAACATAGAATTCAGAATAGTCATGCATTTTATGTAGGCTTCTTTTTTAAAAATATTATAAATTGATGTGAATTTTTTCCTCCCTTTTAAGATACAATAAGGAAAAGCAAGAGAGGTCAGCCTACCGGCTGCGTGACAACAAATTAAAGGAAGAAGATGAAGAAAAGGAAATGAAACTTAATGGAATGATGAGTTGTAATGCTGATGATGACAAAATGTTGGGTGCCATGGCACTAATGCAATTAGCAAATTCAATTGTGTATCGAGAAGATAGCGCACCTCTGGATCTTTCACAAACATGTGATTATCATTTTTGATTTTTTTGGTTATGCACCACACATACATATATATATGTGTGTATACACACATTTACACTTTACTACCAGATATCTTGCTGACCTTGTTACAGAAACATTTATAATCTTTTCTTTATTTATGCAGTACAGATGAGAGCTTTTATCATGGAAAAATCAGTCTTGATGGTACTCTTTTAATCTCTTAATCAGAGATTAAGAGATTACTCTTTTAATCTCTGATTGTCTGTAATGGCAGCTGGAATTGCTTATCATTATTCAGGTATATCCATTATTTTAGTACTAATGCATATAATAATTTCCAGAGCAGTCAAAATCATAAAATAAGTGACATTTTTTTTCTTGCATCTCAACTTGTGGCTGAATTTCATATAAGATTTCTTATGCAAAACTAGGTTTGGGTTTCTTAAAGTTTTTTTTTTAAAGGGAATTATTTTTATCAAATATTTTAACACTATTTTTTTTAGAACAGATGCTATTTATTTAACGTCTTAATCTTTTTACTAGTGTTACATTCTCTTGTATCTGCACTTTCAGAATGATTGAATGATAAATGGTATGCACAACTTTGGTTTTCACCAGTTCTGATTTTTTATCTTGTTACTCTGTGAAAATTCTTTTATTTTTTTTAAAGAAAACAAAAAACATTTGGAACTATTTTAATTCCATGTACCTCTGTTATTTATGTTTCTTAATTGAGCTACACCCCAGTGTCAAGGTTTGTCTTTCATACTTTATATATTGAATTGTATTCCACAAGATTATGTACTTCATAATATGCTTCATCTTTTTTAAGATGTAAATTTT
Organism: Typopeltis vanoorti; assembly: GCF_054136105.1. Taxonomy (NCBI): domain Eukaryota; kingdom Metazoa; phylum Arthropoda; class Arachnida; order Uropygi; family Thelyphonidae; genus Typopeltis; species Typopeltis vanoorti. The sequence continues at coordinate 57,545,477 of NC_143568.1, read as the reverse complement.
TTCCCCACTTGGTATATTAACTGTGCATATAAAAATATACTTGGAAGTGGTGTGTATATAATGTAATATAATATTTTTAGTCATTTTTGTAATTTACTCGCACCAAGATTTTAATCAGATTAAAAATATCTTGGTGTTTGTTTTTAAATATTGAGCTTTTATGCGAGAACAGAAGCAAATCAATAGCATCCACCTGTTGATTTTATAACTATTTTAGTGGATTATTGAAGGTGGGGTCTGTTACTAAATTTCATTTTTATGTATTGTATATTTCAGTACAACGTACTTGTTAAAACATTAGAAATTGCACCATATTAGGTCCTTAAAGTATAATAACCTTTTTATAACCATGAGCTGCATAGTAGTTCATTAATAGTTATGAAATTAAGTTTATTTAGCTCAAAGATTGCCATTATATAGTATAGAATATCTTAATACCTGGTTTCTGTTAATGTAAAAGTGAGATGATGAGATAATCAAAAGTTTTATTTCAAGGATATGTGTTTTGAATATTTTATGGCACATTTTTCTAGCAGTGAAGAAAGTCTCTAGTATTACTGAAATGAAATGAAAGTTTATGATTATGGAATAATTATAAACTTAAGTAGTAATATATGAACTTGACTCATTTCCTGCATTCTAGCAATATGCTCCAATTAATGTGAGAAACAGATTTTTTTGCAAGCTCTATTCCTCACATCCTTCTTCACTTTACTTTTATGCAACCTCCAGTGATGACCTCTTGCCCTCCACTCTTTTTATAATCCTCTCTGTATTAATATGGTAAAATCTCTTTTATCCCTGTCCACAAAACTGCAATTCATGTTCTCTCAACCTCTGCATAACTGATATTCTAAGTCGTCGGTTATTCATCTCTGGACCCTCTCCAGTGTCTCGATGTTACAATGAAAGCTAGTGTAGCTTTGACCAATGTTTTATACAATAGCTTAACCACTTCCTTTTCCCTGCTTGTAATTGTACTCCTTATCATAATAGCAGTAATGATTGACAGTTGATCTTCACTGTTAGTCATAACTCACAGATCCCGAATCTCGTCTTCTTCCTGAAACACAGTACCACTGATACAGTATTATATCGCTGCACCCTAAAGTGCAGCACCTTGAATTTATTATTATTAACTGAATATTCTTTATATTCCAGCATAAATCCTCTCTCCTGAAATAATGCTTTTTTTTTTTTTAGAATTCTTGAAGATAACTTCATTATCAGGTTTAGCACACGGAGTATTAACATATCAAGAACTTTTTTTTTCCCCTGAGTAAAGCTTGAAATATGTAGCAAAATGAGAATGGTTTATCTAAATTGGTCAGTTCTTCTCATTTCTTTTAGTGAGAATTTGTTCTAGATGACAATACAGTAACATTGTATAAAGTCACATATATGTAATTTTTTTTTCTTCAAAAGTGAGAGTTTATAGTATAGAAAGAAGTACTTGTATAAAAATGGCTTTGAAGCTGATATCAAATATGCCCCTCTCTTTTTTTTGAAATTTAAGAGGAAATTATTTAAATTAATAGTTGATAAAACAGTACTGGGTATATATTTTAATGCAGCGAAACATTGTCTTTGAAACTTAATATAAGTAAGTTTATACAAATACTACCTTTGGCATGCGAGAATGCCATATGACACTACTTAAATGATGACAAACTGTCCAGTAGGCTGTATGTTTACCTTTTATATAGAACACTAATGAAATATGAATACATAAAACCCCTTGGATGGTCTGTCATTTCAAATTGTTCATCAGGTTGCTCTTGTATTCAAATTTGTCATAGCAGAGTTACTTTTGAAACATTACATTACAGTGTTTTTTTTTTTTTTTTTTTTTTTTTTTTTTTTTTTTTTGTTACTTGGTTCTGAAAAATGAGTATTTATCCTTCTTTTAAGTTATTTAAGAATTTTAATGCCAAAATAAAGCTTTTATGATTTATATTTAACAGGAAATCTCTTGAATAGCAGCCTTATTTTGATATTGTCATATGTTTCAGACAGTATTTCTCAATCTGGATTCTCTATTGTAATGATATTAAAACTACAGATGTGCATCAAAAACATGGTTTCCCCCCCCCCCCACTTTTGATTTAGTTTATTTTTAACACCCAAATTATTAGCAGTAAGAATGTCAGTGATAACATAACTTCAATTTTAATGACTTTGTTGGAATTTACTTTTAATCACGTGAATACGAATTTGAGAAAGGACAAATTTCTTAATGGAATTTATGCCATTATAAATAACATTTATTATGCACACATATTCACAAGAATATAGTAATTATTACTGCAAATATTTCAACCAGAAATTATTAGTCATCAGCATAATTACAAGGTGAAGTTACAAATCACTCAATTTAAAATTTGGCACTTAATTGTAATCATATTTTATGAACCCAACCACTAGGTGGCATCTGGCACTTGGCTCAGCTCTGTAAATAGGATTTAACATTCTTTGTTGTAGCTCCACCTTGTGATTATGCTGATGCACTAATGATGACCAATTAGTCTCTGGTTAAAATATTTGCAGGAATTACTATATTCATGTGAATTCATGTGTATAATAAATTGAGGAAGGATAGCTTTAAATAATGATTTGGTTATTATGAATGTATATTGGTAGAGTAATAATAGCTCTATATCTTTGATTTTACAGCCTATAATATCAACATTTCTTGTTTAGTGGTTCCAAAATGGACTATGAACATGTACATTCCTGCCAGAGTATTATAATTATTTGAATGATTACTAATACTAGCTGTCACTTCTCACCATACCATGAATCACATGGTATGGTAATTCATGGTTTGGAAATTGATATTTTTATGAGACTTGTTAATTGCTATTAACAGTACTGCTTGAAATCAAAACCAGTTTTAGTTGTGAACTAACTGTAATAGAATCTGTTCTTTTATATTAATATATTTTCTGTGGTTGTGTAATAAAATTAAAAAAATTGAGTGGAAATATAATTTCTCAGCAGTGCTGAAAAATAGAGTATACAATTTGAGCTGGTATATTAGTAGGTTACTCAAGTAGTAATTCTGTATTTAATAATGACACTTGTGTAGCTCATGGTTTTAGTTACAAGAAGGTAACTGTTTTTAGTCCTATCAATTTGCAATGGAATAACGTTTTTTAAAAGTTGATGAGATGTATTGTAAATAGTGTAATTTTTGTATATTAGGAATGTCTTCTGCATGAATATGCAGATAATGTGTAAAGCTTGTTATCAAATTATGACAGTGAATGACTAGATATCTGCTTTTATTTGTATGTGCCTTAACAGTGTTGAAATAAAATATTTTTCAAGATAATTCCATTTTATTTATAATAAACATAAAATTGTATAGAGTTTAATTTCCAATACAATGTCATCTAGAAATATAATTGGGCTTAAGTCGTCATCATCATCATCAAATTCCTGACAAGTATTCTCAAGGGGTGTACAGGATATGATAGTACTACATGAAAAATTTACATCATTACTAACTTCTTATCTACAATTTTCCTCCAGATCAGTCTGTTACATGTCAAGATGTCGTCTAAGGCACTTTGCACCGTATCAGTCCACTTATATCTTGGTCTTCCTCTGGGTCGTTTTCCTGCAAACCTGGCAGAGAACACTTGTTTTGCTAATCTTTCATTGCCCATTCTGTTTAAGTGACCATACTACCTGAGATTAGCTCTGCTAACGCATTCCTGGATGCTGACAATGTCAAGTTCTTTCCTAATATCCTTGTTTTTTATATGATATTGCCATTGATGCCATCTGTTCACGCCTCTAATCTTTCTCAGGACTCTCATATCTGCGGTCTCTAGTCTTTGGTCAAACGTTTTACTTCTGACCTAGCTCTCAGATCCATAAGTTAAAACTGGTTTGAACACTATCTTGTATACAACTAATTTAGTGTTCCAACTAATTACTCTCTTATTCCATATGAATTTATTCAATTGACTTCCTACCATATCAGCTTTGATGATTCTGTTATCTATTTCCATATTTAATTTACCATCTTCACTAAAAATCGTGCTTAAGTAGCTGAAATGTTTTACCTTTTCCACAGGTTATCCGTTCACAATGAAGTTGACATTTTCAATTATTCTACCCATTTTCATTGTCTTTGTCTTTTTATTGCTGACCTTCATACCATATCTATTACAACAGTTATTCAATTTAGTCAAAGAATCTTGCAAACTTATAGCGGATTTATTTAGAAGTATAACATCGTCCGCATAAAGCAAAGAGCTAACATTAACATCTCCATTTCTGATATCATTTTTAATACTGCTTTCCTTCATAATGTGATCCATATAGATAATGAATAAAAGAGGGGATAATGTACATCCTTGTCTCACACCAGATTTAACCTTAAACCATCTTCCTGTACTTCCTTCAATTCTAACTGCTGACTTACAACTCAAATAAAGACTAAGTATTGCTTGATATAATGCCCCATTGACACCATATAACTGTAGCGTATTGAATAGCTTCTCTCTTGGCACCTTGTCATATGCCTTTTCCCGATCGACAAAACTTAAATACAGATCTTTGTTATATTCCCATGCTTTCTCGACAATTTGTCGTAAAGTGAAGATCTGATCCTGACAGCCTAATCCAGCTTGTTTTTCACCAAGCTTTTCTTCCAAAATTCTTCTCAACCGTTTCTCAAGTATACTTGCATAAATCTTGCCAGGAACACTCAGTAGGGAAATACCTCTGTAATTCTCACATTCAGTTTTATTTCCCTTTTTATATATGGGTACTATGAGAGCACAACACCAATCATCGGGAATTTTCCCCTCTGACCAGTCATTTTGAACTATGCATTGCAGCTACTGTAAGACTTTTATGCCACCATACTTCAGCATTTCTGGTTGAATATCATCTATTCCTGCTGCCTTTCTGCATTTCAAGCATTTGATGGCTTTTTCTACTTCAAGTATGGATATGTATTCCTGACTGTGCCTGTTGAGTGTTTTTTACCACTGTGATATCACTGCTTGTTTCATTTAGCAATTTTTCGAAGTAGTTACTCCATACTTCAAGGATATCTTTTTCTCCCATTTTCATGTCACCTTTGTCATCTCTAACTCTTTTTATAGTTCTCTTTCCTCCATTTCTAAGCTTCTTCAACAACCTCCAGAATATTTTGCCACCTTCTTGATATTTATTTTCTATGTTCTTGCCAAAGTCCTCCCATGACTTTTGTTTAGCTTTCTTACGTTTGTCTCTGTATTCTCTAAGAGTACAAGCTGACTTATTTGCCAGGAACATTTGATATGCTTTCTTCTTTTCCTTCACTGCCTCTTTAACTTCCTGTGTCCACCATGGAGTTCTGATTTTTCTATCCTTGCAGACAACTTCACCACATGCCTCTCTAGCTGAATCAATCAGGGCTTTCTTCAAGGCTTGCCACTGCATCTCCAAGGTTTGATTCATGTTCTCAAACTCTCATTTTTTTCTTCAATGAGCTTTGTGTATTTTAGTCTATTTAGTCTACAGTTCACATCTGACAGTTGCTCAACTTTTATTCGCTTTAAAACTTTATTACATCTTATTCTTTTCAATATGAAATTCAGTGTTATCCTGCTCAAGACTAAATAGTGATCAATTTCAAATCCTCTGTATACTCTGGTGGCCTCCACCAGGGAAAAAACATCACTATCAACAATAACATAGTTAATGAGACTTTTCTTATTCCTTGCCTCTTCTCTCCATGTGAATTTGTGCACATTTTTATGTTGGAACATGGTGTTAGTAATAACCAGTCCATGTCCTGAGCAGAAATCCAACAGGTATTTGCCATTATTATTATCTTTGCTCTTTTCTCCAAATTTTCCCAAAATATTTTTGTATCTCTGACAATCATTTCCTACTCTGCTATTTAGATCCCCAACAAGGACCAACTTTTCCTTTTTCATAGTGTGAGTTGCATTAAAAAATTCCTCCACTTCTACCTTAGTAGAACCTTCTGTGGGACCATAGGCACAAATAAGTCTCATTGTCCAGTTCCCCATTCTGATATTTGACCACATCACTCTACTTGAGACTGCCTGCCATTCAAGAAGATTAGCCTTGTATTTAGTGTTGAATACTATGGCTACTCCTTCTTTTCCTTGATTGTCATTGCCTGAATATAACATTTTGTATTTATTGCTCAGAAAGATCTCGCCAGTTTGTCTTTTTTTTGTTTTAGTCTCCCCTATTATGTCTATCTGGTACTTATCTAATTCCTCAGATAGTTCCATTTCTTTGCCATTCTGGCTTCTTATGTTGATAGTACCAATCTTTAGCTCTGGTGATGTTACGTTGGGGGTGTGTTTTCTGATTTGTTCCAGTAGCTGACTTTTTGCTGTTCGCCCTGGTTCCCTGGCAAAAACAACGGGAGCCTTGTTTAACCGGGCGATTCCCCAGCTGGCATGAAATTTTGTCATGTTGTACCATCATTTTTTATTTTGGTTTAACAAATAAGAATACAATTTTGTCGGCTAAATCCCAAATTGCCAGCCCATCCTTGTTCGTTCAGTATTCAAGTAGATACCCAACAGGGTGCACTACGAGAAGGTGAGGATTGGACATTAGGTCAGAAGCCCTGGTTGGTTGTCTGCATTCCTTTAAAGGCTATGTGGAAGTCTCCTCAGAATTATACAGCTTTGACCCTTGGGCTTAAGTCTCTGTTAGCAAACACAGGACTGCCCTGTTAGTAAACAAGAATTTTGCATTGATCTATTCATCTTAGTTGTTTACAGTCATAGCAAGTAGACTGATGTGTATGTGCATTGGTGACCTTGGTGTATATCCAGAAAAATATAGACAAGCTAAATTATATGTAAGTTTCCAAACAAAAATTGTAAGATAACTGCTTAGTTTTCTCAAACTAAGCAGTTATCTAAAAATCATAAAAATGACAGAAATTTTGGAAAAGGTTGTTTGAAATAAAAGAATTCTAGTAAAAGAACTGAAAATGATGTAAGTGATATGACTGAGAATAAGGACATCCATGTAGCTGCTTTTGAAGAGGGGGCAAAATCAAAATATTAGAACCAGTAATATTTGTAACTATACTGTTCATTGGTTCTAAACATTAGAATCAGTAAAGTTACTAGTGTAGAAGTTTAATTACTAATATCAATATTGTGAGTCAAATTAAACATATGCACTAGAAAATCTGAAGTTATTTGAAGCGGTTAACTTGCAACTTGAGATGCTTAAATGTGGGTGTACAAAAGGTTTGTTTGAATTGTACATGCAGGGAATTTCATCCCTGATAATTATGGGCTTTGCTTGAATCAAAAAAAAAAAAAAAAAAAGGATATAAACTTGAATATTCCTTTGAAAGTTAATTTCTACAAATTGCATATCCTAGGAAGGAATTGGAGACAGAAACAGATTGGAGAATTTCCTTAAAAGAATGCCATTTTGTTCTTTATTGCACATAAATCAATCCATTCAAATTTTTCCTCATAAAATCTTGTTCAACTCTAGCCATCTTGACAGCTGATTAGAATGGGAAAAGTGGAAATGCACAGAACTTAAGTCAGATAATTAACTATTTTGTTCGAAAATAGTGTGCACCTTTAAAATGCTAACAGTTTTTGTGGGAATGCTGGATAACAATATTTTGAATTTTATAACTTTAATCTTGAAATCTTGTGGTAGATGATACTGGAAAATACAGTAATTTCACTGAATTATCATAATAGAATTTCTGATATCTACCTTCACGGGAGTGTATAAGTTTAGATGCTATGACATTGTTGATAGGAAGTTAGAAATAACAAGTAGCAATCTTTCTCTGATAATTCCACATTGGGTATTTTGGATTTCAAAGGATTTTGGATTTTGAATGCTAACAATGACATTTCTTTTTCCTAATATCTTCAAGCTTTCATATGATTTTGCCACTGATGTTGTCTGTTTACCCTTAACTTTTCTTAGAACTATGTGATTTGGCATCATTGATCAAGTTGTTTTATTTCTAACCCCTCTCACATTCATAAGTTAAAATTAGTTTGAACACTCTTGTATACTGTGAGTTTTGACTAATTTCTTTTATTCCACAAATTTTCATTTCATCTAAATTCGTATTTAATTTGCCATTATCATTAAAAATTGTATCTAAATAGTTGAAATATTTTGCTCGTTCTATATGTTCTCCATTAGGACAGCTGTTTCTATTTTGCTGCATACTTGCATAGTCTCTCTCTCTTTTGTTGATTTGCATACCAAATTTGGTTAATTAAGGAATCTTGCAGGCCTGTACTGGATTTAAGAGTATAATATCTGCATAAAGTAAAGAGCCTAGATTAGCATATCTAATTTTGATATCCGGTTTAAGCTACTTTCATTCATAACGTGGTCCATATATTTGAACAGTAGTGGAGATCCATGTCTTACACTTGATTTTAAATCACACCATCTTGTATTTCGAATTCCAACTGCTAACAACTTTTATTTTTCATTATGCTCAATATTGTCCTGTTTAGAGCATCTTTTCTCTCAGCACTTTATATTCTCTTTCCAGATCTACAAAATTTAAATACAGATCAATGTTATATTCATAGGAGTTTTCAACTATTTGTTGCAAAGTCAAACTCTTGTCTTGACAGCCACTATTTGGTATTGAATATAGATGGTTCGCATTTCTTTTTCTGCTAGTTTTTCTTGCTCTTAAATGTTCTTGCATAAATCTTACTTTTTTTAATTCTTACATTCAATTTTATATTTCTTTTTATAGAGGGTACAATGAGAGCTCTACTCCCATAATCCAAAACTCGACTTGCTGTCCAGGCCTTCTGAATTATTATTTGATACCTCCAAAGACTCCTTCTGGGAGGGCACTCTACTTCACTATACACAACTCACTATCTCCATACTTAATCCTCCTACTACACATGACATAACTACCATCACACAATGCCATCTACTTCCCACTATTTTTTTTTATTATTTATTTTTTATTTTTTTGTAAATTGCATGTGTTTTCGTGGCTGATTTGCCTGTATATGGGATGGAAAACCAGCAAGAAAAAAAATCCTCGCTACTTCAATTGAAAAAGCCCATATGAAGATTACTCTTGCCATAAAGACAATTCAACATAAGTATTTTCCAATCGAAGAATGCAAGGTACTGTTTGCCTTCCAATTGCACTACAAAGGATGTTTATTAACTAGCTTTTGTTTCAGTGGATTTCAAACCACTATCTTCAGCAATATGTTAGTTTACATGTGACAATTTGCTATTATCACAAAGCAGAAGAATATGCCGTTGAATTTTCTTGGGCCTGACTATTCCATATATCATGCTTGTCAGTTTATATTCATTATTATTACATAATCCATGGAGTAGAAAGACTCATCGTGGGAGGTTCATTCAACTGACAACATATTTATCATGTAGAATCTTAGTCCTTAACACTCCTTGCATTAACAACACATTCTGGTAATGCATTCCATTCACTAAAAAATCTACTCCTCACACCCGTCTTAACCACACTTGTACATAACTTCCAGGAATGATCTCTGGTTTTTCCCTCTCACCTTCTACTCTTTATAATTCCCTCTGGATTAATCTGATAAAATACTCTCACTAACTTAAACATCTCTCTCTCTCTCATATCACCTCTCTTCCTCCTATCCACCAAACTCTGTAATCCACATCTCTTCAACCTCTCTCCATAGTCAGCATTTCAAACTCCTGATATTGTCTTAGTTACATCTCTGGATCCTCTCCAATGTCTCCACATCACATTGAAAACCAGGTGACCAGATCTGAGCACAATAGTCCAAGTGTGGTCTGACCATTGCCTTATACAGTAGCCCCTCTCTCCCCCCAACTCTAACCAAGTCACTGCTGAATGAGAATTCAGCAGCTCCCTCACTCACGCATTCTGTCACTCACTCTACTATAACCTATCTCACCGCTTACTTGTCCACAGCCTACTTCTCAGTCTTTCTTTGATCCTTAGCTATCACTTTATATTAACCATCTTCTCTCACTCAACAAACAGTAGTTGCTCCAAATATCCAACACCCATTCTTATGTCTATCTAATTTAAACCATTCTCTGGTTTTCCCTTTCAGTCATTTCCGACTGTAGGTGACTTTGTAGGCATTGCCCACAAAGTATTCTTGGTGAGATTTTTACATGGTAGTTCACCATTGCTTTCCCCAATCCCCCAGTTTTATTCGGTCTCAGGACTGGCATATGGCTGGGACGTATTCATGTGTGTTCACGGGACTCATTTGCCTGTTCTGGGGGATGAAAAGCCCATGTTTCTGGGTGAAAAAAAAAACCTACCTTTGTTTGGGACTGGCTGACTCACCTTTAGTCGAAAGAGACCAGATAAAGGTTCCTCACATCACTGATGGGAATTGAACCCAGGTCTTTCCGACCAAAGGGCTTTGTCCATGCCAACTGAGTTACGGGAGCTCTTTTAAACCATTCACACCCTAAAAATAACCTTACCTTTCTTCTATAAATCAGCCATTATGCCATTTCATTCTCTCTCTCTCCCTCCTTATGGTATTGTCATTTGAAAAAAAAAAAAAAAAAATGTAATTCCCACTGACAAAAGATTGTAAGCCCATAGTATATTAGCAATGTTTTGCCAATTTTCACACAAAATTTGATGTTAATATGCTGCCCCAAATTTTGATCACCCGTTTTTACGCCAAAGTTTACATGCAGATCTCTATTGTTTTTGCAATGGCTCTATTGGCTTAATGTTGAAAGTTTATTTTTCACTTGGTTAGAGTATAATAAATTTAGTTTAATCCTTTATCCAAGTGTGAGCAAACAAAGTTTGCGCCTGAAAGTATCTTCAGGACTAGGGTAAGGTGATACAACACCAAGGCAACTCGTTGCAAAGGTGTAGCAAGCTACCAACACTCCTGTCTCAGTATCTCCTTTAATGCAAAACCCATCTCCTTGCAGATATGTCTAATGTTATGCATTAAGGGAAGGGCCACTACCCAGACTAGTTTCGACCTTTATTGAGGTCTCTTCAGTGGGAGCCAGGCCCAAGCTGAGATACCAGGCAGAAGCATTCGCAGGTCACCTCTACCCATAGGAGTTGCCAAATGGTGTGCCACCCTTTTTTAATAAATTACTCTGGATTTAGAGAAAGATGTTGAAAGTTTATTTTTCACTTGGTTAGAGTATAATAAATTTAGTTTAATCCTTTATCCAAGTGTGAGCAAACAAAGTTTGCGCCAGAAAGTATCTTCAGGACTAGGGTAAGGTGATACAACACCAGGCGCAAACTTTGTTTGCTCACACTTGGATAAAACTAAATTTATTATATTCTAACCAAGTGAAAAATAAACTTTCAACATCTTTCTCTAAATCCAGAGTAATTTATTAAAAAAGGGTGGCACACCATTTGGCAACTCCTATGGGTAGAGGTGACCTGCGAATGCTTCTGCCTGGTATCTCAGCTTGGGCCTGGCTCCCACTGAAGAGGCCTCAATAAAGGTCGAAACTAGTCTGGATAGTGGCCCTTCCCTTAATGCATAACATTAGACATATCCGCAAGGAGATGGGTTTTGCATTAAAGGAGATACTGAGACAGGAGTGTTGGTAGCTTGCTACACCTTTGCAACGAGTTGCCCTGGTGTTGTATCACCTTACCCTAGTCCTGAAGATACTTTCGGGTGCAAACTTTGTTTGCTCACACTTGGATAAAGGATTAAACTAAATTTATTATACTCTAACCAAGTGAAAAATAAACTTTCAACATCTTTCTCTAAATCCAGAGTAATTTATTAAAAAAGGGTGGCACACCATTTGACAACTCCTATGGGTAGAGGTGACCTGCGAATGCTTCTGCCTGGTATTTCAGCTTGGGCCTGGCTCCCACTGAAGAGACCTCAATAAAGGTCGAAACTAGTCTGGGTAGTGGCCCTTCCCTTAATGCATAACATTAGACATATCTGCAAGGAGATGGGTTTTGCATTAAAGGAGATACTGAGACAGGAATGTAGCTTGCTACACCTTTGCAATGGCTTGATGTTTATGCACACATTAATTAAAACATGTACAAATACACTTATTTATTTATAAATAAATTTATAAGTAAACAAAAATTTACTTATAAATTTATTTTATTTATTTTTTTTTTTCTATCAGGTGTGAGACCATCACTGAGGGTGGTGGTCTCACACCTGATGACGAAATGCATATACCACTTAAAGACCATCACAAACATTATGCCCACAGTGGGATTAGAACCTATAGCTGTTAGGTGGAGAACGGATATGTTAATCACTCGGCCAATTCAATTCTTCACTTCTACAACAACTTCCTCAAATCCCCTTTAACATTTGTTTTTATGCCTTCTGAATGATTTGTGCCACGACCACTGATCTTGACATTCATTCATTTATTTTTTTATATTAAATCCTCCATGATTTGTTTCATTGTGCCACCCGAAAAATATATTCTGTGCACTCTGTTACTGAAGAATACGAACTATGAAAACAGACAGGAACACTCAAGTCAGCAGCATTTTTGATTTGGAATTTATGGAACGAGTAAGACTTTTCAACTGTTTATGCATAATTTTAAGTGAAGATGGCAGATTACTTATCCTGTTTCTTTTCATTTTAAAGTTGGCATCTTGACGAATCATTCAAATAATCAATTTACATACTATAAGTAAAATAAAAGACAGGGTTCAAACTGATTTTATCTCAATGGATCTGAAAATTTTTCAGAAATAAAACAGTTGATCACAGACTAGAGAATAGATGGCATTAACGGTAAAATCATATAGAAAAGGAAATATACAACCAGTCCTTGACTTGAAACTGAGTTTTGTTCCAACAGTCCTGTCATAAGTCTGAAATATATATATATATATTTTTTTTCATTCCTAATTCAATAGTTTTTCTTTTTCACGCACCACTAGAAGAATTTTGAAGAAGATTGTTGGATGGTCATTTTCACAAAGAAATAATCACTAAAAATCACAAAATTTTATTGTACAGTGTAGGTTAGTCCTTAGACTTTATGACTGACTATCTGAATTTGAAAATATTTAAGATCAACAAGTTTGCCATGAGCAAGGACAAATCGTCTTATGCTGTACTTGACCTTGGGTGGGCATGCAACATACTGCAGCATATGCTTCCATCAAAACCGAAACTATGTACGTAGGAAGGGAGAGAACAGAATCGGTTTCAGGATATATTAGAAACCAATAATTAAGATAAATTCTATTATTTGGTTGGTATATTTAAACAAACTAATAATAAAAAGCATCTATGTATTGGTAGCTTAGGACTGGAATGAAACACCCCTATAGTGAACCCCCCTCCCCAAATTTATAAAAATATATATATTTTTTTATAATAAAAAAAAAATATATTTATATATACATATATTACACTGATCCAAGCAACATTCTCCTCCCACAAACATACTGTACAGTTGCAAGCCAAACAAAGATCAGTATCAGCACATTTATGTTTTTTTTTCCATGGCGTTGAGGGCCGATTGTATTAGAAAGGAACAGGATGTAACTCACATTCTAGGGGATGTGTGAGCAGAGGTATGATGGTATAATATCATCAGTTAAACAGAATGGGAGAGGAATGGTTAGCAAAATAATTGAAGGCAGGAAAAGGATTAAAAAAATATTTATTGATAATTAAACTAGTTCGATTGATACAGTTAACAATGTTTTAAAAGGGAGTTGTAATACCTGACAGTACAGAAATCCAATTAAAGAAATATAATAATTTGGAGGAAAACTATTGATAGGAATCTTGTGAACTTAATTGTGTAGTGTCATAGTATCCTGTACACTGACACTTCTTGATGTGTATATAAGATAATATATCACAAGGAATGATATAAATATGCACTTCATTCCTTGTCCTGTTCACATGTCACTCTATTGTAATATGTAACTTTCTAAAACATGATTTCATGATGATCTTCAGCATACTGTTAACACAATATTCTACTCCATCAATCTCTGAAACTCCAGATGGACTGTAATTTGAAGTCTATAATTTAACGCCTGTGTAGCAGAACCATTTTATCTTCCATGCTTTGGGAGCTTCCTTGTTGCACAACTCTTATTAAACAATAACGTTAAGAGTGAATACTATTAACCCTGAAAAATTTCTTTTAAAATGTGCATTGACATTTTAGCAAATTTTTTCACTGGGAAGGCAGGTGGTTGAGATTTTTTATTTTTAACTGAAACATCGGCAAAAGTATGAATGTGAAATATTTTCAGACATTATTTACCTATTATTATTATTATTACCCCTATGATATGGATGATTCCAGGGAGCCAGGGTCTTGTTTCAAAAACATTCACTGAAGATGCACCAACATCCATTGGCAACTTATTTCATTCGCTTAACTATCTATTGTGAAAAGAACCACATGCTTGCTTACCTCCTAGCACAGATCCCAAGTTTTGCTGTGAGCTGCAAGTAAGTGTGGTAGGCCCATACTGACACAGTGGGTATCAAACCTCTTGTTAAACTCATTCACCAACAAAGCTCTGACTGCCTCTAGCAGCCAATTATACTCATTCATCCTTCTCTAAGCAAATATAGTCCTCATGCTGGTGCCAACCACACACTTGCATGGGTTCCATGGCGAATTTACATATAAATGATAATAAATCCTTATATAAATGATGCATATTCACTATATAATTTAAGGAAATTACAACATACTAGGATATACATTAAAATTAAATTTTAATATATTTCTATATTTCAGCAACATCATGTTGCCATTTTCAAGAACTTAAGTACAAGACACGTGCACGCAGGCACAACAAACAGTAAGTGAGGAAGAAGTAGGAAGCTCATTATTTCTCCTAAAGTCCTGATGGTGCCCTCTAGCAGGCAATGTTGGTATTCTTGGGTGATTGGGCTGAAGGTCTTCTGATGTAGGTTTCCCAAATTTGAGGAAGTCTAATGCAGCCAAATCTGTTGAGGTTTGGATCGTTTCTTAGGGCTGAAGCTGATTCCATGAAAAGCCTTTCGTATCTGTATTTGCTACGGTGTATTATCCTGGCTTTCTTCCACCGTATTCTATGGCAGGTATCCAGAGCATGGTCAGCAAGACCTGAGTGGCTGTATTGGTGAAACCAGATGTAGTCCTTGTGTTCTGAAATTCTGATATTTGCTGTCCTGCCTGTTTGGCCAAAGTAGGACAGCTTACAACTGCAAGGGACCTGGTATACCCCAGGTAGGTCTAGGGGGGAAGGTTGGTCTTTAGTAGAGCAGATAAGGGATGCCAATTTTTTATATGGTCTGTAACAAGAAGTTATGTTTTTTTAGGATTTTTGTGATTTTTTATTTTTTCCGAGGTGCCTCGGATATAGGGTATGGTGATGGATTTAGAGTAATCCTTGTTGTGAGGGGGGGTGGGGGTTGTGGTTTACTGGTTTCAATATTTTTTGGATTTTTTTTTTTTTGGGGGGGGATAGCTCTCTCACACTATACTGGCAACACACCTTCATAAAAAACTCAGCCCACTTCAAAGCCAGCATAGAAAACCTTACGTTCAAACACACTGACATAATGGTCAGTTTTGATGTCTCCTCCCTATTCACGAATGTCCTACTCAAAGAATCTTTAGAGCTAATCCAAGCTAAATTTCCTGCCGACATCTCAGCCCTATTTCAGTTCACAATGAACTCCGGCTATTTGTTTGGCAAGGAAAATTTTACAAACAAATAGAGGGGACAGCCATGGGTTCTCCACTCTCCCCACCCTTGGCCAACTTTTATATAGAGACTTTTGAAGAGAAAGCCTTACACTCTGCCCCACAAAAACCAACCGTTTGGCTTCGCTATGTAGATGATGTATTCGCTATTTGGCCACATGGCTCCCATGCACTCATCTCCTTCTTAACCCACCTAAACAGCCAACACCCCAGAATCAAATTCACCCTGGAAAAAGAAAAAAAACAACTGCATTCCTTTCTTAGACACACTAGTCACACGCCAGCCTGATGGAACCTTGGTTTTCTCAATGTATAGAAAACCCACCCATACAGGCAGATACATTCACCAACAATCCCACCACTCCTCCTCACAACAATATGGAGTCATTAAGACACTACACAACAGGGCTAAACTTATCTGCTCGAATGACAATACCCTAACCACAGAACTAAACCACATTCTCAACACTTTCTCAGCCAATGGCTACCCCCCCCCCCCAAAAAAAAATCCAAAAAATATTGAAACCAGTAAACCACAACCCCCCCCCCCCCCCTCACAACAAGGATTACTCTAAATCCATCACCATACCTTATATCCGAGGGACCTCGGAAAAAATAAAAAATCACAAAAATCCTAAAAAAACATGATTTAACTTCTTGTTACAGACCATATAAAAAATTGGCATACCTTATCCGCTCTACTAAAGACCAACCTTCCCCCCTAGACCTACCTGGGGTATACCAGGTCCCTTGCAGTTGTAAGCTGTCCTACTTTGGCCAAACAGGCAGGACAGCAAATATCAGAATTTCAGAACACAAGGACTACATCCGGTTTCACCAATACAGCCACTCGGGGATTGCTGACCATTCTCTGGATACCTGCCATAGAATACGGTGGAAGAAAGCCAGGATAATACACCGTAGCAAATACAGATATGAAAGGCTTTTCATGGAATCAGCTTCAGCCCTAAGAAACGATCCAAACCTCAACAAATTTGGCTGCAGGAGACTTCCTCAAATTTGGGAAACCTACATCAGAAGCCCAATCGCCCAAGAATACCAACATTGCCTGCTAGAGGGCACCATCAGGACTTTAGGAGAAATAATGAGCTTCCTACTTCTTCCTCACTTACTGTTTGTTGTGCCTGCGTGCACGTGTCTTGTACTTAAGTTCTTGAAAATGGCAACGTGACGTTGCCAAAATATAGAAATATATTAAAATTTAATTTTAATGTATATCCTAGTATGTTGTAATTTCCTTAAATTATATAGTGAAAATGCATAACCAACGTCTAAGCCATTCCACGAGAAAAATGATGCATATGCATTTTTAGTTAATATGAATAATTTTGCTCTGATGCTAATGTAGTTATCTGAAAAAATAGTGGTCAAAAATTAAAAAAAAAAGTTATGAGCATGAGAGATCACATAAAAATCACTAGAATTCATGCAAAGGACAAAACTCGTGAAATGTTATTAGCTTTATCACAGAAAAAATTACTCTGCTTGTGTTTAGGCTTACTGGATCAGAAGCATTAGCTGACATTATTTATCCATTTTCATGTACATTCCTATCTGATCTCTCTACTTACCTCTGGTCCATTCACTACTATCTTGTCATTCCACAGCAGACTGGGGGTACCTTACAGGATTGCTTATAAATTCAAATATTTCATCACCATGGTTATTCTTCTAACATTCTAACCTTTACTTGCTACATAGTGAAAATCCCTCTTAGCTTTGCTTCAATTTTGCTGGGCTTAAACTCTTATAATCTTTCTTGTAGAAAGGCATTATACATTGGTAACACATGACTATTAAATTATTTAAGAAATTTACAACGTATATACTGAAATATTAATTAAAAATCTAATAAATATCTCCTATATTTCGGCAATGTCACATTGCCATCTTCATAGGAACATACAACTATGACACGTGCACGCAGGCACTACAAAAAGCAAATACTTGTTCCTAGAGTCCTAATGGTGCCCCCTAGCAGGTATTATTGGGTTGTCTTGGCTGTTGGGGTGATGTTCTCATGATGCAAACTTCCCAAATTTGGGGCAGTCTCATGCACCCAAATTTGTTGAGGTTTGGAAAGTTTTTTAGAGCTGAGGCTGATTCAACGGACAATCTTTCATATTTAAACTTGCTGCAGCATATTAATGTGGCTTTCTTCCAATGTATTCTGTGGCAGGTATTCAAAGCATGGTCTGCAAGCCCAGAGTGGCTGTACTGGTGAATCCAGATGTAGTCTTTGTGTTCTGAAATCCTGACATTTGCTGTCCTGCCTGTTTGGCCAAAGTAGGACAGTTTACAGCTGCAAGAAACTTGGTATACCCCAGGTAGGTCTAGGGGAAGTGGTTGGTCTTTGGTGGAGCGGATAAGGAATGCCAATTTTTTATATGGTTTGTAACAAGAAGTCAGGTCATATTTTTTTAAGATTTTGGTTAGACTACATCAGGTTTCACCAGTACAGCCACTCTGGGCTTGCAGACCATGCTCTGGATACCCACCACATAATATGTTGGAAGAAAGCCACGTTAATACACTGCAGCTAGTTTAAATATGAAAGATTGTTCATAGAATCAGCCTCAGCTCTAAAAAACTTTCCGAACCTCAACAAATTTGCGTGCATGAGACTGTCCCAAATTTGGGAAGCTTGCATCATGAGACATCACCCCAACAGCCAAGACAACTCAATATAGCCCGCTAGGGGTATATTGGGTGGTCTTGGCTGTTTTCAATATAGCACCATTCTAGGAACAACAGTAGTTTCTGTCTTCTACCTCATTTGCTTTTTGTAGTGCCTGCATGCACGTGTCATAGTTGTATGTTCCAATGAAGATGGCAATGTGACATTGCCGAAATACAGGAGGTATTTATTAAAGTTTCTTTAAATTAATATTCCAGTATATGTTGTAAATTCCTTAAATAATGTAGTAGTCTGATTTTGACCATGCCATGTCTTCCATTCTTCTGAGTTATGTTTTGAACATCGCTCATTTCTCTTGATTTCACCTCTTGCCTGATAATTTTATTTATTCATTTAACTCCTATCCAATTTACTCCCCTAACTATGTCAAAGCTATATAACTGAGAGGAGACCTCCACATAGCCTTTAAAGGAATGTGGAGAACTGACCAGGGCTTCTGACTTAATGTTCAATCCTCACCTTCTTGTGATGCACCCTGTTGGGTATCTAAATGGATTCTGAACAAATGAGGATGGGCTGGCAATTTGGGATTTAGCCATCCAAATTGTATTCTTATTGGCTTAAACCAATATACAAAATGATGGTACAACATGACAAAATTTCATGCCGGCTGGGGCGTCGCCTGGTTATACAAGGCTCCCGTTGTTTTTGCCAGGGAACCAGGGCGAACAGCAAAAAGTCAGCTACTGGAACAAATCTGAAACCCCCCATCCCCAACTCAACATCACCAGAGTTAAAGATCAGTAGTATCAACATAAGAAGCCTGAATGGGAAAGAAATGGAGCTAGCTGAGGAATTAGATAAGTACCAGATCGACATAATAGGGGTGACCAAAACAAAAAAGAAAAAACTGGTGAGATCATTCTGAGCAATAAATACAAAAATGTTATATTCAGGCAATAACGATCAAGGAAAAGAAGGAGTAGCCATAGTATTCAACACTAGATACGAGGCTAATCTTCTTGAATGGCAGGCAGTCTCAAGTAAAGTGATGTGGTCAAATATCAGAATGGGGAACTGGACAATGAAACTTATTTGTGCCTATGGTCCCACAGTAGGTTCTACTAAGGTAGAAGTGGAGGAATTTTTTAATGCTTTAGAGAAAGCAACTCACACTATGAAAAAGGAAAAGTTGGTCCTTGTTGCGGATCTAAATAGCAGAGTAGGAAATGATTGTCAGAGATACAAAAATATTTTGGGAAAATTTGGAGAAAAGAGCAAAGCTAATAATAATGGCAAATATCTGTTGGGTTTCTGCTCAGGACATGAATTGTTTTTTACTAACACCATGTTCCAACATAAAAATATGCACAAATTCACATGGAGAGAAGAGGCAAGGAATAAGAAGTCTCATTGACTATGTTATTGTTGATAGTGATGTTTTTTCCCTGGTGGAGACCACCAGAGTGTACAGAGGATTTGAAATTGGAAGTGATCACTATTTAGTCTTGAGCAGAATAACACTGTATTTCAAAACTGAAAATCATATTGAAAAGAATAAGATGTAATAAAGTATTAAAGCGAATAAAAGTTGAGCAGCTCTCTGATGTGAACTGTTGACTAAAATACAGAAAGATTATTGAAGAAAAAATGAAAGAGTTTGAGAACAGCAACCAAACCTTGGAGATTCAGTGGCAAGCCTTGAAGAAAACCCTGATTGATTCAGCCAGAGAGGCATGTGGTGAGGTTGTCTGCAAGTATAGAAAAATCTGAACTCCATGGTGGACATAGGAAGTTAAAGAGGCAGTGAAGGAAAAGAAGAAAGCATATCAAAAGTTCCTGGCAAATAAGTCAGCTTGTGCTCTTAGAGAATACAGAGACAAATGTAAGTAAGCTAAACAAAAGTCATGGGAGGGCTTGGTAAGAACATAGAAAATAAGTATCAAGAAGGTGGTAAGATATTCTGGAGGTTGTTGAAGAAGCTTAGAAATGGAGAAAAGAGTGCTGTAAAAGGAGTTCGAGATGATAAAGGTGACATGAAAATGGGGAAAAGATATCCTTGAAGTATGAAGTAATTACTTCGAAAAATTGCTAAATGAAACAAGCAGCGATAGCACAGTGAAAAAAACACGCAAGAGGCATACAGTCAGGAATACATATCCATACTTGAAGTAGAAAAAGCCATCAAAGGCTTGAAATGTGGAAAGGCAGCAGGAGTAGATGATATTTGACCAGAAATGCTGAAGTATGGTGGTATAAAAGTCTTGCAGTGGCTGCACTTGCATAGTTCTGAAAGCCTGGACAGAGGGGCAAATTCCCAATTACTGGATTAGAGCTCTCATAGTACCCATATATAAAAAGGGAAATAAAACTGAATGTGAGAATTACAGAGGTATTTCCCTACTGAGTGTTCCTGGCAAGATTTATGCAAGTATACTTGAGAAACGGTTGAGAAGAATTGAGGAAGAAAAGCTTGGTGAAGAACAAGCTGGATTCAGGCCAAATAGAGGCTGTCAGGATCAGATCTTCACTTTATGACAAATAGTTGAAAAATCATGGGAATATAACAAAGATCTGTATTTAAGTTTTGTCGATCTGGAAAAGGCATATAACAAGGTTTCAAGCTATTCAATATGCTACAGTTAAATGGTGTCAATGGGGCATTATATCAAGCAATAGTTAATCTTTATTTGAGTTGTGAATCAGTAGTTAGAATTGAAGGAAGTACAGGAAGATGGTTTAAGGTTAAATCTGGTGTGAGACAAGGATGTACATTATCCCCTCTTTTATTCATTATCTATATGGATCACATTATGAAGGAAAGTGATAAAAAATGATAGCAGAATTGGAGATGTTAATGTCAGCTCTTTGCTTTATGTGGATGATGTTATACTTCTAAATATATCCACTACAAGTCTGCAAGCAAGATTCCTTGACTAAATTGTATTACTGTTGTAATAGATATGGTATGAAGGTCAGCAATAAAAAGACAAAGGCAATGAAAATAGGCAGAATCGTTGAAAATGTCAACTGCATTGTGAATGGAGACCCTGTGGAACAAGTAAAACATTTCAGCTACTTAGACACAATTTTTAGTGAAGATGGTAAATTAAATATGGAAATAGACAACAGAATCAACAAAGCTGGTATGGTAGGAAATCAATTGAATAAATTCATATGGAATAAGAGAGAAATTTGTCGAAACACTAAATTAGCTGTATACAAGACAGTGTTGAAACCAGTTTTAGCTTATGGATCTGAGAGCTGGGTCAGAAGTAAAACACTTGACCAAAGACTAGAGACCGCAGATATGAGAGTCCTGAGAAAGATTAGAGGCGTGAACAGATGGCATCAATGGCAATATCATATTAAAAACGAAGATATTAGGAAAGAACTTAACATTGTCAGCATCCAGGAATGCGTTAGCAGAGCTAATCTCAGGTGGTATGGTCACTTAAACAGAACGGGCGAGGAAAGATTAGCAAAACAAGTGTTCTCTGCTATGTTGGTAGGAAAACGGCCCAGAGGAAGACCAAGATGTAGGTGGATTGATACTGTACAAAGTGCCTTAGATAATAGAAATATAAGATCTGATAATGTTGTAGTCTTGACAAGTAGCAGACTGATTTGGATTAAAATTGTAGATAGGAAGTTAGTAATGATGTAAATTTCTCATGTAGTACTTTCATATCCTGTACACCCCTTGAGGGTACGTGGCAGGAATTTGACAATTTTCTTTATCCTGTAATTTCATCTGTCATTTTTAATTGAAGCTTCTCCCTATACATAGGGAGATATAAAAAACCTAATCTTCACTTCCCCTGATCATATCCTTAGACAGTTTCCAAGGAATTAAATTTCTATCCTGTAATTTCATCTGTCATTTTTAATTGAAGCTTCTCCCAGATGAGAACTCCATAATTACCTCATCAATTGAGAATAAGGTAGCTACCAATTTTATGAGCACTTACTGTGATTCCATTAAAATTCCCTTCATCATATATTCTGAGGTAATTATCCCAGCAGCTCTATAAATTCCTCTTCTCTTCTACCACAATGCTATTCCTCTTTCCAATTTCTTTCTGGATAGGTGAAATAATTGAATATTGGTCAACTGGTAAATGATGATGGTCTTTGGTTGGAGAGACTGAGTTGAAATGTTTAGGAATTTTTAAGCTGAAGGTGAGTTACCCAGCCGCATATGGAGTCAGCAGGATTTTTCTTTTCAGAAACTAAGATTTACATTACACAAGGCCAGAAAATACATGCAAATAGAATTAAAGCCCGCTATAGTTTTAATCAGATTTCTATAAAGGCATACTTGGCTGTGACAGTCCATATAAACTGACCAAAGAATAGCATTCAACTGATAGACAGCAGACAATGCAGGTAGGGTTAGAGCCAATTATAACTTTTATTAGATTTATTTTTGTGTGTGATTCCATGGACATTCCAAGTAGCTATTTTTAATTTTTCAAAGAGAAGTCTCCGTCCATTAGCCAGGTCAATTCCGATTAAATCCATCCTATTTTTCTTCTTCAGAGCTTTGCAAGTAATTGGAAATTTCCCCTGGATAGGCTACCAACCTGTCGCAGGGTGAGTTCGGTGGTAGGGCTGCCACCTTATTAGATTTATACGAAGCCATATTACTTGGCCATGACAGACCAATGAATCTAGCACATTAAGGAAAAGACAATGAGGTAACTGAAATTACCTCATTATCTATAGTACTCATTATCCGATTGTGTTATCAAAATCCAACACTTAAAATCACGAATCCCCTCTATGGTATACCACTTTTCTCAAAAGTATAAATTCCTTTTCTTTCCTCTCATTATGCTATTTCCTCTTTCCAATTCATTTATTATTATTATCGTCAGACCTCCATGCAGTCGAAAGGCCCATTATGAGAGGTCCCATAGAACTTATCAAATTTAATGCATTCTCTATCTCTACACTCAGGCACACATTCCTCTCACTCATCATACTCTCCATGCAAAAAACCTACTCTTCACTTCCCCTGATCATATCCTTAGACAATTTCAAAGGATGGCCTGTCTTAATTCCTCTGTCTTCCCCATTCTGCAAAAACCTCTTCCACATTAATATGGTAATCTCACCAACTTATGACATAATCATATCCCCCGTTCCTATCCACTAGACTGTGCAAACTGCATTTGCTCATCTTAATATTCCAAAGATCAGAAACCACATTAGTGAATTGTCTCTGAACCCTTTCCAATATCTCCTCATCCTTCTGAAAACCAGGTATCCAAATCTGTGCACAGTAATCCAAATGTGGCCTGATCATCACTGCCTTATATAATCTGAATCATAATTTCCTAACTACATATCAGTGTCCTCCATATCAGTGCTATAATCTTTGTGCTCTCCTCATAAATTTAACAATACATCCCCTAAAAAGGTCCTTGTCCACTGTCATCCTTTATCACCTCTAATTCTTGTAAGATATTCTCACCAACTGCATTCCATCTTTGCCACATATATTATTCCCATATACTCAGCATTCCATCTTCGCTTCCCAAAGTTTAAAACCTTTGCAAGGTTGACCTGGTAATCTCACTCACTTGCCGACTCATCCAGTAATTTTATGTCCTATTGCAAAGAACAACATCTGCTCTACTCCTTGAAATTCTTTCCAGCACTGCATGTTCCAATTTAGTCCTTTCACACTATCATTAACACATAAGTTAAACACAATGGCTTCAAAACATTCCCTTGGGACACACTACTAGCGACTTTCTTCTTCTGAGATATTGCTACCTCATACACAGCTTACTGATATCTATCAGATAGCCATTCTGTTATCCAACCCAATCCATTCCAATTTAATTACCTACTCGTCATGTGGCAATATAATCAAATTAACCAAGCAAATAAGAAAAGGGTGATCATTATGGTTGATTTTAATTATGGCAATATAGACTGGAATGATGAGATAGCAACTGGAAGTAAAGTAAATGAGTTTCTTGAGTTTTTGAGGGATAACTACCTCAGACAGTATGTAACAGAGGGCACACAAGGATTGAGGGTCTTGGATTTGGTCATCTCATCAGCGGATATAATTATAAATGAGGTGTCAAATCATCCACCAATTGGTGACAGTGACCATGAGGTGATTACCTGGGTGGTTGCTAGCAGTGCGAGGACCTCTGTGAGAAAAGGGTATATGTGGAACTACAAGGGGAGGGGTGATTATGAAGAGCTCAGGAGACAGCTTGTGGGTGTAGCGTGGAATGAGCAGTTAGCTGGAAAAGAGATCAATACAGCTTGGGAGATTTTCAAAAACTGTTTAGTAGATGCATTGTCTAAATGTATTCTAAGGGTGAGAAGGTTCAATAAGGTGGGTATGAGATGGATGAATAAAGAGATTAAGCATGTGATACAGAGAAAAAGGGCATTGTGGAGGCAGCATAAGAGAAGTGGAAATAACCAATTCCATGAGGTCTACAAAGACCAAGCAAGGAGGGTAACTTGGTTGGTCAGGGTAGCTAAAGAGAGGTATGAACAGCAGTTGGCTAATGAAGCCAAAAAGAATACTAAGGAGTTCTTTCGATATGTAGCCAGCAAAAGAAAGAATAATTATGGAAGGATGATATTGATTGGAGAAAATGGTATAAAGACAGCTGATGCAGAATGTGTGGTGGAGATACTTAATGAACAGTTCATAAAGATCTTTCAATCTTGTGAATGTGACTTCATGGAGGGATTGCGAGCAGTTGATGATGGGGAGGAGAGAGTGACTGTAGGTGAGCAAGAGGTGTATGGGGAGTTGAGTAAACTAGATGTTAATAAGGCTGTAGGACTTGATAATATATCACCACATATTCTGAAAGAATGTGCCAGGTAGTTGACACCTGCCTTGACATATTTTTTTAATATGAGTCTTGCACTCGGTCAAGTTTCTAAGGAGTGGAAGGAGGGCAAGATTGTGCCACTTCATAAAGAAGGTGATCAAACTCAAGCATTAAACTATAGGCCTATCTGTTTGTCAGGTGTTGTGGTTAAGTTGTTGGAAAAGCCTGTGAGAACTAGGATCCAGTGTTGGGTTGACAACAATGGTATTATCTTTGATGGACAGCATGGATTTGCTAAAGGGAGATCATGTTTTAGTAATCTACTTACTTATTACAATAAAGTGACTGCTTCCTTGGACAGAGGAAAAGAATACACAGTAATATACTTGAATTTCGCAAACGTTTTTGATAGAGTACCTCATGATAGGTTGACAGTCAAACTAGAGCAGATGGGGTTGGATATTAGATTGGTGCATTGGATTGGAGACTGGCTATCTGATAGGTATCAATAAGTTGTGTATGGGGGAGAAATATCCAGGAAAAGGAAAGTCACTAGTGGAGTGCCTCAGGTCTGTTTTAGGTCCATTACTGTTTAACTTGTATATTAATGATATAGGTGAAGATTTGGATGGAGATATTCAGTTGTTTGTAGATGATGCAAAGTTGGGACGATCCATGAAGTGTAGTGAAGATGTTGTTGCCTTACAGGAAGACTTGAATAGATTGAGTGATTGGGCACGGAAATGGGGATGTGAGTTCAAAGTCGCAAAATGTAAGGTTTTAAAATTTGGAAAACTAAAGATGGGATGCAGAATTTATGCTTGGTGAGAATATATTGTTGGAGGTAGAGGAAATAAGAGATCTGGTGGTGATAGTGGATAAGGATATAAAATTTAGGGGACACATCGCCAAAATTGTTAAGACAACACAAAGGGTTCTGGAAATGTGCAGAGGACACTGACATGTAGAAGTAAGGAGATTCTTGTTCTGTTGTATAAGGCTTTGATTAGGTCACACATGGACTATTGTGCCCAGATTTGGTCACCGGGTTTTCAGAAGGATGAAGAGATGTTGGAAAGGGTCCAGAAGAGACTGACTAAGGTAGTTTCTGATCTCTGGAATGTCGAGTATGAGGAAAGATTGAGAAGATATAATTTTCAGAGTCTGGTGGACATGAGGAAGAGGGGAGATATGATAGAGACGTAAGGAGTTGTTATAGGATCAATGCTGTAGAAGTTTTACAGAGAATAGTGGGAGATCAGGGAAGAACCAGAGAAGAGGCAGGTTTTTTGTGCCGAGTTGTGAATGATTTGAATGCCTTGCCTGAGAATGTGGTGTCTGCAAAGAGTTTGGATGTGTTTAAAACATGGTATGATCAGCTGTGTGTGTGATAAAAGGACTTCCCAGATGAGTCTTTGATTCCATGAGGTCTTATGGTGGTAATAATAATATTATATCAACTGCCTTTGCAAAATCTAAATGTACTGCTGTGTATTCGTCTCCCTTGTCCAATGCATTTGGTACCTTGTTGCAATAAATAAGTAGACTGCTAAAACATGATCTTCCTTAAGCCAACTAATGTCTACTGAAGAGAATGCTACTGTTTCCAATGCAATTCTGTATCCTAGTCTTAACTAACTCGACCAACACTTTTAACAACAACACTTCCAGACAGACATGCTGGCCTGTAATTTGCCTCAGTCTTATCACTTCCCTTATGAAGTGGAACAATTTTGTCCTCTTTCCATTCCTTTGGAATTTGGCCCAGTGTAAGGTTTATGTTAAACAATTATGTTGTCATAGTTGTTAACTCCCTGGAACATTCCCTCAAAGCATATAGTGATATCAAGTCCTATCATCTTATTAACATCAATTTTTGCATATCACCTTATCATCATCAATTTCCTGATATGTACCCTGATACTATGATAGCACTACATGATTAAGTTTACACTATTATTAATCTCCCATCAACAATTTTCCTCCAAATTAGTCCATTACTTGTCAGCAATCCAATCCAATACTGCTGTATCTAACATTTCAATCTTCTAAGGCACTTCTGACTAAATCAATCTACATAGATCTTAGTCTTTCTCTGGGTCTTTTTCCTTACTATCTTGGCATCAAACACCTATTTTGCTAACCTTTTCTCTCCCATTCAGTTTAAATGACCATACATTAGATTAGCCTGCTCAAACATTCTTGAATGCTAACAATGTCAGTTTTTTTCCTTAATGTCTTCATTTTTAATATTATTTTGCCATTGATGCCATCTGTTCAAGCCTCTAATTTTTCTCAGAACTCTCACATCTGTGATGTTTAATCTTTGATCAGGTATTTTATTTCCAATTCTTAGCCTTGAAACATCCCAATTCTTAGCCTTGAAACATTTGAACACTGTGTTATATACTGTTAGTATACAAACTGTTCTAAATTCTCTCTTATTTCATATAAATTTATTCAACTGACTCCAACCATACCAGCTTTGCTTATTCTGCTGTCACATTTACAAGGATGAAATATGAACTGTAATTTAATATTTTGACTATATCCTCCACAGCAATTATCATTCTGCCATTTTCACAAACCATTATCGTATTTCCATAATCATTTTCTCTCTCTCTCTCTTCTACTGGCCACATATTGAAAGAACTCCTTGAGATTATTATTGTTGTTGTCCTTTTTTGACTCACTGGCTAACTGCTGCTAATGCTTTTGCTACTCTCACTTTCCTCACCTACTTATTATACTCCTTGTGCAACTGATTATTGTTGCTCATCTTATGCTGCCTCATAATGTTTCTTTCCTTCCTCCAGATTGTATGCTTAGCTTCTTCAGTCATCTATTTCACATCTGTCTTATTTGATCTCCTGACCCTTGGAGTAAACTCAGACATTGCCTCTGCTTAGTTATGAGTAGGGCCTAATCTTCCTCCTGAGCATTTCATAATCACTGCCTTATATTCCACTTATTATCCCTTCCTCACAAAAGTCATCATATGGCTGGCCAAAGGATCACTGCACTGATGCTTTCACCAACTGGAGGGAGATTTGACATTCCTATTTAAAATAACATCCTCTGAAAAGCAAATCCAATTCCACTCTGTAATGTACTGTTCAAAGCAGTTGTCCTGCAAAAACTTCATTCTCTTTTCCACTAAATGTCATCTTTTCATTCCCATAATTAAAATCACCTTTTTCTTATTTGCTAGACTAATTTGCCTATATATTTCCTTCTAATCTGACTCCAAATCCAGATCTATAACACTGTCCAACAGAATATTTCATCCTCTTCCCTCTATTTCACACCGTACTGCCTCAAAACTACTGCCATAATTTCTACCTTGCAAGGACAACTTTTCTGCTATCATCAACAGCACTCCCTCTCTCTCTTTCTCTCCTCACAAAAGACATTATACTCCTCAACAGGATAACATCCAACTGTCTTACTTATTTTGACAATTTCTGGGTGAATGCACTTGATCAATACAACAATTTCATTACACTTATTTCTGATACTTCTGTCATTTGTGAACAAATGCAGTTCATTTCTGGGTCTGTAACGATCTATAACAAGTCTTACTGACACTACTTCTCCAGATGCAATTTCTCTGCACCTCCCCTTTTGCTATTCCTATCACCATTTGTCTCATCATTTTCTTCAGATTCAAATGCTCCCATTGCATTCTAGGCCATCCCCCTTCTTTTCTTATCTGCTCACATACTCTCCAACTTCTAGTTTCAGCCTTCTCATGCAATGTCTCCTTGTCTATCCTGACTCCCCAATTTCTATATCAGTGTTGCATTTTAGTTCTTTCATTCCCCTTATTCACACTATTCATCTCTTCATTCTCTTTTACTAATAGAGAAATCCTACAGTGGTGTAGATTTCTCTGTTTCTCAAAAGTTTAAATCACCCATAATGATTGCTTATTAAGTTAATTTGTCTCTATACAATTCATAGTCCTGCTTCTAATCCCAGGTCTAATCCCCCCCCCCTCTCTTTTCTTCTTCTTGCCTCTATATCAACATCAGATTGCATCAAACCTACTTGAGGGATATTAACTTATGTTGAAATGTTATTAAGTAGCATCCTCATTAATTCCAGGACTGACTACTAGAAATATTAAATTCGTTTCACCTTTCAAGGAAACTTCATTATTAATTATTATTCGACTTCATTATTGTGTTATTCTGTGGTTTAAATCTCTTGTCCTGTAAAGATATCTTCTCTGCATGTCTCTTGATTATATCCAGAAAGCTACAAAATATAATGGCACACTTACTGACAATGCGCAGGATGAGCAGCTTGGAATATGTGAATAACTGGAGTACATTTCATAACAAGAGAGAATTGCATGTGACTGTATTTGGACATGGACATGCCATTTGGAGGAGATGCCATTCTCCTCCAAATGCTGCAGCTCCAAAAAGGAAAACTCGAATTGCCATGGTGAAAGGCAGTATGGATGGTCTCATAAAAACTGTACCTTGGGTAACAGGAAAGGGTATAGAATGCTATAAGAGAGAATGAAGATTGAGGAGAACAACAATTAATATAAGGTAACTTAAAGATGCCAAGAAATTATATTTTTGGTTTAATCCTTTTTCCAAGTGTAAGCAAACAAAGTTTGCACATTAAGTAATTTTGCGACTGGGCTACTTCTATATAGAGGCCAATGACTTCACATTACTTGCCTTAGTATCTCATAATGCAAAGCACATATCCTTATGGACGTATAATGCTATGCATTACAAAAGGGTCACTACCCAGACTGGTGGAAAAGTAAAAGGGAGCTCATCATAGGCATAGAGTAATTAGTATAGGGGTGCAAGAGAACTTGATAGTATTAGGAGAAAGAAAAGACAGATAGATAGTATGAGAGATAGAGAAAAGGCCTCAGCTCTTTTATATCACCATGTAGCTAAAGGCTATCAGTTTTCCTTTTTCTCCAATCTCATACAGATGAACAACCAAAAGACCAATTGAAACTAAAGCGCAAATATGACTGATACCAGGTGGTTAGCCTTATCTCAGTTTACTGCCTTGAGTTGGCCTTCCCTGGGATTGCTCTCCAGTCATCCTTGCAAATGGCTATAAGACCACACTGAATTAACCATGCTACCGGCCAAGATGTCTATAGATGTCAAGGGTATCATGGATGCGAAGTGCATATTAAAATTGTAATACCATTGATATTACATTGAAATATATGATGGATACGAAGCATATGAGTATTTGATCCATAATGGCCAGTAAGGTGGTTAAGAGGATGGAACTATTTAAAAAACCTCTCATAGCAAGAATAGACAGAATTGTATCTCCCTCTGGTGAATATTGCATAATGTGGGTGGTCTACATCATCTAGTCAAAAATTTGATATCTCCTAGAATGCTTCTTTCGAAATACAAAAATCGTCTAACTGAACAATAAAATTTCCACAATACGATATTATAAAGCATTTGGATGTCATATTGATAGTTATCAAATTCATGTTTCTTTCTTACCTTCCATAAATGATATTTTAATTAATTAATTATAAAAATCAAAATTCTCTTTCCATTGATGACAGGTGGTGGGTACTGAAAAAAAAATAACCTGTTCTGTTGTAAGTAATGGAATGCTCAACACATTTACATAATCTATTTAAATAGGATGAATGAAAAGAAGGAAAGTAGCAAGAAGTGACATGATTGACTGGAGTTCCTAAAATGAGAACAGCATTACCAAAAGTAATTAGAAAATGAATGGAAGTGCTAGTAATGATAGCAAAGTAAAAGATCTTAGACAAAAGTTTCTGCAAATGAAAAGTGAAGTTAAATGTCTAAAGAAGTGACTGAAGTGAATGAGAAGGAGGAATTTAAATAATAATAAGAAGGTATAAAAGTAATGACAGAGTGACAATGTATGGAGATTCAATCATTATGAATGTGGTGAAGAGTGCATAAGAAGTTTTCCAGCAATAACAGACAAATATTTTTACTATTACTATTACTATTATTACGGGCAACTCCAGGGAGTCATTGGACTCATCGAGGGAGGCCCCAAATCATATTCATCACAACTATTTGACATCCATACAGTATCTATCATACCTCGCCTTAAACTCATTCACTGTCACAGCATCCACCACAGACTCAGGGAGCGCATTCCACTCATTCACTACTCTAAAAGTAAAGAACCCAGCTCTAACACCTTTACTAACCACACTTTTGCCCAGTTTCCATGGATGTCCCCTAGTCCTCCCACAACCAGCCCTGTACTCAAAAATATCTTCTGAATTAATTTTATAGAAACCCTTCAGTAATTTGAATGTCTCAATCATATCTCCCCTCCTCCGCCTATCAACCAATTTTTGCAACCCACAAATCCTCAACCTGCCTGTTCTCATACGGTTCATTCCACAGACCTGCTATCATCTTGGTCACTCGCCTCTGGATCCTCTCGACCTCCTCCCCATCAAGAAGAAACCTAGGTGACCAAATCTGAGCACAGTAGTCTAGATGGGGTCTTATCAAGGCTCGATACAGAGGAACAATAACCTGCTTGTCTCTGCTTGTCATCGTATTCTTCATTCACTGTCACAGTGAATGAAGAATTGTTCACTGTCACAGTGAACAATATCCAATGCTTTGCATGAAAGGAAGGAACAACATCAAAATCAGTGCTAGCCTCTGTAGCTCAGTTGACATAGATGAAGCCCTTTAGTTGGAAAGTATCAATTCCAATGTATCAATGAAGAATGTTGAAAGAAATTGGAGACCTGGGTTCAATTCCCATTTATAATGTGAGGAACCTTTATCTGGTCTCCTTCAACTGAAGGTAAGTTAGCCAGTCTCATAAAGAGGTAGAGGGTTTTTCATCTCTCAGAACAGGCAAACCGACCCCATTAATACACACACACACACACACACACGCACACACACACACACACACACACACATGATCTACAGTAGTCACAAAAAATATATATACTTAATCCCTCATTAGGAAGGCTCATCCCCTGCTCCACAAAAGGTATGGGGGGAGAAAGGGGAAATTCCATACGAGTATTATTATTATTAGTACTAGTTGTGATCTCAAATGACCTAGTTGTTAGAAAAGGAATATTGAAAGAGATTGGGGACAGTTGTTGCTACAGGTGAAGGATGAGTGTTGGGAGAGAAGTTAGCATGCTACCAAGATATGATAATAGTAAATTGAGAAAGAGAGCAAAGATAACAAATGCCAGGATAGCTAAGCTGCATCAGGCTAAGGATGTGCACAATCATTATTATTATTAATTCAGTGAATTATTATTAATACAGAAGGCCAACTCAAGGCAGTAAACTTCCTGGAATAACCTCCAAGAAGTCAGCAGACACATTGTGGGAGGCTCACTCAGCCAGCAATGTATATTGAACCTTGAAATCATTACACTCCCCACATTCACAATGCACTTTGGCAATGCATTCCTCTCGCTAACCACTCTTGATGTGAAAAATCTACACTCCTCAAACCCTCCTGAACGACATTTTACACTACTTCCAGGAATGGCCTCTTGTTCTTCCCACAATGTGTCTGCTGACTTCTTGGAGGTTACTCCAGGAAGTTTACTGCCTTGTGATCTACATTCCGCCATAACATAACCAATCACTTTAGTAATTTTTCTTGGATCCTCTCCAATGATTCCATATATCAATGAAAACTAGGCAACCAAATTTGAGTACAATAGTCTGACCAATGCCTTATACAGAGGCACCACTATTTCCTTATTTCTATATGTCAGTGTACTTCACATCACTTACAATTTGCTCTCAGAACTTTACTGTTTATTATCAGCCCAAAGTCCTGAATCTCATTCACTTCTTGAACTACAGCTCCATCAATACAGTGGACAGCCTTATATCTCTGCACCTTACGGTGTAGCACCTTGCAATTATTAAAACTACAACCCCTTTCAACTATTTTAGTTCTTGCTGGATCTTGTCCTTTAAAGGCCATAGTTTTTGATTTTTTCATTGATATTATCATACCATAATCTTTGGATATCTCATTTAGATTTAAAATAGCTTTCTGTAAGTTATCTTCAGAATTTGTAATTATTATTTGATCGTCAGCAAAGAGGAGAGTGTTTAAGTTAACTGTAGGTGAAAGTTTAATTCCTTGATGTAAATTTTTACTCCATTTTATTATTATTTCATTTAAGTAGATATTAAAAAGAGTTGCTGAGAGGGGACATCCCTGTCAGACCCCTTGGTTTATCTCTCTTGTATATGATAGCTTGTGATTTAATCTTATTTGTATTTGATTATTTTCATATATACTTGTGACAGCTTTTAGGATATTATTTGGTATTTGTCTTTCTTTTAATATGCTAAATAATATGTTTCTTTTAACTTTGTCAAATGCTTTTTCAAAGTCAATAAATGCAATATGTGTTTCTAAATTATATTCTCTTCTTTTCTCTATTATTAATTTTAGGCAGAAGGCTGGGTCTATACATGATCGTCCTTTTCTAAATCCATTTTGTACCTCTAGAATAAAGTTTTCGGAATATTTCATTAGTTTGTTATTTAAGATTCTGCTATATATTTTGTAACATGAATTTAGTATACTGATACCTCTATAGTTTTTAGGGTCATCTCTATTACCTTTCTTAAAGATAGGAATCACAATTGCTTTTTTCCATTCTATTGGGGGGATACCAGTTGAGTAAATTTTATTTAAAAATAATAAGAGTCTTCCTTTGAATCTTGTTCCTGCGTATTTATATAGTTCTGAACCTAGCTTATCTTCTCCTGGTGATTTTCCGTTTCTTGTTTCTTTCAGGCTGATTTCTAATTCTTCTTCAGTTATTTCCTTTTCATTTTCGTTAATTGTTTTCCAGTTGTCTTTTTTAAAATATTTGTCTGTCCACAGTTCTGTGTAGTAATTTAGATATTCTTCAAATTTCAATTCAGTGTTTAATTTTATGTTTTCTTTGGTATCTGCATTTAGATGTTTCAAAATCTTATATACATTGGGTCTTATTTTATATAAATCATGTTCTAAATTAGAAACAAATTTATTCCATGATTCTCTATGTATTTTTCCCGACTTCTCTTTTAGCTATGGCTCTTATTCTTTTATATTCTATTTCATCTTCTAATTTTTTACTGCTTAACCATTTGTGATAGGCTTCTTTTTTCTTTTTGATTATTTCTTTGATTGTATCATCCCAGATCTTCAGCTTTTTCTTTTATTGAATTTTTTGGTCTTTCCTAAGCTTTCATTTGCTGCTGCATTTAGTATCGTTTTTATATTAAGCCATTCTATTTCTATTTCTTCATTTTGTTTTATTTTATCTAGATACTGGTTAATTCTTTGTTCATATAGCCATTGTACATTTGTGTCATTCAATAGTCTAGTTTTATAAACAAATGTTTCAATTTTTCTTTCTGTTCTTGTTACTTGTAGCCATTTAGGTGGTAATCTTAATTTTATTTTAACAAGGAAGTGGTCACTGCTTATTTCATATCCTCTGTGAACTCTAACATCTAGTGAAAATTTTGATGTCTTTTCATTTAATATGAAGTAATCTAATATTGATTTCCATCCTCTTGCTGCCCAAGTATATTTATGTATGTCTTTATGTTTATAGAAGGAATTCATTATTTTTAGGTTATTATAAACTACAAAGTCAATCAATTTTTTACCATTTCTGTTTAGAGTGTGTCCTCCATGTATTCCTATATTATTATTAATTTTCGTGTTTCCAATTCTTGCATTTAAGTCTCCTGCTAAAATTATGTAATCATTTTTATTTATTTTATTATATATGTTTTGTAGTGGATTATAAAAATCAATATTATCCTGTTCTCTTCCTTCTTCTGGGGCATATAAACCAATTATTGTTAAATAGCCTCTATCTATTTTTATTCTAGCTTCTATTATTATTTCATTCCATAATTTATAATGTTTTAACTGTTTTGAAAGGGAGTTATGAATCCAAATCTTGACTCCTGCTTGTGCTCTTTGGTCTCTGTCGACTCCACTGTATATCACATTAAAATTTTCAGTTCTCTTAGTTCCTTTTAATTTCTTTTTTGTTTCAGTGATTATAATAGTATAAAATAAATAGTATAGAAAATAGTATTAGATAACAAGATCTTAGAACAGGTGAATTCATTTAACTACCTAGGATGTATGATCACTTATGAAAATGAAAAAGATATAAACATAAAAATTGCAAAATATTTAAAATTAACTCTATATTTAAACCAAACCTAGTTCAAAAACAAACCAGGCTAAAAGTATACAATACATTAGCCCTACTGGTCTTAATGTATGGAAGCGAAATCTGGACAATAAAACAAAAAGACAAACAAAGATTAACAACAGCAGAAATGAAGTTTATGAGAAAAACTGCAAAGTATACCCTATTTGATCACAAAAGAAA
The DNA here is from genome assembly GCF_054136105.1 of Typopeltis vanoorti. Lineage (NCBI taxonomy): Eukaryota > Metazoa > Arthropoda > Arachnida > Uropygi > Thelyphonidae > Typopeltis > Typopeltis vanoorti. Next base: position 57,509,860 of record NC_143568.1, on the reverse strand, counting down.
CGAAGATATTATGAAAGAATTAAACCAAGAACCAGTAATTGAAAAAATTAAAAAATATAAGCATAAATGGATGGAACACGTTCAAAGAATGAAAACAGAAAGATTACCAAAACAAGCCTTAAAGTACAAGCCATTAGGAAAAAGAAAACCAGGACGTCCTCTTAAACAATTCAGCGATGACTTCTAAGGCCAGAATAGGCCATACTAGGCCTAAATCCTTGATACGTATGATGATGATGATGACAACCCCTTTCATTTGTTCAAGCTAAAAATCTATTCATATCTTCCTACACTGAATTAACATCAGCAATATGCCTAATAATTCTACCTAACTTTGCATCATCAGCAAATTCAAATATCCCAAGTCAATCCACATGAAATATCTTTAACAAATAAGTTAAACAAAAGGGCCTAAGTGCAGAATGATGAGGCATACAACTGGTCACCTTTCATTTCTAAGACATGCTCCATCATACTTAACTTGCTGGTATCTTACAGAAAGCCAATCTTCAATTCATCTAATCAGTCTGTTATCCAAATCCATCTTTTGCAACTTATGCGCTAGCTTGTCATGTGGTAATCTATCAAATGCCTTTCCAAAGTCCTAGAATATTGCCTTATGTGAATTTCCATTACTGATCATGTTCATCACCAGATTATAAAATGTAAGCAGATTGCTAAAACAAGACCCACCCTTCACAGACCCTTGCTGACCACTACAGAGAATCCTATGTCAATCAACACAATCCCATATTCTATTCTCAACCAATATTTCCAATACCCTGACCACAGCTGCAAGATATACAGAAAGGTCTATAATTGGAGACTTCTGTCCTAGAACCATGCTTGTGGAATATCATTAAATAACCAGGTCAAGGGCATAGCTAACTCTTCTGCATTCCTTAAAAATACATAGTGATATGTCATCCATTCCCACAGCCTTATTAACATCTAACCTAAGCAACACTTGATACACCTCTGATTCTTTCATCTATAATTCCACTAATATTTGCTTCCCTTTTGCATGTTGCACAGCATAATTTACACCAGCATGATATACACTGATAAAGTGCTCATTAAATAACTCCACTATATACTTTGCTATGGTCACTTTTTTACTATAGCTATCCACCAATTCACCCTTCCATAATGATTCGTCTGCTTGTTTGCTACATAGCAGAAGAATTGGATTATCTTTAATCTTCTCTCATTACCATTCTTGTCACTTTTCTGGCCTGCTTTTTATATTCCACTTGCATCTGTTCACTACAAACTGTCATGTTTGTAGTGAAACTTCCCAGCTTGTAGTGAAACTACAAGCTGGGAAGGATTATTAGTAATAGTGCAGATGTGGTAGCCCTGCAAGAGGATTTGAATAAGCTAGATAGATGGGCAAATGAATGGGGGTCTCAGTTTAATGCAGCAAAATGTAAGGTCTTGAGGTTTGGGAAACATTGATGGGATGCTGCATACTCTATGGGAGGAGTTATACTGGAGGAAGTAGGGGAGACAAGAGATCTGGGGTCGATGATTAATAGAAACCTGAAATTTAGGGGACATATTGCAAATGTGGTGAAGGTAACACAGAGGATTGCTGCAATTATGAGAAGGATACTGACCTGCAGAGATAAAAGGGTTATCATTCCATTGTATAAGTCTGTGATCAGACCACACTTAGACTATTGTTCTCAGATTTTGTCCCCAGGATTTGAAGGGAATAAATTAACTGTGGAAAGGGTACAGAGACAGATGACAAAGATGGTTTCAGGACTGTACAAGGAGAGTTATGAGGATCGGCTGAGGGAATGTGGACTGCAGAGTTTGGTGGATAGAAGGAGAAGTGATATGATTGAGACTTTTAAACTATTGAGAGGTGGTTACAGGGTTGACACTGGGGAGTTCTTTCACTTGGTTGAACAGCAGGAAGGAGTGATGACAAGAAGCCAACCCTGGAAGTTACGAAAGGAAACTGCGAGCAAGAGGGTGAGGAGTGGTTTCTTTGCATGGAGGGTGGTTGAACCGTGGAATGCATTGCCTGATGCAGTGGTGAGAGCGAGAACGGTCAATGAGTTGAATGAGTGGTATGATAGACTTTGTGTTTCTTAGGGGGTACCTCCCCTCGATGTGTCTTGACAGACTTTATGTTCTTATGAAGGACCTCCCATGATGAGTCTTTTGATTCCATGGAGGCCTGAATAATAATAATGTACCTCCTCCTCCATATCTTCTTTTTCCACACTGCTTGCTTGATTTCCTTATTCATCCATCTCACTCCTATTCCATTTATTTGCTTAATTCTTGGTATGCAGTTATGCACTGCTTGTCTCCGATACCTGCCTATCATTAAATAACCGCCTCCGTAGCACAATTGGAAGAACGACGGTAAGTTGCGCCCTCCGATTGGAAAAGGCCTAAGTTCGATTCTCGTCATGACGGAAGGAATCTTTATATAGACTTTTTCAATCGAAGGTGAGTTAGCCAATCTCATACAGAGGTAGTGGGTTTTTTCTCCTGGAAACTTGGGTTTTTCATCCTGTATACAGAAAAATCGGCACTTCAGAACACATGCAATTTACAAACAAAAAAATACTAGCTGTGGTGGTAGTGGTTGTAGGCAGTAGATGGTGTTGATGTAGGTAATTGGTAGTAGAAGTTCTGTGTAGTAGTGGAGACGAAGAGTTGTACAGTAGGTGTCCTCCAGCGATGAGTCTTTGGACTCCTTGGAGGTGTCATGCATAATAATAATTAATACCTATGAACTGTCAACATCTTTTCTACACAGCTCATCAACCAAAAATACTGATGCTAGTCGACAACAGCTTCTCATAATCACCCACCTTATACCATCTTGACAACAACCTTTACCTGTCTGACCACCTTCGAAACCAGTACCTGATGATCACTACCGCTGTAGTGATCATCAGGTAGTGGTTCAAATCAGTACCGCTGTCACTCCAGAGTGGCAGCGTTATTATTATTATTATTATTACCCCAAGACCTCATGGAGTCAAAGACTCATCTGGGAGGTCCTTTTATCACACACACAGCTCATCATGCTGTGTCTTAAACACATTCAAACTCCTTGCAGACACCACACTCTCAGGCAAGGCATTCCAATCATTCACAACTCTGCACGAAAAAACCTGCCTCTCACTCCCCCTACTCACATCCTCTTTATACAGTTTCCAGGGATGACCTCTGGTTCTCCCCTGATCTCCCACTATTTTCTCTGTAAACTTCTCCAGCATTGATCTTATAACAACTCCTTACATCTCTATCATATCTCCCCTCTTCCTCATGTCCACCAGACTCTGCAAATTACATCTTCTCGATCTTTCCTCATACTCGACATTCCAGAGGTCAGAAACTAACTTAGTCAGTCTCCTTTGGACCATTTCCAACATCTCTTCATCCTTCTGAAAACCTGGTGACCAAATCTGGGCACAATAGTCTATGTGTGGCCTAATCAAAGCCTCATACAATGGAACAAGAATCTCCCTACTTCTACACGTCAGTGTCCTCTGCATCATTTCCAGAACCCTTTGTGTTGTCTTAACAATTTTGGCGATGTGTCCTCTAAATTTTATATCCTTATCCACTATCACCCCCAGATCTCTTATTTCCTCTACCTCCAACAATATATTCTCACCAAGCATTAATTCTGCATCCCATCTTTGTTTTCCAATTTTAAAACCTTCCATTTTGCGACATTGAACTCACATCCCCATTTGCTTGCCCAATCACTCAATCTATTCAAGTCTTCCTGTAAGGCCACAACATCTTCACTACTCTTCATGGTTCATCCCAACTTTGCATCATCTGCACAGAACTGAATATCTCCATCCAAATCTTCACCTATATCATTAATATACAAGTTAAACAGTAATGGACCTAAAACAGACCCTGAGGCACTCCACTAGTGAATTTCCTTTTCCTGGATATTGCTCCCCCATACATAACTTATTGATACCTATCAGATAGCCAGTCTCCAATCCAATGCACTAATATAATATCGAACCCCATCTGCTCTAGTTTGACTGTCAACCTATCATGAGGTACTCTATCAAAAGTCTTTGCGAAATCCAAGTATACTACTGTGTATCCTTTTCCTCTGTCCAAGGAAGCAGTCACTTTATTGTAATAAGTAAGTAGATTACTAAAACATGATCTCCCTTTAGCAAATCCATGCTGTCCATCAAAGATAATGCCATTGTTGTCAACCCAACTCTGGATCCTAGTTCTCACAAGCTTCTCCAACAACTTTACCACAACACCTGACACACAGATAGGCCTATAGTTTGAATTCAAGCTAATTTGATGCTTGAATTCGATCACCTCCTTTATGAAGTGGCACAATCTTGCCCTCCTTCCACTCCTTAGGAACTTGACTGAGTGCAAGACTCATATTAAAAAAATATGTCAAGGTAGGTTTCAACTCACTGGCACATTCCTTCAGAATACGTGGTGATATATTATCAAGTCCCACAGCCTTATTAACATGTAGTTTACTGAACTCCCCATACACCTCTTGCTCACCTACAGTCAGTCTCTCCTCCCCATCATCAACTGCTCTCAATCCCTCCATGAAGTCACATTCACAAGATTGAAAGATCTTTATGAACTGCTCATTAAGTATCTCCACCACACACATTCTGCATCAGCTGTCTTTATACCATTTTCTCCAATCAATATCATCCTTCCATAATCATTCTTTCTTTTGTTGGCTACATATCGAAAGAACTGCTTAGGATTCTTTTTGGCTTCATTAGCCAACTGCTGTTCATACCTCTCTTTAGCTACCCTGACCAACCAAGTTACCCTCCTTGCTTGGGCTTTGTAGACCTCATGGAATTGGTTATTTCCACTTCTCTTATGCTGCCTCCACAATGCCATTTTTCTCTGTATAGCATGCTTAATCTCTTTATTCATCCATCTCACACCTACCTTATTTAACCTTCTCACCTTTGGAATACATTTAGACATTGCATCTACTAAACAGTTGTTGAAAATCCCCGAAGCTGCATTGATCTCTTTTCCAGCTAACTCCTCATTCCACGCTACACCCGCAAGCTGTCTCCTGAGCTCTTCATAATCACTCCCCCCCCCTTGTAGTTCCACATATACCCTTTTCTCCCAAAGGTCCTCACACTGCTGGCAACCTCCCAGGTAATCACCTCATGGTCACTCTCACCAATTGGTGGATGATTTGACACCTCATTTATAATTATATCCTCTGATGAGATGACCAAATCCAAGACCCTCAATCCTTGTGTGCCCTCTGTTACATACTGTCTGAGGTAGTTATCCCTCAAAAACTAAGAAACTCATTTACTTTACTTCCAGTTGCTATCTCATCATTCCAGTCTATATTGCCATAATTAAAATCAACCATAATGATCACCCTTTTCTTATTTGCTTGGCTAATTTGATTATACATTTCATTATCACCACCATCCACATTACCTAGTCTATAACAACATCCCACCAAGTATTTGATTCCATTCACCTCTATATCACACCATACTGCCTCAAAACCACTGACACTATTTCCCTCTTGCATCTCTACTTTATATGGACATAACTCTTTCTCTATCATCAATAGCACTTTCCCCCCCTCGCCTTTTACCCCTTCTTTCCTCACGAAACACATCATACCCTTCCATCTCTATTCCTGTCAGGATGTCATCCTCTTCCAACCATGTCTCACTTATTCCGACAATCTTTGGGTGAACAGACGCAATTAGTGCAACCATTTCATCTGCCTTGTTTCTTACTTCTTCTTACTAGAAGAAGTATACTTCTTACTAGAAGATTTGTATACTTCTTACTAGAAGTATACAAATACTTCTAGCATTTGTATACAAATACAACAGCTCATTTTTGGATCTACAGCTAGTTCCACTGATACCACTCACTCGATGTAATCTCTCCATGCTTGACTGGGGCCATTTCCCTTTCTGCTTCTTCATTTTAGAACCCTTTTCAATTCCAACTGTTTCCTCTTGATCCATGGTCATCCCATTCCTTTCCTGCCTACACACGCTCACCCCCTCTTGGAGCATCCACCTTTCTCATGCTGTGTACCCCTGTCCACCCTGAGTCTCCCTGTTTCCCTGCTCCTCTTGCACACCCATTTTCTCATTTTCTATACTCATACCACTCACTTCCCCATTCATAACCACCTCTTCAATCTCTCTCTCTCTCTTATCTTACTCTCCTGCTCTTCCACATTACTTCCCGCTTGATCTTGATACTTCATTTGCAACCACCTAATGAATATATCACCAAATACAATACCCCAAAACCTCACGTTGCTTCCATTACATCCCTTGGAAATTCAACAAATTCACTCTCCTCATTTCCATATGCTATCTCTTCCAAGCTACATTCATATAATGAAAATCTCCCATTATGATCACTTTCCTTTTACTTGCCCAACTAATTTGTCTAAACTAAATTAAAGATGCCAAGAAATTATATTTTTGTTTAATCTTTTATCCAAGGGTAAGCAAAAAAAAGTTTGTGCATGAAGTATCTTCACGACTAGGCTGCTTGTATATATACAGGGTGTTCGGGATAAATTTGACATATTTATAATTAATTATATTTTTCCGTAAGTTACATGTATTAACACACACTTCTCTTCATTTAAAAGTTTGGACTCTTCTTCATTCATATACAAGATGTCAGAAAGGATGGATAGCTGGAACCCACCTGAATCATGGAAGAGAATAACTTGTATCATGATGATTCGTGCCCGCCATCAAAATAAGGATATTACGACTGCTGCCCAATGCTCCCTGAATACAGTAAAAACAATCAGGCATGAACTAGAGACTTGCAATGGTGACTACGAGGATGTAGCAAGAAGAAAGATCCCTAGCAGACGATCTGATTGCGTTCGTACAGCAGAATTCCTCGCAAATCTGCAGGAACAGGTGTTGAAGAACCCTGGCATTGGAATTCGGGCTTTGTTCGTGGAGTTGCTAACTGCAGTCAAGCCCTGGATAACAAGGGTAGCCAATGGTAGGCCGTATGTATGGCAGCAGGATTCGGCCCCTTGCCACACCTCTGGGAAAAGTCAAAAATGGTTGTCTGAAAATTTCTACGACTTCACCAGTCCAAATGTTTGGCCTCCAAACTCCCCAGACCTTAACCCCATGGATTATTTTGTATGGGGCGCAGTTGAAAAAGACACCAATCGCACTTCCAGTAATACAAAAGCCCAGTTAATGGATAAAATTAAAACAGTTTTTGCGGCCCTTCCCAGGGAGACTGTAGCATCAGCTTGTTCGAGGTTCCGAAGCAGAATTGAAGCTGTGATCGATGCTAATGGTGGTTATTTTGAGTAAATCTTGTTGATAGTATTGTAATTAACTCTGCCTGTAATGTTTTTTTGTCAATTCATTAAATTTAATAGATACAAAGAAGATTTTCTTTTTCCTTACGAAACTGTCAAATTTATCCCGAACACCCTGTATATATAGAGGCTAACTTTGCATTAATTGCCTTAGTATCCCATAAATTAAACATCCTTTCAGGTGTGTATAATGCTGTAAGATCCACTACTAATGGGAATGGATGTGTTTTTTTGCATTATAAGATACTAAGGTAATTAATGTGTAGTCATTAGCTTCTATATACAAGCAGCTTATTTGCAAAGATACTTTGTTTACTCACACTTGGAAAAGAGTTAAACAAGAATATAATTTCTTGGCATCTTCAATTTAATGTATAATGAAGCAAAAAAAAAAAACCTTTCAACAATAATTTGTCTAAACATTTCACAATCAGTGTTCCCCACATTCCCTAGCCTGCAAGAACATCCCATTAGATGTACAAAGATACTTTGTTTACTCACACTTGGAAAAGAGTTAAACAAGAATATAATTTCTTGGCATCTTCAATTTAATGTATAATGAAGCAAAAAAAAAAAACCTTTCAACAATAATTTGTCTAAACATTTCACAATCAGTGTTCCCCACATTCCCTAGCCTACAAGAACATCCTATTAGATGTACAGTACTATTCATCTCAACTTCACACCAGGCAGCTTCAAAATATTCACACCTACTATTATTTTCTACTTCCACAAAGGATACATTTCCTCTACTATCATCAACAGTACTCACCATTCTCTCTTCACCTGTCTATCCTTGCAGAAAATTCTATATCCTACCATTTGTAGTCCTGACAATACATCATCCTCAAATTTAACTTACACCAAAGATAATTGATGTAAGTTACACCAATTATCTTTTTACACTAATTTTAAAATATCCCATCATTTAACTCCTCCATGGGATCCTTAGGAGTCTCGTGCTAGTCCCAAGTCTGGATAAAGGAGGAGGGTTGGTCAGATGAGTGTCAATGTTCTGACCATGAAGAAAAAACACGATTATCTGATGTCTATGCCTACATGATCAACAGTTAAAACATGCCGGCTCAGACGTTGCCCAGATAAACAAGGTCCATGATATCAATTGAGCGATATCATGGACCTTGTTTGGATCGAAAAGTGGGATACCAAAAGGAAACAGAAACTGAAACCGGCAGAACTATTATCAGTAAGGACATGGAAAGTAATGAACACTTTGGATGTCAGGAAAACCAGAATTACTTTGCAAGGAAATGAAGAGATATCAATGTGATATACTGGGACTGGCAGAGATGAAATGGACATCATCAGGAGACATAAATGGATGTGAAGTCATATGGTCAGGGCATGACATCATGCATGAAGCAGGAGTTGGCAACCTTCTTAACAAAAGAGCTAGAGAGGCACTGTTAGGCCAAACCAGTCAATGAATAAATCATGGTAGCTAGATTTCAAGCAAAACCATTTAACATATCAATAGTTCAGTCCAGATATCACCCACATCTGACAGCACAGACAAGGATATTGATTTATTTTACAAAGATCTGTCAGAGACAATAGCAACAATACCAAAGAAAGATATACTAATTATTGAAGGAGACCGGAATGCCAAAGTTGGAATAGAAAATGATGGTTGGAAAAGTGTCATGGGAAAATATGATTTTGGAGAAAGAAACAAACAAAGTGAAAAAATGTTAGAATTTGCTGGACCACGAGATGATGATGATGATCTGTAACACAAGATTCCAGCAAAAGCAATGTAGAAAATGGATGTGATGATCAAATGATGGAAAAACCAAGAACATGATTGATATGATTATGATTAAAAGAAAATGGATAACATCAGTACAGCAGTGTCAAACGTTTCAAGGAGTAGATATAGATTCAAATCAAAGCTTAGTGATTACAACATCAAGTTGAAACTAAAAAGAAAATATAAATCCTGGATATAGATTCAAATCATAGCTTAGTGATTAGAAAATATAATATTTTCTAATCACTAATATAATAAAGTTACATTTATAATAAAGTTACAAGAGCAACTGATGACGAAAAGGCATATACTTCTTTTATTGGATTTAGCGAAGGCATTTGACAGGATTCCACATGATACGCTGATATTTAAGTTGCAGCACATGAGTCTGGATGTCAGGTTGGTCAACTGGATTCAGGATTGGCTGTCCGATAGGTATCAGAGTGTTGTGTATGGTGGGACAGTATCAAGGAGGCAGAAGGTTACATGTGGGGTCCCATAGGGCTCAGTACTGGGACCTATATTGTTTAACCTTTATATCAATGACATTGTCAGTGGATTGCAGGGGGATATTCAGTTGTTTGCGGATGATGTGAAGCTGGGAAGGGTTATTAGTAATAGTGCAGATGTGGCAGCTTTTCAAGAGGATTTGAATAAACTGGACAGATGGATAAATGAATAGGTGTATCGGTTTAATGCAGCGAAATGTAAAGTCTCGAAGTTTGGGATACATCGATGTGAGGCTGCATACTCAATTGAAGGATCTGTACTGGAGGAAGTAAGGGAGACGAGATCTGGGGGTGATGATTGATAGAAAACTGAAATTCAGGGAACATATTGCAAAGGTGGTGAAGGTAACCCAGAGGATTGCTGTAATACTGAGAAGGACGCCGACCTGCAGAGATAAAAGAGTTATCGTTCTATGGCACAAGACCCTGATCAGACCACATTTAGACTATTGTTCTCAAATTTGGTCCCCAGGATTTGAAGGGGATAAATTATTATTATTATTATTATTCGTGACACCTCCAAGGAGTCCGAAGACTCATCGTGGGAGGACACCTAACTGTGGAACGCTAACTGTGTAAAAATTAACTGTGGAAAGGGTACAGAGGTGGATAACAAAGATGGTTTCAGGACTGTACAATGTTAATTATGAGGATCGGCTGAGGGAATGTGGACTGCAGAGTTTGGTAGATAGAAGAAGAGGTGATATGATTGAGACTTTTAAACTGTTGACAGGTGGTCACAGGTTTGACACTGGGGAGTTCTTTCACTTGGTGGAACAGCAGGAAGGAGTGATGACGAGGGGCCATCCCTGGAAGTTATGAAAGGAAGCTGTGAGCAAGAGGGTGAGGAGTGGTTTCTTTGCATGGAGGGGTGGTTGAACTGTGGAATGCACTGCCTGATAGAGTGGTGAGAGCGAGAATGGTCAATGAGTGGTATGATAGACTTTGTGTTTCCTAGGAACGACCTCCCACGATGAGTCTATTGACTCCATGGAGGCCTGAAGAAAGTAAAGCAGAAATAGGAAGAAAATCTTCTTTTAACAGAACAGTGTTAAAAGAGAAACTAAAAAGTGTGGAAAAAGAAAAAAAATCAAATCTAAGAGTGAAAGGAGTAATGAAGGTGATAGAAGATGCAGTTAAAGAAACAGTACCAGAAGAAGAGAAGACAAGAAGAAGTGGATTAGAGAGGAAAGAGTGAAGTTAATACAGGAATAGAGAATGTTGAGGATAAAAAGGGATACATCAGAACAAATAGAGGAGCAATATAGAAGAAAGTGTAATGAGGTGAAAAAAGCAGTCAGAATGGATAAGATGAAATGGTTAGAAGCTCAATGTAATAATATAGAACTATGGAGAGCACAAAACTAGGGAGGTGTACAAAATGATCAGAACCATTAATAGAAGGTGGCAACCAAACCAGATCACAATTAAAGTTAAAAAAGGCAAAGTATTGATGAATAAAGATAAAATTGTACAGTGGCGGAGAAGATACTGTAGTGAGCTATATGAAGAAAAACTAGATTTAGATGGAGTTGGGAAACATTGAAGAATTGAAGCAGATATCACCACCAGGTAATGGGTATATGACATGGACATTTTAAGAGAAGAGGTAGAAAAAGCAATAGGGTGGCTAAAACACAACAGGAGTCTTGGTAATGATAACATCACTGGAGAAATGATTAAATATGGTGGTGAAAGTATGGTTACAGAAATGCACCAACTATGTAATATGGTATGGTATGGAAGGAAGGAAAAATGCCAGAAGAGTGGATGAAATCGATATTAGTGACATTATACAAGAAAGGAAATAGCTAGAACTTAAAAATTATAGAACAATTGCTTTGACAAGTCACCTTGGTAAGGTGATGATGATATTGACAGAAAGATTGAGAACACAATTGGAAACATACCTTGCAGATGAGGAAGCAGGATTTAGGATAGATAGAGGTAAAATTTAATAGATTTTGACAATGCAGTCCATGCAGTTAGCCGAGTGGCTATGCCCTTCACAACTATGCCTGGGAAAGGAGTGTCCTGGGTTCGATTCCCGTTGTTGATGTGAGGAGCTTAGGATCTTTCTCAGACATAGCCAAGTTAGCTGGTCTTGGCTATGCACTGCAGGGTTTTTTCTCCCCAGTTTATTTGGAGTTTTTCATCCTGCAAGCAGGTGAACCGACTTTAAGAACTCAATGCTTCTACAGACATAGGATATACCGGGAGGCATAGGGCCAACCACCTTATCCTCATATAACGGTTGTGGTTATAAGGAATAGAAACCCTCGACACCGTAAAGGTAAAAGAGGAAGATAGAAAGAAAGTTAATAACAGAGAAAGCTAGGAGAAAAAACAAAAACATATATACTTGCTTTGTCAATTTTCAGAAGGCATTTGATAGCATCGCCCAGAAAGTGACATTAGCCGTGCTAGAATCCTATGGAATTGACAGAAAACTTAATAGCCATATTAAAAGATGTTTATAAGAATGTGATGGCAGCAGTTAGAATAGGTGAGGATTTGGGGAAATGGTTAAGAACAAGCAGAGGTACTAGACAGGGGGAGGACCCAATATCACCAAGCATTTTCATCGCACATTTAGAAAGAGCAGTGGACAAAATGAAGAGAGATGCAAAAGGAATATTAGTACATGGGATGATGGGATGAGAATTAACAATCTGAGATTTGCAGATGACATTATTATTATTGAAGATGAAAGAGAACTACAAAAAACACTGAACCTGTTAAATGAGGAAGGGAAGAGAATTTGGACTTGTTATGAACTTGGAAAAAAACAAAGACAGTGGTACTGGTGTATTGGTGAGAAGAACATGAAACAAACGATAAAAGTGGATGGAATTGATATAGAAAATGTAGAACAATTCACATATTTGGAAGTAAAATGACATATGAAGTTAAATGGCATATTTACTTGGACGGTAAAAAAGAAATAAAGATCAGGATTGTCAAGGAAAGAACAAATCTGAAGGCCATAGATAACATGGCCTTCAGATTTGTTCTTTCAAATCTGATGATTTCAAATTTACTTGTTACTTTCTGTAACAAGTAAAGCCATCAGTGTGTAAAGAGAGTAAGAGTACTAGAAACATGCATCTTTAGTGGTGTGCTGTATGGATCTGAAATGTGGGTAATAAATAAGGAATCAAGAAAAAGAATTTTGGCATTTGAAAGAACTTGTTACAGAAAGATTCTAAAAATAGAATGGGTACAGAAAATCACAAATGAAGAACTCTATCGGAAGATACAACCAAAGGAGAATTTAATGCAGAAAATTATACAATGGAAGCTGCAATTATTTGGACATATCTGCAGAATGAGCGAGGGTTAGAAAATAAAGATATTCGATGTTTGGTATTATGGATGGTGTAAATAGAAGAAGTAGACCATACAGAGAATGGATAGACAACATAAAGTATGTTATAGAATGGGGTTACAGAAACTGCGACACTGTGCACTGGACACCAATGGGCAGTGTGCCCATGGTTCGTGATGATGATAAATTATCTTTGCTTTATATCTGATACTCCTTACATAAGTATAAAAACACGACAAATCCCCACTCTTTGAGCCCATCTCACCAACACTATTGCTCTGTGCTCTGGCTATAGTATGCATCTCTCTTTGATCTGATCATCCTCTTTCTCTCATCCTGACTGTGATTTCCATTCATATCCCTCATATCTCCACCTTTTTGCACTACATCACTCTGCCCTGCCATAATCACTTCCTCATCTTTGTATCCATCAATCTCTCTCTCTTTCTTAGATCCTAAGCCATGCTAATTTCATCTGGACCCTGTGTACTCTTAGCAAACAACAGTTGCTCAAGATGTCCAACACCATGCCCACTCAAATGAAATTCATCAGCGTTAAACCATTTTAACTTCCTTTTAAATTCATTCCATACATTCACAAATGAAAACCCTTTGCCTGACAATTCAGCTGTCTTGTCATTCATTATCACCACTCTTCTCAATTCACTATTATCATATCTGGGCAACATACTAGCCACTTTCACAACAACACTATTATCCTTAACCTCCTGCAACAACTTCATATCACTTTTCACATTTCTTGTTTCACCATGCAAGTCATTTGTGCACACCACAGCCACTAATTCGGATGCACAGTCCTTCCTTCCATGCAAAGCATCAGATATTCATTTCAATACATCTGGAAAATGTCTTATGTTCCTTATTGTGCCACTTCATAAAAGAGGTGATCGAACCAAAGCATCAAACTACAGGCCTATCTGTGTGTCAGCTATTGTGGTTAAGTTGTTGGAGAAGCCTGTGAGAACTAGGATCCAGAGTTGGGTTGATAACAATGATATTATCTTTGATGGACAGCATGGATTTGCTAAAGGGAGATCATGTTTTAGTAATCTACTTACTTATTACAATAAAGTGACTGCTTCCTTGGACAGAGGAAAAGGATACACAGTAATATACTTGGATTTCGCAAAGACTTTTGATAGAGTACCTCATGATAGGTTGACAGTCAAACTAGAGCAGATGGGGTTGGATATTAGATTGGTGCATTGGATTGGAGACTGGCTATCTGATAGGTATCAATAAGTTGTGTATGGGGGAGAAATATCCAGGAAAAGGAAAGTCACTAGTGGAGTGCCTCAGGTCTGTTTTAGGTCCATTACTGTTTAACTTGTATATTAATGATATAGGTGAAGATTTGGATGGAGATATTCAGTTCTTTGCAGATGATGCAACGTTAGGATGAACCATGAAGTGTAGTGAAGATGTTGTGGCCTTACAGGAAGACTTGAATAGATTGAGTGATTGGGCACGGAAATGGGGATGTGAGTTCAATGTCACAAAATGTAAGGTTTTAAAATTTGGAAAACAAAGATGGGATGCAGAATTTATGCTTGGTGAGAATACATTGTTGGAGGTAGAGGAAATAAAAGATCTGGTGGTGATAGTGGATAAGGATCTAAAATTTAGGGGACACATCGCCAAAATTGTGAAGAACAACACAAAGGCTTCTGGGAATGATGCGGAGGACACTGACGTGTAGAAGTAGGGAGATTCTTGTTCCGTTGTATAAGGCTTTGATTAGCCACACATGGACTATTGTGCCCAGATTTGGTCACTGGTTTTCAGAAGGATGAAGAGATGTTGGAAAGGGCCCAAAGGAGACTGACTAAGGTAGTTTCTGACCTCTGGAATGTCGAGTATGAGGAAAGATCGAGAAGATGTAATTTGCAGAGTTTGATGGACATGAGGAAGAGGGGAAATATGATAGAGACGTAAGGAGTTGTTATAGAATTAATGCTGGAGAAGTTTTACAGAGAATAGTGGGAGATCAGGGGAGAACCAGAGGTCATCCAGAAACTGTATCAAGAGGGTGTGAGTAGGGGAGTGAGAGGCAGGTTTTTTTCGTGCAGAGTTGTGAATGATTGGAATGACTTGCCTGAGAATGTGGTGTCTGCAAAGAGTTTGAATGTGTTTAAAACACGGTATGATGAGCTGTGGGTGTGATAAAAGGTGAATGATTCATCCTTGGATACTTGCTTCTTCCTATTAACCTCCTCCTCATTCACATCATAATTTATGAATGCATGAAGTGAATTTGAGGTTGGAATGGTTTAAAGTTGATGGATGCATTTGAATGGTCTGGTGTTTGACATTTGGAGAATGCAAAGAATCAGAATAAAGTTAGTATAGCTAAGTATCAGAGAGAGAGAGAAAGAGAGAAAGCAGGTTGTGGAAGAAAGAAAATGGATACAAAGGTGACGAAGTGATTATGGAAGGGGCAGAGTGAAGGAATGTATAGCAGTGAGGATAACAGTGATATGAATGAAGACGAGTAAGGAAAAGGGAAATAGGAATGGTTCAGAGTGGAGTAAGAGAAGAACTAATAATTTATATGTGCTTCTGTTCCTAATAAGTTCATTAAGCATGGACTCTACCAATGTAGAACATAAATTTTCTTATTTCTGTATCTCAAAAACCATACTTTTATAATGGATTGTATTAAGTTATCCTTTGCATCACAATTTAATTTTCCAAGTCTCTTTTTCACTATGGCCCACAAATTTTCTGTTGGGTTAATTTTGACAGGAGAGCCTGTTAATGAATATCATTAACAAATACACTGCTCAAAACAATTAGAGGATATTTTGGTTTTCTTGTAAATTATACAGTTATAAAAATAACTTACAAATGTAACACATTTATTTTAAAATATTCTTAACACACAACTGCATACAAAATTATGTTAAGACTTGTTGAAACGATCGCTTCAAGAGCTTGAAATTGCTCTCACAGAAGAGTGGGGAAATATCCCACAAGAACTGTTTGATCATCTTATCTGGTCCATGCAATCAAGATGTACCACTGTACATTTAATATTATTAACAAATAAGTAAAAATAGCATGGCCTAACAACAAACATCCCAGGTTACTGTGGTTATTTCAGATGTTAACTGAATCTGCTGACTATGACCAATTCAAAACATTTGTGCCTTACATTCCCTTTATGACATGCTGCGTAAGATAATTGTCCCTTCAAGAATTCTACAAATTCAATTTCCTCATTACTATGCCACTCCCATCCCCAATCAGTATTACTATATTAAAAACAGCCCACAATAATCACCTACTTAGCATTTGGTAACATGCCAAAGTATTTGCCTGTTAGTGATATTCATCAGCAACATCACACCATCTACTTACTTCAGGATATTTCAAGTCTATCTTAATCACCTAAGTATATCCTCACCTATCATAACCACCTGTGTTATATATTACTATACAAATTTTCACTTGGTTTTGAAGGGATTGAAATTATTTTGGAAAGGATTCAGGAAAGAGTGACTAATGTGATGTCAGGTTTCCTGAAATGCTGGGTATGAAAACAGACTGAGAGAATGCAAACTACAGAGTTTGGCGCACAGGAGCAGGAGGGGTGATATGACTGAGATATATGAGTTTGCAAGGAGTTATTACCAGAGTAATGTGGAAAAGATTTTTCACTGAATGGGAGAAAATGGAGATAAGAATCGCTAAAAGTTGTATAAGCAGAGTGTGAGCAGTGAAGCTAGGAGATTTTTACATGGAGAGAAGTGGATGCATTACCTAAGTGTGATGAACAAGGCTTTTATTAGACCACGTCTGAATAACTATTTACTGAGTTGGTCACTTGGAGGTTGGAGGAGATTTAGCAGTGATGATGATGATGAAAGGACAGCTAAATTAGTACAGTAATTGGGCAGATCTGACAAGTCAGAGAATGCTAAACCCAGAATTCTGGATTTTTGATCTACTATGGATCAAAATTTCACATTCATTTTATATCAAGGATTTTCAAATTCTAATAACCATTCTGACCTCTTTGATTCTTTATTTATGGAATGATGTCATTTTCCTTGGGAATTTCAGTGGACAAGCTGTGGGACTGGATGGTATTTCACCCCGAGTTTTGAGAGAATGTGCTAGGGAACTGACAGTGCCAGTGCCTTTAACCTGGCTTTTCAATGAAAGTCTGGCTTCTGCAAAGGTGCCCAGGGAATGGAAGGAAGGTAAGATAGTGCCATTGCATAAGGGGTAACAGACTGGAAGTGTCTAATTATAGGCCATTCTGTGTGTCATCAGTAGTTGTTAAGATCTTGGAGAAAGTAGTGAGGGACCGTATACAGCATTGGGCAGATGAAGGTAATGTTATCTGTGAGAGTCAACATGGATTTGTGAAAGGGAGCTCTTGTTTTAGCAATATGCTAGCCTTTTATAATAAAGTTACAAGAACATTAGATGAGGGAAAGGCATAAAAGGCATTTGACAGGGTGTCACATGATAAGCTGATATTTAAGTTGCAGCGCATGGGTCTGGATGTCAGATTGGTCAACTGGATTCAGGATTGGCTGTCTGATAGGTATCAGGGTTGTGTATGGTGGAGCAGTTCCAAGGAGGCAGAGGGTTACAAGTGGGGTCCTGCAGGGCTCAGTACTAGGACCTATATTGTTTAACCTTTATATCAATGACATTGCCAGTGGACTGCAAGGGGATATTCAGTTGTTTGTGGATGATGCGAAGCTGGGAAGGATTATTAGTAATAGTGCAGATGTGGTAGCCCTGCAAGAGGATTTAAATAAGCTAGATAGATGGGCAAATGAATGGGGGTCTCAGTTTAATGCAGCAAAATGTAAGGTCTTGGGGTTTGGGAAACATCAATGGGATGCTGCATACTCTATGGGAGGAGTTATACTGGAGGAAGTAGGGGAGACAGGAGATCTGGGGTTGATGATTGATAGAAACCTGAAGTTTAGGGGACATGTTGCAAAGGTGGTGAAGGTAACACAGAGGATTGCTGCAATTATGAGAAGGACACTGACCTGCAGAGATAAGAGGGTTATCATTCCGTTGTATAAGTCTCTGATCAGACCACACTTGGACTATTGTTCTCAGATTTGGTCCCCAGGATTTGAAGGGGATAAATTAACTATGGAAAGGATACAAAGATGGTTTCAGGACTGTACAAGCATAGTTATGAGGATCAGCTGAGGGAATGTGGACTACAGAGTTTGGTGGATAGAAGAAGGAGAGGTGATATGATTGAGACTTTTAAACTGTTGAGGGGTGGTTACAGGGTTGACACTGGGGAGTTCTTTCGCTTGGTTGAACAGTGGGAAGGAGTGATGACAAGAGGCCATCCCTAGAAGTTACGAAAGGAAACTGTGAGCAAGAGGGTAAGGATGGTTTCTTTGCATGGAGGGTGGTTGAACCGTGGAATGCATTGCCTGATGGAGTGGTGGGAGCGAGAACAGTCAATGAGTTTAAAGAGTGGTATGATAGACTTTGTGTTTCTTAGGGAGGGACTTCCCCTCGATGAGTCTTGACAGACTTTATGTTCTTAGGAAGGGCCTCCCACGATGAGTCTTTTGACTCCCTGGAGGCCTGAATAATAATAATAATAATAATAATAATAATAAACAAAGCGATAATGCTTTCTTTTTTATAATTCCATTGTTGACCTAGAAGAAATACCAAAGTAATCAATATTAGTAATGATCTAGCACAAATTCTCCATCTGCCCACCAGAATACTGGCTAATCTAACCATTTTCTTAGTGCTATCTCTCCTTTTGGTAACTTGAACCTTGCTTGTCTTTCTTTCCTGTGTAAATGATTCACCCAAGCAATTCCCAACCTTGTGTTATCTGGCATTGCAATATTATCATACGGGATGATCTCTGTGATTCCTACTCTTTCTTTCTATGTTCTGATTATTGTCACTACTCTCATGATTCAAACATGTACTATAACAAAATAAATGATGTAATCCTTACTAGAATGAAAGCTTTCATCATCCACTCTACTCAAACCCATGACCACTATTCAAATCTCGGATCTACAAATACATGTGCCAAAGCCGTCCAAGATAAAAAAATTGGCATATTCAATTAGCTCATGTGAAACACATCAGCCTTGCACCGAACCTACACTCCAGCCTACAACATCTGTGAAATAAAGCATAAACAAATCCATCTTACCTTCTGTCCAAAAAGCAGCCAAGCTTTTTTTTTTTTTTGGTCCCTCACTAATTATTTTGGGCTCACTGTTATTCCATGCATGCATTAATGACTCTCACATATAATATAAATTACCATTATAATATAAATTAGAGCTTTACATAAAATTAGTATAATGCAATTGACCTCTAATGAAATGTAATTTAAATCTAATTTAATTAAAACTAGAGCTTAGTATAGTAACCAACAAAGAAAAGATGCCGATGGCTTTGTCTATGCAGTAATTTTCATTTCAGTCATTTCATGAAATGTGAGGTGTGCTATATGCATTTGTTTGATTATATAGATAAATTGTGGATATTTAAGACAGATGGAAGGAGAGTGTGTGTGTGTAAAGTGTGAGCTGAATGAGGACTTGATGAGTGCTAATACGTTGATAACTGAAAGTGTTAGTAGTGAGAATGCTGCAAGGAGGATGAGTGCTTGTCTGATAAAAAAGAAGGATGGCATAAAAGAGTAATGAAAAAAATAGTAAAACAGTTTTGAAAAAGAGAACGAGCGATCTGAGAAACTTAACAATTGATGGTACGAAAGTGATACGAATATAGTGGAAGTTAAAAAAACAAAGTACAGTTAAAGGTAAGGTGGTGAGCTGCATTGACTGCAAACAAGCATATACGATTGCCAACAAAATTGAGAGAATAAATGAGAGCGAAAATGTGATACAAGATTTGAAATCTGACTTTGGGTAACACGAGGCAAGAGATGAAATGGATGCAGATTGAAGTTAAGAGAATTCAAGATATGCATAGAAGAATAAAAATTCTGAAAACAATATTGGTATAAAAGAGATAATGAAAGACCTGCAAATGGCGTTGTATGGTGATTCAATTATTAAAGGATGCAAAAAAAGTTTGTTTTCCTGGAGGTAGAATGAGTAAAATGATTGAGGCATTGGATATGAGAAGCAAGCAACTACAAGAGTTTGGATTGAGAGTTGAGACAGATAAAAGATAATAGTGTAATAGGAAAGGTAGTAAGCGTGTTGCCCAAGTATGACAGTGGTGAGATTAGGTGGAGCATAAGGATTATGAGTGATATGTTAGCAGAAATATGTGAGGAGAAAGGAGTGCAGTTTGTTAATGTGCAGAATGAGTTTGAAGGATGAAGTGAACTGTACAAGAGTATTGGACTGGATTTGAATGGTTTTGGTGCGAGCCACTTAGGGAGACTACCGCCGGAAGGTAGAGAAGTGAATGAATCTGATCAAGTAGGAAGTGATGTGGAAGAAGAGAGAGTAAAACAGGAAAGACTGAAGAGGTGGTTATGAATGAGGAAGTGAGTGGTATGAGTATAGAGAATGAGAGAGCAGGTTTGCAAGACAGACAGGAAAACGGGGTGCCTCATGGTGAACAGGGGAACACAGCATGAGGAAGGTTGATGCTCCAAGAGGATGTGAATGCGTGTGTGGACAAAAAAGGGAAGGGGATGATCTGGGATCAAGGGAAAACAGTTGGATTTGAAGAAGGTTCTAAGATGAATAAGGAGAACAAGAAATGGCTTGAGTTAATGGCATGGAGAAGTCATCAAATAAGCGGCATCAGTGATTGCATTGAATGAGTCTGTTCATCCAAGAATTGTTGGAATAAGTGAGACATTGTTGGATAAGGATGACATATAAGAACATTTGCTGCAGAAGATATATAGTGGAGATACTCAATGAGCAGTTCATAAAGGTTTTCATTTTTGTGAATGTAAGATCATGGAGAGCTTCAGAACAGTTGATGACGAGGGGGAGAGACTGACTGTAAGTGAGCAAAAGCTGAATGGGGAAGTTGAGCAAACTTGATGTTAATAAGGCTGTGGAACGATAACAAATCACCACATATTCTGAAGTAATGTGCCAGGGAGTTGGCATCTGCCTCGAAATAATTTTTAATATGAGTCTTTCACTGGATCGAGTTCCAAAGGAGTGGAAGGAGGGCAAGATTGTGCCGCTTCATAAGGAAGGTGATAGAACTCAAACATCAAATTATAGGCCTATCTGTGTGTCAGATGTTGTGGTTAGGGTGTTAGAGAAGCTGGTGAGAACTAGGATCTAGAATTGGGTTGACAACAATGGTATTATCTTTGATGGACAGCATGACTTTGCTAAAGGTAGGTCATGTTTTAGTAATCTACTTATTACAATAAGGTAATGGCTTTATTGGACAGAGGGAGTACACAGTAGTATACTTTGATTTTGCAAAGGCTTTTGATAGATTACCACATGATAAGTTAATAATAGTTGATAAGGACTCAAGTGTCAGAAATGTGTTCAAAATTATCCTGTATTTATTTTGCAAGTAATTTTTTTCTACAAGGTAGCACATAGAATTAATGACAGAAAATAATTTCTAATGATGCTGTTCCACCTTCTGGGTAATAAAGATTTGTCTGTGGGATGAGGACAGGTTGAGTAATTGCTAACTGCAGATTCTATAGGTAAGCAGTCATATAAGTTGGTAATCGGGAGGGTTTGTACAAGATTAATACAGAAGAGGTTTTTCAATGAATTAGGGGAGACAAGTGAGAGCAAAAGAGCCTTTGTATGGAAATTGTACAAAAAGGGAATGAGCAAGGGAATAGAGAGCAGTTTTTCTGCTTAGAGAGTGGTCAATGAGTGGGATGCTTTACCTGAGTGTGTGGAAACAGTAAAAGTCCAGGATGTGGCATTATGAGCAGTTTGATGGTAAGGATCTCTCATAATGATTCTCTAGATGTGTGGTGATGATGATAATAATAATAATTATTATTATACAGTGAAAAGATTTATTGTGGAAGTCATCACCCTCAGTGCTCATGAAACTGTTTAAAACTTACACACCCATACAGGCAATGGATTCCATTTCCTACCAATCCCCAATCAAAAAACCTGCTCTCACTTCTACTCATCTTCCTCTAATTTTGAATCTCATAAAAAACCCTCACTAACATAGGTTTCGGTAATTATCACTTGTACTATCAGATTTTGCAGCTGGCATGCATTGTCTGTCCTCACATTCAATGCAGCCTCTTTTCTGTGTTTTCTCTGTCTATTCTGTGTTAGTAAAGCTGTGGGACTGGATGGTATTTCACCATGAGTCTTGAGCGAATGTGCTAAGGAACTGACAGTGCCTTTGACCTGGCTTTTCAATGAAAGTCTGGCTGCATGAAAGGTGCCCATGGAATGGAAGGAAAGATAGTGCCATTGCATAAGGGGGGTAGCAGACTGGAAGTGTCTAATTATAGGCCAGTTTATGTGTCACCAGTAGTTAGGAAGATCTTGGAGAAAGTAGTGAGGGGACCGTATACAGTATTGGGAAGATGAAGGTAATGTTATCTGTGAGAGTCAACATGGATTTGTGAAGGGGTGCTCTTGTTTTAGCAATATGCTAGTCTTTTATGATAAAGTTACAAGAGCATTAGATGAGGGAAAGGCATATACTGCCATTTTCCTAGACTTAGCAAAGGCATTTGACAGGGTGCCACATGATAAGCTGATATTCAAGTTGCAGCACATGGGTCTGGATGTCAGATTGGATTCAGGATTGGCTGTTCGATAGGTATCAGAGAGTTGTGTATGGTGGAGCAATATCAAAGAGGCAGAAGGTTACAAGTGGGGTTACCCAGTACTGAGCCACATGGCTCAGTACTGGGACCTATATTGTTTAACCTTTATATCAATGACATTGTCCGTGGATTACAAGGGGATATTCATTTGCTTGCGGATAATGCGAAGCTCGGAAGGGTTATTAGTAATAGTGCAGATGTGGTAGCACTGCAAGAGGATATGAATAAGCTAAATAGATGTGCAAATGAATGGGGGTCTCAGTTTAATGCAGTAAAACGTAAGGTCTTGAGGTTTGGGACACATCGATGGGATGCTGCATACTCTATGGGAGGAGTTAAACTGGAGGAAGTAAGGGAGACAAGAGATCTGAGGTTGATGATTGATAGAAACCTGAAATTTAGTGGACATATTGCAAAGATAATGAAGGTAACACAGAGGATTGCTGCAATAATGAGTGGGACGCTGACCTGCAGAGATAAAATGGTTATCATTCCGTTGTATAAGACTCTGATCAGACCACACTTAGACTATTGCTCTCAGATCTGGTCCCCAGGATTTGAAGGGGATAAATTAACTGTGGAAAAGGTACAAAGGCAGATAACAAAGATGGTGTCAGGACTGTACAATGTTAGTTATGAGGATCAGCTGAGGGGTGTGGACTGCAGTTTGGTGGATAGAAGGAGAGGTGGTTACAGGGTTGACATTGGAGAGTTCTTTCGCTTGGTTGAACAGTGGGAAGGAGTCATGACGAGGGGCCATCTCTGGAAGTTACAAAAGGAAACTATGAGAAAGAGGGTGAGGAGTGGTTTCTTTGCATGGAGGGTGGTTGAACCATGGAATGCATTGAATGATGGAGTAGCGAGAGCAAAAAAGGTGAATGCATTTAAGGAGTGGTATGATAGACTTTGTGTTTCCTAGGAGGGACCTCCCTCAATGAGTCTTGACAGACTTGTGTTTCTTAGAATGGACCTCCCACAATGAGTCTTTTGACTCCATGGAGGCCTGAATAATAATAATAATAAATAATAACAAAATGAGTACTTAGGCTTAGAAGCTAGTTTATATGGGTTGGAATGAGATAGCATGATTCAATTATTATTATTATCATCATCAAAGACTCATCACAAAAGTCCCTTTGTCATATACAGTTCATCATACTGTGCTTTAAATACATTTAAATTCTCTGCAGACACCACACTTTCAGGAAATGCATCCCAATCATTTACAACTTTCCATGCAAAAAAAACTGCTTCTCACTCTCTTACTCACACCCTCCTTATACAGCTTTCAGGGATGATCCCCTTGCTCTCTTTCCATTTTATGAAAAACATCATAATGGTAATTATGGATATAGAGTATATTAGTCTGTTCCAGAATGAATGGGTAAGTTCCAGTCTGATTATCCATCTAATATCCTCTTTTGAGGTCTATCCAGCCTTCTCTTTCCAATTGAGTTAAATTTTATTATTTGTTTAGAATATTGGGTGTTGGCCATTCATGGTTTACAGAATCTTCCTAATTTTATGTTTAGTTTTTCTTCTATTGATGTTATTTTTAATTTTATAAAAATATCTTCACTCCTTTTTTTTTTTTTTTTTAAATCTAATAATGTGTATTCTGCAGTTGTTATGAATCTCATTTCACTTGTTTTCATTCTTTGTTTATTGCCCAAATTCTGCTAGCATATAATAATGTGGGCACTGCTAAAGTATTGCGTTCTTTTGAGCATTTCTTTTTGTGCAATATTTGGGCTGGGTGTTCTATTTATCAGGCTTATAATCTGAAAAAATTTTAAGTTTTTAATTTTATGACTTTTCTCCTTCATATAATATAATTTTATTATTAATAACTATTTTACTTCTAACTGGCATATGTCCACAAAATGCCATGGTTTTAGTTTTATCTATGGACATTTTCATTCCAAATTGTTCTACTATAATGTTTAAATTATATGTTGCTCTTTGTAAATTGTCTTCCTTATCCAGAATTATTACCTGATTATCTGCAAATAATAGCATATTTATTTTGTTATTCTGGGAAATTTCTATACCTGGATTGTTTAAGTTGTTCCACTGTATTAATATTTCATTAATAAAAATACTGAAAAATGTTAGAGACAGAGGGCATCCCTGTCTTACTCCTTGGGTTTATAGATTGTTTTTCAGACATTTTTTTTTCATTTATTTTTATTTTATTATATTTGTATATATTCAATATTGCATGTAGTAAAATATTAGATGCATTGATTCTTTGTAACATATCAAACAGTGTAAGCAAACAAAGTTTCCACCTGAAAATATCTTCAGGACTGAGGTAAGATAGTGCAACACCGAGCAAAAGGTGGACAAAGCTCTCATCACTCCTTGTCTCAGTATCTTCCATAATGCAAAGCACATCTCCTTGCAGACATGTATTGGGTAACTAGGGAAGGGCCACTACCCAGACCAGTTTTCCTTTGTTTAAGTGCGGGGATACCATTCCAAAAACTCATAAAATACTCCAATAATGAGTGACCCACAGGATCAAGAAGTCAGAAACTCAAAATGCTCATTTGCTCATCTGGAAGGGTAACAGCAACAGCCATGCCTCAGTTAACTTCACAGGCTACAGCATTGCCATTCATTACCCTGCCATGCAGGCCCTGGATGACAGCAACAGCCGAACCTCAGTTCAGCTGTTGCTGTCATCTGGGTACAGGGTACAGCATTGCCATTCATCACCCAAGCTTCCAAACGGTTTCGACCTTTATTGAAGTCGTCGGTGGGAGGCAGACCCAAACATGGAGATACTAAGGCAGAAGCAATAGGAGAGGTCATATTTACCTATAGGAGTTGCCAACTGGTGTACCACCTTATTACTGAATTACTCTGGATTTAGAGAACAATGCTAGAAGTTTATTTTGCACTTGGTTAGAGTATAATAAATTTAGTTTAATCCTTTATCCAAGTGTAAGCAAACAAAGTTTGTGCCTGAAAATATCTTCAGGACTGAAGTAAGGTAGTGCAACACCAGGCAACTCTGAGCAAAGGTGGACCAAGCTCTCATCACTCCTTGTCTCAGTATCTCCCATAATGCAAAGCACATCTCCTTGTGGACATGTATACTGCTATGCATTAAGGGAAGGACCACTACCCAGACCGGTTTCGACCTCTATTGAGGTCTCGTCAATGGGAGGCAGACCCAAATGTGGAGATACTAAGGGAACTTGGAACTTCTTTGGGAGATGGACCGAGTCCTTGACTCTTTATACCTTCATCTGATTTTAGCTTGTGTATGAGAGGATTATTGTGGGTAAATTACCTGCTCATTGTGAGCATTGTAAGCTGTATTAGCTTTATCTTGTGATGGAGGATTTTGGTTTTTTATGTTTGAAATGATCTGAGGGTTTGTAGTTTACTGCCTGTTGAATTAGCTGATTTGGGTGATTATCTGCGTCTGTGAAGAATTTTTCTGCAATGCCCGTCATGTAGGTCTTGATATCTGGAAGGTTGGCTTCCTGGTGTAAGTGGAGGTTTCTCATGAACCAAGGGGCATTAAATGCCATTCTCAGGCATTTGTTCTGGATCGTCTGTAATCTGTTGATGTTGCTTTTAGCTGTGTGTCCCCAGGTTGGTGATGTGTGAGTTGTGGTCTTATTACTGATTTATAGAGGAGGATTTTGCTATTTATGTTTAGGAAGCTCTTTCTATTCAAAAGTGGATATAGCTGTGCTATTGTCTGACTTGCTTTGGTGGAGATACTATTTATGCGTGTCTTGAAATTCAGGCATTTGTCAAGATGAACTCCTAGATATTTGGTAGAGTTATGCCAAGGGATGATTTTTCCAAACATTTGTAGGCTTGTGTTTGGTTCTGCTTTACGTCTGGTGAAAAGTACTGCAGAGCTTTTTCCTGGATTAATTGCAATGCTCCATTTGGTGTATCAGTCCTCTAATTCGTTGACTGCTCCCTGTAGCTTGTTTGTGGCCAAATGTGGACGAAGGGATCTGGCTATGATAATTGTGTCGTCGGCATAGCGAGTGGTGGTGATGATGGATGGGGACAACTTGGGGAGATCCACCATTTATATGGAGAAGAGTAGGGGAGATAGCAGAGAGCCTTGTGGGACTCCTGCCATTACTCTCCTTTCTGTGGATCTGATTCCATTCAGTTTTATTTAAAATTTTCTGTTACTGACATATGATTTGATAAGTAGAACAAGTGGTATTGGGATTCCTACTTGGTGTAGCTTAAAAATTAGACCATGATGCAAAATTCTATCAAATGCTTGTGTTATGTCCAAGAAGACTGTGCCAGAATGTTGGTGCCATTCATACCCTTGGGTGACGTATTCAATGATTCTGTAAATTTGGAGGGTCGTAGAATGCTGTTTTCTGAATCCAAATCGCTCGTCTTGTATGACTTGGTTGTTATCTGTTGCTTCTTGAATCCGTGTTAGTATAGCGCGTTCAGCTATCTTGCCTACACATGATAGAAAACTAATAGGCCAATAGTTCTGTGGGAATTGTGCATTTTTCCCAGGTTTTGGAATTAGGAAGACATCTGCAAGCTTCCATTGCTCTGGGAAATAATTTAGCCATAGTATGGCATTGGTGATGGCTACCAGATGCATAACCCCTTTACGTGGGAGTAGCTTGAGCACCTTGTTCCGTCTGGACCCGGAGGCTTTTTGTTGTTTAGTTTTCTTATGATGTCATATATTTCTGTTGGTGACACGGATTTGTTTTCGGATTGGAGTGAGGCGTTTTGAGTTATTTTATGCACTTGGGTGTGGATTTTTCTTATGAAGCTTAAATCTACACTGGCATAATTGGGACAGCATTGTCTTTCTAAGCTGTCTGCAAATGCTTCTACCTTTTGCTCATCACTGTAGGCAATTCTATATTCTCCTTGGATTGGGGCAAGTGTGTTACGTTTTGAACGAAGTGATCTCGTCATTCTCCACAATGATTGATCCTCTGTGTTTAATTGGTGTATTTTGTTATTTCAGAGTTCGTTACGGTGATCCTTTAGGGCATACTGAACCTGGTTTGTAGCTCTGTTAACTTCCTGCTTATCTGCAGGATCCAGTGTTCTGTGATATTTTCTTCTTAACCTGTTTTTCTTTCAGATAAGACATTTTATGTCGTCTGGGAGTCTATTTGGTGGTGCACATTTGGTTGTATGTGCTACCTATGATACTGCTGTTAGTACTTGCTTTTCAAAGGTTCTTACTGCTTTTTCTATGTCTTCAGTGGATATTATATGTGGTACTGGGCCAAGAATTTCCAGGAAGGCTGAGGGAAGTTGTTTCCAGTTTATAAAGGAGGAGGTATTTTCCGTTAAATCTTGTATGGTGCCTAGTTGCAATATGATGGTGGTTGTGATTAGAACTTAATTCGTTGACTACATGTATTTGATAGCTATGCGCTATTTTTTTTAATATAGCTATATCAAGTAGATCAGGATGTCCGGTTGCTCCGTAGTGTGTGGGTCCTATTATTGCTATGTTTTGTGAAGTAATATAAGAGTTGAGTATTCTTCCGTTGATATTTGAGTTTCTGCTATTCCAAGCTGAATGTTTGGCATTAAAATCTCCAGCTATGATTACTGCTTTACCTGCATTTAGTATTTCGTCCAGATCTGATTCTAGGAGTTTTTTTATTTGTGTGTGTGTGGGGGGGGGGATGTATGCTGCAAATACCATGATACTGCTTGTGTTCTCCATGTGTATTTCAATTCCTGTTGTTTCCATGTGTTCTGTTTGAGGTGTGGCAATTGCATTGTGTTTTATATTTCTTTTAATGAAGATGGCAGTTCCTCCTCCTCTTGCATAGGTTCTGTCTGTGCGGTACATGGTGTAGTTGTTGATTCTTGTCTTGTCAGATGGACGCAGGTGTGTTTCATTTACTAAGATGATGTCTGCTTGGGTTTCTGCTGCGAATTCCTGTAGTTCTATTGCTTTGTTGGGTAGTCCATTAGCATTCCAGCTGATGATCTGTTGAGAGTTGGGTTTTATTTTGCTTTTATCCATTAAGGATTGCAGAGAATAAAATCTGTGTGTTTTAGAATGATGCCCTTGGCCTCTTGTGTTGGGTCAGTTTGTCGGAGTTCTGCAAGCATCTCTCCTATGCAGCTTGTTATGTTGAGGAGATTGGTCTTGCTGGTTTGCTGTGGGTGGTTTGTTTTGGGAGATACTAAGGCAGAAGCAACAGGAGAGGTCATATTTACCTATAGGAGTTGCCAACAGGTGTACTACTTTATTATTGAATTACTCTGGATTTAGAGAACGATGTTGGAAATTTATTTTGCACTTGGTTAGACTATAATAAATTTAGTTTAATCCTTTATCCAAGTATAAGCAAACAAAGTTTGCGCCTGAAAATAAAGGATTAAACGAAATTTATTATAGTCTAACCAAGTGCAAAATAAACTAATAATAAACATCTAATAAAAAAAAAGATGCCCTAGTCTTTATTGAGTACCACAGAATAGCGATTAAATGATAAGTATGAATATGCCTACAAAACATGACACACAACAAAGTATAGATAAAGGATAAATAATACAAGGCAGAATGGAAGATCTGAAAAGGAAAACAGAGAAGAAAAGATAAGATGATGTTAAATGAATGTCAAATTCAAGTCATACCATGAACTGAGAAACTACCTGTATGAATTATTATTCATGTTTTACTTCTCTGAATTAGATCTAATTGAGAAGAGTAATAAATACAGTGATAAATTCTCAGTGATTAAACAGAGGCAGGATAAATAATGCAAATTAAAGCTTATGATTAGTACTCAGTCACCTTATCTCACTATAATCATTATGGGCATTAGTTCTGGCAAATTTTTGGACAAAGCATTTTATAAAGATATTTTTTTTAACCAGGCATGACCAACTTTTTAAATAAATAAATAAATGCTTGATAGGTATTATTTCTAGAAAAATTTCCATGTTACTCCTCTAAATAAATATTATTTTCATGGCTATTTAGCCTATTTTTGTTTGGAAGTACCCCTTTTTTATAATGTCATTGGCTTTTAACTCAATTTTTAGGGCATTAGGGCACCCCTGATCCTATCCTTCTCCTTCCCCAAAAATTTCTATCTTTCACCTCTCTCCCAAAGAATTCCCTGCTCATCCTTAAAAAACCCTGGTTTAAAATTCACACACCTCTTGCCTCAATGATAATTCTTCCACATCTCTCTATCCCAACATTTCCAAACTCCCTTCCTTTCGGTCATACTTTAACAGCAGATAAATGTATATCACCATATGCTGGATGCTGCTGAATAAGAACACAACTAGCAACATCCTACAAAGGTATGTCCAAAATTATTATTCCTCTATATTCTTCATATCTCTGTCTTTAAAACATCAGTAACACCCTAAAAATTGAGTAATTGAGTAAAAAGCCAATGACATTATAAAAAAAGGGGTACTCCTAAACAAAAATAGGCTAAATAGCCATAAAAATAATAAATGCTTGCTGTTTTCAAGCAGTATCAAATAAGTAGAAAATTTCAAATTAAAATTAGACTACTAAAAATGCAGACAAGCTTAAATATTGTTATACTATGATCTGTATCTATTTCTAGTACTCTCCTGACTTTAACATCTAAGAAGAGGTTTGCTGCTTTTTCATTTCATAAAGTAGAGTATTATTGATTTTTGTCTTCTTGCACACTCTGTATATTTTTATGTTTGTAGGATGTATATATTATTTTTAACTTATTATATAATCAATAAATTGCTTTCCATTTTTATTTACTGTTGGTTCTCCAAATTTTTCTATATTATTATTAACTTTTTTTCATTCCTATTTTGGCATTAATATTCATGTATTACTCCTCTGAATTCCAGCTATAATTGTCTGTTTCATTTAATTTTTCATATATTCCTAGTAACTGTTTGTAAAAATAATTTTCTTCATCTTTTCCTTCTTTGGGGGCATACACTCCAACAACTGTTAAATTTGCTTTATTTAATTTTAATCACACTTTTAATATTCTTTCATTCCAGTATGTATGAGTTATTTCTGCTTTAAATGATTTATCGATCTATAGCATTACATCAGCTTTTGAACGTATTTGTTTGTCTACTCCATTATATATAACATTATAACTAGTTGTTTCTTTTGTTCCTGTAAGAACTGCAATTTCTATATTTTCTTCATTTAAATTTTTATCTAATTCTTCTTCATGTGCTATGCTTCTAATGTTCTATGTAGCATATTTGACTACATTTTTCTTTTTCCGAAGTTTCTTAACCTTTTCAAATTTGTCATCTTTTCCCATATTTTCTGTCCAATTTAGATTTTGTTGAGACTTGAAATAATATGTGTTTCCCTATCTCAATTTACTAGCACGACAACAGGTATCCTAGTGGTGGAACTACAGTTTGAGAGGAAAGAGTCACCCCCTCACCTCGAATTGCTGTAATACCGCTGGCAGGGAAGGAGTAAGAAGTAAGAGAGAGAGTAGAAGAAAGAAGAGTAGAAGACTAATCTACAGATATAATATACCAGGTGTATATTGTAGGAAGCAAGATCAGGTCTAGCTTGGGTTTGCCATGTCTGTACTCACGAATGCGAGCCTGAGTTCATGAAAAACCTCTTCAATGTTAACTTAATAACAATCCCTAAAAATAACCAATTTATATGTCTCTCTCATGTATGTTAAACTCTAAATTTTGCACCTTTTCAAGTTTTCTTCCGATTGCTTCCAATATTAGTTTATCAGTTCTATATTCACTCTGCAGCAGGCAGGTGTTCACGTGAGTTTTCAATTAATCTAAGTTAAATCATTGTTCAAAATGATTAAAATAAGTAGTTGCTTTATGCCAATGAGTAAAAAAAGGAAGGCTGAAGAAGCAGAAATTGTTGAATCTAGTACAACAGAAAACTAGCACTGAAAATACACTTGGTGAAGAGGATCACGAAACCAAAACTGAAGATCCAGGTGGTCAAAAGGAAGCAGATTCCGATAATGATTGGCCCGAATGTTGGACACTTTTGCAGAAAATGACTTCTGCAAGAGAAACGAGTGGCTGAATGTCAAGAATAAAATGCTGGGCTGTAAAGTGTCATGATGTTGGAATTCTTGCCATCGATAAACACATGTAAACAAAAATTTCAGCGGAGTGGGCAAATGATAAAATCAGTCATTTTGGAGAATCTCGCAAAAATAGTTAATGTCATTAAGAAAAAAGATTTACGATCATAAGGAGAGTGAAGGGACGAAGCGTGCCAAAAAGTAAAATCTGAAGAAGAAAACAAAACATTAGAGAAAGTTTTCCTAATTACTTTGTCTCATAATATAGACATACCAGGAAAAGTGTTTTAAACAGATTAATAGACAATACAGTGAACTCCAAGAACAAAATATCGTTACTTATTGATGAATCGACAACTGTGAGTAACACGACAACATTGATTGTTATTGTTTGTGTTTAAAACACATACAAAGTTGCGAGGAGAAAACAATCATTTTCAACTTTGAAGACGAAATAAATTTACAGGAACTTAATGGCCTAAACATGGGATATAATCTTCATTCTGCAAATGCTTGCATTAACATTGTGAGCCATATCGCAAATGAAATGAGAAAAACATTAATAGACAATATAGTGAACTCCAAGAACAAAATATCGTTACTTATTGATGAATCGACAACTGTGAGTAACACAACAACATTGATTGTTATTGTTCGTGTAGTTCTTCTTGAACTTTCGGCTCCTGTGAGTCTTTTCCTAGATTTGATCGAATCATCAGATGTAACTGCTAGAGGAATTCTAAACTCTTTAATTAGTCACCTTGAGTGTTTAGGATTATCTGAAGATTACTTAAAGGAGTATTTATTGTCTGTAACTTGTGATGGTGCAGCTGTGTTGTTTGGTGTGCATAATGGTGTAAGAAGGCTAATGCAAGAGAAGTTTCCTAGTGTTATTTTCTGGCATTGTGCTAGCCATCGACTTGAATTATCTGTTAGTGACACAGTGAACAATGTGGCAGGAGTGAATCGCTTCAAGAGTTTCATGGACACACTTTATGTAACTTATCATGCTTCACCTAAGAATGCTAGGGAACTATAGGAATGTGCAGCGACTCTAGAACTTCAACTTCTTAAAAGTGGCAGAATTTTAAGCACTTGCACTGTTTCTGCAGTATGGCAAGACTTTGAAGCCCTCGTCCATCACTTTCTGGAAGCAAAAGGAGACAGCAGAAGAAGAAGAAGCAAAACAGATCTCTTTCTTTATGAGGGCCTTTTAAGAAAAATAACGTCATGCAAGTTAGTTCTTGATTTGTGCCTTATGTGTGACTCTCCAAGAACTTAGTGAACTAAGTCTAGATTTACAAGAGAGAAATATTGACTTGTACAAAGCAGACAGGAAGATAAAGAATACAGTCAAACTTTTGAAGAAAGAATTGAAAATCCTGGTCTGTACTACAGTATTTCTCTTCAAAGTCAGAAGAACATGAAGATCAAAGGGATTGAGGTCCACAAAAATGAAAGACACAGTCCTGAAACAAGTTCATCTGCTTCCTATAAAAGTCTGAAAGAAGCTGTTGGAAAGCAACTGCTTGAAGGAGATGATGCTGATTTGCCTGAATGTGCTAAGATTTTAGATTCCAAGTATTAGCCAGAAAATCCTGGGAAGGTAGCATCTGACATTTGGTGAAGCTGAAATTAAAAAGTCAACACGTAAATTTCGCTTAAATGAAAGAGAAGCAGTTTGTGGTTTCCGTGAATATCTTCAAGAAAATAAAGTCCCGGACATACTACTTCCTCTAAAGCACACTTGTACACACCTCTAAAGACATTACAATTGAGCACAATTGCAATGTCTTCCAGTGAATGTGAAAGGGGTTTCTCTAAGATGAATCTTATAGTAATTTCATCTAGGTCATCTATGCTTGTACAGACAACTTCTGCACTGATGTTCATCAAAACAGTAGGACCTCCTCTCACTCAGTTCAATCCTAGCAAATATGTGGACTCATGGCTGTTCCAAGGCAGTCATTCTGCACTTGATTCCAAAAGCAAGAAGCGATCTAGAGACGACGAAGGTATATCGGAGGATATGTTAAAAGTGTGGAAGTTGCTGTAATAACATATTCATGGTGAGTACCGGCACCTTTTTTCCCAGAAAAAAAAGCACTGGGAACCAGAATCTCTTTACAAGAGCCAGTGTCCTTGTCGTTGCCAGAATTCATTGTGTTTCTCAAGTTTGGCAACATATCCTCCAAATTTTAGATCCTATCTACCATCACCCAAGTTCCTCCACCTCCAACATATATCCCTACCAAAAGTAAATTCTACATCCCATCTTTGTTTTCCAAATTTTAAAACCCTATTTTGCTACATAGAACTGGTATCCCCACTCCAGTGCCCATTTAGTCTATTCAAGTCTTCTTGTAAGGCCACAAAATCTGCTCTGCTCCTCATAGTTCTTCCCATCTTTGCATCACTGCAAACAACTCAATATCCCCATTCAAATCTTCCCAATATCATCAACATATTGGTTAAACAGCAATGGCTCTAAAACAGACCTCTGAGGCACACCACTAATGACTTTTCTCTTCTGGGATATTGCTTCCCCATACACAACTTCTTGATACCGATCAGACAGCCAATCTCCAAATCAATGTACTAGTTTAATATTCAACCCCCTATTAACCCATCATGTGTAATATATCAAAAGCCTTTGCAAAATCTAAGTATACCAGTGTGCATCCATCTCCCTAGTCTGATGCAGTTGTCATCTTATTCTACATCCCATGAGTAAATTACTAAAACATGATCTCCCTTTAGCAAATCCATGTTGTCAACCCAATTCTGAATCCTGGTGATTACTAGCTCTCCAACACTTTAACAACATTTGACTTACAGATGTTGTTGAAATTGGCCTATAATTTGATGCTTGAGTTCTGTCACCTCCCTTAAGAAGTGGTACAATCTTTCTTTCCTTTCACTCCTTTAGAACTTGACCAAATGTAAGACTCAAATATGTCAAGGCAGACGCCAACTCCCTGGCACATTCTTTCAAAATACATGATGATATATATATATTATCAAGTCTGACAGCCATATTAACATCAAGTTTGCTCAATTCCCCATATACCTCTTGTTCACTCACAGACACTCACTCTCCTCTCCTCCTAACTGCAGCTCATACTGCACTTTTGTTTCCCTTACCAACTGAGGCACCTCCCTTGCCAGTTTTTTGTACTCCTCATGGAATTGACTATTAACATAAAGTTTGCTCAGTTCCCCACATACCTTTTGCTCACTTACAGTCAGTCTCTCTCCTCCTCATCATCAACTGTTCTGAAGCTCTCCATGATCTCATCTCACATTCACAAAAATGAAAACCTTTATGAACTGCTCATTAAGTATCTCCACTATATCTTCTGCAGCAAATCCAATCAATGTCATCCTTCCATAATCATTCTTTTTTTTTTTTGCTAGCTACATATCAAAAGAACTCTCAAGGTTTCTTTTTGGCTTCATTAGCTAACTGCTGCTCATACTTCACTTTTGCTAGCCTTACCGAAGTCACCCTCCTTACCTGTTCTTTGTAATCCTCATGGAATTGATTACTACCATTTCTCTTATGTTGCTTCCATAATTCCTTCTTTTTCTATATTGCATGCTTAATATCTTCATTCATCCATTTCACGCTAACTTTATTTCACCTTCTGATGCTTGGAAATACATTTAGACATTGCTTCTATTAGATGGTTCTTGAATAGCACCAAAGTAGCACTGATCTCCTTTCCACCCAACTCCTCATTCCATGGTGGAGCTGCCAGCTGTCTCCTGAGCTTCTCATAATCATCAGTCTTGTAGTTCCACATATATTCTTTCCTCACATAGCTGACAACCACTCAGGTAATCACTTTATGGTAACTCTCACCAACTAGAGGGAGATCTGGCATCTCGTTTATAATGACATCCTCTGATGAGATGATCAACTCCAAGACACCTCCCCCCATTTCTTGCTGCCCTCTGTTACATACCGTCTGAGGTAGTTGATTCATTGTGGAAGACCCAAACTATCCACATGATATCTATCATACCTCTCCTTGAATCCATTAACAGAGAATGCACTCACAACTGACTATCAACTCATTCCATCACCACTCTCCAAGCAAAAAAACATGTCCTCATACCCTTACCCACTTTCCAGGAATGACCTCTTGTCCTGCCCCTTCTACCAAAGCACTGAAGTATTTCCTCTTCTTTCTATCATGGATTTTAGGCAAACTGGCCTGTCTGGGTTTCATGACATCTCTTTCTTGGTCTTCCAGTGCTTTCTTTTTCCATTCATTTTATATTATTATTATTACATGACACCTCCAAGGAGTCCAAAGACACATCGAGGGAGGATATCTACTTTACAACTTTCCATCTTTACCACTGAATCCACCAACACAAACCACAACTACCACCATCATCTACACCAACGCTATCTACTGGCAAAAGTTAGATTTATCAAATGGTATTTCCAGTAGTGAAGTATGGATGTGAAAGCTGAATTATTAAGAAGACAGAAAGCAAATTGATTCATCTGAATTAAGGTTTGTGGAGGAGGTTATTAAGAATTTCATGGGCTGCAAGAATGACCCATAAGAAGGTTTTAGAGAGTATAAAGACGGAATGCTCCTTGAAGGCAATGATTGCTAAACAGAAGTTGATGTATTTTGGACATATTATTCAGGCTGATAAATCATTGGAAAAGACAGTTATGTTGGGGAAGATTGAGGGAATAATAATAAGTAGACCACAAAAGAGTTGGATGGACAACATAAAAGAACTTACTAACTTGAGCTTACAACTACTGAAAGAAAGGACAAGAGGCCAAGGAGAGCTTTTGTTCATAAGATCACAAGAGTCAAAAATGACTGGATTGCACGTAACAATAACAACATTATGTGTATAAATGTTAGTGTGGGTTTCCTGTGATGAGTCTTCTTACTCCATGAGGATACCTGCATAATAATAATACAAGTTGCAAGAATAAGGAACTTTATGCAGATCTGAAACAGAGAGGGAGTTGATCTATACAAGACTGGATAAGAATAGCTAGCTTCATATGAAATTTGAAAGCAGTGAAGAGGTTACATTTTTCTTTAAAGTTTAGCTATTTTTTCTGAGGTGTCCTATATGCAGGGAATAATAATATCATTACTATAATCTGTTGAGAATAATGTGAGGTGGCAAAAGGAAAATTACTGATAAACACAGTTATCTAAATTTTTAACCTCCCCCCCCCAATGGTAATACTTTTATGTTAATAATTCCACACATGGCAAATCTTTAATCTAAAATTTTGTTTTAAGTCGGACTGATATCATAGTTAGATTTGACAGCACTTTTTTATTCACTAATATCCAAATTCTGACATCTTGCCTTTACTTAAAAATGTTATCCCCTGACATTACTGATAACTTTGATTTACCATCCTTACTGATTACTTAACTTAAACACCATATATATATATATATATATATATATATATATATATATATATATATATATATATATATATATATATATATAAAGAAAGGATCATGAGATTTCCTTTCTTTCCTCCTCTAACCAATTTTTTCAATATGAAGCATTTTGAAAAACATGATTTTGATACTGCTTTTCTGAAACCTATCTGTTTAAGATACACTGATAATATTTTCTCCATTTGGCCACATGGTT
Organism: Typopeltis vanoorti; assembly: GCF_054136105.1. NCBI lineage: Eukaryota > Metazoa > Arthropoda > Arachnida > Uropygi > Thelyphonidae > Typopeltis > Typopeltis vanoorti. The sequence goes on along the minus strand of NC_143568.1, from coordinate 57,472,430 downwards.
CAGACACATTAGACTTTCTTCCTCTACAGCAACCTAGAATTAAGTTCACTATAGAAAAATAAATTAACAATAGTCTGCCTTTTCATGACATTCTTATGATACTTTTTCTTTTTAAGTTTAAAGAAAACTTCCTTACTATGGTAGATGCATATATAATCTTACCTATCACCATCCTCCCAATAATATGGTATAAAAAATCCCTGTTAACAAAGCTTTCCAACTCTGTTTCAATCAACCCTATCTCACAGCAGCTGAGTTCTCCTTTATTCACTGTAGCGTCTTATCCAATGGCTACTACAATGTTAGAAAAAAAATTATAAAATAATTGCTACCCACCACCTCACCTCTTTCAACCATGCAGATTATAGCAATGCTATTACTATTCACTATGTTATTATTATTATTATTCAGGTCTCCATGGAGTCAAAAGACTCATCGCGGGAAGTCCTTCCTAAGAACATAAAGTCTGTCAAGACTCATCGAGGGGGAGGCCCCCCCCCCCAAGAAACACAAAGTCTATCATACCACTCCTTAAGCTCATTGACCGTTCTCGCTCTCACCACTCAATCAGGCAATGCATTTCACTGTTTAACCACCCTCCATGCAAAGAAACCACTCCTCACCCTCTTGCTCACAGTTTCCTTTCGTAACTTCCAGGGCATCTGGGCACCTCATATAAAACAATCATAAATTTAAAAGAAGTTCACAGAATAAGATAAATGAAGAAATATATGAACAGAAAGTTTGGTAAATACGAGAAAGCAGGCAATGATATATGTATCATTGAGATAAAGTAGATAAAATTTATTTCAGAATAACAGCAAAAATGATTATTAAAATTTTATATAAATTAGCTCATAAGTAATATGCACTGTTATATACACAGCAAATTTTTTTTAATATAAATTGTGTTTTGAACTGAGATGCGATACAAATACTGTTGATTGTTTCTGCAATAAATACAGCAGTAGTCGTAAAGAACACTTTAATGTGATTATCAGAGTACTCTTTTTTTTGTGTGTGTATATATATATATATATATATATATATATATATATATATGGGAGTCTTGTATGACTACACTGTTTACACATGTACTGCTAATTCTGGTGATAAACATTGTATAGTATAATCCTGCTTCACAAAAGTGGAAGGGACATAAAACTCATCTACAGAAGAGATCTGTAGATCTACATTCAGTGAGTGAGACAGCTCACTCAAGGTACTGATGAAAATTTTTTACTTTTCATAGGTAGGACTGACACAAAAAAAGGACATATATAAATATAAAATTATTAAAATTTTGTTATTTCAGGACATGTTTTAGTTCCTTCATTAGACCTATTATAGTGTTTCTCTGGATGACCAAATGCGTGCACATTATTCCAGATACTAACCATTGAAGGTTTATAAAATCAGTTATTAAGAAATTAAGTATCATTAATAATCTAGTTACTTAGTTAATGCAATGAAAATATTTATTACCTTAATACTGAGAATGAAAGGGTCAAGAGAATATGTTAGTTATCCATGGCTTCAAAGCAGTGGCTAGCTTCAGTTTGATAAAAGTGGAAGAAGTGTAAAAATACGATCTGTAGAAAAGGTTTCTGGCTAATACCTGGTATACTCACAAAATATGCCCCAGTATCAAACAATTACAATACAGTACCTATCATGATCTGGCTCCTTTTTGATTATTCCAATAAATAAATCAGTTTTAATTGTAAAGGTATATAAAATGTACTATTAGCAAATATTTCACTGAAGAAATACATTAACTACATAACTATTTCATAAATGAAAGTGAGGCCAACTAAGCAGATTTACCTTTCACAAAATGTTCAAACTGAGTGAGTAGTGTAATACTATCAGCGATGCTATAAGCTCATTATTTGAGCACCTTCATTACACTGTACACACAACATGGCACTCCATCTTAGTCTAGAATGCAAAACTAGTATTTGGCTAATTTAGCTTCCCTTTCTTATAGGCTCACAATGCCAGTCTATTGAAATCATGAAGGAATCATTCTTGTTACTCCTGCCAACTTTGCATTAAGGATTAAGGTAGTGAACACTGGATCTTCTCATTCATAATATCATTATTATATGTGTATTGAAAATAATTACAAAGACAATAACTATATAATGTCTCTATAACTACAGTTGTAATCAAGGTGTTGGGAGATGTGATGTGGAGACATTATATATGGGTTGATGGATATAACATTCTTTATGATGGCCAGCATGGATTTGTAAAGGGTAGATCCTGTTTTAGTAATTTACTTGCATTTTATGATAAGGTGAATGAATGTGTTAAATAAGGAAGAATCATATACAGTGACATTCTTAGACTTTGCAGAAGCGTTTGACAGATTGCCACATGATAAGTTGGTGTACATGCTGCAGAGAATGGAAATAGATAATATATTGGTTAGATGGATCAGAGATTGGTTCTCTGAACATTAACAACAGGTTGTGTATGATGCAGCTGTGTCAAAGAAAGGTAACCAGTGGCGTGCCCCAGAGTTTTGTTCTGTTCGACATGATATGTCATTTACAATTGGGAAGAATTATAAGTAGCACTCTCAATGTTAATTCCCTTCAGGAAGATTTGAATAAACTTTTTACTTGGACAAAAGAGTGGGGGGTTGTAGTTTTAATATCAATAAGTATAAGGTGTTGCATTTTGGAGTGCAGAAATATAAGGCTGTGCACTATATCGATGGTACCATTCTGCAGGAAGTGGATGATATTAGAGATTTGGGAGTAATGATTGATAGACTGAAGTTTAGAGGGCATATTGCTAGTGTTGTAAAGGTTAGTGCTGCTATGATAAGAAGTATGCTAACATGCAAGGAAAAGGAAGTAGTTGTGCTACTGTATGAGGCACTGGTCAGACCACACTTGAACTATGTACTCAGATCTGGTCACCTGGTTTTCAATGTGATGTGGAGACATTGGAGAGGTCCAGAGATGAATCACTAAGACAATATCAAGAGTTTGGAATGCTGGCTATGGAGAAAAAGGTTGAAGAGATGTGGATTGCAGGGTTTGGTGAATAGGAGGAAGAGAGGTGATATGAGAGAGATGTTTAAGTTAGTGAGAGGATTTTATCAGATTAATCCAGAGGGGAATAAAAAAAAGAGTAGAAGGTGAGTGGGGAAGAACCAGAGGTCATTCCTGGAAATTATGTAAAAGTGTGGTGAGTAGATTTTTTATGTGGAGAATTGTCAGTGAATGGAATGCATTACCAGAATGTGTTGTTAATGCAAGGAGTTTTAAGAATTTTGCGATTTTATATGATAAATATGTTGTCAGCTGAATGAACCTCCCATGATGAGTCTGTCGACTCCATGGAGGGCGTAATAATAATAATAATTTTGAACTTGCCTGTAGTTCTAAAACACTGCTTCTCTATACTTAGTTAACTATCAGACAGCAATCATCCATAAACTACTACTCTCTTATGCTTACTTTCCCTTTAATTTAAATAACTTGCCATATGGTGTTAGATTACTCAATAAAATTCATGCATGCATGAATCTAAACACAGAGTTGACTTCCAGGCATAATACTCCTGTCTGGATTTCTGCACTGATGAAATAAACAAATTGCTTAATAATTACAGAATATGACCTTTGATTCTTTTTTTTTTTTTTTTTTTTTTTTTGTCATAAAGAGATAAGGAGAATCTTTATCAGTTTGAATACCAAAAATTCCCTACTGAAAATTTTGCTTTTCTCATCAGTTCAAAATCTATAGTCCAGAAATTGCCATTTCAGAAATACAGACTATTTCTGAAAAAGAGAAACCAATCCTTACCAATGAATTATCTCATGGCTTACATTTTCAAACTTCATGAAAATGGTAAAAATCAACTGAGGTAACTTCTTTACTATAAGAAAATACATATTCTGCCACTCTCAATTCACATGTAGGGAAGATGTCATTTACATCACATGCCTCGAAACATACAATAATACAATTTGGAGAAATTCAAGCAACTGTTCTTGCCATTTAGTTGTATCAATTACTGGCCAAGGGTAGTTCCATACATTCCAAGATACATGTTGCATGTTCAACTTCCACTGATATGCACATTTGTGAATGCTTTTACATAATTTCATTAACCCATGTGAACCCTCTGATTAATGGTTGTCTGAAAAATGGCTTGAAAACAAACCAATTTGGTCTAGAGTAGGATTTCTAGATTACTTGCTAGTCTCAAACTTTTTATGGACAAGGTTATCATAAAATGGGAGGAGAATAGCTAATTTACCAGTTGGTTGCTCTACCTTGGGTATACTAAATATTAAAGATACCAAGCTATTTTAAACCTGGTTTTACTCCATTTCCCAAGTAAGCAAATCAAGTTTGCGCCTGCAAGTCTAATTGACCCTGCACGTAGTGCAAGACCAAGGCAACTCATGGTAAAAGTAGAATAAGCTCTGATCACTAATCTTAATATTTACCCTTAATGCAAAGCACATCTCCTGGAGGAGATGTATGATGCTTTGTATTAAAGGCAAGGGGCCACTACCCAGACCGGTTTCGACCTTTATTGAGGTCTCATCAGTAGGAGCCAGGCTAGAAATACCAAGATTTTAGTAATACAGAGTTTATAAGTATTTTACCAGAACAAGTTACCATAAGGTGTTTTAACGTTATTAAATAAAAATCTCAGGATGAGATATAAATGTAGAAAGTATTTTACCTTGGGTATACTAAATGTTAAAGATACAAGCTATTTTAAACCTGGTTTTACTCCATTTCCCAAGTAAGCAAATCAAGTTTGCACCTAACATATATTCATTTTAGTGATACACATGCTTAACAATCTCTCATTGATGATGGATTTGAGCAAACAGTATAAACTTCATTTCTCTTTCTTATATGACAAACTTTCCAGCAAATGTGTTGAGATCAGTGTTAGATATTTTTTAACAAATAATTAACTGTTAAAAAATATCTAACACTGATCTCAACACATTGATTTTCAATGTGAGAAAGATAACCAAGACACTGAAAAATACAATCTTAGACATCTATTTTATCATATAAAAATAGTCAGTCTATTTCTGTATACCATTTCTATGAAGTACTTCCATGAACACCAAACTCAAGCATCTATAATCAATCCTTCTGCTCTTGAAAACTGTAAAATCATAAGCCAGAACCCATTTCCCCCATGGCATCTATATAGTTCAATTTCAAGTACAGTAACTTTTTATGTTTTCCCTTCACCATTACCACCATCCACTTTCAGTATTTTCCAAAGCTTACTGCTGAGATTTGCCCCCCCCCCTCAATTTGTAATCTACACAGAGTATAACTGATTTAAGAGGTGGTAACATCTTCCGAGATTGCTTTACAGTTGCTATATTTCATAAAATGTGATTAAATCACAAAAAAAAAACAAAAAACCTTTCACTCAGTTAACTCTCAAAAAGATTTCTGCATCCTTTGTCATATTCAAATAGTTCTTTTCAAAGAGTCATCCTTCTACTAACTGTCACAAATCATTGTTACTGTGATATTTCTAGTTTTACTTTTATTAGAGTAACCTCCATGGAGTGGTCTGTAGACTGATCATAAGGAGACCCACTCAACTAATAACATATCATACTGAACCTTGAAATCATTTACATTTCCTGCATTCACAATGCACTCTGGCAATGTGTTCCACTTACCAACAATTCTTCATGTACAAAATCTACTCCTCATGCCTTTCTTCACATCTCATTAATCTACATTTTGGTAGGCATTTTCATAGAAGATACATTACCAAAGTTAAAAATAGAAAAATAAAGTTTGAATATGAAAATTTAAAAATATAAACTTACATGAGTAAGTTTATATATTTAATGTCAATATACTTAAATTTATCTTCACATTGAGCATCTCTGCTTTCCAAATACAGGTTGCGGATTCAAATCCCACTATGACAGAAATATTTGTGAATGACTCTCATTGTTTGGTGCAGGATTACTATGAGAACCATGATTATGAGAGTCTTGAAATAGCATGCAAAAACTATCATGTTTGGTTTCTAGAGCAGAGTTCCTGCAATTAACTTTACCCTCCTACACTGCCCACATTAATGATGTCCAATTGATTTACAACATTTTGTGAATAGAAATGTCATTAAAAAAAAAGTTATTGACTGAAGGTGTCCCTTTTAAGATTGCATGTTGTTTGATATTAACTTTTTCCCAGATATGCACTTCGCCATTCATACGTCCTAATTATAGTTTCATAATTAGATTACTAATTATTGAAAATGTATACAAATACACCATTTTAAACTGTGCAAAAATTAAATGGAAACATTAACCATGCTTAGTGCTGTAAACATTTTAGCATTGGCTAATGTAAATGCATATTGATATCTCTTAATCTTAAAATTAAATGGGTTGGAATAGATAATCATTTACATTTCTTTTGGAATAAATTTAATTCCAACTTATTTAATACTTAAAAATGGCCTGGAATAAGGAGTAGCTTATATAGAAAAATATAACTGTTAATTATTGTTGGCCACTTATAAATTAAGGATATTTACACTTATTAAATCATATTTATTTCACAAAATATACAAAATTCATAGCCATATCTGCCTATGTTTGATGATAGTGAGGTGTTGGCATGTGAGGTCTTTCCTCCAACCTTTCATAATCTAAATGGAATTCTTTTGCTACTTTCCTCCAGTTTGCTGCATCAAAAAAATAATACATTCCTCTTTCAAAAGTGCTAGTCTTTTCTGTGGGTACCATGCCAGGAACCCTTGTTATCCATACTCGCTCATCTTTATGGAATCGCCAGTCTCTGTTATATAGTTCAGCAGCAGCTGCCAGCTGTAGCAGATCACCACTGAACATATAAAACAGATAGAACAGCAAATCCTCACCATATCTGTTTAATTTAATGGGTGCCAGTTTATCCCTAATTGACTGATTAACCAAATATTCTGAGGGTACAAGGTAATCAATATCTTGAGGCCTACATGGTTGCTCAGCCCACGGTCCTCCAAAGTTAGGGTACAAATTTTCTGGTGTGTTGAGATTCAGACCCAGAGTGGTAAGGTCACTACCTAATGCAAGAGAAACAAGATTAGGATCTGTTTCAGCTGCACGAATAAATGTTAGCAGCCCTACCATCCCAAACTGATCAGTAACCATTCCTGGTGGAATATTTGTTACTCGTCCATCTTTTGATGTTTGAATTCCATGCTTCAAAACTTGGGAATTTTTATCACTAATAAAGCGCGTGGTTTCTTTTGATGATTCCAAACACCCTCCTCCGCTTGACAGTTTCATGTTCTCTTGATTATTATCCTGATTTTGACTTCCAGGTAATGCAGGAAAATCTTCACTGTGAATCTGAAATTCACTAGAATCGTTTGTTGGTTGTTTTACCATGCCTACATATGGGGGCCTACCTGCCATTGGATTAGGATTTGAATTTGCATTATTACTGTCTGAATTTCTGTTTGTCAATGATGGAAATTCTGATAAGTCTAACGCTGGGGTAGTTGAAAACGAATTCTGCATCCCACTACTTAACATATTTTGTCCTGGAAATCCTCTAGAACTCTGAGATAGGCCGAAGCTTGATAGTCCGGCTATACCGCTTCCAACCCTACTGGGTGAAGGTTGCTGTGGCAGATTGTTTGGAAAACATATGGGAAAGTTACCTAATGTAGAGCTTGTGGGGGTTACATGTCCCGGTATATGATTTGTATTTCCCGTCAATCTTCCAGTGAACTGCTGCCCACTTAAGCTTCGTGGTGTCTGAGGGATGCCGAGAACACCCATACCCAACGTGTTCCCTGACGGTTGACCGTACCCAAACGGATGAGACGACGAAGGCGATGTCATATTACATTAACGGAGTTATCCTGTTTCTTTTATACTCTAAAAGTATTTTTACTTTTACACTTACTCATTATCACGCATATTCCGAAATTTAAAAACATCTAGATATAATCTTATTTAATTAATCAAATTACATAATTCAGTCTGAGACCGATGTTTATCACTCCTGAATCCGCCATATTTTATGGCAACTATTCATATACCACGACAGGGTACGAGATTACCAGGAAGTTTAAAACTAGGTAAATAGCCTCGTCAGCAAAGAATAGCAAAAAAAAAAAAAAAAAAAACCAACAACAATTAATAGTCCTGTCGTAAGGATAGTAAAATCTGTGATTGTCAAGGATAATCCGATACTTTTCTGTATTTTTAAGATAATTTGGGTGAGATAACGAAATTTCATCCTTTTGTCATCCCATCAAAAACCGAATCTTGCACGGAAGTGCAGCATCTAATGCGTAATAATTGGGCCAGTCTACTAAGTACGGAACGGTAATTAAGAGAAAAGTATAGTATCAGACTGCGTAAGCACCTGCTATTTTATTATATTATATATTTTGTATATATGCTTTTTTTTTTTTTTTTTAGTATTATATTATATTTGCTGAAAATACTTTTCTTTTGAGTTGGGGGGGGGTAGCAAAGTTGGCTTAAAGAAAGCGAATTAGATATTTTTTCGAAATGTTTTCTTTTGTAAATCGGGATGAAAATCCAGACCTGAGAAATTTAATTCTTCCCTTTGGAAACGATGAGCCATGGCCGAATTTAGAGTTGTTGGGATCCCTAAGCTATACTTTTAAGAGGCTCGTCTACTGGATAAATTTTAGGTTATATACATTGATGCAGAGGTCCTAAACTCTAGATTGTTCATAAATCGGCCCTATGGACTAGTCCCTTTTTATCTAACAACCGCTCCCCTTTTCCCGCTCTCGAAAAGTACATTCTATATTCCACCAGAAAACTAGCGATACCGGAAATCTGACAGCCAACCACTACAACCGTAAGTTAAGTTTATCATTTAATGCATTAGTATTCTAAAGGAATATAAAGTGCTTCTGTTTATCTTTGTCCCTGTTCGGGCGCTATTGTTATTTTTGCCGTGGTTAGCGTATCCGTTCTCCAGCCAAAAGACTGCTTGTTCGAATCCCGCTGTGGTCATGGATTATTATTATGTGACACCTCCAGAGAATCCAAAGACTCATCGAGGGAGAGTGTGCTAACAGCATCGAACGATTGTACCCCTTCCAACTACTATCCGAGCTCAAACTTTCGACTCGTACCAATCGACCAGCCTTTGCTGGATGTTTGTGATTGTCTGTGAAAATGCTGTGGTGGTGGTGGGTGGTAGATGGCGTTGGTGTAGATGATTGTAGTGGGTGAATTGAGTGGTACAGTAGGTGCCTTCCCTCAATGAGTCATTGGACTCCCTGGAGGTGTCATATGATAATAATCATTTATCATTTTTAGGATGTCAACAATTTTAGGCTAGAAGTATTTACCAAAGCAACAAATTCAACCACTTTGTTTCTAATGCTCCTGGCATTTGTGTATGGACATAAGTTGCCTCCTTGCCATTATAGCATATATATATAACAGTGAGAATATATATCATTGTAGAGTAGGTGCCCTCCCTAGGTGGGTCTTGAGACTCCTTGGAGGTGTTATTATTATTATGTTAACACCTCCAAGGAGTCTCAAGACCCACCTAGGGAGGGCACCTACTCTACAATGATATATATTCTCACTGTTATATATATATGCTGTAATGGCAAGGAGGCAACTTATGTCCATACACAAATGCCAGGAGCATTAGAAACAAAGTGGTTGAATTTGTTGCTTTGGTAAATACTTCTAGCCTAAAATTGTTGACATTAGTGAAACTTGCTCTCAGAATTAGATATTGTAACTGGAATTGGGTGCAAAGGATAGAAGGGAAGGGGGGGGGAGTACTAATAGCAGGTGGTATTTAGAATAGAAACACATGACAGCAGTAATGTTAATTTCCTGTGTAGCATTGGGGTTGAGGCTATTTTGTGTGAAGTGAAGTCTAACATATGGTGGAATAATGAAATATATGGTGGCTATTGCTATAGACCTCTTCATTTGCTGCAGATGAAGAAAATTATCCCCAGACTACTAAATGAGTAATTGTGATGGGTGACTTACATTATCCAAATATTGATTGGGTATCAGAGAAAACTCGGACTGCTGTGCAACAACTTTCTTAAGCAGCATGTAAAAAAAGCAACAAAGAAAGGAGGACAAAAAGTGTTAGATTTGCTCATAGTGTCAGAAGGTGTTCTCAATTAAGCATATGACTATTTTGTTACAAGTTGGTGGGAAATAGGCAATTGTATGAATGTTCCAGTCATGATAGGTTATATCTTTGGTTCCGCGGTATCAGTTAGGAAGGATATTGGGTGCATGGGATTTTCTGAAAAGATATTTAAAGGATGCAGTATTTGAATGTGTTCCTAGAGTTTGAAGAACAAATAGAATGGGAGTAAAATTGATGTGCAATTTTATTAAATGAGATCCACATAAAGACTCATCGAGGGAGGACACCTACTCTACAATGATATATATTCTTGCTGTTATATAACAGCATGTTCAGCCAAACTGGCTAGGCCCTTGAGATGTTTGTATAATTTGAATTTCGGCTTGGGAACAGAAAGAATGTATGATAATCCCATTGCATAAGGTTGGTGCAAAGACTAATATCTATCGACCTATCAGTATCTCTGGAGTAATTATAAAGATTTTAAAGAAGTTGGTAAGACCCTGAATAGAAATGGGTGTACAAACAAAATATACTTTGCCAGGAACAACATGAGTTAAGCAAAAGGAGGTCATGTCCTATCAATTTGCTCATGTTTTATAGTAATGTTATGGCAGAACTGGATAAATTAAATACTCTTTGATACTGTTGGATTTTGCTGAGGCATTTGATAGGATACCACATGAAAGACTGTTGCATAAACTAGAGAATTTAGGATTGGAATATAAACTGTTGGCTTGGATTAGTGGGTGGCTGATGGACATGTATCAGAATGTGCTAAATAGGATATGTGTGTGAATCTACCAGATTTAAGAGGACCAGTGGTGTGCCCCAGGGATCAGTCCTTGGACCATTTAATGATATTTGAAAGGAGCTGACAAATCTTCAGTTGATTGCTGATGATGCAAAGACAGAGCAATCAGAAATGCTACTGATATACAGCATTTACATGGTGGCTTTTACAACTTAAATGTGTCATGTTACACACATTTGTTGTGTGTAACATGGGCATCATCAGAAAGTCACTGTTAACTACATTCAAATCACAATAATGAGCCATAAATCATGTGTATATTAGTTTGTGTCTCAATCACAGCTGAAGTATATGATATTATTATTATTATTATTCAGGCCTCCAAGGAGTCAAAAGACTCATCGAGGGAGGTTCTTTCTAAGACATAAAGTCTGTCAAGACTCATCGAGGGGAAGTCCCCCCCTGAGAAACACAAAGTTTATCATACCACTCCTTAAACCCACTGACCGTTCTCGCTCCCACCACTCCATCAGGCAATGCATTCCACGGCTCAACCACCCTCCACACAAAGAAACCACTCCTTACCCTCTTGCTCACAGTTTCCTTTCGTAACTTCCAGGGATGGCCTCTTGTCATCACTCCTTCCCGCTGATCAACCAAGCGAAAGAACTCCCCAGTGTCAACCCTGTAACCACCTCTCAACAGTTTAAAAGTCTCAATCATATCACCTCTCCTTCTTCTATCCACCAAACTCTGCAGTCCACATTCTCTCAGCCGATCCTCATAACTATCCTTGTACAGTCCTGAAACCATCTTTGTCATCCGTCTTTGTATCCTTTCCACGGTTAATTTATCCCCTTCAAATCCTGGGGACCAAATCTGAGAACAATAGTCCAAGTGTGGTCTGATCAGAGACTTATACAACGGAATGATAACCCTCTTATCTCTGCAGGTCAGTGTCCTTCTCATAATAGCAGCTTATACATTAATAGTATAATGATATTATACTATTAATAGTCAAAGGAACAATTGTAGAAAGTTGTGTAGATAAAAGTTATTTAAAATAATTAATTTTAAAAATTTATGAACAATTAATAGTGATCACTTCCTAAAACTTGGATATTGGCATGCAGTAGGATGGGTTCAGGTTCAGACAATTTCATAGTTTCAAGGAAAAGATGATTGAATTTGATCATCTTTTCCTTGACATTATATCTAGACAAAACTTCATTCCAGAGAGAAAAGAACTTGCTGGAATGAAGTTTTATCTGATTCCAAAAAACTCTGTGCCTAGTGTAAATAGTGTGAGAAGCAAGGCTGGATTTGTTAGATCCCAAAAATGTAACATAGTCTTGATGTTTTTCAATTCTAATCAAGGTAGAATGGCCAGTCTGTCCAATATAGCAAAGTTGATATTAGCAGAGTACTTGATAGACACCTGGTAAGGAAAGAGGTGGTAATTATCCTTTGTAGATGGTAGGAAGGAAGACAGAAGGCAGTTTCTGAACTTTGAAGAAAGCATATAGATTGAATATACGGAGGATCCTTGCTATTTGTTCTGAGGCACGTTAGGAATCTTGAATAACTTGGACACAAGCCATCTAGTTCCCCTTTTATTATCAGCTCTACCCATGAAAGGCCGTAAGTGTGGGGAATTTGTTGATGCGTGATTTGAACACGTGAAGGTTGTAATCATTGGAGAAGACCGACAGACAAAGAACAGAGGTGTTGAAGGAAGAGAAGATGGTTTGATAAGTTTAGAGTTGAACTATATAAGGGTGTTGAGCAGCAGCTGTTTGTTATGTGATTAGTGGAAAGTGGTGGGATGGTAGCAGCCAGTTCAGTGGAGCAGAGCCCATGGAAATGCCTATAGACAAGACATAATGCAGCAACAGAGCATCTATAGGGAAGCAATTGGAGGGAGTTAGTCTGAAGAGTAAATGGAATAAATATAAAAATGAACATTGTGGAACAGAATAGAATGAGAAGAATTTTAGAGGCTAAATAGGCTCTGGATATGATGTGCTTATATCGAGGATAGATTAGATGTGAAAGTTAACTCAAGAAGAGAAAACTGATCCTAGTTGCCAAAAATAATTTTGTCAAAAGTGAAAGAGATCAAGAGAGGCATGTCTTTTTTCCTGTAATATTTTGATAATGAAAATAAGAGGGGAGTAATGGCATCAGCAAAACTATGAATAGCATTGGATGTCTGGGAAAGATCATTGATGTATAGGATGAATGTAGGTGATAGCACTCAGTCGTACACACCAACATTAATTGCAAAATCTAATGAAAGGAAACTAACCATCATAACCTGCATGATTTATACAGACTCATAGAGTTATTACAGGCCATCTGATCTCTTGCATACAATCCAGATGCAATGCTTTGAGGTTCTAAAACTGTTGTAAAATTGAAGATTGTAATATTCAACTGTGCTGGTTTCCCAGCACATTGGAATTGAAAGAAATGAGACTATGGATGCAGCTGATACTTTTTTCCTCCATTACTGTTTTTCAGGCCTGTGTATACACTGCAATTAGATTACATGATACCACAGTGTTTCCCAATCTGTGGCCCATGGATCCCCAGGGATCCACAAGTAATTCAAAGGGGGTCTGCAGGATAGTTTATTTTCATTAAACTTTATCTTATTATGTTGTTCACACCTGGCCTAATTGATATGTTCATATTCTTCTGAATATCTCCATTTATAACAACAGTATTGCATTTTCATAAATGATATATTTGACGTTGTAAAATTGTAATTTATTACTTCATCTTTATGATATGTAAAATATAAAAAATTTCCATTTTGAATTTTATGGGGACCGCAGTAAATTAACATTCGCTACAGGGGGTCTGCGACATATTAACGTTCGCTAGAGGGGGTCCGCGACATCAAAAAGGTTGGGAAATACTGTGATACCAGATATAACCCATTGGCAGTTATGATAGCAAGAAGCACTGACAAATAAATTGCATGCAGGCAGTTTAGCCAATGTAGAAATAGAAGAGAGGAAGTTGTTCTTGCTAGTCTCTGCATAGGTCACAGTCATGTTACATATTTGTATTCACTAAGGTTTGCGATCCACCTGTGTGTGAACAGTATAACATGCCTCACATTTGTCATGTTCTGGTGCAGTGCCAGCAGTTCAAGAACCGAATGAATTTTTTTACTAATCTGAGCTAAATACTCTCAGGCAGATCTTATCAAACTTCAATTAACTGCATGAAATATTTTACTGTTTAAAAATAATTTATACAAACATATTTGATTATATATTCCATTTAGATGTAGATACTGGTTTTGATTAACTTATTTATTTATTTATTTTTTTTGATGGTTTTTTTTGTACATATATTAATTATCTCTGCATTGCTGTTTATCATTACCTTGAGTATTGTTGTAACCTTGCCATATGACCTTAGATGTCCCCCCAGTAAACCTCTAATCAACCAACTGGTTTCTTCTCTGGTCACATACTGCATGTCATATTGGATGGCTTCATCAGTGCTGGAATATTCTCCCTGGGTTTTGTATTCACATTAGGAAAGAATTTGAAATTGTTAACATTTATGAATGTATTAACAGAACTAATCTTGTGGTATGTTCACGTAAATAGAATGGGAGAGGAAAGGTTAGCAAAACAACTGTTTGCCAGGATTGCTGGAATAAAGACACAGAGGAAGACCAAGATCTAGGTGGATTGATACAGTGAGTACACTAGTGGCCAAAATTGTGGAAACCTTTTGGAAAAAGTGTATTTTTGAGGTTTGATGGCTCATAACACCACTTTTTTTTTGGTGTAATACCATAAAATTATATATCAATGAAAGATAATTTAATGAAGAATGTAATGCGACAAAATTTATTCAATTATCTGTATTCTATGAAAAGTTATAGCCAAATAACCAGAAAAAAGAAGCATAACTTAGGTTGATATGAAGTAGCTTTCCTTCATTTGAATGTAGCCAATGAGCATGTGTGTTTAGAGAGCCAATCAGGTGTCATCTTGTTTTGGCAATGAGCCAGTAAGATTCAGCTACTGATCTCATGTATTGGAGCTGAGAGGAGGACATTTGTCAGTGTGTTATGTGATTGCTATCAAGTTGATTGGTTGTTCTTTCATTTAGTGAGCTTGTAAAACGTAATAAAATTAAAGAAATGTGCACAAAGAGTTGACTGGTCGCCCAGAAAGAGATGTAAAATAGTACTACATGGTGTCCCAAAATTGACGCAAGAAGTAATTTTGATAGAAAACACAGGTTTTTAATTAAAAATTGTAATTTCTTATTGATTCATAAAGTATACAGTATAGGGTTATGCATGGAATAGCATATTTTCTTTCTTCTTGTTATTTGTAGCCATTTAGATGGTAATCTTAATTTTATTTTAACAAGGAAGTGGTCACTACTTATTTCATATCCTCTGTGAACTCTAACATCTAAAGAGAACTTTGATATCTAATATGGATTTCCATCCTCTTGCTACCCAAGTATATTGATGTATGTCTTTATGTTTATAAAGGGTGTTTATAATTCAAGCAAGAAGTAATTTTGAAAGAAAACACAGGTTTTTAATTAAAAATTGTAATTTCTTACTGATTCATAAAGTATACAGTATAGGGTTATGCATGGAATAACATATCGGGTAAATGGCCTCCACGGCTTTGCTGGCACATACACACTCTTTTGTCGAAATTTTCCATGACCGTTTTGCATAAATGTGGCTGAATTTCGTTGATACAGCGCTCAATTTCCTTCTTCAAGGCATGGGTGGTCGTGGGCTTGTCGGCATAAACCTTAGACTTCAAAAAATCCCAAAGAAAAAAGTCCAATGGTGTTAAGTCACATGATCTGGGCAGCAAATTCTGATCATCAAAATGGGAAATTACACGACCAGGAAATGACTCATGCAGTAATTGAATTGTTTCTCGGGCTGTGTGGCATGTGGCACCGTCTTGTTGAAACCACATGTCGTCCACATCCATATCTTGCAATTTAGGCACAAAAAAAAACTGGATTATCATGTCGCGATAGCGAGCACCATTAACTGTTATTGCCTTACCAGCCGCATTTTCGAAGAATGGACCGATGATGCCTCCTACCCAAAATCCGCACCAAACAGTGACACGTTGTGGATGCATTTGTTTCTCAACAATCACTCGTGGATTTTCTGAACCCCAAATGTGACAATTTTGTCGATTAACGAAGCCATCAAGATGAAAATGAGCCTCATTGCTGAAGACAATTTTGTTCGTTCGAAAAATAAGTATCCACTTGTTGTTGTTCCATAATCCATTCAACAAGCTCTCTTCGCTATGTGTGGTCAGTAGGCTTCAGTTCTTGAGTCAATCGAACTTTGTAAGCATAAAGATGCAAATCTTTCATGAGAATACGCTGTAGAGAGCTTCTTAAAATGCCCAATTCAAGACCACGGTGCCGAATTCGTGAGAGTGTTCCTGGACTCTCAGCAACACTCACGAACTGCTTCGATGTTTTCTGTTGAAGGATGGCCAGAGTGTATAAGATCACTAATTGATCCAGTTTCCTTGAATTTTTTAATTAATCTTTTCACAGTTGATGAAGTTAAATCACTATTCTGACCATATTTTGTACGAAAATTGCGAACTGTAGCTTCCAAACCTTCATTATTTTTAAAATATTGCTCAACAATGAAAATGCGTTGTTCTTTTGTGTAGCGCTCCATTTTTAATAACCCTGAACTGTCAGCTGTCATACGGTCTTTTTTTTTCTCTTTGGCAACACTTTACCTATCGCACAAATGGCGCTAAATTTAAATCTTGTGTGAATTTTGGGACACCCTGTATTAAGTGAACAAGGCTACAGTTATGAAGAAATTAGAAGAAAAATTGGTGTAAACTTAACCAAAGGTGGAATTTCGAAATTTTTGAAGAGGTATAAGGAGACTCAGTCACTACAAAACCAGACTGGTAAATACAGGAAAAGGTGCACAACAGCAAGTGATGATAGAAGAATTGAGAGACTCTGCCTACGTGACAGAAGAAAATTATCTGGGTGTATACAAGATGAAATGGCGCAATACAATGTGAAGTTGAGTGCAAGGACTGGTCTGCACAGACTGCAGGAATTTGGTCTAGATGCTAGAATTCCACGAAAAAGGCCATATTTATCTCTCAAACAAAGGTTGAAAAGATTAAACTGGGCTGAAACCTATGTTAACTGGACAGCGGAACAATGGGACAGTGTTATTTGGAATGATGAGACCAAAATCTTCCTGTTTGGTAGTGATGGCATAAAATACGTAAGGAGAAGAATCGGAGAAGATTTGCATCCTGATTGCATTACACCTACTGTGAAACACCCACTTAGTGTTATGATCTGGGGTTGTATGACATCAAAATCATGCAAACATCAGAAGGTGTTTGCATGATTAATGGGAATATAAATGCCCAAAAATACATAAATGAAATACTTGAGCCCAAACTGAAGCCTTTCACACGTGATCTTTTCTAAGATAATGAAACATTTATATTTCAACAGGATTCAGCTCCATGTCATGTTGCTGCTGTGTGCAAAGAGTGGTTTCAAGATAATCATATTCCACTGCTGGAATAGCTCAGACCTTAACCCAATCGAAAATCTATGGAGCCGACTAAAGAAACTTGTTAGTCAGAAGCAACTCACCAATAAAACCCAATTAATAGAAGCAATAATTCAATCTTGGTTTCACATTATAACAGCTGCAGAACTAAAAAACTTGGTTGACTCCATGGGAAGGCGTTATAAGGTCGTAATTAACACTAAAGGTTACCCAACTATCTATTAACTCACGTTGTGAGAATTTTTGTATATCTCATTTTTTCTATGTGTTTCACTTTTCTTATTTATAACTGCTTTATAATAAAAAATCCTTCATAAAAGTTATTGCATTACATTCTTGATTACATTTTCTTTCCATTGATATATACTTTTATGGTATTACACCAAAAAAAAAAAAAAGTGGTGTTGTGAGCCATCAAACCTCAAAAACACTTTTTCCAAAAGGTTTCCATAATTTTGGCCACTAGTGTAGTGATGTAGAACTCTGATTGAAATATAAGATCTGATAATATGGGAGTCCTTTCAAATAACCAATTAATTTGGAGGAGAATTGTCATCAGAAAGTTAATAAGGATGTCATCCTATAACATCCCTTGACTTAACTTCAAATTTTATCCATAGTTTTGCTGATGGGCTATTCTCCAATTAAGAAACCTTGTACTGCCTAAGCTTTAAGATCTTTCAGAATCAGTCTTGAACACTGTTATCCAAACACATTCCTATCTTATTACCCAGAGCCTATTTCACTTCCCCTTACTTTAGATAATGTTCAAATTTCCATTGAAGATGGATCTTCTCTTAAGCTGACTGTCACATCTTGTTATCATGCAATAAATATGTTACATTCATAAACTTCTCACCTGCTAAAAAACTTTATATTCTTTTCATTCAACACAGTATTTTTCTCCAGCTGAATTCCTAATGCATTATAAATCCCAAATATGACCAACCTTAGAATACTCTTCTCACATTTGTGGTGTTGCACCCAAAATCTCCCTAAGAGTTCTTCATTTTATTGCAAAAGAGGACAATTCCACCCCCACCCCCAATGGCTCATAAACTACTTTCAGTCACTTTCTCATAATGTCCTATTTTTGCATTATGACTATATATAATGTACTTTCAGGACCATAAAAGTACATTATTTGTATATACATTATACAAAAATATATAATAATTATATTATAATATAATTATTATATAATATAATAATTTTGTCTATATGTGTGTGTGTGTGTAGAAAGTTTTTTAACTTTGGTATATTATGTATTCAAGATATCAAGTAATTTTATATAAACTTGGTTTTTAATCCTATTTCCCAAGTGAGCAAACAGACAAGTAAGTCAAGTTTGCACCTGCACGTAATGCAAATCTGAGGCAACTCATGAAAGTTGCCTAGAGTGGCACTGCCATGAGTTTATATAAAATTACTTGGTATCTTGAATATATATATATATATATATATATAAAGACATATACATTATATCTCTTTACCAAACTGTTATTACCATTCTTCTAAATAAGAACAACAGCAGCCTTTGGTCAGCATCAATACACAGTCCACTCCACCAGACATTTCAGATTCAACTTCTCATCTTCTTCCAACTACCCCTGATCTTTGGAACATTCTTCCCTGTACTGTTTTTCCTAATAAATGCAACCACCAGCATTTTAAGAAACATGTTGAACTCTTTCTTTCTCCTTAACCATTTGCTCCACACTGTCATATGACTTCTCATGTTTGGGTTTTTTTAAAATATAGGTGCAAACAAGTATATAATTTCTATTCAAGAAATTATATACTTGTTTGCTTTCTAGTGAAACAAATTACTATAAAGCCACACTTCCTTGAATGTTAATATTGTCGTGAAGTAGAGCTGTTGGTAGTTATAATAAAGTAGACAGAAAGGTGTGGATCAAGGAAATACTAAGGTGATGGCTTTTGAGAGGCGATAACAGTTAATTAAGATTCGATATGGAGGATGGGTTGTATGAACAAATGGGTGTGTGTTTTCTTGTGAAAGATGACTTTTTCCTTCCCCTCTTTAACTTTATCAATTTTGCTTAATGATAAAATATCTTGACAAGCATCTTCTGAATATATATATATAGTTTTCTTAATGTTATCAGCAAACCTGAAGCAATTGTTAATAAATTGCTGATTAATATCAATTGTTGATTAATACAGGTAGTCAATCAGATAACGAAAGCATGTTAAAAAAAAATGGCAAACTGGAATGCTGACCAAGTCTTTAATCTACCTTCATTCTTAACTATCTTCTTGTTTCTCTTCATTTCAGGTTTTGCTGTATAATTCACAACACCAAATGAACAAAATGGATATTTTAAAATAAAAACTGCTAATTATGTCTCTAGTCATTTTCTAACTAGCATTGTCAGAGCACAAATAATTTCATAGTATACAAGCACTATCAGTTATTAGTAGGAACAGTTTAAAGTTATCAGACATAAGAACTGAAGTTCTAATTTGGCACCTCATATGAGGGGGTACCCAAAAATAACTGGAATTATTGTTTTTTAAAAAAAAATTATTAAAGTTTATAATACCATGTTCTAGTCCACTTCAAAGTACTCTCCATACAAGTCAATTCACCCCCCCCCCCATTTTTCTTTCCACTGCTGTTCTGGAATCGCTGCCCTTTCAAGGTTTTCTTTATCCAGGGGAATAAATAAAAAAAAAAGTCACATGGAGAGAGAGAGATTGGGTGAATAGGGAGGATGGGGAACAACAGGCATGTTGTTTTCCATCAAGAACTGTTGGACAGACAAGGCTGTATGAGCTGGGGCACTGTTGTCGTGCAGCTACTAATCTCCGCTACTCCACGTTTCTGGCCGTTTTTGTCACACACTATCACTCAGTCTTCTCAAAACATTGAGATAAAAATGTTAGTTCACTGTGTCTGTCCACATCTACCCACTCGAATCCCTTAAAAAGAAAACAAAATAAAAAATCTGGTGTAATTGAAGAAACCTACGAATAACATACTCACTTCGCCAAGGTTCGTGGTTACTGAGGCTTATTCCAACTGATCATTATGTCATCACATACTGCGTAATTCCCCACAAACTCCCCCTAATCGCCTTCACTGCACACAATTTAAAATACATATTTTGATCCAAAAATTTGTAAAGTGAGACCAACCTGTATTAGGTATATTTTTGGATAGTGAATGGGTTGGGCTGACAATTTTGCCAAGAATGAACAAACCTGGAGTATGATGGGGAGCGAGTTACATAAATTTATATGGAATAAGATGAAAAAAATGAACTAAAACACTACACTAGTAACATACCAGCATGGTTCAGAACAACTTTAATTTAGGGACCTGAGAGTGGGATTAGAAATAAAATACTTGATGTAAATGCAGAAATCACAGACATAAGTTCTAAGAAAAATTAAGGTAGGACCAAATGGCACAATCATAATTGATGTGAAGATAGCAAACTTTTCTTTGTTAGCAGAGGCAATCTAAGATGGTATGGTCATCTGAAGAGAGTGGGAGAGGAAAGGCTAGCAAAACAGATGATTTGGTTGTAAACTGGCAGAAAAAAAAATCTAGTGGGCAACCAATATCTAAGTGGATTAATGCAGTTAGGGTGCATCATTTTCATCAGGTATTGATGCAGTTACACCTGACAAATAACAGATTAATTTGAAGTTAAAAAAATAGGTGTTAAATCTTGAATAAACAGATTTCACTAAGAAATATTTCATTCGGGATTTAGCAAGCTTTAACACACTAACAAGGATATACTTGTATATAAGTAGAGTTGTAAATTACTGGAAAGCCTTAAAGATATTGTATCTTGACATTGAATGATTCTGTGTAAAGGAATATTACCTATCTTTGTATGTTTAACAAGGGAATAATAATTTGTGAAATATATGTTAATGTGTAAAATTATGAGTTCAAGGTACGTGAGCGAGACGCTCGGATTAGCAGCAGAGCTTACGGCAGTCACATACGAACGGTGCGCGTGCGAGCTTCCCAGAAGATGCTAAGAGAGAAGAATGGTAACGGGCAAAAAGGTGTGATGCAGAAGGGGTGCTGCTAAAGGTGCAATATAAAAAGACTTGGCTCCCCCAGTTAGAGGACTTTTTCTCTTGGATTCCAGTTTTTCCTCGTCCTCTCCTGTTCAACATCACCGCCCGTTCACTCGAGGGCCCTAGCTTGAGTTGTTCCCAGAGATGTGTAGGTGAACCCAGCCAACGGAACGATGTCTCGACGGAGATAAGTGGCCAAGTAGCAAGTCAGGTGTGGGCAATTTCGTCAGCATACAGAGGAAATCTACGCAAGCTGACTGTCATGCTAGACTACGTGGACCAACTTAAGCAGAGCCATTTCTCGTCCACATCGGAGAAGATAAGTCACGATAGCGAGCTCCAAACCAGGCCCAGGTGAGACGACTGTCAGGATAAAGAATGAGTAAGCTGTAAAGGAAATTAAAGATTGAGGGACAGACCTGAAGAAGTCTTAACGATCCGGTAATGTACAAACCTTAGTCTCTTTTGTTGTGGAAGAAAGAATTATTGTATAATAGTGAACAAGAACATTCATTAGTAGAGCTCATATTATGTAAGAGGCAAGACTTTAGTATTTAGTCTAATAGCAAAGTGTTACAGATCCAGGAGCATAGTCTAATGTATTGTAAATGTCAATCATGTTTAGTATGTTATAGTATAATCGTACGTGAAGTTAATTGAATTAATGCCTGGAAGGAATTGTAGATCAAAGAATACAAAAGGACAATCAATTGATTTGATAGCAGTGTCTTATGACAAGATTCAGCTATATAAATTATAGTTTGTTATATTAAGTTCTATAACTGAAGAAAGTGATTATCTTAGCTGAGAAAGTGTATTGCATGAATTTAATAAATGAACCTTTGTAATTTTCCCTAACTAGTTGCCTGATAAATGAATCCAATGCACCACTTATTAATTAGAACCTTGAGTGGAATTTAATTGTTTAGCGGAGACCACGACTGCAAACTAGAGTTGGTACAGGAAATTTAGCTAATTTGAACTAAGTATGTTAATAGAACGATTAACCGTGTGTCTGTCTGAGAGCTAACTCCTTGATTAAGAAGCTTTTCTAATCTAAGGGATGGTGCAGCAATAACAAATAAATTTTCCAGAACCTAACGAGGAGGTAACTCCAGATATTTGTAACAAGGGAATTGGCTCTAGCCAAAGATTATCCCCTTGTTAATCTAATTCACACATGTGATCAATCTAAGTGATGGCCACAGAGCACAAAGAAGATTAAGTACTGAGTAGGCATACAAGGAAAGGTATGAGCAGTGTTTCCATTACTAAAGAAGTACAATTTAAGGATAATTATAGATAACATAAAAAATACATGCAACAGTAGGAAAAAATTAATATTGGAAAGTTTTTCATGTGCGATGTATCCTATATATCCATGGAGGAAGCATATCAGCAGTTTGATGATTTTGTTTTGATGGTTATGTATCCACTCTCCAGCCAAAAGGCTGCTGGTTTGAATCTTGCTGTGGGCATAGATGTTGTGATTATCTGTGAAAATACTAGTGATGGTGGTGGTGGGCAGTAGATGGGGGATTGAGTGGTGGAGACAGAGAGCTGTAGAGTAGGTGCCCTCCCTCAATGAGCCTTTGTTATTATTAATAATAATAATAATATCTGATTAATAACAGTTAAGATAGTGTGCACCTTTGGCTTATGTCAAACCATGTAATTTTATATCAAGTTGTAGCAAGTTTAATTATTAAATTCATCAGTTGTGCTAGTTGTAAAAATAGTCTGCAAGTAGTATCATATTTCTATACTACAATCTAAGCATTCAAGTAAGATCTCAGATATATGTATTTTACTATAATAATTCTCTCATATTCTTAAAAAATCAATCTTAAACCCCCTCAAAAAAATCTTGTCATTAGTTAAATGGAATCCACACACCTGTATAAATAAAAATGAAAAACAATTTAACCCTTTAACATACAAAGACGTCTGTGACACGTCATTTGTTTATTGCACCAAAATTGATTTTGGCGTATCGCAGACGTTACGAAGTCCGCGTAAGTTTTATCTGTTCCAATTTTAAAAATAATTTGTATGTCAAAGGGTTAATAACATTAAAAAAATGTACAATATTCTAAATATAACTTCAATAACAGAATCTTAAAATATAAAAAAATAATTAAAACATCACCTCTTATCTGGGTCCAAAATATGATAGAAAAAAAAAAAAAATTCCTCTCAAACTCAGCTGTGCTTAAAATAAAAGTTGAATAAAACAGTGCCATTTTCTCTACAGTGGAAATAGTTTCTTATCACTTTTCTCTTGCAATAAATCTTTGTGAAAATAATTGTAGTCCTCCTATTCCTTCTAAGAAATATGAGTTCAGACTTGGATGGTAAAATCCTCTATTTCAAACACTTCCTAGCATTCCTCTTTAAATTATTTTGCAGAAAAGTCACACAAAAACGTTTCAACTTCAAGATTTACAAACTTTTTCCTGTATGAAAGATTTTCAAGGAAAAGTTATCAAACACTTAAAAATCAACTTGCTGTATCTATTCTCTGAAACAGCCATTAAATCACTGTTAATATAATACAGTGATTATATAACAAAACACTTATAAACATTTCTCCTTCTATACGAGAAACTTCATTTATCAAGTTCTAATGTTCCTATAAATTTCTTCCACAGCTGTTATTCGAGTTACTTTTGTAACATAACAGCTAAATAACTTTTAAACTTCTTTCTGAAATACTGCTACTAATCAAACTTCAAACTAGTTCCAAAAATTTCTTTCTCTATGTATTTGTATCTCTCTTCTCAGCCATTTTATTGTTACGGTACCTTGTTTTTTCACTTGTGCATGCTCCAGCACACAGCATTTGCTGTTCCACTTCAGTCACAAAATGAAAGAAACTGCCGTCTTAGTTCAATTTTAGTGAACTATGTAAGTCTTTTAATTGATGTACTTTAAACATACACAAACACTAAATTCTGATAATTATTTTGAATATACTGACTTACAAACGATTATTTTACTACATTCACTTTGTTGAAATTTACTGCTATACATAAATACAATATATTTACAATGTGCAACTGTATTTTATATAAAAATAACTCAACTGTAAACAATCAGTTGTGCTGTTTTGCACAATATAAATGCACTAATAACAAACTGCTAATTTAAAACAAAATATTTAAGTTTACATCTATTTAATTAAATACTGTAAACATCATTATACATATACTGATTGCCTACAAAGCAGTGTTCGAATATTTAGGCTTAGGTGTTCATTTGCACACTCATGAGACAATTTAATGGAATAACTACAGTACAAGTACAAAAAGAAATAATTAAACAGTAAATTTAATCGTTTTAATGTTTTGTCTCGGTCACAGAGACATCTTCAGAAATACAGTGTTAAAATTGTAATAACACACAAAGTTGTAAATCGTTTCTTTCATTCTCTGGTCTCATAAGGATCCACTTCCTCAAATGGAAGCAAGCTCACTTCTCGGCTCTCCTAAGGATCCACTTCTTCCCCCTCTCTGTTCCAGGTGCTTATGGTCGAGGCCGAGAACTTTTCTGACCACCCTCATACAATAGTACCACTCTCAAAGTTGCAAAATGTAGAATTTTTTTACTCACAGTAAAGTAAAACTAAATTGCAAAAGTTTTGGAAATCAAGGACTGCCAATTATTGTCTCTTTCTTAGCTACTGGATTCATCAGGAATCTTTAATGTTGCAAGAGAACATCTTGAAGCAAAGTTGTTTAATGTGCTTTGATCTTTTCATGCATAATTTTTCATATATCAAATGAAAATTCATTAGCTCATTCCATCGCAAAAGTAAATTACTCAATCCTGTAATTCACCTGATCAAATAATCTAAGTCTGTAGTCAAGAATTTCAGAGTCAGTATAGTGATTGAACAACTAATATTTATTCATTGATTCTTATTCACTCAGCTAGATTTTCTTTGTTAGTCCTACTTGCTACCATTGGCAGTAAGTCCTGTAACACATTTTTCATCCTGAAGCAATTCATGAATGTTTTTCAATTTATACATTAAGTTGTATAAAGTGATTGCCAACATTTTCATCAAAAGAATTATCAACCATCAAGATAGGCCTCAATTTATGATAGTGTTTCAAATAGATGTTTTAAATTTGTATGCTTTTTGTAGACAGATGTCTTTCTTTTGTTCTACACAAAATTGATATTTAAAGGGGGGAGCGTCAAAATAAACAACAATTTTCATATATAGCTAACAATTGTATCTCGAAACTTGACTTCTTACCATTTTGCAGACTCATCTTTGAAGCTTTTCGTCATGATCTGGAAACATTTTAAAAATTCAGCACTACAGAAAGGTAGAGACTTTACAGAATTTCTTTATATGCATTGTTTTGTATATATGTGTAACCATCTGGTTTGTTGTCATTAAAGATGCTCTCCACCCTCTGCCTAGAGTGTAATTAATTACTTTCAAAAGATAATGCACTCAAAAAGAGAATTAATATAGTTGTCAAAGACTATAGAAAGAGCAAGTTGGGTAGTAAGTAGCAAAGCATATGTGTGAATGGTTGCTCTCTTAACGTTTGACAAGTTGGAAAATGATGTTTTTTGATGGTGAATGATGTATTTGAAGTAGGGAAGTATGCAGTGTCTGATGAAGAAGGATGCATTTTCTTTTCTAGTAGAATTTCTACATAAGTGGAATTCTCACTCCTTTTATAGTTAACAACTCCTTCCATCTATCTATTAGAGGTTAAATTTTGTTTGGAAGAAAAGGTTCCTTGTTTAATCCATGTATCAGGTTTCCCAGATCATGTAACCTTTAGCCCATCCATGCTTCTAATACTAATGTATTAGAATGAACCTTTTGTAGATATGATTCAGCAAAAATTGCAGCTAATCTTAAAAGTTAATTTGTCCTCATCTTAAAACATATCAGGAACTTTGCCATGAAGCATGTAATGAGACTACATCTGTATTACTTTGCATAAGTGGGTTTTATTGGGATGAGGAAGTGGTGTGAGGGGGGGGGGGGAAATCCAGAGGTGAGCAACCTGTGGAATGTTTCCTTTGGTGATAGATTGAAGGTTTCTTTGGGCTCTAGAAGTTTGTTGATAAGAGGAAATGGGATATGATAGAAAAATACAGATTAATAAAAGGATTTTTATAGGATTGATGTAAAGGAAATTTTTTAGTATTTGATGAAAGGTATAGAAGATAAAGATATAAAGGTATAGAACAGTTTAGCAAGAGTACGAGGACTAGATTTTTCTCTTGACAGTGGTGAATGATTAGGAGTTGCTAGAGTATGCTGTGAGTGTTTTGTTGGTGAATGTGCTCAAGTACAGGTATGATAGGTATTTTGTGCTGATAGTTAGTATTGACCTCACACAGTGAGTCTTTGGACTCCGGATGTTGATGCCAGTACAATAATAATTATAATAAACTGAGACCCCTCTCCTCCCCTCCCCTAAAAATCATTGGTCACTGCCATTAACAATGACCTAACAAATAGTTAATCTACCTACCAGAGTATTATATAATCCCTAACATCTAACACACTTGACCTTTCCTTACACATATGCTGTAGATGTCAGTTCTCCTCTTCATAACTCACAATCTCATCCTAGTTCCCTTTATGGAATACTCTTCACCCAGCCATTCATAATCTTTTGTATCCTTTAGCATTATAATGATGCCTAATGGAATGTCTCTGACCTTACTTCTCTCTCTGTGATCCGATTTTCAATTCTCTTCTCTGATCTAAACATCTGCTCTGACTAAATAACAGAGATAATTGTAAATGTAGTGAATATCTTAATATCCATTTGCTTCTTCAGCAGACTACTCAACTACAGGCTTTGTCCTCCAGCTGGTATGTCAAGGCAGTTCATAAAAATTCTGCACATCATGTATCTCATGACCAAAATATATCTTTATAATCAGCCCACACTGAAGCTTGCAACTTCTGCACTTCACATACTATCAGTAAATCCAAATGTGATCTTGAAAATTCCAAATGAAGAAGAAGAAAAAAATCTCTTGAAATGGCAGAATTTGCACCAATTCTGCCATCCAATTAATGGACACATTGATTATACTATTATCCTCCCAAAAAAGGAGTCCTGTTGGCGTTATTCTTCTCTGGCTTTCTGCATTGATAACCATGGCAAATCACCTACCTCCTACATTACTAGGAACAGCTCTCCTGATGCCTTCTCTAGTGTTTTGTTAGAAAGATAGAATCCTGAATATCTTGGATTTATCTAGTCTTGAGGGCATATCTTCTGTTGTGCCAAAAACTTTCCCAGAAGTAACACCTATTATTATTATGGGCAACTCCAAGGAGTCCATAGACTCATTGAGGGAGGCCCTAACATCATGTCAAGAACAACTATTCGACATTCACACGGTATCTATCATACTTTGCCTTGAACTCATTTACAGTCATGGCACTCACAACAGACTCTGGCAGCCACTCATTCACCACTCTCCAAGTTAAAAAACCTAGTTCTAACACCCTTGCTAACTACACTCTTGCCCAGCTTCCATGTATGGCCCCTAGTCCTCCCATCACCAGTCCTGTTCTCAAAAATATCCTCTAAATTAATCTTATAAAAACCTTTCAGTAATTTCAATGTCTCAATCATATCACCCCTTTTCCACCTATCAACCAATTTCTGCAACCCACAAATCTTCAACCTGTTCTCATAAGTTTCATTCCATAGACCTGCTATCATCTTGGTCACTCGTCTCTGGATCCTCTCCACCTCCTCCCCATCCAGAAGAAACCTTAGTGCCCATATCTGGGTACAGTAGTCTAGATGTGGTCTTATCAAGGCTCGATACAGAGAAACAATAACCTGTTTGTCTCTGCTTATTAAAGTATTTTTCAGCAACCAAATGATTTGATGAGCTGATTTAGCCACTTTTGCGATGTGACCCCTAAACTTCAACTCCCTATCCACTAACACTCCCAAATCCCTGGCCTTGTCAACCTCCTGGAGTACAGTTCCACCAATGTGATATACTGCTGCTAATCTTTTCACCCCAAAATGCATAACCTTACATTTTGCAACATTAAATTGACATCCATTCTCCTTAGCCCAGTCCTCCTAACTATCCAAATCATCCTGCAAAATTTTGACATCCTGTGCACTCACTATTGTTCTACCCAATGTCTGCCTTTTATTAATACTTTTATGTTTTGCTGGTCTAATATTTGTTATGAACTGTCAGTTCTCATGAGAGACTAGTTAGAATTTTAACTAGGTAGAACTTAGTAAAAACTCTTTTTTTTATATATCTTTAGCAATTTTGTGTTGTAATGCTGCATTTTTCGTATAGTGAATGCACTCTCGTTCACTATGTAAATTGTAATAGTTGAAGAGACCACCATCATCATCATAATTCTAATTGAGATATAGACCATATTGTTCTGTTTCAATCTCATTATCCATCTAATAAAATATAAACCAATTGGAGAGAGAAAGCCATACAGACCTCAAAAAAGGACTGTATGGCTTTCTCTTTCCAATTGGTTTATATTTTATTATTTGCTTAGGATATTGGGTGTTGGCCATTCAGGTTACATGTTCTATACATTTTTGTTTATAATTGTAATTGATGTTGTTTTTATTTCTTTTAAAATAACTATTCTTTTTTGGTCTAATAATGTGAATTTGTAGTTCTTCTCATAAATTTCATTACACTTGTTTTTATTCTTTGTTTATCTTTTGCTTGTTGCCCAAATTTCACTGCCACGTAATGTAGGCACTGCTAAAGTATTGCATATTTTTATGTTTCTTTTTGTACTATATTTGGATTGAGTGTTCTATTTATCAGTCATAATCTGTAAAAATTTTGAAGTTTTTAATTTTGTCTTTTTCTCCTTCATATGATATTTCACATCCAAGATAACAAAGTATTTATCTGTTCTATTATTTTATTATTAATAACTATTTTACTTCTAACTGGAGTTTGTCCACAAAATGCCATTGTTTTAGTTTTATCTATGGATATTTTCATTCCAAATAATTCTACTGTAATGTTTAAATTATATATTACTCTTTATAAATTGTCTTCCTTATCTGATATTTTACCTGATTGTCTGCAAATAATAGCATATTTGTTTTGTTATTCTGGGAAATTTCTATACCTGGATTGTTTAAGGTGTTCCGCTGTATTAATATTTCATTAATATAAATGTTGAAAAGTGTTGGACAAAGAGGGCATCCTTGTCTTACTCCTTGGTTTATAGATTGTTTGTTTTTCAGACATTTTTTCATTTATTTTATTTTTATTTCATTATCTTTGTATGTGGCCAAAACTGAAACATTTGTGGTCTCAAGACAACCATCCCAGTGCACTCTAAATGTAAGTGGAGTCCCAATGAGACAGGTGGAGAAGTTTAAATACCTTGGGTCCATATTCACGGATGATGGAAAATGGGACGTAGAGCTAGATACTCGAATTGGCTTAGCAAGCTCAATATTGCGGGAGCTTGGCCGTTCGGTAGTATTGAAGCGGGAGTTAAGCCAGAAGGCAAAGTTGGCTGTCTTCAATACAGTCTATGTCCCCATTCTTACCTATGGTCATGAGAGTTGGGTAATGACTGAAAGAATGCAGACACGAATCCAAGCGGCTGAAATGAGGTTCCTTCGAGGGGTTGCGGGGCTGACAAAACTCGACAGAGTCAGAAGTTCTGCAATTCGGGAAACCCTCAATACTCAACCGCTGCTTCTCCGTGTTGAGAGATCACAGTTACGCTGGTACGGGCACCTGGTCAGAATTCCACAAGAGAGGCTCCCTCAGCAGGCCCTCTTTGCCAAGCCAGAGGGTGGAAGGCCAAGGACTCGCTGGATAGATTATATCCGAAACCTTGGGTGGACACGTTTGGGAATCCCACTAGAACACCTGAGCTTGGTGGCAGAGGATCATGACCAATGGAAGTTCCTCTTGCAGCTGTTGCCCCCACAACCCAATTAGGAAGAGTGGGCCTTGAAGATGTATGTATGTATGTATGTATCTTTGTATATATTCAATATTGCATGTAGTAAAATATTAGGTATATATTGTTTGATATATTACAAAGAATTGATATATCTTTTTACTTTGTCAAATGCTTTTTCATAATCTATAAACAAAGAGTTTCTAAATAAAATTCTCTTCTTTTTTTTCTATATAAGTTGTTTTAAACAAAAGGATGCATCCATTGTAAAGCATCCTTTTCTAAATCCATTTTGACATTCTAATAATATTTTTTTCACTGTATATTTTCAATTTTTCATTAAGTGTTCTACTATATATTTTGTAGCATGTATTCAATAAACTAATACCTCTGTAATTAGCAGGTTTTGTTTTATCTTCTTTTTGAAATATAGGTATTACTATACTTGTATTCCATTATTTTGGTATTTGTCCATTTGTATGTATTTTATTTAAAAATTTTAATAATCTCTGATGAAATTTTTTTCAGCAAATTTATACAGCTTGGAGTTTATCCCAACTTCTGCTGATTTGCCATTTTTTTTATTTTACTTAGGTTGCCCTTTAATTCTTTCATTGTTATTATAGCAGTTAAAGCATTTTGTAAGTTATTGGTGTATTTTTTTTTGATATTAGTATTATCTGTCCCGAGATCTGTGAAGTAATACAAGAATGCTTTTAATCTATTTCACAATTTATATTTGCAGTTTCTTTTATATCTGCATTCATGTATTTTAGTATTTTATATGCATTGGGTCTTATTTTGTATATGTTATTTCCTAGATATGATACAAATTTTCCCCAGCTTTCTCAGTGTCTCTTTTTAGTTTCTCTTTTGGCTATTGCTCATCTTTTAAGGCTTGGGATATCTGAACATTGTGTAGTTTGTTGGATGATTTGAATGGCTTTAGGCAGAAGAAGAATGTTTTTTTTTTTTTTTTTTTTGATAAGAGAACACCACCCTCATTATTTGGAAGTCTAATGTAGCTTGAAAAGTTCCATGTTTGATCTTGGGAGCAGGATTTCTAAAATATCTAATGTTAACTCACCTGATGGGTTGGTTAACATAGACATGCCAGTTTATTGCACCTAGATAAACATAATAACAAATAAACATGGTCCCAGGACTGACCCCTGTAGAAATCCACTTGTAACCTTCCTACTCCCTTATACAGCTTCCCCCCCCCCCCCACATATAAGACTCTGAAATCTATCAGAGAGCCATTCCAGTCATCAATCCAAACCACTAACCTGATATCCGAACCCATATCTTGTGGTACCCCGTCAAATGTCTTGGGGGGGGGGATTGACAGTGTGTGCCTTACCCTCACTACTGCTTTTGTTATTCTGTTGTAAAAGGTGACTAGATTACTAAAATAAGAGCACCCTTTAACAAATCCTTGCTGGTCTGCATAAATAATATTACCCTCGTCTGACCCATTCTTTATATGAGTTCTTACCAATTTCTCCAAAATCTTAACAACTACAGAAGAAATAAAAACAGCCGTATAGTTTGATACCAATGATACTATTTTACCCTCTTTCCACTCTTCAGGAACCTGTCCCATTGCAAGACTTTCATTAAACAACCAAGTTAATGGCACACTCATTTGGTTCCATAGTACATTACTTTAAAACATATGGTGAAATTCTATCTAGTCTTCCTGCCTATTTACATTTAGCTTACTCATGATTTGGAATAGATCCTCTTCATTCACTTCTGGTACTACAGTCATTATCCTTATAGGAATAAGGATGTTTCATTCTGGTATTACAGTCATTATTCTTATAGGAATAATGACTGTAGTACCAGGATGGAACACTAATTAAGTGATTATTAAATAGCTCAACTGTCATTTGCTTTGGTCACCCAATTCCCATCTCTACCTCTCTATCCAGCAAGGTAATCTGCCCACTATCATTTTTTTCTCCTGTACGCCACATAGCAAAAAAATCCTTTGGGATTCTCCTTGGATTACAGTGCTAGTCCCTTTCCGTGCCTGATTCTTATATTCCTCATGCAACTGTTCTCCACCTCTCTTTATATGCTTTCCATATCTTTGGGATTGCAGAAGAAAATCTCTTTTTCTTCTGCATTTCCCCTTTTATTCCTTTTGTCATCCATATGACTCCAAATTGCTTTATCTTCTTCACTTAAGGTATATAGTCTGTCAACAATTTTTTCTTAAGTATCTCCCAGGTACTAATTATCCCTATTCCTTCATATTCTTTCATCCATCGTATTGCTGTAAACTGGTTTCCAGGTCTATGATAGTTGCCTTTCTTATCATTTCACATAAATTCTTTCTGTTTTGATACATCCACATGCCTATTCATCCTTCTAGTCAGGTCTGTATGGTCACTCTCACCAACAGGCAAGTATGTCATCTCAGTCACAATCAGATCCTATGATGCTATGACCAAATCGAAAACTCGCGATCTTTGTGTTTCATCCACCATATGCTGCCTAAGGCTGCTGTTCCTCAAGAAATCAAAAAAATTTAGTTCCCTTATTACTGCATGCTGTATCCACTGCCCAGTTTATATTGCTATAGTTGAAATCTCCCATAACAATTGCTCACTTTCACTTGTGTCAAACTAATTTGCATAAGCATTTCCTGCTTATTACCATCTATATTCCCTGGTCTGTAGCAACATCCCACTAAATACCTCATTTCCACGGAGAGCACAGAGGTCATTTCTTATGAGTAGCACTCGACCACCATGTTTACCTTCCCTATCCTGCTGAACTATGCTAAATCCTTTGATTTCTGTTGCTGTAAGAACACCCTCTTTAAGTTTCAATGATACCAACAACCTTTGGAGAGACAAGCAATCAATACCACATTTCGTTTCCAAAATTCTAATGCTCTAAGCATTTGTATATAGAAAAACCAGTGTATTATCAGTATTCTTATAGCCATTATTACTTCTCTTATACTCCACCTGGCTCTACAATATTGTGTAGATCCTCTTATTTCTCAAGCCACTATCCCAATGAATCTATCCCTGCAATATTCCACCTGTGCAATTCTAGTTTTCGTATCCCAACACACTCAGTTTGCTCTGAAAACAAATTTCTCCTAATGCCTGCACTCTTCTGTCATGAAATGTAATCCATCTCTTGCATACTTCTATCCTTAAATATATTTTGTGCATCCGCATATTCCAGATCGCTTTTTTTTAGCACATTCTTGCTATATAATACAATCTGTTTAATACAATTGAGTATAAGAATTTCACAAATTTTTTGCAATGGTAAGGCAGTCATTACTATTAAATTTTATTGATCAATTAAAGCCTGGCATCCCAACCTAGGGATTGCTGCAGTTATTTTTAGCTACAATTATTATTATTATTATTCGTGACCTCAAAGGAGTCTGAAGACTCATCGCAGGAGGACACCAACTGTACAACTCTCAGTCTCCACTACTACCAATCACTTGCATCAACCCCATCTACCACCACCATCGCTAGTAATTTTTGTCTGTAAATTGTGTGTGTTCTGAAGGGCCGATTTGTCTATGTGTGGGATGGAAAACCCGAGTTTTATTTTTGTAGGAAATTTCATCATGTTTTCAACACTTATTTATTTCAATATGGCTATACTGCAATATTCTACTAGTGGTTGTAACACTGATTTTTGATAAATGAAGGGAAGTGACTTAAGGTCTGCTGCTGCAGATATTTAAAAAATATCAAAGGCCCGCCATGTTCATACATATTAAACATTTGATGTTTTAATTATTTGCTATTGCAGGCATTTAATATTTTTTTTCAGATTTCCATCATGGCAGGCCTTAATTCACTCCCTAAAAATAAAATAAATATACAAATGCAGCGTTATTATCAGAATAAAATTCTGTGTTAGAAATAGTAAACTGAAAAAACTATTCACTATGATGCAGAATTCATTTTTAATTGGTGCCTCAATGTTTGTATAATATTGTCGAATATGGACCATCAAATAAAGGTGAGTTGCTCTCTTAACGCAGTCAAGATCACCCTGTATGTTTTGCTTATGCTGCCATGTTTGCAATGATGTAATTCAGTAATGTCCATGATGGGCCATCTAATACAAACGGGCTTGTTAACCAATTTTTGTGTGGGTTGTATCCATTTAGTGGAGCTGTTTGTTTGATGGTTTCCAATTTCCTGTTTGAGCAATTCCTCAGAAGAACAAATCGGTGTGCTCTGTCACTTAAAGATTTTATGATTCCTTATTTCTGAGATGGGTGGCATGCTGATGTATGTGTGAATCTAGCATCCTGTAAAGGTCTTTTTTTTTTTTTTTTTTTTTTTTTTTTTCTTGATAGATGGAAGTAGAAAACGATCCATCCTTATGGATATGAATGTTCAGATAGGAAATTCTTCTTGGTTTTTTTTTTCCCTGATGTGCATGTTCAATGAAACCAGGAGGGATCTCTAAGTTCAGAGTATTTTAATAATAAGGTGATACACCTCTTCACTTGTATATTTGAAATATGTCTTCTGCATTTACTTCTACCTTGTTATCTCTTCTGGTTAATGCTGTATACATTATACACATCTGAAAGGAGACTTTGCATTATGCACTAAGGCAATTTGAAGTTATACTCTATATACAAGAAGCCTTGTTGTGAAGATAATTCATGCCCAAACTTCACTTACACTTGGATAAAGGATCAAAAAGAATATAATTTCTTGACAAGTATAATTTACTCTGTAACCAAGTGGAAAAAAGAAAACGATTATGATGAAAGAATGACTGTATGATTGTCCAATTTAGACTTAAAATTCCCCATAATGATTGCTCACTTTCATGTGTGTCAAACTAATTTGCATCAACATTTCATGCTTATCACCATCTATATTCCCTGGTAGTTTAAGAGTGTCTATATAAGAGAAGCATTAGATATGATTTGAAAGTTGTCCAGCTGAGTCATGAAGACAACAGAGGTGATTATACAAAAAAGCATGGAGGTAACTTATGTCTGCACAGATGCCAGGAGTATCAGGAACAAAGGAATTGATTTTTTGTTACATTAGTGAATACATTCAAACCAACATCTTCGGAGCAAACAAGTTAGTTTACACAACAAGGAATAATTGAAACAATTCAAATTGTAATGGGTATTATATTCTTATTCGTGATACCTGCAATGAGTCCGAAGACTCGTCACGGGAGGACTCCCACTATACCTGTCTCCACCGCTACACGGAACCTCTACTACCAATCATCTCCATCAAAGCCATCTACCGTCCACCACCACCACAACTAGTATTTTTTTGTCTGTATGCGGGATGAAAAACCCAAATTTCCAGGAGAAAAAAACCCTGCTACCTATGTATGAGATCGGCTAACTCACCTTCGATTGAAAAAGTCCCATAAAGATTCCTACCATCCTAATTTGGTGCCCTCTAATGTTGTATAAAAAAACAAGTTTTTAATGACACTTTTGATATTATGCTGATGCACTGATGATCTCCAGTTAGTTTCTGATTAAAATATTTGCAATCATAAAAGTTTATTCTTGTGAATACATGTGTAATAACCTGTATAAAAGAAGTGTAGGAGTTGATCTTAGGATGAGGCTCACATTTTTTTGGGTGACTGTCATCCTAAGATCAACTCAAGAAAATTGACTGTAAAACCCACACTATTTCAGACATAAATATGTTGTCTTAGGGTTAGGAATTATGAGATGGCAGCACTTGTCAGCTGTCTCTTCACTACATGGCAGTTACAATTAGTGATAGTCTTGGGCTTGCTATCTCTGTCTACCATTGGGGATTGAACGGCCTCACCTTCTTCCTTTAGGGGGAAGAGCCTAAAAAGCTACATTTTGGATATTATAAATTAATAGAAATTGGGGATAATAATAAATTTAGTTTAATCCTTTATCCAAGTGTGAGCAAACAAAGTTTGCGCCTGAAAGTATCTTCAGCACTGGGGTAAGATGGTGCAACTCGATGCAAAGGTGGAGCAAGCTAACATTACTCCTATCTCGGTATCTCCCATAATGCAAAAGACATCTCCTTGTGGATATGTATAATGTTATGCATTAAGGGAAGGGCCACTACCCAGACTAGTTTCGACCTTTATTGAGGTCTCTTCAGTGGGAGCCAAGCCCTAGTGGAGATACCAGGCAGAAGCATTAGCAAGGTCATCTCTACCTATAGGAGTTGCCAAACGTGTGCCACCTTTTTATTAAATTACTCTGGATTTACAGAAAGATGTTGAAAGTTTATTTTTCACTTGGTTAGACTATAATAAATTTAGTTTAATCCTTTATCCAAGTGTGAGCAAACAAAGTTTGCACCTGAAAGTAAGTATCTTCAGGACTAGGGTAAGGTGGTGCAACACCGGGAAACTCATTGCAAAGGTGGAGCAAGTTAACATTACCCCTATCTCGGTATCTGCCATAATGTAAAAGACATCTCCTTGTGGATATGTATAATGTTATGCATTAAGGGAGGGCCACTACCCAGACTAGTTTTGATCTTTATTGAGGTCTCTTCAGTGGGAGCCAGCCCAAGTGGAGATACCAGGCAGAAGCATTAGCAAGGTCATCTCTACTTATAGGAGTTGCCAAACGGTGTGTCACCTTTTTATTAAATTACTCTGGATTTAGAGAAAGATGGTGAAAGTTTATTTTTCACTTGGTTAGACTATAATAAATTTAGTTAGGAGTGATGTTAGCTTGCTCCACCTTTGCAACGAGTTGCCCGGCATTGCATCACCTTACCCCAGTCCTGAAGATACTTTCAGGTGCAAACTTTGTTTGCTCACATTTGGATAAAGGATTAAACTAAATTTATTATAGTCTAACCAAGTGAAAAATAAACTTCTAGCATTGTTCTCTAAATCCAGAGTAATTCAGTAATAAGGTGGTACACCAGTTGGCAACTCCTATAGGTAGAGATGACCTTGCTAATGCTTATGCCTGGTATCTCCACTTGGGCCTGGGTCCCACTGAAGAGACCTCAATAAAGGTCGAAACTAGTCTGGGTAGTGGCCCCTTCCCTTAATGCATAACATTATACATATCTGCAGGGAGATGTGTTTTATATTATGGGAGATACTGAGATAGGTGTGATGTTAGTTTGCTCCACCTTTGCAACAAGTTGCCTGGTGTTGCACCACCTTATGCCAGTCCTGGAGATACTTTCAGGTGCAAACTTTGTTTGCTCACACTTGGATAAAGGATTAAACTAAATTTATTATAGTCTAACCAAGTGAAAAATAAACTTTCTTCATCAAGAAATTGGGGATGATATAAATCCATTCTTATTTCATAGTTTGAATGTGTAGAAACTTAGAAAGTTTCAAAAATAGACCACAGGTTGTATGAGAAAATACAATTGCACTACTTAAGACATGAGTCATGTCTTAAGTTGCTGGCACTACTTAAGACATGAGTTTTTCCCAGGGGCTTATATATTCATCTTTTATTAATGTTTTGATAGCATGGTAGCTGTTTGAAACTGTTGGTTCTCAGGTACAAACCTACCTTACAACCAACATAATCGTTAAATATCAGCAGAGACTGGACAGGTTTCTGCTCAGTTAGAAACTGCTGTCAGTCAGGCCAGTGAAACATCAAGTACTGATAAAAAGTGAATATACAGACTTCTGGGCAGCATGTGTCTTAAGTATGGTAAGCCAAAGCAACTCTGATGCTTTGGCTATGAAATAGCCAAATTATATTCTAATTATTTCAAAAATGAGTGAAAGAGTTAATGAAACTGAACTGTGAAGTATAAAAAGAAGTGCCAAATTTCACTGGTTAAAATGGAATTTGTTTATATTTTCCAATTGGAGATTTAATGAGGTAAGATGATATTTGTGCTGAGTGTGGAAGAAGATAAACGTGTTAAAGGAAGGAAACTATGCATAGTCTTGAAAGATGAAATATTTTGAAATGGAATTTACAAAGAACTGTCTAAAGAAAAGCTATTTTCTGGAGAGTTTTGCTGTCAGAAATAAGATACTCAGCAGATAGACTGATAGTTAATAATATTCATATATTTGTTAAATATTTTTGGTCAGAGTGTGAATCAGTTAATGAATAGTTAGTATTTCATGAATTCTTCTGTGTTTACAAGTCTTGTCTTGTCAGATGTCATCTCCTTCCAGGAGGTTGACTACCATGAGCTTCCACCATGTATGGTTTTGTGCTTCTCTTTTGCATTCTTCATAGGACAAAAAGGTCCAGTCTTTAATATTTCCCCTCCAATCTGTTCTTTGTCTTCCTCTTCTTCTTCTTTTTCCTTGTATCATTCCTTCTAGAAGTGTTTTTTGTAGGGATTCATGCCTTAGTATGTCACCAAGGTAAGTGGTTTTCCTTTTCTTAATGTTTTCAACAGATTCCTTTCTTCTCCAATCATCTCTAATATTTCTAAATTAGTTTTTTTGGTAGTCCATGGGACGCTAAGAATTCTTCTGAAGATCCACATCTCAAACGCTTTTAGTTTATTTTCACAATATTTTGATATTGTCCAGGTTTCTGCTCCAAATAGCAGTGTTGACCATATGTAGCATTTGGACAGCCTAATTCTTGTTTATGTGTGAATTTATTTTCCTTGAGGTCAGAATGTTTTTCATTCTAATGAAGGTTGATCTAGCAATTTCTATTCTTAATATTTCCTTATCACACTTTCCATTCTCTGTAATTAATTGACCCGAATATATATATAACTCTCTACTTGATCTAAAGTATTTCCTCTGATCTTAATAT
This sequence comes from Typopeltis vanoorti, assembly GCF_054136105.1. Classification (NCBI taxonomy): domain Eukaryota; kingdom Metazoa; phylum Arthropoda; class Arachnida; order Uropygi; family Thelyphonidae; genus Typopeltis; species Typopeltis vanoorti. Next base: position 57,433,175 of record NC_143568.1, on the reverse strand, counting down.
TTATATTGAGTATTTTCCCCTTTTCTCTTGTTACCAGCATGGTTTTTTTTTTTTTTTTTTTTTTTTTTGAAGTTGAAATTAAGTCCATATTTTTCACTTAGCTTCAGTGTCTCTTCTAGTAGGTTTTGAAGATCTTTTTTATTTTCAGCTAGCAGTACTGTATCATCCGCATATCTTAAGTTGTTTATATTTCTGCCTCCTATGCTGACTCTAACAATTAGAAGAATTTTTAAATTCTTCTAATTGCTGGAAAATATTTTCAATATAGAGGTTAAACAATATAGGAGAAAGAACACAGCCTTGTCTGACACCCTTCTTTACTGGGAATTTCTCCTGATATTTTTATTGAGGTAGTTTGCTCCCAATATAGACTTATCAGTAATCTGGTATCTTTACCATCTACTCCTAAATTTCTGATGCATTTGATTAGTTGTTCATGTTGTATATTGTCAAAGGCCTTTGTGTAGTCAACGAAACATAAGTAGACTTCTTTCTGCTTCTCCAGATATCTTTCTATAATAGTTCTAATGTTGAAGAGTCCTTCTCTAGTTCCTTTATTTTCATGGAAACCAGATTGTGTTTCATTAATTTCCATTTTGATTTTATGTTTATTTCTTTCTAGGATGATATATAACATAACTTTTGCTATCTGACTGATCAGACTGAATGTTTTGCATTCTTCACATTTGATTGTCTTCGATTTTTTAGATATTGGTAGGAACGTTGAGTGCTTAAAATCTTTTGGCAGGTGTCCAGTTTCATATATTTTGTTACATATGTCAGTCAGTGATCTTATAGCTTTATTATCTAAAGCCTTTAGATATTCTGCCATAATTCCATCCATTCCTGGAGCTTTTCCTGGTTTCAGTTTCCTAATGGTATTTGTTACTTCCCAGGTAAGAATAGTAGGCCCTCCAAATCTTCTTGCATTGGCTTATCTATTCTATCATGATTGTAGAGTTCCTTTAAATACTCTACCCATCTATCCCTTATTTTGTCTTTGATGTTTCCACTGGTATCTTCAATGCAATGAGAGACTACCCTTTTGCAAGATTTGTTAGTTAGCTCCCTAACTTTTTCATGAAGTTCTCTGGTTTCGTTCTTTTTGTCCAGAAGTTCAATTTCCTTGCATTTCTTGTTGAGCCATAGTTCTTTGCCATCCTACATTCTTTCCTGATCTCCTTGTTTAAGTTCTTGTATTCAGGACGATTTTTGTGTTTTTTTCTTTCCTCCATCATTTTCAGTATCTTATCATTCATCCAGGGTTTACTCATTTTCTTCTCAAATTTGGGAACTAGTAGTAAGACTTATACGTTGGTTAGACATAACTGGTAATTAATTTACGGAATTGACAACGCATATAAAGTAAATAAATTAAAGATAACTTTAATAAATCACTTCTATATTTCGGCAATGTCACATTGCCATCTTCGGGAACATAAAGATATGGTATGTGCACTAAGGAACTAACAAAGCAAATGAGGAAGAAAATCAGAACTAATTTTGTTCCTAAAGTCCTAATGGTGCCCTCTTGCGGGCTAATTTGGTAGTCTTGGCAGTTGGGCTGAAGTTCTCAAAATTGAAAGTCTCCCAAATTTGGGGCAGTTTCATGCACCCAAATTTGTTGAGGTTAGGAACGTTTTTCAGAGCTGCTGAAGATTCTTTGAATAGTCTTTCGTATTTAAACTTGCTGCGATGGATTATTTTTGTCTTCTTCCAACGAATTTTATGGTGGGTATCTAAGGCATGGTCTGCCAGTCCAGACGGCTGTATTGGTGAAAACGGATGTAGTCTTGGTGTTCTGAAATCCTGATATTTGTTGTTCTGCCTGTTTGGCCAAAGTAGGACAATTTGCAGCTGCAAGGGACCTGGTATACACCAGGTAGGTCTAGGGGAAGTGGTTGGTCTTTGGTAGAGCGGATAAGGGATGCCAACTTTTTATATGGTCTGTAACAGGAAGTAAGGTCATATTTTTTGAGGATATTAGTTATTTTTTCAGAGGTGCCCTGGATGTAGGGGATAGTGATAGACTTGGTGTAGTCTTTATTGTGGAGGGGAGGAGGGGGGTTGTGGTTTACAGGTTTTAGTATTTTTTGGATTTTTTTGGGGTTGTAGCCATTGGCTAAGAAAGTGTTGAGGATGTGGTTTAGTTCCATAGTCAGGGCCTTGTCATCTGAGCAGATTAATTTTGCCCTGTTATATAGTGTTTTTATCACCCCATATTGTTGTGAGGGGGGGGGTGGGATTGCTGGTGAATGTATCTGCCAGTGTGGGTGCATTTTCTGTAAACAGAGAAAACCAAAGATCCATCAAGCTGGCGGGTGATTAAAGTGTCTAGGAAGGGGAGGGTGTTGTTTTCCTCTTTTTCTAAGGTGAACTGGACTCTGGGATGTTGGTTGTTTAAGTGTGTTAGGAAGGAGTGGAGTGTATCTGAGCCATGTGGCCAAATAGCAAACACATCATCCACATAACGAAGCCAAATAGTGGGTTTTTGTGGGGCGGAGTTTAAGGCTTTCTCTTCAAATGTCTCCATAAAGAAATTGGCCAAGGGTGGGGAAAGTGGTGAACCCATGGCTGTCCCCTCTATCTGTTTGTAGAACTTTCCTTGCCAAACGAAATAGCCTGAGTTCATTGTGAACTGAAATAGGGCTGAGATATCGGGAGGAAACTTGGCTTGGATGAGCTCAAAGGTTTCTTTGAGTGGGACATTAGTGAATAGGGAGGAGACGTCAAAACTGACCATTATGTCAGTGTGTTGGAGTGTGAGGTTTTCTATACTGGCTTTAAAGTGGGCCGAGTTTTTTATGTGTGATGGTGTGTTGCCAGTGTAGTGTGTGAGCATTTTGGCTAAATGTTTGGCTAATTTATATGTGGGGGAATCAATGCCATCCACTATGGGACGTAATGGCACATTTTGTTTATGTATTTTTGGGAGTCCATATAATCGGGGGGGTCTAGAGTTATAAGGTTTAAGTTTGTTGGTGACTTCCACAGGCCAAGAAGTGACTTTCTTAAGGAGACTGTGGATAGTTCTAATCTGAGAGTTGGTCGGATTATATTCAATGGGGAGGTAAGTGGTACGGTCTCGTATTAAAGAATTTAGCTTACCTTTGTAGTCTTTTTGGTTAAGTACCACAGTGGCGCTTCCCTTATCAGCTTTGGTGATTACTATTTTTTTGTTGTTTTTTAATTCTTGTAGGGCCAACAACGTGAGACTGGATGTAGTCGGTGTTCTCACTAAAGCCAAACCTCCAAAATCCAACTTATCCAAAAACGAATATACAGCCCTACAAGAATTAAAAAACAACAAAAAAATAGTAATCACCAAAGCTGATAAGGGAAGCGCCACTGTGGTACTTAACCAAAAAGACTACAAAGGTAAGCTAAATTCTTTAATACGAGACCGTACCACTTACCTCCCCATTGAATATAATCCGACCAACTCTCAGATTAGAACTATCCACAGTCTCCTTAAGAAAGTCACTTCTTGGCCTGTGGAAGTCACCAACAAACTTAAACCTTATAACTCTAGACCCCCCCGATTATATGGACTCCCAAAAATACATAAACAAAATGTGCCATTACGTCCCATAGTGGATGGCATTGATTCCCCCACATATAAATTAGCCAAACATTTAGCCAAAACGCTCACACACTACACTGGCAACACACCATCACACATAAAAAACTCGGCCCACTTTAAAGCCAGTATAGAAAACCTCACACTCCAACACACTGACATAATGGTCAGTTTTGACGTCTCCTCCCTATTCACTAATGTCCCACTCAAAGAAACCTTTGAGCTCATCCAAGCCAAGTTTCCTCCCGATATCTCAGCCCTATTTCAGTTCACAATGAACTCAGGCTATTTCGTTTGGCAAGGAAAGTTCTACAAACAGATAGAGGGGACAGCCATGGGTTCACCACTTTCCCCACCCTTGGCCAATTTCTTTATGGAGACATTTGAAGAGAAAGCCTTAAACTCCGCCCCACAAAAATCCACTATTTGGCTTCGTTATGTGGATGATGTGTTTGCTATTTGGCCACATGGCTCAGATACACTCCACTCCTTCCTAACACACTTAAACAACCAACATCCCAGAGTCCAGTTCACCTTAGAAAAAGAGGAAAACAACACCCTCCCCTTCCTAGACACTTTAATCACCCGCCAGCTTGATGGATCTTTGGTTTTCTCTGTTTACAGAAAACCCACCCACACTGGCAGATACATTCACCAGCAATCCCCCCCCCCTCACAACAATATGGGGTGATAAAAACACTATATAACAGGGCAAAATTAATCTGCTCAGATGACAAGGCCCTGACTATGGAACTAAACCACATCCTCAACACTTTCTTAGCCAATGGCTACAACCCCCAAAAAATCCAAAAAATACTAAAACCTGTAAACCACAACCCCCCTCCCCCCTCCACAATAAAGACTACACCAAGTCTATCACTATCCCCTACATCCAGGGCACCTCTGAAAAAATAACTAATATCCTCAAAAAATATGACTTTACTTCCTGTTACAGACCATATAAAAAGTTGGCATCCCTTATCCGCTCTACCAAAGACCAACCACTTCCCCTAGACCTACCTGGTGTATACCAGGTCCCTTGCAGCTGCAAATTGTCCTACTTTGGCCAAACAGGCAGAACAACAAATATCAGGATTTCAGAACACCAAGACTACATCCGTTTTCACCAATACAGCCGCTCTGGACTGGCAGACCATACCTTAGATACCCACCATAAAATTCGTTGGAAGAAGACAAAAATAATCCATCGCAGCAAGTTTAAATACGAAAGACTATTCAAAGAATCTTCAGCAGCTCTGAAAAACGTTCCTAACCTCAACAAATTTGGGTGCATGAAACTGCCCCAAATTTGGGAGACTTTCATTTTGAGAACTTCAGCCCAACTGCCAAGACTACCAAATTAGCCCGCAAGAGGGCACCATTAGGACTTTAGGAACAAAATTAGTTCTGATTTTCTTCCTCATTTGCTTTGTTAGTTCCTTAGTGCACATACCATATCTTTATGTTCCCGAAGATGGCAATGTGACATTGCCGAAATATAGAAGTGATTTATTAAAGTTATCTTTAATTTATTTACTTTATATGCGTTGTCAATTCCGTAAATTAATTACCAGTTAAATTTGGGAACTGTTTGTTTTACTGCCTTTTTTTTATGCCCTCTTTAAATTTCTGCCATCTGTTCTCAATCTCATCTTTAGGGTAAGGATACTTGGTGGGATCAGGAACATTAACAGCAGTGGATTGTGGCAGTTCCTTGAAAAATTTATCTTGTATTTCTTGATTTTTTATGGGGGCCAAGATCGTATTTTTCTATGTATAGAGGTTTCATTGTTTTCTTTAATTTTATTGCCTTTAATGACCACAGGGTTGTTGTCTGATCCAATGTGGTCAGTCTGGGTATGTTTTGGCTTGTGAGATGTTATTCTGGAGTCATTTTTTAATCATTATATAGTCAATCTGGTTCCTACAGCTGTCTCTGGGACTTTTCCATGTGTAAAGTCTTCTAGGAGGTTGGCTAAATAAAGTATTTGCCATTACTAGATTGTTTTCTTCACAGAACTGCATTAATCTTTCTCCTCTTGGATTTCTATGTCCCAGGTCCTGGTTTCCCATTCAGGAAGAGATCTTTTCTGACCCTACTTCAGCATTTAGACCTCCCATAACGATAGTTATGTCATGTGATTTGACGTTGTTTAGTGCATTTTGAATGTCTTCATAGAAACATTCTACATCTTCATCTGGGTAATCAGAAGTAGGTGCATATATTTGGACAATAAAAATATTAAAAGGTTGAGCTGCAATTTTTAATGCAATTATCCTGTCACTTAAGGGACAAAATCCAAGTAAAGATTGCACAATCTTATTTTTTAGTACAAATGATACTCTATTCCTATGACTATCTCCACATGAGTATATAATTGAATGGCTCTTTCTGTTTATTTTTCCACTATCAGTCCATTTGACTTCACTGATGCCAGCAATGTTAATTTTCATTACTGGTATCAGTGAATTTTAAAAGTTTCTTTTATCTTGTGTATAATTTTGCTGTTGTTGCTTAGCCACATTAAAGATTTATTTTATGATCTTGAGTAATTTATTTCCTCTATTATAAGATAATTATGTTTAAAGTCATTGTACCAATTTCGGTACTACTCAGAGTTGACTATTATCATTGCTAATATAACATTTGTTATGGTGTACTGTGATTAACAGATATGACAATAACTGTTTGATATCATTCAAGGAACAAAAACTTTCATATACTAACATTATGCTCTAAGCAGGATAATGTTGTGTGCAGTTTTTTTTTTTTTTCCTCGTGGAAGTTGTGTATTAACCTGTGATGCCTAGTACAGGAGTTGGAAGCATTGTCATGTGGAGATTGTAGGTTGTTTTTATTCTTCTTTAAACTTGGCTCTCCAATCTGCCATCCACTTTTTGACCAAATATAAGTTGCCCATTCTCATGAAGAGGTTTCAGGGCCCCCCCCCCCCCCCTAGGAAACTATTTTTTCATCTTGCAAAACAGACAAATCAATCAGAACAACATATTTAGCAGATGTAAATACACTATCCTCGAAGGCCTTATTTGTTTCAGCTACTATTGCAAAAAATGCTTCTCTTTCTTCTAAAACATATGAACTAACTAGTGTAGCACTCTATCATTTACAGTAGTGAATAAATTAATCCAAACACTCACATTTTAAACAAAAATTTTAATTTTGCAAGAAAATAAGTAAAAAAATTAAACTCTAGCTTTACTTAATAATTTATATGTGCTCCTTTGTTCCTAATAAGTTCATTTATTTCCTTAGGCATTGACTCTACCAACATAGAACACATTTTTCTTAGTTTTTTTATCTTGAAACCATACTTTTATAATAGATTGTATTAAGTTATCCTTTGTATCACAATTTAATTTTCCAAGTTTTTTCACTATGGCCCACAGATTTTCTATTGGGTTAATATCAGGAGAGTTATCTGGCCACTGAAGCAGTTGGATGTTGTGATTTTTGAGGAACTCTTTCACTTTTTTTGAAGTGTGGCATGGAGCAAGATCCTGTTGGAAGATGAGTTCTATGTCTTTCTGGACCTTTCTAAACACATAACGCTATTAATAAACATTGTAGAGACAGTTAAAACACACAGCACTCAACTAAAATAGTCAACCAAAAACAAACTTGATGAAAATATGACTACTTCTGATTAATTTATTTGCTTCTGTATGTAATAAATACATAATTTTATGTAATATTTTTTACATAAAATTACATATGCATTACATAGATTTGTTATTATTTTTCTGTGTTCAGTATGCTCTTAAATTCTTTAGTTTAGATTCTAAAGTTCTTATAATTGGTAGTTGCAGATTTTGGAATGATAGCTGTTATATATTATATTTTTATTGTAGCTCTTAAGATGGCCTGCAATAATTTGGAACCACATATCAAGCGTTTATGTCATGATAGTGTTAAAATTGGAACTCACAATGGAACATTCCACTGTGATGAAGTATTGGCATGCTACATGTTGAAGATATTACCTGAATATAAAGATGCAACAATAATAAGGTGAAGTATTAATTTTTAGTATTATCAAAATAAGCAAGTTTTCCATTGTGTGCTATACCATAAACATACATAGTTTTTATTTGTAGTAAAATTTCTTACTGTATCTTGCTCTTGTGGCTGCCTTGAAACTTGTTACTTGACCCTCTCCATTGTCCTAGTTCAGGAGTTCTTTTCCGCTCCTATTAAGATTATTTCCATGGATTTTATTAAAGAAGTTAGCATTCTTTATGGCATAGTAGGTAAGAAGTAATCCTTTCTAGAGTATTTGGAATTTTTTTTTTTTTTTTACTCATAGATTATAGGTGGTCTCATCCCTTATCTTGATGTTTAGTGGAATAAAACAGACATATAAAACTAGCTAATGTTCCTCTGTATCGAACCTTGATAAGACCCCATCTGGACTTCTGTGCCCAATTATGGGCACCAGGGTTTCTTTGTGATGGGGAGGAAGTGGAGAGGGTCCAGAGACGAGTGACCAAGATGATAGCAGGTCTGTGGAATGAACCTTATGAGAATAGGTTGAAGATTTGTGGGTTGCAGAAATTGGACGATAGGCGAAGGAGGGGTGATATGATTGAGACATTAAAATTACTGAAGGGTTTTTATAAGATTGATCCAGAAGATATTTTTGAAAATATGACTGGTGGTGGGAGGACTAGGGGCCATGCATGGAAGCTGGGCAAAAGCATGGTTGACAAGGGTGTTAGAACTAGGTTTTTTACTTGGAGAGTGGTGAATGAGTGGAATAAGCTTCCAGAGTCTGTTGTGGGTGCTACGACCGTGAATGAGTTCAAGGCAAGATATGATAGATACTGTGTGAATGTTGAATAGTTGTTCCAGACATGATGTTAGGGCCTCCCTCGATGAATCTGTCGACTCTTTGGAGTTTCCCGGAACAATAATAATAATAAAAAAATAATAATTAGTTTACTAAGCCAATATTTTGCCTTGATCACCAGGGCATTTTCATGGGCACAAAAAGATATATTGAACACGTGCATGCAGGTACGCTAGTAAGAAGGTGAACACAGGCTAAAGGGGGCTCCTGCAGTCTAACTGGTGCCGTCTATAGTACAGTGATATACACTTGCTGAAGGTCTCAAAATTAATGTCTCCCAGATTTTTGGCACTCTGATACAGCTGAAAGTTTGAGGAATATTTTTTGTAGTGCAGTTGTAGATTCCAAAAGTAGTTTTCTGATTTAAATCTGTTTCTTAGGAAGGAGGTTTCCCCCTTTGATTCTAGTGATTCCTATCCATGGTATGGTCTGCCACCCTGTAATGACTAGCATAAATGGATGTATTTTTTTTTGTGTTTTTGCAGACAGATATAAAATTTTGCAGATGTAAAGTATTTAAGCCTACAGAAGCAAGGAATACTGTAGACCTCATAATGGTCTATATGGTGGAGAGGATCAATAGGTGAGTGGATATGGATAGCTAATTTTTAGTAAGGCCTGAAGGACATCTTCCCTCACACCTTGTGTTGATTATCCCACTAAAACTAAGAACGGTAGCTACATTCAGCATCATGTGATCACTCGCAGTTGTCATTTAAAAACAAAAAATATTTATGAGAAAAAAAAGTTAAATATACTTTCATTTACAAGTTCTTATAAGTTTCCTCTTAAGTACATTTGCATGTCACTTTCTTTGGAGAAACAACCCTAGTCTTCCATCATGCTTACATTCCACTTTTCCTGGTATAATTGCTCTGTTATTATAATGTATTAATAGAAATGTTTATGCTGCTTGACACTGATTGCACCAGGGTTTATGGGCAGAACTAGGTGAAGATAAAGTGAATCTCACTGACATCCTGGCCCTCATCTTAGGGTACTTTGTGCCAAATTGATCAACTTAACACAGTTGTTCATAAGTTTCATTTGGTGTACCAAAACCATTCAGTAATTATCACTGAATGATTTTCATGGTTTCTGGTTCTATTTTAGTGACCTTTTCTTCTTCCTCAGCTTATCCCACTTAAGTAGAGTTGCCCCCACATTATCCTGTCTTGGGCTGTAACCACATCTAAGTTCTTTGGCCACCTGCACATCCATCTTTATGACTTTTCTTTCCACATACTCATCCTCCCTCCTCTTCACATGGCCAAACCATCTCATCCTTGCCTCCTGTATTTTTTGCTCCTAAGTTCATAACTTTCACCACTCCACTTACATAGTCATTTCTCAGATAATCCTTTCTGGTCACACCACACATCCACCTAAGCATTCTCATTAAAAACAGAACAACTAATGAGTCAAATGTTCTATTTTAGTGACCAATTTTGAATTTTCTGTTGTAATTTGGAAGTCCAACAAATATACTTTCCTTAAGTTTGGCTTCTGAAATTTTTTTGAAATCTTGAAAGTAAATGCTGAAATGTAGTAAATTTTTGTCCAGTATTTTAATAACCAATCTTCAGTCTAGTTTAATATGCAGTGATAGTGGCAGAAATACTTTCCTGGTCAACATGGAACTGATGTTTTATGGTCTTTTTTGCCTGATGTAAAATCTTTTGTGGAAGGCCATGCTGTATTTCTCTCAGACCTTCATCAACTTTTATTCAGTACAGTTGTCCTTTCCATTTAATTCCTTGTAAAGAAATAGCCAGAGAATGGCTACCAGTTCTGACTTGCCATATAGGCACAGTTGACCCTCTGTACCTATTATTGCAGATGTAGTTTTTATTGTTCAAGGTGGAATTAACATAATCCAATCTGTCCAAAGTTGGCTAAATTAGAAGCACAAGGGACTTCATACACTCCATAATGCAGCTTAATCCTCTTGTACATCCCATGTATAAAGGGATGTACAAGAGGTTAATTCCACCTGATCAATAAAAACTACATCTGCTATAATTTGTATGGCAAATCAGGATTAGCAGATCATTCTCTGGATATTCTCATTCACACAACATGAGTTTAAAAAAAAAAAAAAACCCTCTCCTGCATGGAAGTTACTATAGGTCTGAAACTATTTTTAGAATCTGCATTAGTTATGAATCACTCCTTTACATCTACAAGTATGGCTGTATTAATTCCATGCTTTAAGCGTTGGAATAACATTCCATCAGTGTTTCATTGTCAGATAAGTTCACAATAAAAAGTGAAATAAAATGTTATTGAGATGCAGCTTTTTTTCTTAATTAAAAAAAAAAAGCATTTGTATTTCTGATAGTTCATAAGGGTTACTGAATGTTTGAGATGTGTGTATACATTTATTTTATACTTTTTTTCATTTCTGTAGATCGAGAGATGAAAACATTTTAAATGACTGCGATATTGTTGTGGATGTTGGTGGTGTCTTTGATCCTAGTAAGCAACGTTATGATCATCACCAGAGGTAACTTACATTCTGTTTATTATTATTATATACTGTCTTTGTTTGACTTTCCCAGTAAGATTGTTAATAATTAGAGATTTTTATTTAAAGGATATTATCATAATATTAATCTTACCGGCTGTGCCATTGTTTATATATAGGATTTTTATTTATTTTATTTAATCTCTGTATTTCTAACAATTATTTTTAATTTATTTATTGCACAAGGGTTCACTCCGATTGGTGCAGTGACCTTAACTATTGCTTTCAGAATCCAAATAATCACTGACCCAAGACCAAAATACAAAATAAACACATTTAATAAAACACAAACAATATATATACACTTCAAACAATATTACATAACTAACTACAAATTTAATTGGATCCAAGGCCTTTTTAAAAATAAACTTACACTTAAGACTAGACTAAACACTTTGTTTGCACAATGACAAAATGTTCATAGCCAGTTTCTTTCTCTGTTAAGGCCCTTTTCCGAAGATGTATGACTTTATTCTTCATTTTCAAGGATTCTTTCTCATTACTCATGTAGCACACATTAATTCTTCCTGACTCAATTCTGTCTCCTTTTTAGTAAAAATAATAGTTAGATCCGGCGTCCTTAATACAGATGAAACTTCCTAATCAGAGTTTTCTCGAACATTCCTTTAGAACATAAATTGCAATTTCTTCTTTTATTCACTAACGGACAATTTTAACTTTTCCACTTTAAAAAATTCGCAGTTCTATGATTCCCTTTTTAGAATCTACTATAAATCTTCCAATTAGCGTTTCCTCCAATATTCCTTTTAAAACGCCTATAGCAATATTTCCCTTTTATTTATCAATACTTATTCCACTTTAAACTTAATAGTTCCACGATTCCTTTTTCAGAATATACCATTATGTTTCCAAAAGTCTGCCGGCCTGTGTTCTAATTTCCTTCCGAATGCTCTTTTTGTTTACTCTATCCCGTTGCTTCGCTACCCAACTTGTCAGCTGTCAATCACACGTCAAACTTCTTGGCAAGCATGCGCACTCCGTGAAAGTGGCAAGCGAAAAACTAAATACAATGGCTGACACAGTGTCTCTGTTAGCGACAAGAGAATGTCTTCATAAAACACAACTTTTGATAATTTTAAACTACAATAAAATTCCTGTAAGTAATACAAATATCAAATCCAGTAAGTACATAAATTTTTTAAATGTTTTACATATCACTTTGACAAAACAATTTCAATAATGGGCACATCGCAAGTGCCGACAATACATGTTATGAAACTAAAACTGATAAACATTCTAACATAAACAATACGTAAAAATATTCAGAATTTTAAATTATGATTATTTTTACAAAAACATTTTAAATGACTGTGATATTGTTGTGGATGTTGGTGGTGTCTTTGATCCTAGTAAGCAATGTTATGATCATCGCCAGAGGTAACTTACATTCTGTTTATTATTATTATTATATACCGTCTTTGTTTGACTTACCCAGTAAGATTTATGCAAGTATACTTGAGAAATGGTTGAGAAGAATTGTGGAAATGAAGCTTGGTGAAGAACAAACTGGATTCAGGCCAAATAGAGGGTGTCAGGATCAGATTTTCACTTTACGACAAATAGTTGAGAAATCATCAGAATATAACAAAGATCAGTATTTGTTGACCTGCAAAAGGCATATGACAAGGTGCCAAGAGAAAAGCCATTCAAAACACTCCAGTTATATGATGTCAGTGGGGCATTACATCAAGCAATACTTAATCTTTATTTGAGTTGTAATTTCAGCAGTTAGAATTGAAGGAAGTGCAGGAAGATGGTTTTATGTTAAATCTGGTGTCAGACAAGGGTGTACATTATCCCCTCTGTTATTCATTATCTACGAGGGCTGTTCAATAAGTAATAAGACTAATTTTACTGTCGCAAAACCACTCATCACAATATTAATTTCTGTGGAATAAAGAAATGTTGCTGTCTGTATTAACAAAAGAGGTTGATAGATGGCGTATACGGGCTGATGGCTGATGTGCCAGTGTCACGTGACTAAACGCAAGCTTGTTTCGGTACGCCTATGAGCTGCGACCAGTCGTCGAAATGGAAGCATCCTTGGAACAGCGTTATGCGATTAAATTTTGTGTGCGTTTGCAAAAATCGGCATCGGGCACTTTTAATATGATTCGCGAAGCTTTCCACGATGAAGCAATGTTGAGGGCAAGTGTTTTTCACTGGCATAAAACTTTTAAGGAAGGAAGGCAACATGTGGAAGATCTTGAACGTGAGGGAAGACCTTCAGCATCCATCACAGAGACAATGATCAACACAGCAGCGGTTATCATCGAGGAGGATCGCAGAATTACAGTACGCCAGCTGCATGTTGTCCTGAATATTTCTGTGGGAAGTGTTCACTCGATCATGGCTGAACATTTGGGACTGAAACGTGTTTGCGCCCGATGGATTCCCAAACTCTTGACACTGGAGCAAATGCAGCATCGAGTGGATGTGTGCACAGAATGGAAAGAAAGACTGGAACAAGAAGGCGACAACTTCTTAAAATGCATCATTACAGCAGATGAAGCTTGGTTGTATCACTATGACCCTACAATGAAACTACAAAGCAGTGAATGGAAGCATCCGTCTTTGCCTACCCCCAAGAAAGCAAAAACTGTAAAATCGGCTGGTAAAGTTATGACCATAATGTTTTTTGACTACGAAGGCATTATTTATCAACACGCTGTAGAACCCGGGAATACTGTAAACGGCTCATACTATGCTGATGTTTTACGGACAATGGTACAGCACGTCAAAAGGAAGTGTCCATTGCTGAAGAATGGCTTCTTATTGCACCACGATAATGCAAGTCCACATATTGCTGGTTGTGTAGTGGACGTTTTGAAGAAGAACAACGTAGATATCCTACCACACCCTCCATACAGTCCTGATCTTGCACCGTGCGATTTCTAGCTGTTTCCTCAGCTCAAGAAACCACTAAGAGGCCGCCATTTCGAAAGGAACAAAGCATGTGTAAAAGCTGCGGAAGCGGTTTTGAAAGAACTCTCAAAAAATGGACTTTCACATGTTTAAGAAGTGGATGCAAAGTTGGGACAAATGCATCACTTCTCACAGTAGTTACTTCGAAAAAGACCATGTAAATGATGACGATTAAAGGTAATCTGTTTTCTGTATATATAACTTATTGAACAGCCTATGTATATGGATCACATTATGAAGGAAAGTGACATGAAACCTGATATCAAAATTGGATATGTTAATCTCAGTTCTTTACTTTATGCAGATGATGTTATACTTCTAAATAAATCCAGTACAAGTCTGCAAGATTCCCTGACTAAATTGAATAACTGTTGCAATAAATTTGGTATGAAAATCAGCAATAACAAGACAAAGACAATGAAAAGCGGTAGAAACATTGAAAATATCAACTGCATTTTGAATGAAGAACCTATAGAACAAGTAAAACATTTCAGCTACTACTTGGGCACAATTTTTAGTGAAGATATTAAATTTAATATGGAAATAGACAACAGAATCAACAAAGTTGGTATGGTTAGAAGTCAACTGAATAAATTTATATGGAAATTTGTCAAAACACTAAATTAGCTGTATATAAGACAGTGTTCAAACCAATTTTAACTTATGGATCTGAGAACTGCGTTAGAAATAAGAAAATTCCTGAGAAAGATTAGGGGTGTGAACAGATGGCATTAATGACAGCATCATATTAAAAATGAGGATATCGGAAAAGAACTTGTCATTGTTAGAATCCAGGAATGTATTAGCAGAGCTAATCTCAGGTGGTATGGTCTCTTAAACAGAATGGGAGAGGAAAGATTAGCAAAACAAGTGTTCTCTGCCAGGATATTATGGTATCCTGCCGTCAACACTCACAGATCTACAGTCATAAAATACATACTTAATCCTTCAATAGGAGGACTGAACCAGTCCTAGGGGACGGTCTAGGAATGGGGGAACTCCACACGAATAAATAAAATAAATAATATCCTGTACACCCCTTGAGGGTACGTCAGGAATTGGTGAAAATGAATGTGAATGGATTTCATTGTGAATAGGGATAGGTAAATCTAGACCCTGCTCTTTAGACCAAACATATTTTTTGCAAATCCTCTTCATATTTCTTAATAATTAGGATAGCATCACCTTAAACAATGAAAACCATCTGCCACCTAAAAAAAAAGAGTGTATTTGTTGCATGCTGTCCTAAATCAGGATTCATCAGTTTCATGTTTGCTATGGTAATACTGTAATATCACTGATTAAAAAAAATCCAACTTCATTTGTTATTTGCTTTTCATCTCCTATATTCATGATGTAGTTAGTTGACTTATTGCTTCAGAAATGCTAATTCAATGCTTTTGAATCAGCAAAAAAGAGATCAGTAGAATCTTTATTTGTTTGGAACAATCTGTGAAGTGTTATTAGAACTCAGACTTTGATACCCAAAGTCTTGTGCTTCAAAGTTAACGAAATTTTCACTTTTTTTTCATACTCTCCACTCTTCTGGTATTTATTGTATATTTAACCTATTTCTGAGAAGAGAAACAAATCTTTACCTTAGTATTGATATCCATTTATGATCAACTGTTGCAAACTACCTGAGAACATTTTCAGTTTAATGGATATGTCTGTTTTTGATTCAGTGGGAAAGTTTATATGGTGGAGGCAGAGAGTTTGTCACCTGCTTTTAATAATACTATGGAAAAGTTTTGGAAGCTCGCAACTGGTTGTTTTTGATATATTCAAGGCATTTAATAAGGTTTTGCTTAAAGTCCTCTTAACTCCGTGGAGGTCGCGACTGAAAAAAATGCAGCATAGGTCATGTGTATCTGAGTATAAACAGGTGAAATTTAACAATCATCCAAAATACCTAAGAGTTACCCTAGACAGAAGTTTGACATTTAAATATCATCTAGAAAATATTGCTGAAAAATTAAAAACTCGCAATAATATAATGCATAAACTTGCTGGTACTTTTTGGGGGTGCTGATGCCAACACACTGCGTACTACTGCACTGTCTTTGGTCTATTCTACAGCAGAGTATTGTACTCCTGTGTGGCTGAACAGTGCACACGCTTCTTTAGTCTGGCACTTTAAGATCTACTCCTGGCTACTGGCTCCCAACTCTCAGTAATATAGCCCCTCCCTCGCTCCTCAGGACCCAAGCCTTAAGCAAATTATGGACAAAAATAATAGAAACAGTTCCTTGCTTATCCACCAAGACATTTCCTTTCATACTTCACAAAGACTGAAATCCAGGCACCCTGCCTGGAGGAGTGCAATACAAATAAACGACCAGAACTTCGACCTATGTGAGTCATGGGGGAGAGTATTGGTTTCAACGTATACCTCCAATCTTCAAATTCCCATTTCAAATCCGACATCTCGTCTGGAGGGCTTCAATCTCCCTAGACCTGTCTGGATCACTTTAAATTGGATCAGAACAAGACATGGGCATTTCTTGCATAAATAGAGCTGGTCCGATACTCCAAACTGTGAATGCGGAAGAGGGATCCAGACCATCAATCACATTGTGCTTGAGTGCGCTATCTACTCATTCTCAGGTTCTAAAGAGGACTTTTTTAAACTGACCCATCCCTGGAGTGGATCCAGGATTTAAGGATTAAGCTCTGACTCCTGATTCTTAATTTTGATGTTTAAGCATTTCAACCTAGCGTACCCATTTTAATATGATTTTTAGAATTGTTTTTATGCTGTTTTATGTAATTTGTATGCATTATCCTGAGACCTGTACATCATACGCTAAATAAAAATTACTAGTATGTGCTAAAATGCGATAAAACTTAAAAAAAATACTGCAATTATAATACATGATGGTTTATTTATTTACAATTTAATTCTAGAAATTATTGAACAAAGAAAAAAACAACAGAACCAATGCTATACTGACGTTCTGAGTTCACGGTATCTCTCAGATATAATTTACTATCCAATATCACTTTCGCATTTGACTCTCATCATCAGACTTGAGTAACAAAATCGCTGAATTTCTTCAACATCTGATGCATTACCAATTGATATATTTTTCCAGCCATTTTCAAAGATAAATAAAAAAAACAACTAAACCAATACTATACTGACATCGGAGGTTGCGGTATCTCTCAGATACAATCAATCGTAACATGTGTTAAACCAAAACTGACTGCATAAACAGTGTGGAATATCACTTGTAATATATGCATGCACAGTTACTCATGACCTCCAAGCTATACACTGGATATATGTAAGAATATTTTAAACAGTCTGTTTGTATCTGTCAGATCAGCCAATGACCTCTGCAGGGTTAAGTAAACTCATTTTATAATTCATCTGCATTTTTGCTGTTGCTTATTTTCTCTATCCACATACTGTGCAGTGTGAATGAATGTTTATCTTAAATTTCATTTAATGCTGAGAAATATGCAGGGCCATTCTAGAGGTGAACTATAGACACATATTGGAAACAAAATGAAGGAGTTTTAAAATAGTAATCAAACCTTGGACACGACACTGATTGGAAGACTGAAGAAAGCATTGATTGATTTAGCCACTATTTGAGGAGAGAAAATCAGAACTTGGTATTGGTCTCAGGAAGTGAAAGAGGCAACCTTAAAAAAAAAAAAGAAGGAAGTATATCAAAAATTCTTAGTAAATACATTAGCAGATGACATAAGAAAATACAGAGGGGGGGGGGAAATATATATATATATATATATATAGTTGTATGAAAAAAAATTGAATGACTAGAACCGAGATTTAATTAAAAAGGTTTTAATATAAACACACTACTAGTTTCGGCCTGTAACAGCCTTCTTCAGGTGACATTATAAAAGAAAAAACACTAAACATTGAGGGTTAAAAGACTATGAACAACATAGACAGTCTTTATACATAATTAGCATGAAAACGTTGTAGTTGTATTTGAAGCTGTTCTTTCATTTCTTACAAGAGACAGCAAGCAAGTGCATTATCAAGTCATATCCTTTTCTCGGCTAATCCTAATGATGATAACCAAAGTCACAAAGTATGCTGGGAAAAATCTACAAACATCTTCCGTTGCAGTGACGAAATAGAGAGAAAAATTGTGGAATCGAGAGAAATCATCTTCAATCCTGTTCATCTAAATAACAACTTAAGCTACAACCTCCCAGATAGTCATTCAGCTGTAATCATGTACTGGCGTTCACGTGATGCAGCAGGCATGCATTCTGCCAACAATGCAACAAATGAAAGAACAGCTTCAAATACAACTACAACGTTTTCATGCTAATTATGTATAAAGACTGTCTATGTTGTTCATAGTCTTTTAACCCTCAATGTTTAGTGTTTTTTCTTTTATAATGTCACCTGAAGAAGGCTGTTACAGGCCGAAACTAGTAGTGTGTTTATATTAAAACCTTTTTAATTAAATCTCGGTTCTAGTCATTCAATTTTTTTCATAAAACTATGTATGTTAACCGAGTCAATGATCATTCTGTCATATATATATATATATATATATATATATATATATATATATATATATATATATCATAACACTAATTACGGGTATAGACCATATTGGTCTGTTCCAGTCTCATTATCCATCCAATATCCTTTTTTGAGGTCTACCCTGCCTTAGTATTTGTTTAGGATGTCGGGTGTTGGCCATTCGGTTTACATGTTCAATCCATTTTTGTTTATAATTATTTTGTTTTTAGTTTTAAAATGGCTTCATTCCTTTTTTGATCTAATAATGTGTATTTTGCAGTTCTTCTCATAAATCTCATTTCACTTGTTTTTATTCTTTGTTTATCTTGTTTGTTTATTGGCCCAAATTTCACTGCCATATAATAATGTGGGCACTGCTAAAGTATTGCACATGTTTTCAAGCGTGTTTCTTTTTGTACTATATTTGGGTTGCGTGTTCTATTTATCAGGCCTATAATCTGTAAAAATTTTGAAGTCTTTAATTTTGTCTTTTTCTCCTTCATATGATATTTCACATCCAAAATAACTGAAAGTATTTATCTGTTTTATTATTAATAACTATTTTGCTTTTAACTGGAGTTTGTCCACAAAATGCCATTGTTTTAGTTTTATCTATGGAAATTTTCATTCCAAACTGTTCTACTTTAATGTTTAAATTATATATTGCTCTTTATAAATTGTCTTCCTTATCTGATATTATTACCTGATCATCTGCAATATTTTATATATATATAAAACAGCAAACTAGTGGATAAAAGTAGCTAAACAGAAGTCTTGAGATTAATTGATTCCAATTAATAATCTTTTGCTTGTTTTCTGCACATCATTTTTAGAGCACAAATTGTACAGAGTACTCATCTAAATCATTGTAGAAACGAAACTGAAAACAAAATAATATCCTAATAAGGTGCTCTCTATTGGCCAGATAACATAAAGTTAATTGTTTGATCTCAGAATGACTGTATCCCTTATCTTTGGCAAATTAATGCAGCCATACTTGTCGAGGTTGGAGATTACTTCATATCAATGCTTCTAAAAATAGTCTCTCAGAGGTATAACAACTTCAGTGTAATACTGATGTGTTCTTCCATTTAATTCTATGTGAAGGATTTTCCAAAGCATTATCTGCCTTAAACTGCAACCAGAAGGAATTGTTGTGCAAGAATGAAGCTGATCTTTAGATGAAGGAAGCTAGTTGATTGAATGGTTTGGAAATAGCATGGAGATCATATTTGTAGAGAACTTCAGCTGGTTTTTCTGACGTATCTTGAATATAAATGACATGAATGGATTTGTTGTGGTCTTGTGTTGTTGCAGAAGGAATGGAGGATATGTGCAATATTTTATCTATTTTATGCAGGTTCCATATAGAAGTTGGCCATTTGTTTAAAAAATGGTATTTGAACTCAGTTTCAAGGACTGTATCATTTGGACAAATACTGTAGCTCTGGCTTGATGTATACATATATAGCGGATGCCATACTGTTGGATTGGGTGGTTGTGTGAAAGTTAATGAAGCATTTTGTATTTATCTCTGGTGTCTATAAAGGGCGATGTAGTTATTACTAACGTTTATTTTAGATTATTGGCTGTTTAAATGTGCTAAAAAAGGAATCCAGTGTGTTGTCTAGTCCATGAGGTCAAATAGCAAATATATCATCAACATAGCACAGCCAGTCTATTGCTTTAAGTGTAGTTGTGTTGAGTTCTTGGTTTTCAAAATGTTCCATATAGAAGTTGGCTAGTGTGTGGGGGGGGGAATTGCAGTCCCATCTAGCTGTTTGTATACTTTCCCTTTTTATAAGAAATAACCAGAATAAATGCTGAATCTGAATAAGATGTTGGAGGGAGAAATGTGGCTTAATAAGTTCAAGGGTCACTTTCAGAGGTACATCAGTGAACAAAAGTAATGTCAAAGGTGACCATAATATCAGAATCTCCATCCAGCAGACACAGAATATATATCTACTCTCCAGCCTGATGGTTGGAGAGTGGATATGCTAACTAGGCCAGCCAAATGTTATAATCTAGCCAAGCAAAAATTGTTACTACTTTTCTCATCTAGAGCATGTTAATAATGATGTTGGTTATTGTATGCTCTAGATGTATTATTAGGCCACTGCCCAGTGGTGGCTCATGGCTTGAAATCGTGAGGGTACTGCAACTTTTGAAATATACATACACACTGTAAGTCCAGTGTATATGTGTTTGGATAAAATATCAAAATTATGGTAAAAATTTAAAAAAAATTAAACATGAAACAATATTGTTTATTATCGATAAAATTATACAGTTTAGTATAAAATCCATTATCATAACTCCAATAATGTTCTAAAATAAAAGCTATAACAAATGTTATGTCTTTAATTGTAATGTCCAAATATTTAAAGAGATGGGGTTAACATGATAAGCACTACGAATACTCTACTGCTGGTGCAAACTGCATATAAACAACAGTGGAAGTGTGCGATGGACAGTGCTGTATTACGCTAATAGCTCGCATCTCGCCATGATGTGCATATGCATATTGCACGTATGACACTGTGGTAAACACAGTGCTGCTAACATCCTTTGCCCTCCTAAGTGCTACAAGATGGATTTTTATTCTTTTTTATACAAAATAAGAGAATTGTATAGGATTATTGATGATAAAATTAAATATTACAAGCAAATATAAATATATTTATATATCGAGAAAAATTGGGGTGCTGCAGTTCCGCAGTGCCCACGAGCTGCCCCTGCTGCTGCCCTTCCACATCCCTTAGATGTTTGTGAAGGTCTAAGTGGTAAATGGTTTTTTGGGAACTACTCTGCTTGGTGAACCCCTGAAATATAAAAATGTACCATGTTTCTTCTAATAAGTTGTAAGATCTTAGCACACCTGTAATACAATGTTACTGTATGCTTACAACTTTCCTAGATAGAATTGTAATTCATGAAAGAAAATAAGATAAATAAACAGCAGTTAATTATTTGCTGAATATAACAAGGGTTTCTTGAGTAAATTAAATTTTATATGCAGTATTAGTGGGTCCTCTGTATCTTAATTTGGTTTTTATAATGCCCTTTGGTCGGAAAGACCTTTGGTTGTGAATCTCATGTAGGACATAAAGAATCTTTATCAGGGATTTTCATCTAAAAATGAGTTAGCTGTTCTCATACAGAGGATAGCAGGATTTTTCTTCCCTGAAGCTCATGTTTTTCAAATGGGCAAATTGTCCAGAAGACTGTGCACACAATTTATAGATATGTTGATAGGATTAACCATCCTATCAAAGCATTAATTAGGTTTCAAAGAGGCCAAGTTATTTGGCCATTACAAATCACTGAGCCTGACATGCAAGGGAAAATGCGATGCAGTGTTAGAGGAAATATTTACTCTCTTCTTTTTTTATGGATCATTAAATGAACAACTGAGAGCTAAGTTGAATAGTCTCGAAGTAATTATGGTTACTAAGATTACTTGAAGTAATTAAATTTGACAATGGTGCCTATTGCATCATTGTTCAGTCAAACTTGAAAACTTCAGGCATTAGGAGATCTATCGCGTCTGGCATTCTTGTGATATAAGGCTATATTTGATGACATAACTTTTCTTTCAGTCTCGGAATGAGTTGCATGACTCCAATGTGAAGTCTTTAAATGATCATTCCAAAAGTTTTTCCCATTATTTGAATTTGATTTACTTTGATCATTCCATCTGATAATTAACTTTTCTGATGTTGATTATGTTGGCACTATTATCTGAACATCAAAACCTCTCCTATCATCTGATTATTCTGGTTAACTCTAAGAGTCAAATGTCACACAACTCACTAATTCATCTCCTACTTTTCCCCCATAATTGGTGTCCAAGGATGAAAATTGGAAGATGATGAGGGGAGCTAGTCTTCTATTCTACCAATTTTATTTTTCTACCAAATCCTCTGCAATTAATAATGCTTATTGAACAGTTTGAATTTACAAGAGTATTTCTTTTCCATTTAACTACGAATTTGGTGAGTGTGCTGCTGCTACATGCTGGCATCAGTTTGAACTTAGTCAGAATTTTCAGCAAGGAAAGGGCGTGGGGTGCAAAACAACTGTCTTTATTTGAAAAAGGTCCAAAATTCTTACCAAAAAAAATAAAACTGGGGATTTCATGTGATGTATAAATTAAATTATGGAAAATGCAAATTCCAAATAGAACCTTTTTGAAGTCTGCCACAGCATGAAAATAATTATTACGTAATACCTCCAAGGACTCATTGTGGGACATGCTACTCCACAATGTGCAACATCATCTATCACCTACCACTAGCAATTCTATTCTTGAGAGACACTTGTGACATTAAATTAAGAATTATAAACATGTTAACACAAGAATATTTTGAGGATAGTCTGTTAGTTTCAGACTGAAATATTTGGCAAACATAAAAATATTCTTGTGTTAGCATGTTTATAAATCTTGTCCACTAGCAATAACTTTTTGTCTGTAGACTGTACATACTTTCTTAGCTGATTGCCTGTATGCAGGATGAAAAATCTGAACTTCCATTAGAAAAACCCTGCCACCTTCATTATGAGATCATCTATCTCACCTTCAGTTGAAAAAGCTCATATAAAGATTTGATTCTCATCATGATTCTCATCATGATGAGAATCAAACTTGGATTTCTTCTAATCAAACAACAACGTCCTATTGTTCTTTCAGTTTACTATAGAGATGCTTGATAAACACAAGGAGCTTACAGTGATACTGATAAAGAAAATTTCTGCTCAGACAGAAATTGTAAAAAAAAAAAAAAAAGTTCTAGTGCAGGTAATATCACTATAAACTAATTAGCAATACTGACTCAAATTATACCATATACCACATGTAGCACAAGAAGAAAACATTCCTTAAATACCTACAGATCAGAACTATCCTATTATGCTATCATTACTACACACTAAGAAAACAGTTGATACAATAACAGCCCAATTTAAATTTTAAATTATTTTCTTATGAAATGGTATGTAAAACTAATATCAGACTGAGAAATTACAAATTACCCGCAGAAGAAGATAATTTTTTTCTTTTATTATAACATTTTCAAGATGGTTATTTCTCACCACAGAACTTAGCTACTTTTGCCAGTTTCATTTTGGAAGAAATGGAGTGTTTAGAGTAAAGTGCTTAGTTACTCTCAAACCTTTAGTCTGTCTAAAGGACAGACTAAAGTTTTGACAGGCTATGTGGATAATGTGTTTGTTTTTTGGCCTTGGTCAAGTTACTTTAAAATTTTTTTTTTAACTCATCTAAACAGTCCTTACAATATACTTTATGTTAATAAAACATTAATTTTTATCTTCTCTTTCTTGTCAGACATTTATCTTTCAAATGGTTCAGTATCTTTTTCTGTTTTTAGAAAGCCAACACAAGAGGATACTTGCATATACAGACACATTAGTAACAATCACTCGGCCAACCAGGCTGGCCCAGGAATAAAGGTCAGTCTGAGAAGAGAGGTCTTGTTTTGACTGTTGAGCATTGTCAAATATAAGAGAATTAATACTAAGGTCTGTTTTTCAGTGAAAAAGACAACTGTTTTGAAAGCATTGAAGTGACTTGGTTGTTATTGCTACATTGATGGATAGTGTTTAGAACAGCACTGTAAGATTTGTTTTATGTATAGGATGAGTGGTGCGTGGTGTCATCAATAAATTTCTGAACAGGGTTTGAGGTCAGGTCAGTGAGAGCAGTATGAGCAGGTCTGAGGCCCACTAGCATTAATAGGAAAATCTAAAGCAAGAACATCTTCCAACCTTGCACAGAACAAATGATCTGAGAAAAAGTTGCCAGTCTAATTAAAAGGGAGGAATCAGATTATAAGATGGCAATTTTCTGAGGAAACTCTCACTGCCAAACCCTGTCAAATGCCTTGTAAATGTCAAGTGTAACAGCATGGGTCTGTCCAAATCATTCCATGGAATATGTCTAGAGGTGGATTAGTGGATCTTGATTGGCAAAATTCATATTGATGGTCATTGATAATTGATGCTTCTCCAGGTGTGGAACACTAGACAACACTAAGTTGGCAGTAGTAGGTTGATAGTTCTATGGTAGACACATCACTTTTTTTTTGTAACTGGCTAGATATGGACTTTCTTCCACACACATAGGGTGAAAGCTGAAGCGTTTTTATTATCCATGTTAAAGATTCTTATCTTTTTTTTTTTTTTTTCCCATCAAATAAGATGGCTTCAAGGATAAGAGGTCAGCATGATTTTCAGAATTGGGTTAAAAAGGGTAGGAACAGTGGATGAATGATGTGCAAGGAAATCTTCAACCCAGAAGGCAAAAAAAAAAAAAGACATCCTTTTAACACTGTCACAAATGGGCTGTGATAGTTGTGCAGAGATTTGGGGTTTGACGTCTGCAGGTGTTAGTGCACAGAATTTAGGTTGGTGTTTATATCATGATGTTCTAGTGAATGTGGAAGTTTTTTGAAGGAGGTCTGTTTATTTTAACTTCCAACCACTTTAGATTTATTGACTTTCTAACTTAGCCCTGTTGATTATGAGTTTGGAAGTGTAGGCTGTGAAGAATAGATGTGAACTTTTTGTCTCAAGCTGCTTATAATATGCATTTTTATTTTCTTGGACAACTGTAGCACACTTTTTTTGAAAACAGTGACTTGGATACAGGGTAGGTAATTTGAACATAGTGATAAAATGAAAGCATTCATTCCAACATGGATAATTTCTGTATGAAGATTGTATAATGAATCAATCTGAAGAATGGAAACAGTTTAGTCTGATCATGGAAAGGAGGAATAAAAGTCTTGCAGATATACAGACTCCCCACTTGGCATTGTTGTAATGTCAAACTAAACATTATTGCAAATAATGGCTGAAGGGAGGGCATTTCACTAGAGGTGAAACTTGGATGAGATTGTAATCTAAATTATTAAGGGTTGCAGTCATCTCAACAGCATACCTAGAAGGATGACTGATTAAGAAAAAATCCAGATTATGGAGTGAGTGTAGGGGATTGTCGGTTTGTTTTTAGGTCATTGCATATGGCAAACATCTATGCTTTTTTTTCTAGCTTAGTCATTGGAATCAGAAAAAGGAAGTCAGTTTTCACACTAGGAAATTTGGATTGCAGGGATAGGCTTCAAGGATTAAGAGGTGAGAATGATTTTTGGAATTGGATGGAAAGAGTAGACACAGTAGATGAATGATGTGTAATGAGGCAAGGAAATCTTAAACCCAGAAGGTTAAAAAAAAAAAGTGAGATTCAAGATTATACATCCTTTTAACATTGTCACAAATGGGCTGTGATAGTTATGCAGAGATTTGGGGTCTGGTCAGCAACAGAAGACATCAAACCTAATCCAGAAGATTAGGTTTGATGTCTGCAGGTGATAGAATTTAGGTTGGTGTTTATATCATAAAAGGTGAAGAGTTTTAGAGAGCAGTGTGAACATAACATGAGGCAAGATACTCTTAGACATGTCAAGCATATAGAGAGTATCTGGTCTCGATGCCATAACATGACCTTGACACTTCAATCTTGCTCTTTTCTCCCTTTAATTCTTTTCCCTCATTGAACTCTATGCTTTCCTATATTCTAGCAACCAATGCAGGGAACCTAATCCAACATCAAATTGCTATCTTTTAAACATGTTATAATATGGTACTGATGTCAGCTTCCCTACAAACAATATAAGGTGACATATTTGGAAGATAGAAATGTGAAATAGAACTCAAGTGATCAATTTGTCAGTTTGTTTTTTTTTCTCTCTGTGCCATATAGATGACTTTAGGCAAAATCTTGATCATAAAAATTGACAAACTTTTTTTTTTTTGCTTTATTGTAATCATTCTTGATAAATGTTGTAAAGTTTATAAAAAAAGGGAAATAAAACTTAATGTGAGAATAACAGAAGAATTTCTCTACTGAGTGTTCCTAAGAGGATTTATGCAAGCATACTTGAGAAAAGGCTAAGCAAAATTGTGAAAAGGGAAACTTGGACAACAAGATAGGCTCTACAGTGCATGCCTTTATATATTCCCATGGTTTCTCAAGATCACATTTTCAATTTAAGAAAAATAGTCGAGAAATCATGGGAATATATCAAGGATCTGTTACTAGTTGTTTAAAGGAAACATGCATTGTAGACATAGTACTGTTTCACACATATAAAGGGAACTAAAATTTATTAAATACTCCTATATATTTTGCTGGGGTGCTTAAGGGTCAAAGCTGTATAACTGAGAGGAGACCTCCACATAGCCTTTAAAGGAATGTGGAGAACCGACCAGGGCTTCTGACCTAATGTCCAATCCTCACCTTCTCGTGGTGCACCCTGTTGGGTATCTACTTTGATACTGAACGAACGAGGATGGGCTGGCAATTTGGGATTTAGCTGACCAAATTGTATTCTTATTGGTTAAACCAAAATAAAAAATGATGGTACAACATGACAAAATTTCATGCCGGCTGGGGCGTCGCCCGGTTAAACAAGGCCCCCGTTGTTTACGCCAGGGAACCAGGGCAAACAGCGAAAAGCCAGCTACTGGAACAAATCTGAAAACAAACCCCAACTCAACATCACCAGAGTTAAAGATCGGTACTATCAACGTAAGAAGCCTGAATGGCAAAGAAATGGAGCCAGCTGAGGAATTAGATAAGTACCAGATCGACATAATAGGGGTGACTGAAACAAAAAAGACCAAAACTGGTGAGATCTTTCTGAGCAATAAATACAAAATGTTATATTCAGGCAATGACAATCAAGGAAAAGAAGGAGTAGCCATAGTATTCAACACAAAATACGAGGCTAATCTTCTTGAATGGCAGTCAGTCTCAAGTAGAGTAATGTGGGCAAATATGAGAATGGGGAACTGGACAATGAGACTTATTTGTGCCTATGGTCCCACAGAAGGTTCTACTAAGGTAGAAGTGGAGGAATTTTTTGAGGCTTTAGAAAAAGCAACTGACACAATGAAAAAGGAAAAGTTGGTCCTTGTTGGGGATCTAAATAGTAGAGTAGGAAATGATTGTGAGACATACAAAAATATTTTGGGAAAATTTGGAGAAAAGAGCAAAGCTAATAATAATGGCAAATATCTGTTGGATTTCTGCTCAGGACATGGACTGGTTATTACTAACACCATGTTCCAACATAAAAATGTGCACAAATTCACATGGAGAGAAGAGGCTAGGAATAAGAAAAGTCTCATTGACTATGTTATTGTTGATAGTGATGTTTTCTCCCTAGTGCAGGACACCAGAGTGTACAGAGGATTTGAAATTGGAAGTGATCACTATTTAGTCTTGAGCAGGATAAAATTGAATTTCATATTGAAAAGAATAACATGTAAGAAAGTTTTAAAGCGAATAAAAGTTGAGCAGCTCTCAGATGTGAACTGTAGACTAAAATACAGAAATATTATTGAAAAGAAAATGAAAGAGTTTGAGAACAGGAATCAAACCTTGGAGATTCCGTGGCAAACTCTGAAGGAAACATTGATTGATTCTGCCAGAGAGGCATGTGGTGAGGTTGTGTGCAAGGATAAAAAAATCAGAACTCCCTGGTGGACACAGGAAGTTAAAGAGGCAGTGAAGGAAAAGAAGAAAGCATATCAAAAGTTCCTGGCAAATAAGTCAGCTTTTACTCTTACAGAATACAGAGACAAATGTAAGAAAGCTAAACAGTGTGTAAAACTAGCTAAACAAAAGTCATGGGAGGACTTTGGCAAGAATATAGAAAATAAATATCAAGAAGGTGGCAAAATATTCTGGAGGTTGTTGAAAAAGCTTAGGAATGGAGGAAAGAGTGCTGTAAAAGGAATTAGAGATGATAAAGGTGAAATGAAAACAGGAGAAAAAGATATCCTTGAAGTATGGAGTAATTACTTTGAAAAACTGCTAAATGAAACAAGCAGTGATGACAGCACAGTGATAAAAAACACTGACCAGGCATGCAGTCATTAATACATATCCATACTTGAAGTAGAAAAAGCCATCAAAGGCTTGAAATGTGGAAAGACAACAGGAGTAGATGATATTCGACCAGAAATGCTGAAGTATGGTGGTATAAGAGTCTTACAGTGGCTGCACTGCATAGTTCAGAAAGCCTGGACAGAGGGACGAATTCCCAATGATTGGAGTAGAGCTCTCATAGTACCCATATATAAAAAGGGAAATAAAACTGAATGTGAGAATTACAGAGGTATTTCCCTACTGAGTGTTCCTGGCAAGATCTATGCAAGTATACTTGAGAAACGGTTGAGAAGAATTGTGGAAGAAAAGCTTGGTGAAGAACAAGCTGGATTCAGGCCAAATAGAGGCTGTCAGGATCAGATCTTCACTTTACGACAAATAGTCGAGAAAGCATGGGAATATAACAAAGATCTGTATTTAAGTTTTGTCGATTTGGAAAAGGCATATGACAAGGTGCCAAGAGAGAAGCTATTCAATACGCTGCAGTTATATGGTGTCAATGGGGCATTATATCAAGCAATACTTAGTCTTTATTTGAATTGTGAGTCAGCAGTTAGAATTGAAGGAAGTACAGGAAGATGGTTTAATGTTAAATCTGGTGTGAGACAAGGATGTACATTATCCCCTCTGTTATTCATTATCTATATGGATCACATTATGAAGGAATGTGGTATTAAACCTGATATCAAAATTGGAGATGTTAATGTCAGCTCTTTGCTTTATGCGGATGATGTTATACTTCTAAATAAATCCGCTACAAGTCTGCAAGATTCTCTGACTAAATTGAATAGCTGTTGTAATAGATATGGTATGAAGGTCAGCAATAAAAAGACAAAGACAATGAAAATAGGCAGAATCATTGAAAATGTCAACTGTGTTGTGAATGGAGAACCTGTGGAACAAGTAAAACATTTCAGCTACTTAGGCACAATTTTTACTGAAGATGGTAAACTAAATATAGAAATAGACAACAGAATCAGCAAAGCTGGTATCGTGGGAAGTCAATTGAATAAATTCATATGGAATAAGAGAGAAATTAGTCGGAACACTAAATTAGCTGTATACAAGACTGTGTTCAAACCAATTTTAACTTATGGATCTGAGAGCTGGGTCAGAAGTAAAACACTTGACCAAAGACTAGAGACCGCAGATATGAGAGTCCTGAGAAAGATTAGAGGCGTGAACAGATGGCATCAATGGCAATATCATATTAAAAATGAGGATATTAGGAAAGAACTTGACATTGTCAGCATCCAGGAATGCGTTAGCAGAGCTAATCTCAGATGGTATGGTCACTTAAATAGAATGGGAGAGGAAAGATTAGCAAAACAAGTGTTCTCTGCCAGGTTGGCAGGAAAACGACCCAGAGGAACACCGAGATATAGGTGGATTGATACGGTACAAAGTGCCTTAGATGATAGAAATATAAGATCTGATAATGTTGGAGTCTTGACAAGTAACAGACTGATTTGGAGGAAAATTGTAGATAGAAAGTTAGTAATGATGTAATTTTTTCATGTAGTACTGTCATATCCTGTACACCCCTTGAGGGTACATGGCAGGAATTTGATGATGATGATGATGATATATTTTGCTCAATATAACATGAGCATCATTCAAGGAGAAAGCAGAATTGGGTAAAACATTTAAAATATGAACACAAGAATGAGTCATACAGCATGTGCATAATTCCACTTGTCTCAGTCACTGCTGTGTGAGTAGGAGAAAACACTGTTAAAATCCAGGGAAACAGGTATAGTTAAGTAATTAAAATTATGAACAATTAATTGCAATTTTTTCCTAAAACTTAGAGATAGGCATAGGGCTTCACATGATTCAAGAAATAGTCGATCAAATTTAAACCTATTGTAGTGTAACATCTTTGTTTGATTCCATTGAACTCTGTGACTACTATCAGCAAGTCCTGGACCTTCTGATTCCTGAAATCTTATATAATCTTGATGTCCTTGAATTCTTATCTCAGCAGAAGGGCTAGTTTATCCAAAGTAGCAAAGTTGACAGACACAGGGTATTTAATAAACACCAGGCAAAGATAGAGATGATCTAGGTAATTTAAGTTTACTATCAATCAATGGTGGTTACTTTGCTTGGCAAAATCAACTGTTTCAACAAATTGAAGGTACTGCAATGGCCTGTCCTACACATACTGGCCACTGATTTAGAAACTTCACAGATGTCACTAGTTTCTGTATAAGCATGCAACTGTCAGTACTGATCCTCTTCAATTCCCTGTACATAGTGCAGTGAGATATGGGTAGGGAACAGCCTTCATTAAATATTTTAATCAATTGCTGCACACAGGAAGCTGTTAGTTCATACAAACCTTCTCAGACCATGGTGATCTCGTTCCTGACACTGTCTTAGGATCACAGTTAAGCCTCTTAGACAAGGAATGTGGGTTATTTTTCCACTGATTAAACGCCTAAGATATCTCACCTTTAATTGTGGCTCCAGCCAGATGGGTACCCACAATAAGCCCTTTATCTAACTCTGAAAGATCTTTGTTTTGCCCATTGTGATCAACACTGTTGACAATTACTGACCAGCAGCATTCTTAAATAGTCTAGAACATGTGGTGACACATGTAACCAAGTGTTTTGCATATATGTTGCATAAGTGACATATATATATAAATAAACATTTCTAATTCAGTGACTGGCATATGTATATCACCTGCTTTGGCTGATTATTTTGACTGAATTTTAACATGTCTCCTTGACTCATATTTGTTTTGTTAACAATGTCTTTGTGATCTGTTCCCACTCAGGATACAAAATTACTTCAGTTTTTGGTCAAAATTAACTCCATTATATTATTATTATTATTTGTGACACCTCCAAGAAGTCCGAAGACTCATCGCGGGAAGACACCTACTATATAACTCTTCGTCTCCACTACTACACAGAACCTATACTACCAATCACCTATATCAATGCTATCTACTGCCCACAACCGCCATCACCACCGCTAGAATGTCTGTAAATTGCGTGCGTTCTGAAGGGCGATTTGTCTGTATGCGGGATGAAAAACCCGAGTTTCCGGGAGAAAAAACCCTGCTACCACTGTATGAGATCGGCTAACTCACCTTCAAAAGGATAAGGTGTTCTTGTGCTATATAAAGCTCTGATCATGGCAGGAGGGTAATAGCCGAGCCTTAGTTAGAACTTCATTGGATACAGCATTGCCATCCATTACCCTCCAAGGGTATTAATTGCCGCATCTCACCGTAGATTCCATATTCCCGTGCTCAATATACTTACATTAAACTACTGTTTAATGTAAGTATATTGAGCACGAATATAATGTGTTCCTTTTGTGGATACCCTGATGCTTTGTAACTCTAAATGATATTGAATTTTCCCATTTACAGGAAGCCATCCAGCCATTTTTACATAGTCTGTAAACCCTGCTCTCTAGAGCTGGGACTATTTAAAAAATAAATAAAAAATGCAAAAAAAAAATATAGATAAAATTGATTTAAAAAAAAAAATACAAAATGTCTTGGGCAGGAGCAACATAAAAGTAAATAGAATAATGTAAGCTGCAGTTGCTTGCTACAGAAAAGTGTATACAAAAAAAGGATGGGGCAGACTAAGTTAGATGTAATGTATAAAATTTGTTGGAGGTTTTTTCCACCTTGGTTAGACTACAAATTATATATTTAGTTTAATCCTTTATCCAAGTGTAAGCAAACAAAGTTTGCGCCTGAAGTATCTTCAGGACTGGGGAAACTCGTGGTACAGGTGGACTGAGTTCTCATCACTTTTCTTAGTATCCCATAATGCAAAGCACATCTTCTTGTGGACATGTATAATACTATGCATTATGGGAAGGGTCACTATCCAGACCGGTTTTGACCTTTATTGAGGTCTCTTCAGTGTGAGCCAGACCCAGAAAACAATACCAAGGTTGAAGCAAAACTTCCAACATCTTTCTCTAATCCAAAGTAATTTAATAATAAGGTATTGACACCTTTTGGAAACTGGCATATGGAAACATGACTTCTGCATTGTTTCAACCTTGGTATCACTTCTGGGTCTGGCTCCCATTGAAGAGACCTCAATAAAGGTCGAAACCGGTCTGGGTAGTGACCCTTCCCATAATGCATAGCACAGGGGTGAATATTTCAGGTGTGTGGTGCTCATCCATGACATATCAGTATCACCGATATCGTATTTTTGCATTTATTCCTGTTAAAGACTCCCCTATTTGCAGACTTTGCATGATTCCTAAAATTAAACACAATATACTAATGTTAACTGTGTTTAATTTTAATGGTAATAAAACATTAGTGCTTCATAAATTTTCTACACGTAAACACTGCATCACATTCATGTTAATAGCCCGGGTGCGCTTTCAAAATGCATACACCTTTGAGCCCTTTGAAAAGATGTAAAGAGGGCACAGCAGGTCAAATTCTTAGAGTTCTAGTATTTTAAAACCACTGAGAAGGCGGAACTGGGTGAGCTAAAATTTTAAGCTCACTCAGCATCGGCTGTGATTGTTCATTGTGTCAACCAATCCAATTCAACATTGTCATCAGTTTCTGTTTTTGTTTACTGAGTTTCATTCTGTTTGGCATGTGTGAATTGTGAACTGACGCAGTAGGCAAGTTTTTATATATAATAATATAGACAAGTTTTTAATATATAATTTTCCATAGATTTATAATTTTTTCCCATATTTGCAATGGAAAACAGTGTTGATGATCTATTGAATGTCCCATTTTCTGCCGGAACGTTTGCAGATTGTATGACTGTAGTTGAAGGAGGTAAACCTCGTCCTCCTCTTCCAGATTTACAGAGCATGCACAAAGATGCAGAAACTTGAGTATATGAGGCACTTCTCTGTTTCACAATATAGTACAGTAGAATAGTTAGCTGGATGTGAAGTGCAGTCAAGACTTTTTTGTTGGCCATGTTTATTATTTTCCAGAGAAAGAGAGGCGTTTGGAATAAACATGGATATTCTGACCTTAACCACTTAACAGCAGCAGTGCAAAAACATGAGCACTCCCAATCACATGTTCAGTCATTTCTAAATCTCAAGATGTTTGGAAAACAAAGAATTGACACTCTCATGAACAAACAAAGAGAGATTGAAGTTACCCGTCATAAAGAACAGGTAAAGAAAAATAAAGACATTTTAAAAAGATTAATTGATACTGTATGCTATTTGGCTAAGCACGGGCTTCTTTTCAGAGGTCATGATGAATCTGAATATTCAGCTATTTGAGGAAATTATATAGAGTTCTTAAATGTGCTCCGTGAATATGATTCTCTTTTAGATAGTCATGTAAAGGATTTGACTGTATTTCAAGGAACTTCTTCCACAGTACAAAATGATATTATTAGCGCTATATCTGATGTGATTAAAGATGTCTTGTAAATGATGGTTCACATATTTTCGCCTTTGAGTAATTCAAATAGAGCTTTCTCCTTCATTGTTGTTTTCTAATAAATCCTAAAACAAACAGATTGTTCCTCCACTCTACTCAGATTTGATTACAATTAATTGATAAATTAAAGTATTCAAAGTTACCCTGCAGTTAATTGCATTGAACCAATTAGAATGAGCGCTGCTGCGCTATGCACTCTTAAAACTTTCGTACATGAATAAAAATGCAATAACACGGTCAAATTCACATGAATTTTGTAGTGCCCCACATGACAGCACACCTGACTGAAATGGGCACGCGATGCCACTGGCATAGATAGCATTATACATATCCACAAGGAGATGTACCTTGCATTATGGATACTAAGGAAAGTGATGGGAACTCAGTCCACCTTTGCCACGAGTTGCCCCAGTCCTAAAGATACTTCAGGTAAGTAAAATAGACTTATTTCTCCCAAAGTTATGTATCTGGTGAATCACACTTAGAATGCTTTGTTGCATTTCAGCTGATTATTTTACTGTTAAGTGCACAGAAGCACTGTCCACTCATGTTTCATTATTTATTGTACACTATCTGATCAAAAGTATCCGGACACCTCCCTCTGTAATTCATAAACTGACGTTTAGATATAGCTACGACCTCACTTACCAGTATAAAGGGAAACATGGAGTTGTTGTGTGTTGTTCAGTGATAAGAAGAACAAGCAGAATGGGTAGGTCAAGGGAGCTCAGTGACTTCAAACGTGGACTAGTTATAGGTTGCCACATCAGTAAGAAATCTGTCAGAGACATTTCAACTCTCCTCAATTTGCCCAAGTCAACAGTTGGTGATGCGATTGTAAAGTGGAAGGTGAAGGCATACAACCACAACAAAACCACTGTCACATAGGGCGCGTCTAATGACAGACAGGGACCGTAGAGCGTGAAGGTGTTTCATGGAAATCATCAGACATTGAGTGAAACAATCGCCCGAGAGTTCTGCAGTGCTACTAAATGACCAGCCAGCACTGTATGTTGAGAGTTAAGATGAATGGGGTTCCATGGTTGAGCAACTGCCCATAAACCAAACATTTCTCCTGTGAACGCTAAATGCCACCTGCAGTGGTGTAAACAGTGATGTCACTGGACAGTGGACAACTGGAAACATGTGATTTGGAGTGATGATGATGCTTTACCATGTGGTAGTCCGATGGGAGGGTCTGGGTATGGTGAATGCCTGGAGAACGATTCCTGCAAGCATGTGTAGTGCCAACAGGGAAATTTGGAGGAGGTGGCATTACAGTGTGTGGGAGGGGTGTTTTTCATGGAATGCACTTGGTCCTCTCGTAACACTACATGGAAATCTAAATGCGGAAAGGTACAAGAACATTTTGACCTGTTGTGTACACTCTATGTTAGAAGATCAATTCGGTGATGACTATTGTCTGTATCAACACGACAGAGCTACCTGCCATAAAGCAAGATCTAAAAGGGAATGGTTTGTGGATAATAATATTCCAGAAATGGACTGGCTGGCCCAGAGCCCTGACCTTAATCATATAGGACACCTTTGGGATGAATTAGAATGCCGACTTCATTCCAGACCCCAATGACCCACAAGTCAAACTGCTCTGGCTACAGTTGTCACTGACATTTAGCTGTAGTCTCATGCATGGGTGTGTATGATGGCCACTGCACAGCTGTGGATGCACATAATTTAGAGGGAACATTGTAGAATACAGTAATTTTGTGTTGCAATTTTCATCATATCATTGTAAACAGTGAAATTAGTTAAAAATATAACTAAAAACAGACCTCATA
This sequence comes from Typopeltis vanoorti, assembly GCF_054136105.1. Taxonomy (NCBI): domain Eukaryota; kingdom Metazoa; phylum Arthropoda; class Arachnida; order Uropygi; family Thelyphonidae; genus Typopeltis; species Typopeltis vanoorti. The sequence goes on along the minus strand of NC_143568.1, from coordinate 57,397,547 downwards.
TCCTTATGGTTTGTATGGTGCTTTTTGATTTACAATGGATCGTCGAAATGGAACCCTGTCATAATTCAAAGGACCGACTATTTTGGGTTAAAATATTCAGTTTTTTACTTCTGTCTTGTTACAGTTTCCATTGTGTTCTGCACTTATTCCCTCATGCTGATAAATGCCAGTTACTAGTATATTCTTGAAACTAGCTCTTCTCTTACTGTCATATTTGAGTGCCTATAAAAATAAGTCACTCAGTGTTAAGTTTCGCGAGTATTGGAGGATATGATAATCTTTATCTATGTCATCTCCAGCATGTAAATAGGAGTATCAGATTACTGGCTGTAGTTGGCTGAGTAGTTAGTGTATTCACTCTCCAGTCAAGAAACTGCAGGTTTGAATCCTGCTGTGGATGTTTGTGATTGTCCTACTAACTCTGTATGGAAAGGGAAGTTGCAAACCTGCCACTTCTAACAGAAGATTCACTGCCAAAACTGAATAGATTCACTGCCAAAACCTATGAGATATGAGAGTGACCATATGGTGTCCAGTTTTTTTTGTGTGTGCTTAAAAACTCATCCATATATGTGGTATTGAAATTGATTGGTCTTAAACACACTACATATCACTGTGTTTAAGAGGGGGCACGCCAACCATGTGTGCAATGCACATAGGTGCCAAAGAGGAGGAAATACTTTAAAAAAAAACGTTTTTTTAAAGGGATTTTTTATTGGGGGTGGGATAGGGGCAGCAATTAAAGTTTTGCACACAGGCGTCGGACACTACTGGCGTGCTACTGGGTATAGGGGCGCCAACTAAAGTTTTGCACACAGGCGCCGGACACTACTGGCATGCCCCTGGTTTAAGAATAACTTCATTGAACAATATATGAGGTATTGACTGAACAATATTATTACTAACAGATTTCCTGAAGTAACAATACTGTATATAACCTTATGTGACTAAGTGACTCAATATGATACACTAATATAATAAACTTGCTCCCTACAGTAAATTACTAAAAAAACCCCATATTGTACAGTGCTATTATAAAGGAAATTCTCTATAATAAACTGTATTCACTGTTATTATATTTATGAGTTTGCTATAATTAGAGTTGAATATATTTATCTGTAGGCACTTCCCCTTCTTCTGTAGACCTGCATATTTTTTGGGAAAAATTTCATAGAAGTTGCATCTTGAGTGCTTGCACAGAAGCAATTTATTTATTTATTTTTATGCTCATTGAGGAATAATAATAATTTCCTCTTTATCGGGGAATTTTTTAATTTAATTTAATTTTGGATCATAAAAGTAAGAGGAGGAAAGCTCTGAAAAATTCTTTAAAGGAATTCATTAGTTGATTAGATTAGATATATGCAATATGTTCTTAGAAATATACAAAGTTCATGTTGAGAATAAAAGTATAATAACTTTTTTTAGGATCCTTCAGAATTAATACTGTCAGCTTTGAAAAATCACATCATACAGAGCCACATCTTTCAGATCAGGCTGTCACTTATAAAATTATAATGAAAAATAGCAAGAAAACATAAAAGGATGAAATCACTTTGCTATTTGAGTTGGTTTTGTTTTGGCTTTATATGCTTATTAGACTTTGTCATTTTGCCATCAGTTTGAGTTTTCATTCACTGACAGTGGAAGATAATTATTGTATTAATATATTTTATGTTTTTGGATTTTATTTTCAAATGCAAGTGCAGTATTTCTTGCTTTATCTCTTTTTCCTGCCATTTTTTTTCTATGTTTAGTGAGCACTGTAAGTGACACTGTTGGCAACAAACATGGCTTAGTGAAATGCATGAGACATTGTGGTAGCTGAGAGCACTAATTCTGAAATCTTACCAATTGCAAGAGGTAATAAGTTATGAGTGCATACGGTGGAAGATTTTTAACCTTCTTCCTTTCTTATCATAATGGATTTTTTTTTTTTTTTTTGGCCTAATATTTAAACATAGATTAAGCTTAATTATAGTGTATATAATTTATATATATATATATATATATATATATGTGTGTGTGTGTGTGTGTTTATTTTCTAGAACATTCAATGAATCAATGCATAGCCTCTGTTCAGATAAACCTTGGATTACAAAGCTGAGTAGTGCTGGTTTAGTCTATTGTCACTTTGGTCATAGAATTATTGCTCATTTACTGAATGCTAAACCATCTGATCCAAAAACAAACATCATTTTTGATAAAGTATATGAGAATTTCGTAGAAGAAGTAGATGCCATTGATAATGGTATAAATATGCATGATGATCTTCCCAGGTATGTTATCTTTTTATATACAGTTATATTTTTTTTTCCCCAAAGAATTAATGAGTTTTTTAGTGTTAACTTTCTGTTGCTTTTGCTTTCTGAGGGAGAAAAAAAATGACACAAATGCATTATTTTGACTACGTAAAACAACATGGTGGAGTTAATAATTGATAGCTTTTTTGCCGCTAACTCTGGCTCCCCTTTCCAAACTGGTGTATGACAGGGATGTTTATCTTCTTTATTTATCCTGTTGTTAATCATGTTTTGGAGAAGACAAAAATTAAAGATTCTAGAAATAACATGAAAAATAAAACTTTTATTTGATTTAGATTATGCATTACTTCTAACTCATGGACATTTAGCTATCGAAAATAAACAAAGTTATTAAGAATTAAAAATTGAAAGCGTTTAGAATTTTACCCAACTTTGGTGATACATGGTTTGAGGCCTGGTCAGATGTAAAGATTCAAACGGCATGATGTGCAGCTTAGTTGCATATTTTAAAAATAAACAATATTCATACAGATAAAAAAAAAATAATTCGTGTTTTAAATCAGTTTTTTTATATAGATTTCGAATGTTGGCTTCAATAGAATATGAGAAGAAAAGTTTTGCTGAACTAAGACTTAAAGATGAAATTAAAAAAAAAAAAATAGTGGAATCTGGGAACAAAGAATTACTGCCACTGAGTAAGAACAAACCTGCCATAATTCCCTGAAGACAGAACAATGTGGGAGTACATTTTGTACACTTAATTACCCCCTTCCCCAAAGTGCTTTCAGTCTGTTGAAAAAATCATTGTGGTTTTAGGAATAGAGGGATTATGCACCAAGTGATTGTTTTTCTCCTCACTTATGCTGATAATAGCTCAACTTCCATAAGTCACTTTTTTTTTTTAATTAGAAATATTAAGGTTATCTTTCACAATAAATATAAATCATGTAAAAAAAAATTTGCATATTCATTCATTTACTGGTTTAAAAGAAAAATATGCACACATACTCTCATTGTGTGTGTGCAGGAACATATTCATCTTGCTGTTTTAATGGTATAAACACAACACTTCAAGAACATTTTTATTAAGTACTTGATTTTCAGCTAGCATTTTTAAAATTACAAATTTCTCAGGAAGTTTGACTGCATTAGTTTATTAAAAATCTGAAAGGTACTCATTTTAAGACAGATTAACATAACAGTTTTAAGCTTCTTTTTATCCAAAAAATTAGGAGACCACAAAAATACATTAGCTCTTTTGTCTGTTAGTTTTCAATTGTGTTCACTACTAATGCTACTTGATTGCTAATGCAAGAGAACTTTTAACAGTATATAAGAGTGGCTTATTTTTTTGCTGCTCTGAAGATGCTGATTGGAATTCCAGCAAAATACTAGCAGCTTGATTAATGTTATTTTGTTTTATTGGTGTCGTGATTATACTGTTAAAATAGTGAAATGAAAACACTTGTAGTGATCATTGGTTGTAACTGTTTCATTAAGCAAATTGTCAAAGGTGGAACTTTGCAGTTATCAATCAAAAGCAGAAAATCACACATGCAGAATTAAGTACCAGTTGAGTGACTGCAAGGTCAGTCACTCTATGGTGAGTAAATATTGATAACTCACAGGAATTGTGGAGAGACTAATAATGGAGGAAAGAGTACTACAGAAAGAATTAAAGATGATAAAAGTAATATAAAACTGAGGATGAGAATATTCTGGATATCTGAAAGGATCTTGAAAAATTTAGTAAATAAGGAGTAAACAAAGTAATGGAAAATTTAAGGAGACTTCTACTATTATGTTGGAGAGGGAACTTTAAGTTCAGTAAAATAACTTAATTTCATGATGTTTTATTTTTTATATTAAGGTCATCTGAAATACACATAATATATTTTCACTCCAGCATTACTATTTGGTCAACTTCTGACCTTTGGTGTGTATGTTATTATTATTAGGTAACACCTCCAGGGAGTCCAAAGACTCATCAAGGGCAGACACCTACTCTTCAACTCTCCATTTCTACCACTCCACCAACGCCATCTACCGCCGACCACAACCACTAGTATTTTCACAGACAATCACAAACATCCATGCCCACGGTGGGATTTGAACCCGCAGCCTTTTGGCTGGAGTGGGGATACGCTAACCACTCAGCCAACCGGATCATCGTGGTGAGGAAAGAAAGGAATGGAAATGCATATATATATATATATATATATATATATAAATTTAATGCTGGCATCATCGCTAGGTTGTGATAGCCTATCGTCTTATTCTTATTTAGTATCTGTATACCCATTATGGGTTTGAGATTATTTTGTGGTGCTTAAATTACTGGAGTTGGTGATTGCTGAGGGGATATAATCTTCATTTAGATAATGTGTGGTCAAACTTCCTTAGCTCAGTTTGTCTCCATCCACAGATAACGTATACCCTTTGGTCATAAAGATCCTGGGTTTGAATCCCATTTAGGATGAGACCTTTATAAGGATTTTTCAGCTAATGGTGAGTCACATCTCATACCATGTCCGGACAGTTCATCGGCAACAATTCATCATGGAGAAAATTTTTCCCGAAGACTATTCATCGCTGGAAATTTGTCAGATTTCTGACAACAATCAGCAGTTGTTATAATCAAGACTTATTTTTAGGGATTAAAAGAACAACATAAACAGTGTTATACATGAAAAGAAAATATGAAATCTATTAGTGAAAATTAAAATTATTTGAACTGTTTCTTATCCATTTAAATAAAACAAGTGTTGTGCACCTAGAAGGCATGAATGTTGTGATGTTCTGTTTTTATTTTATTCCTTCAAAATTGTACTATTAGCCACTTCGAAGGAGCAATTAATATTCTGTTGTTATTAAAACAACTTAAACATTTTTCTTCAAGAGGAAAACTGGAATCAGTACAGTCAGGCATCTATCAATATTTGTAGTCCTGAAAAGGACTGTTTTGATGATCATGAAAAGAAACACTTTTTATTTCATGCTATTCAAAATTGAGCAGTATGGGAAAAAAAAAAATTAAACAAAAAAGGTGAATGCATAGCCACAAAGTTTTCAAAATAAAAAATTATGGCAATTTGGGGTGGGGGGGGGGGGGGGTGGGGGGGGGGGGGGGTGGGGGGGGGGGGGGGTGGGGGGGGGGGGGGGTGGGGGGGGGGGGGGGTGGGGGGGGGGGGGGGTGGGGGGGGGGGGGGGTGGGGGGGGGGGGGGGTGGGGGGGGGGGGGGGTGGGGGGGGGGGGGGGTGGGGGGGGGGGGGGGTGGGGGGGGGGGGGGGTGGGGGGGGGGGGGGGTGGGGGGGGGGGGGGGTGGGGGGGGGGGGGGGTGGGGGGGGGGGGGGGTGGGGGGGGGGGGGGGTGGGGGGGGGGGGGGGTGGGGGGGGGGGGGGGTGGGGGGGGGGGGGGGTGGGGGGGGGGGGGGGTGGGGGGGGGGGGGGGTGGGGGGGGGGGGGGGTGGGGGGGGGGGGGGGTGGGGGGGGGGGGGGGTGGGGGGGGGGGGGGGTGGGGGGGGGGGGGGGTGGGGGGGGGGGGGGGTGGGGGGGGGGGGGGGTGGGGGGGGGGGGGGGTGGGGGGGGGGGGGGAAATGAAGGGAGAAATATTCCTCTCATGGCATATGAACTCTCAGTTTTCTGCCTCCTTTCTGAATACGAATCAAGACTGATAGGAAACCATTAATAAGGAAACCAGTGGGTGTACTTATGTGCACTCCTTTTATCATGGATTTTTAAGAGATCCTTGTTGACCCGGTTCTTTCTGAATGTGATATAGAAAAAGGCTGAATCACCCTATCAATATCTTATTTATACCACTGCAATTTTTTCACAACCAATATACTACATTAAAATCAGTGTAGTGATTTCGACAGTATCAATCGTATAACAGTATGGCAGATTTAGCTATTTGGCCATTGAGTTGAAATGTGTGAAATTTTTGTGTTCATTACGGGAAATTGGCACACGTAGCGTCAAAATGTAGGTTTTCAAATTAAAACATGAAATTCGTAGATCTGATGGCCTATTGCATAGGCCATTAGATATACAAATTTCATGATGGGACAAATCATCATAATAGAGCAAAATGCTGGACATCTATGGTTTAAGGATATACTTCATTTCCATTTTTAGCCAATTCTTGATAACACGGTTAAGAATCTTGTAGTTCATGTTAGACAGTGGGATGGGGTGCCAGTTCTTAATTTACATTAGATTCTTCTTAACTTTCAAATTTAAGACCATATGACAAGTTGTAAACTCACTCAGCATGTGTTGTGAAAGGAGGGTATTTAACAATGTTAGAAGTATTGGTGACAATAAAGTCCTTGGCTTTGCTGTAGGTTTCAGTTTTAAGACCATCTGGCCGAGCTGAACTTCTAATCGGACATTATCTGTAGGAGGTAATAATTTCAGCACCTGTGGTCCGCTGAGTCTAGATGTGTGGTTTCGAAGTTTCTTTCTTCTACCTGTGTTTCTTTTATTCCAGTTAATTTTTTATATTTAAATCCAGGATGATGTCAATACTCTATGTGCCACTGAGTTGGTTGGCTGCACTACTCTCCTCAGGAAAGTGCTTCCGTTTCCTACTCTGTCATGTTCTCTTTGACTGCCTCAAACCTTGCCACTGCGTCCCGCTTCCAACTAGCGTTGCTTCAGCTGGAATAAAGGTTTTTGAGTTGTTAGCTGAAAATATCGACAGGAAGATTGATTGAAGTCATCAGAGACTAGGACCGATCTCTCTTTTTACCGTTTAACCACAGCCTATACCTGTACACCCCGAGTGTCACACAGATATAAACTGTGTGAGTTGGGACTATCCATTCATCCGAGGGAGTTATCTAAGTTCTGCTTATTGGAATTTTTCTCTTGCAGGTCACCTTCTAGATTGTTCAAAGCTCTATCTGCCAGGTACTTACAGCTGCCCATTGCAATGGGAAATAATCCATATGGATATAGTTCTAAATCTATCATAATATATTTTTTTTTGTTGTTGTTGCTGCTTGTGTTTGGATTTACTTTTACAACATTGAAGCTGGATGCAGGAAGGCGAATCCTGATATTACACCTTCAGTCTAATGTCTAATATTTAGATGATTTCTGCATTATTGAATCTTCTGCTTAAGGGTCAAAGCTGTATAACTGAGACGAGACCTCCACATAGCCTTTAAAGGAATTAGGAGAACCAACCAGGGCTTCTGACCTAATGTCCAATCCTCACCTTCTCGTGGTGCACCATGTTGGGTATCTACTTGGGTACTGAACGAACTAGGATGGGCTGGCGATTTGGCATTTAGCCGACCAAATTGTATTCTTATTTGTTAAACCAAAATAAAAAATGATGGTACAACATGACAAAATTTCATGCTGGCTGGGGCATCGCCCGGTTAAACAAGGATCCCGTTGTTTTTGCCAGGGAACCAGGGCGATCAGCGAAAAGTCAGCTATTGGAACAAATCTGAAAACAAACCCCAACTCAACATCACTAGAGTTAAAGATCGGTACTATCAATGTAAGAAGCCTGAATGCCAAAGAAATGGAGCTAGCTGAGGAATTAGATAAGTACCAGATCGACATAATAGGGGTGACTGAAACAAAAAAGACAAAAACTGGTGAGATCTTTCTAAGCAATAAATACAAAATGTTACATTCAGGCAATGACAGTCAAGGAAAAGAAGGAGTAGCCATAGTATTCAACACTAAATATGAGGCTAATCTTCTTGAATGGCAGTCCGTCTCAAGTAGAGTAATGTGGGCAAATATGAGAATGGGGAACTGGACAATGAGACTTATTTGTGCCTATGGTCCCACAGAAGGTTCTACTAAGGTAGAAGTGGAGGAAATTTTTGAGGCTTTAGAAAAAGCAACTGACACAATGAAAAAGGAAAAGTTGGTCCTTGTTGGGGATATAAATAGCAGAGTAGGAAATGATTGTGAGACACACTAAAATATTTTGGGAAAATTTGGAGAAAAGAGCAAAGCTAATAATAATGGCAAATATCTGTTGGATTTCTGCTCAGGACATGGACTGGTTATTACTAACACCATGTTCCAACATAAAAATGTGCACAAATTCACATGGAGAGAAGAGGCTAGGAATAAGAAAAGTCTCATTGACTATGTTATTGTTGATAGTGATGTTTTCCTCCCTGGGTCATGACACCAGAGTGTACAGAGGATTTGAAATTGGAAGTGATCACTATTTAGTCTTGAGCAGGATAAAATTGAATTTCATATCGAAAAGAATAACATGTAAGAAAGTTTTAAACTGAATAAAAGTTGAGCTGCTCTCAGATGTGAACTGTAGACTAAAATACACAAAGATTATTGAAGAAAAAATGAAAGAGTTTGAGAACAGGAATCAGACCTTGGAGATTCAGTGGCAAACTCTGAAGAAAGCATTGATTGATTCTGCCAGAGAGGCATGTGGTGAGGTTGTCTGCAAGGATAAAAAAATCAGAACTCCCTTGTGGACACAGGAAGTTAAAGAGGCAGTGAAGGAAAAGAAGAAAGCATATCAAAAATTCCTGGCAAATAAGTCAGCTCTTAGAGAATATAGAGACAAATGCAAGAATGCTAAACATTGTGTAAAACTAGCTAAACAAAAGTCATGGGAGACTTTGGTAAGAAAATAAATATCAAGAAGATGGCAAAATATTCTGGAGGGGGTTGAAGAAACTTAGGAATGGAGGAAAGAGTGCTTTAAAAGGAGTTAGAGATGACAAAGGTGACATGAAAACAGGAGAAAAAGATATCCTTGAAGTATGGAGTAATTACTTTGAAAAACTAATTACTTTGAAGAACAAGAGGGCATCCTTGAAAGCTGAGAATGAAGGCTGCCAAGAAGGGTGTGAGGGCTAGATTTTTCTCTCAGAGGGTGGTGTGCGATTGGAATGGATTTGCCATTGGATGTTATGAGTGCAAGCAGTTTGAATGAATTCAAGAAAAATAAATTAAATTAAACAAGCAGTAATGATAGCACAGTGGTAAAAAACACTGATCAGGTTTGCAATCAGGAATACATATCGATACTTGAAGTTGAAAAAGCCATCAAAGGCTTGAAATGTGGAAAGGCAGCAGGAGTAGATGATATTCGACCAGAAATGCTGAAGTATGATGGTATAAGAGTCTTACAGTGGCTGCACTGCATAGCTCAGAAAGCCTGGACAGAGGGACTAATTCCTGATGATTGGAGTAGAGCTCTCATAGTACTCGTATATAAAAAGGGAAATAAAACTGAACGTGAGAATTACAGAGGTATTTCTCTATTGAGTGTTCCTGGCAAGATCTATGCAAGTATACTTGAGAAACGGTTGAGAAGAATTGTGGAAGAAAAGCTTGGTGAAGAACAAGCTGGATTCAGGCCAAATAGAGGCTGTCAGAATCAGATCTTTACTTTACGACAAATAGTCGAGAAAGCATGGGAATATAACAAAGATCTGTATTTAAGTTTTGTCTATTTGGAAAAGGCATATGCCAAGGTGCCAAGAGAGAAGTTATTCAATACGCTACAGTTATATGGTGTCAATGGGGCATTATATCAAGCAGTACTTAGTCTTTATTTGAGTTGTAAGTCAGCAGGTAGAATTGAAGGAAGTACAGGAAGATGGTTTAATGTTAAATCTGGTGTGAGACAAGGATGTACATTATCCCCTCTGTTATTCATTATCTATATGGATCACATTATGAAGGAAAGTGGTATTAAACATGATATCAAAATTGGAGATGTTAATGTGAGCTCTTTGCTTTATGCGGATGATGTTATACTTTTAAATAAATCCGCTACAAGTCTGCAAGATTTACTGACTAAATTGAATAACTGTTGTAATAGATATGGTATGAAGGTCAGCAATAAAAAGACAAAGGCAATGAAAATAGGCAGAATCGTTGAAAATGTCAGCTGCATTGTGAATGGAGAACCTGTGGAACAAGTGAAACATTTCAGCTACTTAGGCACGATTTTTACTGAAGATGGTAAATTAAATATAGAAATAGACAACAGAATCAGCAAAGCTGGTATCGTGGGAAGTCAATTGAATAAATTGATATGGAATAAGAGAGAAATTAGTCGGAACACTAAATTAGCTGTATACAAGAGTGTTCAAACCAGTTTTAACTTATGGATCTGAAAGCTGGGTCAGAAGTAAAACACTTGACCAAAGACTAGAGACCACAGATATGAGAGTCCTGAGAAAGATTATAGGTTGGAACAGATGGCATCAATGGCAATATCATATTAAAAACGAGGATATTAGGGAAGAACTTGACATTGTCAGCATCAAGGAATGCATTAGCACAGCTAATCTCAGGTGGTATGGTCACTTAAACAGAGTGGGCGAGGAAAGATTAGCAAAACAAGTGTTCTCTGCCAGGTTGGCAGCAAAACGACCCAGAGGAAGACCAAGATATAGGTGGATTGATAAGGTACAAACTGCCTTGACAGTAGAAATATAAGATCTGATAATGTTGGAGTCTTGACAAGTAACAGACTGATTTGGAGGAAAACTGTAGATAGGAAGTTAGTAATGATGTAATTTTTTTCATGTTTCATTATTTTCATTTTTTAACTTGTTTCATTCCATGGCACTTATGTATATTGCCAAGCCATTGTACAGGATTACATAAGAGCAGTAGTTGTACAAACATAGAGAAATGGGAAGGATTTCTTAACATCTTGTAATGGTAATTTGGACAGTTTTTAATATCTTTTGGCATTTGTTGTTCAGTTTAAAAGATTTTGTTTTTATTCCTATTTAATTCTAACTTTTTCCACTGTATTATACAAAATGCTTTAAATTTTGCATGTATATCAGTGCGTTTTGATGACATTAAAAGTATATCAACTGCATAGTCTAGCTGTGATATGAGATTCCATTTTATTTTTGTGTGGAATTTTTTTTTTTCCATAATCCATTGAAAAATTGTTATTTAGTGGTCCAGATGTTATCTCTGTCTCTCAGCAGTCTATTTCAAATCATTCTGATGTTTGTTGTGCAATAACAACTTTTACTTCCTTCAGACATTTATTATTCTCACATATTGATTGGGAATTCCATAGCTTTTAATAAATATCCATGATGTCTCTCCATTAATACTATCAAGCATTTTAGCAAAATCTGTAAAATTCATCATCATTATCAAATCCTATATTTCTGTCTTCTAAGGCACTTTTTACTGTATCAATCCACCTATATCTTGGTCTTCCTTTGGGTCGTTTTCCTGCCAAACTGGCAGAAAACACTTGTTTTGCTAATCTTTCCTCTCCCATTCTGTTTAAGTGACCATGCCACCTGAGATTAGCTCTGCCAATACATTCCTGGATGCTAATAATGTCAAGTTCTTTACTGATATCCTGATTTTTAATATGATATTGCCATTGATGCCATCTGTTCATGCCCCTGATCTTTCTCAGGACTCTCATATCTGTGCTTTCCACTCTTTGGTGAAGTGTTTATTTCTAAGGCAACTCTCAGATCCATAAATTAAAATTGGTTTAAACACTGTCTTTTATACAGCTAATTTAGTGTTTTGACCAATTTCTCTCTTATTCTATATAAATTTATCCAGTTCACTTCCTACCATACCGGCTTTGTTGATTTTGTTTATTTCCTTGTTTAATTTACCATCTTCATTAAAAATTGTGTCTCAGTAGCTGAAATGTTTTACTTGTTCTATAGGTTCTCAATTCACAATGCAATTGATATTTTCAATGTTTCTGGTGTCAGAGTGGATAATGTACATCCTTGTCTGACTAAGTATTGCTTGATATAATGCCCCATTGACACCGTATAAACTTATCATTTTAAATAACTTTTTTCTTAGCCACATGCCTTTTGCAGGTGTACAAAACTTAAGTACAGATCATCTCATCTGTACTATGATTTCTCAACTATTTGTCGTAAAGTGAAAATCTGATCCTGACTGCCTTTATTTGGCCTGAATCCAGCTTGTTCTTCACCATGTTTACTTTCCACCATCTTTTCTTAACTCTTTCTGAAGTAGACTTGAATAAATCTTACCAGGAACAGTCAGATGGGAAATTCCTCTGTAATTATCATATAGGTACTATGAGGGCTCTACTCCAGTCATCTGGAATCCATCCCTCTGTCCATGCCTTCTGAACTATGCAGTGCAACCACCGCAAGACTTTTTTACCTCCATACTTAGCATTTCTGATCACATTTCATCTACTCCTGCTGCCTTACCACATTTCAGGCTTTTTGTGGCTTTTTCTGTTTTGAATCTCAAAAATTTAAGTTTTAAATTTTATATTTAAAAATAATTTAAGTTTTATAATTTAATAATATCAAGTTCTTTACTATTATCCTTATTATTATAATTTATGTTTTAAATTTTATATTTAAAAATAATTTAAGTTTTATAATTTAATAATATCAAGTTCTTTACTATTATCCTTATTATTATAATTTATGTTTTAAATTTTATACTTTGTTCAGTGATATTACTTAATTTAAAAGCAATAAAAATAGTACAGTACTTCTACCTGTTCTAAAATCAATTTGCTCATGCTTTAATATCTTTTATATCACATTTAATTCTATTTATCAAAATTTAAACCCCCCCCCCAAAAAAAAAAAAAATTGCTGGTATTGGCAAGAGACTGATTTACCTACAATGATTCATATTTAGTGAGATTTTTTTTTTTATCTGGAAGATATCATTGCTTTTTTTCATTGTCTTTGTATCTTTTTTGCTCTCATTATTAAAGATTGCTTGCAACTTGAGCAGTAGTTGCAAAGAAAATAACTAGAAGATAATTACTTTTTTGTACTTTTGTTAATTTGTTTTGCTAGCATCTATTTCATGAAATAGAAGATTGTTTCTTAAATTTTCAGGTATCTAATTTCCACACATCTTAGTGCTAGGGTTAAACACTTAAATCCTCCTTGGAACATACCAGGTAATGATGATACAGAGGTGAGTTCACTTGTTTCATTTCAAATTTGAGTATATATGTCTTGGTAATAAACATTGAAGTACTTAATGTTATTTTAATTCTTTTGCTGAAAATAAAGAACCAAAAGGCTTCACTTCGGCGATTTAAAATTATTCAAATTAAGTGGATATTGAATTCAATATTACTTCAGAGCCGAGTAGAGAAACTACAAGAGTTTCATGCCGAATATATAGAAAGTTTCGGTGGGTACAACCGTAAGCAAAACTTTCACGACAGGGTCAATCGTAGTAAAGGTGGAGTAAGCTCCGATCACTGTCTTTAATATTTCCCATAATGTAAAACACATCTTTCTAGGAGATGTATGATGTTATACATTATGGGGGATGGTCACTACCCAGACTGGTTTTGACCTTATTTGAGGTCTCGTCAGTGGGAGCCAGACTCAGAATGTAAATACTCGGGTTGGAACGATGCAGAACTTATACTTTACCATACGAGTTATCAAAAAAAAGTGTCACATTATGAAAGGCACCAAGAATTACTGAAAATAAAGAGCCAAATGGCTTCACTTCGGCGATGTAAAATTGTTCAAATTAAGTGGATATTGAATCCAACATTACTTCAGAGCCGAGTAGAGAAACTACAGACCAGTCTAGGTAGTGACCCCCCCCCACCCCATAATGTATAATATCATACATCTCCCAGGACATAGATGCAAAACCTATGGCACATCCGAGAATTTTCCTGGCAAGTCAACGATTTACAGGTAATATCCTTTTATATGCTTATAAATTATTCAACCTTTTTTTTTTTTAATGGTTACAATACATACAAGTTAAATTTTGTTTTACACCAGAGAGCAGCTATGAAGATGTGCATATGATTGGTGCGGTATTAAAAAAGGTAGCTTGACCCAAAGACAACCTACAATTGTTGAGTTGAAATGCTAATTCTCTTCAACCGAATTCCATAACATGTGCAACTGTCATAACAACATTCACTATATATATCTTGGTTTTAACACATTCACGACGGGGTGTCATTTATCTTTCTGACGGAACTTCTTTTTATTGGTGGGCTCAACTTGCACAAAGTTTCAACCTTTGGTTGAATTTTATTGCTGCTGGTTTGCATTTCAGCTGGCACGGGAACTCGCACATGCACTATATGGCATATTTCAATTCGTGGTAGAATTTTATTTGAAGTTAGCCTTTGTGATCTGTCATAATGAAATCGAGATTTCAAATGCAATAAAACAAACACTTATTTCATGTAATTAATTGAAAAATTGGACAATAGTTTTTAGTTAGATACTGTTTCCAGTGCAACATATGGTTTTGCTTCAGTCTATACAGCGTAGTTTCTGTGAGAGGGGACATGTGATTCATTAGTTAGTGCCGTTTCATTCCAGCTCTCTAATTGCACTATTTGTTGAGAAATATATTACACAGACTGCAAAAGCCTCTGTACCTTAAACAGGGATACAATAAAATTACTTGTTTTTCTTGCATCTGCAGTATAATGCTGTTGGGGAGGGTATGTTGATAACCGCAGGGAGCAAGTTATTATGACGTGATCACGCTTAAACATTTTTCGTGTGCGAGGCATATGCAACACTTTTTAATATCTTTTTCGTTAAGTAAAATCAGGGGTGCCAGTTATACGCGAGGGCGAGTTATTTTCGAGTAAATATGGTCAGCGTTTCGCTGACAACTTGACATCCTTCTGCTGCTTCCCTTGCTCAGCTAACTTCGATGGTGAGTTACAATGCATAAATATTTTTCTCACTACTGTTTTTTTTTTTTTTTTTCAAACCAACATAATGAAAATCAATTTAATAATACAGTAATCAGTTTTATACTGAGTAATATTATAAATTTATATATAAATAAATATTATAAATAAAATATTATTTATAAAATTATAAATAATTATAAAATATTATAAATATATATTATAAATTTATAAATAAATAAATTAAGTTAGATTAATTTTCTATTAATTTTTCCCCTATTAAAAACTGCCCGACACGTCAGCAAATCGATTGGTAAATTTTTGACACGCATCAGCACGTCAGCAACTCGATTTGTAAATTTTTGGCACGCGTACATAAAAAAGGTTCGCCACCACTGTCCTAGGAGATGTGTTTTACATTATGGGAAATACTAACGATAGTGATCAGATCTTACTCCACCTTTACTATGAGTTGTCCCTGTCATGAAAGTTTTGCTTACACTTGTACCCGCCGAAATTTTTATCGTTTTTATATATTCGGCGCGAAACTCTTGTAGTTTCTCTACTCGACTCTGAATTAATGTTGGATTCAATATCCACTTAATTCGAATAATTAATTCTTTTGATTTATTAGAGCCTTGGTCTTATGAAGAACTAACTTCTCCTTGGATAACTGGTGGAGGAAAAAAAAATTATGAAATCATGGTTGAGAGTGACCATAGATTGGGATTGGATACAAGAGATTAAATTGGCTATATATATATATGGAAATGACAATTAAGAAATTAATATTATCATTGTTGTTGTTTAGAAATTTTTATATTCCAAATTGATGGAAATCAGTAAACTTTACAATAAATATATGAAGTATACATACCTACATTTTATTTATTTTTTTAGCAAGCCAGTTCTTAAAAATTTACTTGCAGATCAGTGTTTATGGTGGATAATTCATTATAGTTTGCTATAGTGAATTATAACAAATGTTATACTAATTGTCAGCATGTTATTTATCAGAATGAACAATAATGAAGTAAGAACAGGTAGTTGTTTTTAAGTTAAATGTGTTTACTGAAAAAAGATGGCTAGATTTTGGGGTTATATTGTTTATTTTATTAAATATGTTATATCTTTAGAAACATGTGGTTTCAATATACATTTGTTTTTATTAAGTGTTTATTAAATGCTGCATAATAAATATTCATAATTAGGTATTATTTTTGGAAAAATTTCCATGTTACTTCCTCTAAATAATATTAATTTTTATGGCTATTTTTTTAAGAGTACCCCTTTTTATAATGTCATTGACTTTTTACTCAATTTTTAGGGCATTACTGATGCTTTAAAGACAGATATATGAAGAATATCTGGGAAGAATAATTTTGGACACACCTTTGTAAGATGTTCCTGGTTGTCATCTTATCGAACGGCATCTGGCACATGGCAATATACATTTATATTACTGCTGAAGTATGACTGAAAGGAAGAGGGAGATTGGAAATGTGGAGATAAGGAGGCAAGAGGTATGTGAATTTAAAACCTGGGTTTTAAAATTCATATACCTCTTGCCCCACCCACAATTTTCCCACATCTCTATCTCCACATTTCCAACCCCCCCCCCTTCCTTTCAGTCATACTTCAGCAGTAATGCAAATGTATATCGCCTTGCCATATGCTGGATGCTGCTCAGTAAGAAGGCAACCAGGAACATCCTACAAAGGTATGTCCAAAATTATTCTTCCCACATATTCTTCATGTATCTGTATTTAAAACATCAGTAATGCCCTAAAAAATGAATAAAAAGCCAATGATATAAAAAGGGGTACTCCTAAACAAAAATAGGCAAAAATAGCCATAAAAATTAATATTCATGATTATACATACAAACATATATATATACATACTGTACATATATATATATACATACTATACATACATACAAACATGATTATACATATACATACAACATGAGAAATATTTGAACAAGGTAGTTTACACTAGATTTTGCTTTTTTTTTTCTGTATGTACAGTTCATAGCTTTGTTATGAGCTGTTGATTTAAAGTTTCTTTTAAAGATATGTCCGCACCGTTAGCCTAGTGGCTGTGTGCTTCGCAACCATGTGCCTTGTGAAAGAGTGTCCTGGGTTCGATTCCCATCACTGACGTGAGGAGCTTAAGGATCTTCCTCAGCCATAGCCAAGTTATCCAGTCTTGAGCATGGACAGCAGGATTTTTTCCTGCAGTTTATGTGGGGTTTTTCATCCCGCAAGCAGGCAAACCGGCCCCTGTGAACACACGGATCTACAGCCATAAATACTTAACCCCCAGGAAGGGGGCTCAACTTGCCCCAGTAGGGATGGGGGAAAAAAGGGAGGAAACTCCATACGAATAAATAAATAAATAAATACATTTAAAGATATATCCTGCATTGGTACATTTTCTTTTGTGTAATTTACAGACAAAAAATAAATAAATACTAGTTGTGGTAGTGATGGAGGTGGGCGGTAGATGGCATTGATAGAGATGATTCGTAGTAGAGGTTCGGTGTAGTGGTTGAGACAGTTGTAGGTGTCCTCCCATGATGAGTCTTCGGACTCTTTGGAGGTGTCACGAATAATAATAATAATAATAATCTTGTTCTTCATACACACACAATTTTCATCAATGTTAATGTGGTCATTAACACTCATTCCTTCTGAATGCAAAGTTTAATAATTCCTGAACATTTATGATATCCATTTTATTTAAGCCTAGTGCTTTTCCAGTCTTAGCTTTTTCTTCAGCAAAAATAGTCCATCTATTTGATAAATCATACAAAATCATTTGTACAATGTGGCAAAGGCTTTTTTTTTTTTACGTCTCCCATGTTACTTGATGTCATCCTTTGTCAATATTTTCAATTAGATTTCTCTATCTGCTAATGCCATTTATTTCCCTATAAGGAATAGGCAAGGTTATCTTAACCTTTCTAACATTGAGACTGAGGAGGTAGTTCATTCTCTACTCATAGCCACTCAGAGATAGCTGGCCCAAGACTATCACTAATTATAAATGTCATTCAGTGAAGAGATGGTAACAAGTACCACCATCTCGTGATCCCTAATCCTAGCATTATGTCATCTGAAAAATAATGTGGGTTCTACAATCAGTTTTATTGAGTTTATGAATACCCCCCCCCCCCACAAGTTTCTGAGAGAAAAAACTTTACTTGCCTGTGCAAGAGATCAACTAACTCAAGAGCCAGTCAAAGAAAGACTTAGAAAAAGTTTCTCTGGTTGGCAACTAGAATTGAACTTAGATCTTTCTTCAGACTGCCTAGTACACCAAATGCAAATGCCAGCTCCACAGAGCTAAACAGGCCTTATTAGTTTTAAATTTATTTTTCCAAAACTTCATCAGTTTATTTGGCTTGATGTTTGCAGTCGCTTGAAATGCCTGTTCAAAAGCTCTTTTCATGTTTTAAACCTTTCAAAGTAATTGTTCCTTGTCCATAGGCTATAAAATTGATGTTGTGCTTGGCAGTATCACCTTCGCATTTTCATTTAAATCATAATGAAACAGGATAGCTGGGGAAATTTGTCTAAAAGCAACAACGCTTTAAGACTATTATTATTATTTATTTCAAATACCTTTCAGCTGATGGACAGAAACAATTGTCCATCAGCTGAAAGAGGTTTTTAAATTTTTTAGAGGTTTTTCCACTTGGTTATACTATAAATTAAATGCCAAGAAATTATATTCTTAGTTCTGGGTCTGGCTCCCACTGATGAGACCTCAGTAAATGTTGAAATCTGTCTGGGTAATGGCCCTTCCCATAATGCATAGCACATAAGAGATACTAAGGCAAGTGATCTGAGATCATTAGCTTCTATATACGAGTTGCTTAGTCCAGAAAATATTTCAGGCGCAAAAATTGTTTGCTTACACTTTGATAAAGAATTAAACCATGAATATAATTTCTTGGCATCTTTAATTTTTAGTATAACCAAGTGGAAAAACTTCCAACTTTTATCTCTAATCCAGAGTATTTTAATAATAAGGTGTGACACCTTTTGTTGTTGTTGTTGTCTTGTCCTTTGAAGAGTCTTAGATGTTTCCGTGCGCTCTTTGTACTGCTTTGGCTATGTCTGTGATTTTGTTTGTATAGAGCTGTTGTTCAGGATTAGGATCTATTTCTTGCAAGGCTGCTGTAATTGCTGGACAGGTAAAGATGTGAGTGGGTGTCAGTTCCGTATTGGGGCAGTTGTTGCAGTTTCTATATGTTCTCGTATCATCTGTATTGATCTTCATTCCTCTATAATGTCCTGTTCGTAGTCTTGCTATCGTAGTGGAGGTCCTTCTGTCAGCATTGATCTCGGGAATTTGATGTTGTATCACTGATTTCAATGGAATTAGTTTAGCTTTTGCTAGTGCATTGGCATCAGCAAGAGTTATCATATGAGTTTCTTGGTTGAGTTCTCTGGCCTCTTTTGCTAATTTATCAGCTGCTTCGTTGTGATCAATGCCTACATGAGCAGGAATCCATTGTAGAATGCAACTTTTACCTAAACACTTTAGATGATTTAAGAGTTTATGGATGTCTTGTGTGAGCTTGGTATTGCCATTTTTGATTGCCTCCATAGCTGATCTTGAGTCACTGTAAATTATAATTCCTTCAGATTGTTGAGATGATGATAGATTTAAGTAGGCTTCTAGTGCTTTAATTATTGCGTAGAGTTCGCTGGTAAAATTGGAAGCGATTCTCCCAGATCCAACTTTTATTGAAAGTTTTTCACCTTTCGGGAGTAGAAGGAGAACACCAGCGCCTCCATTAATCATATTGGTGTCTGATGATCCATCGGTATAACAAATAACCTGTTTGGAGGATGAAAGAAGGTTGATGGTATTTAGGCCTTTTTCTTTAAGCATTTCTTTTGGTTCTTTTTTTGTACAGAGTTTGGTAAGGTTTAGATTTATGAAGGTATTTGAAGGTAAAGGACTGGAAAATAGAGGTTCTTTGTTTATGTGGACATTTAGCTGATCAAGACCTATTTCTTTCCTGATAGTGTCATCATATTGTAAAGTCGATGATCTGTGAAGTCTGCAAATTTGGTTCCAATGTTCATAGGTTTTTAGGGAGACATGATCACTTTGGTAGCTTCTGATATTATTTATGAATTTTATGGTGGCAAATTTTCGTCTGTCCTCCAGCAGGTCAAGCCCACATTCCTGTTGGGCTCTGATGTTGTTAGTGGATGAGACTGCACCAATGATAATCTTGGATGCTTTTGCTTGTATTTTGTCTAGGTTTTTCTTTACCGATGAAGCCGAAGGTGACCAGATAGGTGCTGCATATTCCATTATTGGCCTTATTAGTGTAGTGTAAGTAGTTTTGAGGATTTTTGGCTTTGCACCCCAATTTGTTCCACAAAGCCTTTTCAGTATATTTAATTTTTTTAGAGCTCTGTTGGAAGTGTTAGAGATGTGTTGTGCAAAACGTAATTCCTGATCAAGCGTAATACCAAGGTATTTTGGATTTGTGACTTTTTCAATTAGCTTGTTATTGATCATGACTTTGGGATTGTAGGAATGTCTATTTTTCCTGTCTGTACTAAATGTACTTAGTTTTGTTTTGTCTGGGTTGATTTTAAGTTTGAGTTCGTTTGACCATTTTTCTAATCCTCTCATGGATTTGTTTAGAATTTCCTCTGATTCTTTGATTTTAGCACTAGTGTGCCAGATGGCTATATCATCTGCATAGCAAGTTACTTTTGTATCTGTAAGGTAGGGATGAATATTATTGACATATAGAAGGAATAGTAAGGGACTGAGTACTGAGCCCTGGGGAACACCAGCCCAGGTTCTCCGCTCTTTTGATATTGCTGTATTGATTCTGACTTTGATCTTTCTTCCTCTGATGAAATCAGCAATCCAGATTAAAGCGTTTCCTCTAATTCCAATATCATGTATTGTTTGTATTAATTTTTTGATCCAAACACGATCAAAAGCAGCAGTCATATCAAGGAATATGGCAGTTGTCTTTTTTGTTGGTTTTTCCTGAAATGAGTCTATTATTGTTTGGCAGAAATGGAATAATTGATCTGTTGTCGAATGACGAGTTCTATAAGCAGTTTGGTAGTAGTTGATTTTCTTATTTTTTGTCAGCCAGTGCATAAGCCTGGAGTGTATGATTCTTTCAGTAATTTTACAAAGTATGCTAGTTAATGCGATAGGTCTGTAACTTTGACATTCTGCAGCATTTTTGTCAGGTTTCAGGATGGGTACAATAACTGATTTTTTCCATTCTTTTGGAAGTTTGCCCGTTCGCCAAGAGGTATTGAGAATGTCCAGAAGTTGTTCTTTGGCATTTTTGCCAAGGGTGACACCTTTTGGTTACTCATATATGAAAATATGATTTCTCCATTACCTTGGCATCACTTTTGGATCTGTCTCCTGCTTATTTATTTATTTGTATGGAGTTTTTCTCCCCTGTCCCTACTGGGACGAGTTGAGTCTCCTCATGGGGGGGGGGGGGGTTAAGTATTTATGGCTGTAGATCCGTGCGTGTGTGTGTTCATGGGGCCGGTTTGCCTGCCTGCGGGATGAAAAACACCAGATAAACTGGTGGAAAAAACCCTACTGCCTGTGCCCAAGACCAGCTAACTTGGCTATAGCTGAGGAAGATCCTCAAATTCCTCACGTCTTTGACAGGAATTGAACCTGGAACACTCCTTCCCCAGTCATATGGTTGCGAAGCGCACAGCCACTAGGCTAACCGCACGGTTGTCTCCCACTGATGAGACCTCAATAAAGGTTGAAACTGGTTTGGGTAGTGACCCTTCCATAATGCATAGCATTATACATGTCTAAAAGGATATGTGCTTTACATTATGGGATACTAAGGCAACTAATGTGAAGTCATTAGCTTCTATATACAGTTGCCCAGTCCTGAAATTACTTCAGGTACAAACATTGTTTGTTTACACTTGGATAAAGGATTAAACCAAGTATATAATTTCTTGGCATCTTTAATCAACAGAAACAATTATTGATCCGGTCTTCAAAGAGATTCATTGTCATCCATGCTTTTTTCTTAATAGCCAATAAAATGACTGGCAGTTGCCTCTTTGGGTATAGTACACAAGCACGGATTTTAGTTAGAAATCTCATCTCCTTGAGCATTACCTCCGATTAAAAATGTTATTTGATCTTTTCATGATTTTTAACTTGTGGCTTTTTGTTTTTTGCAAGAAAAGTTATAAATTTTATTTTTAAATCTTTTTGAGCTTATTTAATGATATAGAAAAATCTCAAATACAATTCTGATTTCCAGTTATATGTAAATCTCTATTTGGTTTTGAAAATTTACTTCACATAAGTTTTCATCTGTATACAGTGACAGCATTATATAAACATGTGTTGTTACCACATTTTCTGCAACTGAAAAATTGCAAGATGTTACAATAAAGCTGCCTCAAGATCAGTTCAGTCCAAGATGGTTCATCTAGACCAGTGTGAAGAGAATATGTTCAGTGAATGTTAATTGATGTTAAATAAATATAGAAAATAAATTGAAGTGCTTAAGGGTCAAAGTTGTATAACTGAGAGGAAACCTCCACATAGCCTTTAAAGGAATGCAGAGAACTGACTGGAGGCTTCTGACCTGTCCAATCCTCACTTTGTAGTGGCGCATCCTGTTAGGTATCTACCTGGATACTGAACGAAGGAGGATGGGGTGGCAATTTGGGATTTAGCTGACCAAATTGTATTCTTATTGGTTAAACCAAAATAAAAAATGATGGTATGACATGACAAAATTTCATGCCGGATGGGGCATCACCCAGTTAAACAAGGTTAAACAACATAAAAAGCCTGAATGGCAAAGAAATGGAGCTAGCTGAGGAATTAGATAAGTACCAGATTGACATAATAGGGGTGACTGAAACAAAAAAGACAGAAACTGGTGAGATCTTTCTGAGCAATAAATACAAAATGTTATATTCAGGCAATGACAATCAAGGAAAAAGAAGGAGTAGCCATAGTATTCAACACAAAATATGAGGCTAATCTTCTTGAATGGCAGTCAGTCTCAAGTAGAGTAATGTGGGCAAATATGAGAATGGGGAACTGGACAATGAGACTTATTTGTGTCTGTGGTCCCACAGAAGGTTCTACTAAGGTAGAAGTGGAGGAATTTTTTGAGGCTTTAGAAAAAGCAACTGACACAATGAAAAAGGAAAAGTTGGTCCTTGTTGGGGTTCTAAATAGCCGAGTAGGAAATGATTGTGAGACACAAAAATATTTTGGGAAAATTTGGAGAAAAGAGCAAAGCTAATAATAATGGCAAATACCTGTTGGATTTCTGCTTAGGACATGGACTGGTTATTACTAACACCATGTTTCAACATAAAAATGTGCACAAATTCACATGGCGAGAAGAAGCAAGGAATAAGACAAGTCTCATTGACTATGTTATTGTCGATAGTGATGTTTTCTCCCTGGTGCAGGACACCAGAGTGTACAGAGGATTTGAAATTGGAAGTGATCACTATTTATTCTTGAGCAGGATACAATTGAATTTCATATTGAAAAGAAGTACATGTAAGAAAGTTTTAAAGCGAATAAAAGTTGAGCAGCTCTCAGATGTGAACTGTAGACTAAAATACACAAAGATTATTGAAGAAAAATGAAATAGTTTGAGAACAAGAACCAAACCTTGGAGATTCAGTGGCAAACCTTGAAGAAAATCCTGATTGATTCAGTTAGAGAGGCATGTGGTGAGGTTGTCTGCAAGGATAGAAAAATCAGGAATTCATGGTGGACACAAGAAGTTAAAGAGGCAGTGAAGGAAAAGAAGAAAGCATATCAAACGTTTCTGGCAAATAAGTAAGCTTGTGCTCTTAGAGAATGCAGAGACAAATGTAAGAAAAAGAAACACTGTGTAAAACTAGCTAAACAAAAGTCATGGGAGGACTTTGGAGAACATAGAAAATAATTATCAAGAAGGTGGTAAGATATTCTGGAGGTTGTTGAAGAAGCTTATGGAGGAAAGAGTGCTTGTAAAAGGAGTTAGAGATGATAAAGGTGACATGAAAACAGGAGAAAAAGATATCCTTGAAGTATGGAGTAATTACTTTGAAAAATTGCTAAATGAAACAAGCGATGATAGCACAGTGGTAAAAAAACACTCAACAGGCATACAGTCAGGAATACATATCCATACTTGAAGTAGAAAAAGCCATCAAAGGCTTGAAATGTGGAAAGGCAGCAGGAGTAGATGATATTCGACCAAAAATGCTAAAGTATGGTGGTATAAAAGTCTTACAGTGACTGCACTGCATAGTTCAGAAGGCCTGGACAGAGGGACAAATTCCTGATGATTGGAGTAGAGCTCTCAAAGTACCCATATATAAAAAGGGAAATAAAACTGAGTGTTAGAATTACAGAAGTATTTCCCTACTGAGTGTTCTGGGCAAGATTTATGCCAGTATACTTGAGAAACGGTTGAGAAAAATTGTGGAAGAAAAGTTTGGTGAAGAACAAGCTGGATTCAGGCCAAATAGAGGCTGTCAAGATCAGATTTTCACTTTACGACAAATAGTATTGAGAAAGCATGGGAATATAACAAAGATCTGTATTTACGTTTTGTCGATCTGGAAAAGTCATATGACAAGATGCCAAGAGATAAACTATTCAGTACACTACAGGTATATGGTGTCAATGGAGCATTATATCAAGCAATACTTAGTCTTTATTTGGGTTGCAAATCAGCTGTTAGAATTGAAGGAAGTTCAGGAAGATGGTTTAATGTTAAATCTGGTGTGAGATAAGGATGTACATTAGCCCTCTGTTATTCATTATCTTTATGGATCACATTATGAAGGAAAGTGGTATTAAACATGATATCAAAATTGGAGATGTTAATGTCAGCTCTTTGCTTTATGCGGACGATGTTATACTTCTAAATAAATCCGCTACAAGTTTGCAAGATTTCCTGACTAAATTGAATAACTGTTGTAATAGATATTGTATGAAGGTCAGCAATTAAAAGACAAATACAATGAAAATAGGTAGAATCGTTGAAAATGTTGACTGTGTTTTGAATGGGGAACCTGTGGAACAAGTAAAACATTTCAGCTACTTAGGCACGATTTTTACTGAAGATGGTAAATTAAATATGGAAATAGACAACAGAATCAACAAAGCTGGTATAGTAGGAAGTGAATTGAATAAATTCATGTGGAATAAGAGAGAAATTAATCGGAACACTAAATTAGCTGTATACAAGACAGTGTTCAAACCAGTTTTAACTTATGGATCTGAGAGCTGGGTCAGAAGTAAAACACTTGACCAAAGACTAGAGACAGCAGATATGAGAGTCCTGAGAAAGGTTATAGGCATGAACAGATGGTGTCAATGGCAATATCATATTAAAAACGAGGATATTAGGAAAGAACTTGACATTGTCAGCATCTAGGAATGTGTTAGCAGAGCCAATCTCAGGTTGTATGGTAACTTGAACAGAATGGTCGAGGAAAGATTAGCAAAACAAGTGTTCTCAGCCAGATTGGCAGGAATATGACCCAGAGGAAGACCAAGATATAGGTGGATTGATATGGTACAAAGTGCCTTAGAAGAAATATAAGATCTGATAATGTTGGAGTCTTGACATGTAACAGACTGATTTGGAGGAAAATTGTAGATAGGAAGTTGGTAATGATGTAAATTTTTCATGTAGTACTATCATATTCTGCACACCCCTTGAGGGTACACGTCAGGAATTTGATGATGATGAGAAAATAAATTAAATCAATCAATTTTAAAATAGTTTATGTAAAATTCTCTGTATCCTGTCCCCACCTCCCCAGGGTGGAAGGGATAGTCACTAGATTGGATGTTACAGAATCATCTGTAGTGGAGGAGACAAAGGACAAAATGGTATAGGTTTGTTACTAAGGAAGTATTGGGATAAGAAAATGAATAATACCATCTGAATGACAGAATACTGATGACAATCTTAACAACTACCCCAGCGGATCTTACTATAATTCGGGCATATACATGCCAACCAGCTAATTCAGATCATGAGATAGAAGAGATATATGAACAACTGGAACTAGTAACATCAGTTTCAGATAATTTAATTATAATGGGCAATTTGAATTCAGTGGTTGAAGAGCACAGTGAATGTGAAGAAACTGGGCAATTTTGACTAGATAGGAAGAATGCAAGAGGAAAATGATTGTTAAATTTCTGTAAACAACATGACCTCATAATTGGTAACATGTTTCTTGAAGTGTGAAATCAAAGACAATGAGGGTGTGTTTGAAAAGTTGTGATAATCACCCTGAAGGAATTGAGGTAGAACCATGTAACTTACTCATCATTCTACGTATTCCCAATGAAGTGTTATACACTTGTTGCAATGCTGCTGCATCATTTCAATCCTCTGAGAAAAAAATCTTCCCCTTGTTGCACTCCTCAGCTGCAGATATGACTTCATCTGTGATAAATTTTGTTCCTTTCAAGTGCTTCTTTTAATTTACAAATAATAAGTAGTCAGATAGGGTCAGGTCTGACAAATAGAGTTGGTGAGGCAGATATTGAAATCCCAAGTGGTGTATTGTCTGTTGGGTTTTCAATGTCTGCCTCATCAACTCTATTCATCAGACCTGGCCCTATTTTTATGCCGACTACTTTTTATTCCCAAATTTAAAGAAGCACTTGAAAGGAACAAAATTTACCACGGATGAAGTGGTAAATTTTTCTTTCAGAGCTGTTGAATGAACTTCTGCTGTAACAGTTTCAACTTGTTTGAGGCACGTGGTAAGGATTATGCCATCCATATCCCAAAAGACAATGGCAAGAACCTTCCCTGCTGACTTTTGGGTTCAGAACTTCTTTGGCCATGAAGAACCTTTTTGTCTCTACTCCTGACTGTTGTTTCGTCTCTGGGTCATAGTGATGAAGCCATGTTCCATCAACAGTCACAATACGAACCAAAAAATTTGCACCTGATTTCTCAAAATGATCCAAAATCCTTTAAATGACAGCACACATTCTCTCTTTTGGTCAGCATTCAAACATTTTGGGACTAACTTTGCTGAGAGCTTCTGCATGTCCAGATGTTGGTGGATAATGATCCCAACTCATTCCCTGGATATCCCCAGAGAATTTTGGCTGGTATTCATCTATCATCAAGGATCATGGCACGCACTGCATCGATGTTTTCAGGTGTGATCACTGTGGAAGGTCTTCCTGATCTGGGAGCATCTGTTTTCTCAGGATGGCCAGTTTAAACCACTCATCTGGCAACTTTTGGATATGCTGGGGCAAAGTCTCACACGCTTGGTGATTCTCAGTTGCAGACTTTTCTTGCAGCATGAAAAACTTGATTTTGGCCCACACCTTTGTGTCTTTGAATTTCTTCAAAATCTCTGATGTGTCTTCTTATATATTCTAAAAGAAAAAGAACAGATTATTACAATTTGATAAAACATGGAGGTTAAATGGTTTTAAGATATATGTTCTTTCTTAAGGTTATATCAGTTGCTTTAATATCATTTTTCTTCTAAGTGTTTATCATAACTTTTCAGTCTCCTCTCCTCATACAGAAATCATTAGATGTTGCACAATACCAGATTGATTACATACTAGTCAGAAAAAAAAGATACAGAGACCATCTTGAGTTACATCTACTCAGGAGCTGAAATAGAGAGTGACCACTCACTTGTTGTTGCAAAATGTAAAATAAAACCTAAGCAAATACATAGAATGTATTGCATGCTCGAGATAAGCAGTGAGAAATGCTGAACAATCATCGAGGAAATAACTAAAAGATCAGTAGACAAATTAAGATTTACAAAATTAATTGTAATCCAACTCTGAAAGCCTTGGATCAAATGAAATACTTAAATGAATAGAAGAGTAAAATAAAGCAAGGAAAAAGAAGACTATAAAGACAAGACTAAGAAGATTGCAAAAAAAGCAAAGGAGAAATGGTTAGAAGAAATATATAAAGAAGTCGAACATGATTGGAATGCCTTGCCTGAGAGTGTGGTGTCTGCAAGGAGTTTGAGTGTGTTTAAGACATGGTATGATGAGATGTGTGTGTGATAAAAGGACCTCCCAGATGAGTCCTTGACTCCATGAGCTCTTGGGGTAATAATAATAAATTAAAAGCAGAAGAAGCTGACAAGGCATATAGAATAATTGCTGTGCCCACCTGCAGTCCCAAATAAAAAGTAATGTAATAAGAGACAAAAAAGAAAATTACCTTACTGTAACAGAGATATCAGAGAAATGGAAGGAATATCTTGAAGTCATATTCCTAGACCAGAGATAATGAAGAGTCCACACAGTTAGCCTAGTGGCTTTGCCAAGTTAGCTGGTCTTGGGCGTGGACAGCAAGGTTTTTTCCACCAGTTTATCTGGGGGTTTTTCATCCTGCAAGCAGGCAAACTGACCCCATGAACACATAAGGATACAGCCAGGAATACTTAGAGGCATAGGGGTAACCATCCTATTCTTGTACTTTGGTTGTGAAATCCAAGCATGCTTGGAAGGTTGTGGGCCTTAAAGGCCTGTTAAAGCCATTGGGATAGGATAGAGATAATGAAGAAATTAAAAGAGTGGTTAATGACTTACCTAACTGGAAAACTAGGAACAGATGAAATGCTTGATGAAATTTTAAAAAATTTGGGTGATGCATCACAAGAAGCCTTATTAAATTGATTAATTTAATCTAACAAGAGGAAGTATAAGATTTCTATGAAGGTTTAATCGTAACAGTGCTCAAGAAAGTGAATGCAACAGACTTATTGAATGTTATGTTATGTTTACCGAATCATGCCTCAAAGATCAAATTGAATATAGTGAAGAAAAGAATAAACCAAAAAACTGAATATTATTTAGATGATCTGTTTGGATTCCAGGAACATAAAGGAACTAGAGAAGCAATATTAGTTTTAAGAATAATCACAGACTGAAGAACTGAAGTAAATCATGCTACATATAGATTTGGAAAAGATGTTTGGTAATGTACAGTAAAACAAGCTTTTTCACATAACGAAAGAAATTGGGATAGAAGTCGAATATAAGACTAAATCTATTCGAAATCAGCTAGAAAATAAAGATACAAATAAAGGAAAATGAAGACATTATGAAAAATTATGGAGACAACTACCGTGTTAGAGCAAAACTTTAGTTTATTATAAACCAAAATGAATACTCGACGTTTCGACCTTCATATCAAGGTCTGGAGCATACACATATACAAAGAAACAAGCTGCATTACAATCTACATGGTTTGCTAAAGTTACTGACCAACCGTTACAAGTATTGGCCTGACCTTTGGTTAAAAAAAAAAAAACCTTTACTACATCAAAGATAGTCCTATTATTATCTATTAGGCTACAAAATTAAATAGGGCTGGAGAGCAAGATGTTTACGTTATATATATATATATATAAACTATGTAAGTATGGATATAATTCCAACCAACTGGTATGGAACAGTTTCCAATAAAAGCTGAAAATTACTTAAAAAAAAAAAAACCTTTACTACATCAAAGCTAGAGTGCTAAGAAGCCTGTGAAATTCCGATTAACCACCCTAATCTCAACAATAATGGTGGCATAAAAATTACAAGAATTTGGATGGCACATATTCAGCCTATTTAGTTTCCATCATACCCTGACGTTAGGACTTGAAGTAATTTTCAGCTTTTATTGGAAACTATCCCATACCATTTTGTTGGAATTTATATGTATACTTACATAGTTTATATATATGTATATATAAACTATGTAAGTTTTGCTCTAACACAGTAGTTGTCTCCATAATTTTTCATAATGTATTCTGATCATTGTGTAAGCATGAAGGAAAGGAAAAGGAAGCATTTGCAAAAAGACAATACAGGGTCATGTATTGTCATCCTTACTTTTTAATCTGTATATAGGAAAATAATGAAATTAATAAAAGAAGCAATGAACTGGATAACTGTAGATGAAGTGCATATATGCGTTCTTGATAATATAGCTGTATTAGCTAAAAAGAAACATAATGGACTTAAATGTGCACTAAAATAATGGTGGCAGGTTCAAAGCAAACAAAATAAGATAGATCAAATAGTGATTAGAGGTAAGAATATTGAACAAGTAAAATTATTCATATATCTTATATATACTGTCAGGTGGCGTGTGATGGTAGGACTGTGTTTGAAGAGCTCCGAAAGCTAAGTTATTTAGTTTTAAAAAAATAGCATTATCAGTTAAATTATTAGAATTAGATTGTATTGCGGAGTTAATTAGTTTTGGTTAAAAATTTTGTTTTAAATATTGTTAATTTAGTCTTTTTGATAAGATACTTAGCGTTAGCACATGGCACCAATGCAAAGCAGAACAATGGCATCCAAGTCATCATCATTGTTTTAAGAATTTAATCAAAGGGACTTTATGCAGTGTAATTTCTGCGAAATGTATGCATTACCAAAGGCAGCTAGAATATGGTTTGAAAGTGATTTTGATAAGATACTTAGCGTTAGCACATGGCACCAATGCAAAGCAGAACAATGGCATCCAAGTCATCATCATTGTTTTAAGAATTTAATCAAAGGGACTTTATGCAGTGTAATTTCTGCGAAATGTATGCATTACCAAAGGCAGCTAGAATATGGTTTGAAAGCGATAGTGGTGGGAAAGTGTGCCAAAAATATCATGAGAGTAAGAATCAAAAGTGTGTCTCAGGTCGCGAGATTAAAGTAGTGGATGGAACTCAGAATATGATTGAAAATTGTGAGGTAACGC
Organism: Typopeltis vanoorti; assembly: GCF_054136105.1. NCBI lineage: Eukaryota > Metazoa > Arthropoda > Arachnida > Uropygi > Thelyphonidae > Typopeltis > Typopeltis vanoorti. Next base: position 57,366,845 of record NC_143568.1, on the reverse strand, counting down.
CAGATTTGTATTGAGAGTGAGATTAAATGTGACGTGGTTGAAAGTGAGAGTTAAGGTGTTGAACAATAGTTTGACTGATGTAAAGAATGAAGAGTTGGCTGCAATGAGGGAGATAATTTGGTTGCACATAGTGACATAGGCGAAGCGGCAACTGGAGCGATTGGAAATGTTGAATGAGTGGATCAGCTGATAACAAAAAGAAAGAAGTGCAAGATAAGAAAAATGAGGGCATGATCGAGAGAGAAAGAAAAATTAAAGAGCGAATGTTTTACGGTGATTCAATCATAACAGGTGTGAACGATAAGAGTTTGACAAAATCGTTCTTTCCTGGTGCGAAAATTAATGATGTTAGTGAAGCTATTAGAGCACAAAAGTGTAGGGTGATACACCTTTGTGCTCTAAGTGTAGGGAAAAGAAATGATCGGTGGCCAGAATGAATGATTTAAATGGAGAAAAATAATGCATGAGAGAGGACATGAAAGAATTACTGGAAGTAGCAAAAGAAAAGAGTGAGAGAGTTAAGATAGTGAGTCTGATGCCACGGTATGACAGAGTAGAGCTGAGAAGGAGGGCCATAATAGTGATGATTCAATGCGTATAGGTTATGCAGCAGGAGTTTGTGGATGTGTGGAGTGAGTTTGATGGGTGAAAGGACTTATACAAGAAGGATGTATGCATGCAATCAGGGAAACTAGAGCTTTTATGGGGAGTGGAAAGCTGTTGAGTGGATATGCAGACATTAGTGAGGAAGTCGAGTGTAAGAATGTGTATAATATGCCTAAGTTTTTCCCACTGGTATAGTTAAAATCAGAAAGGTATAGTTAGTATATAGTGGTGGGATTAGGGGGCTTTTGCACTTTATGTACATTAGGAACAAGCAGGAAGAATTTTTGGCATTGGTTGGCTCATCCCGGCCAAAGGTTATTGGCATTAGTGAGACATGGCTAACAGAAAATGATATAGTTAGTGGGATGTTGAAAGTTTATTTTTCACTTGGTTAGAGTATAATAAATTTAGTTTAATCCTTTATCCAAGTGTGAGCAAACAAAGTTTGCGCCTGAAAGTATCTTCAGTACTGGGGTAAGGTGATACAACACCAGGGCAACTCATTGCAAAGGTGTAGCAAGCTACCAACACTCCTTTCTCAGTATCTCCTTTAATGCAAAACACATCTCCTTGCGGATATGTCTAATGTTATGCATTAAGGGAAGGGCCACTACCCTTGGATAAAGGATTAAACTAAATTTATTATACTCTAACCAAGTGAAAAATAAACTTTCAACATCTTTCTCTAAATCCAGAGTAATTTATTAAAAAAAGGGTGGCACACCATTTGGCAACTCCTATAGGTAGAGATGACCTGCGAATACTTCTGCCTTGTATCTCAGCTTGGGCCTGGCTCCCACTGAAGAGACCTCAATAAAGGTCGAAACTAGTCTGGGTAGTGGCCCTTCCCTTAATGCATAACATTAGACATATCCGCAAGTAGATGTGTTTTGCATTAAAGGAGATACTGAGACAGGAGTGTTGGTAGCTTGCTACACCTTTGCAATGAGTTGCCCTGGTGTTGAATCACCTTACCCCAGTCCTGAAGATACTTTCAGGTGCAAACTTTGTTTGCTCACACTTGGATAAAGGATTAAACTAAATTTATTATAGTTAGTGGGATAGAATATGAAGGGTATAGTGTGTGTTCAAGAAGGATAGAGAGAAAAGAATGGGAGGGAGGGAGGGAGGAGTGTTATTGATGATAGCCGATGAACTGCAACCAAAGAGGGTAGAAGTTCAACTGCAGACAGTAAAAATAGCACATTTGAAACTATCTGTTGTGAGATTGAGGCCAGCAGAACTAAATATACAGTTGGATGCTCTATAGACCAGAGGATGGAAAAGAGAATGGAGATGATAAGCATCAGCAAATAAACTCAATGAGTGGAGGACAGGTAATTATTATGGGGGATTTTAACTATGGCAACATTGATTGGAAGGAGGAGAGGACACATGGGAGGAAGGAAATGGATTTTATGCAGTTCTTCTCAGCCATCTGTTCACTGCTGGATGAAGGCCTCCTCCAGTTCTTTCCACCTTTCTCTGTTCTTGGCAATGGTTGACTAATTTTCTCCAACAAAATTTGACAATTCATCACTCCACCTTCTTTTAGGACATCCTCGGCCTTGTTTCCCTTCTTTTGGAATTCAGTTCATTAGTATGGTGGTCCATCACTCATCTTCTCTTCTGGATAGATGTCCAGCCCATTTCCATTTTAGTCGCTTGTGGTGAAGAATGATGTCAGTGATGCAAGTCGAGCTTCTTATCTAGGTGTTTTGCTTCTTATCTTTTAATGCGATGCCTAGCATCAACCTCTCCATTTTTCTTTGAGTTGTTAATTTATTTGCCAGTGCTTTTGTTAGCGACCAAGTTTCACAACCATATGAGATGACTGGAAGTATACACTGGTTAAATGTCTTCATTTTTAAACAGAGTGGGATGCCATTGTTTTGAAAAATGCTTTTCAATTTTCTGAATGCACCCAGGCAAGTTGAGCTCTCCTATTTATTTCCTTTTGGAGTCCACAGTTTAGATCGATGAGATGACCTAAGTATGCATATGAAGAGACTCTTTTTCCAAGAAATTGTTTTCTATTATTATGTTTTTTGGTGTTACAAAATGATTAAACATGATTTTAGTTTTTTCTCTGTGTATCTTTAGACCGACTTTTCTGCTTTCATGATATAGGTCTTCTATCATTATATTTAGGTCTTCTGAAGTGTTTGCAAAAATTATGATATCATCTGCATATCTTAGGTGTGTTAAGTTTCTGTTATTAATTTTTATACCAAGGTTTGTCTAGTTTATATTAAATATTTCTTGAAGGACTGCTGTAAAGATTTTGGGTGATAGAGAGTCTCCTTGTCCGACACCTTTTTCAATCGATATTAATACTAAGATATGATACTAAGACTTCCTGGGTATGGCGCTCCGGACTACACCGAAATATTGGCACTGCCATCTATATCAGTTCCATCAGGGTTTTTGACCGTGTTGTAGGTTGCCAGCCCACCACATCCCAGGCTTAACTGTGCTCAACATGCTACAAGCATGACTGATGGCTAGTCAGCCAAGATCCTGGTAGGAGAACACAGCTAATCCCCCTATGCAATTACTAAGGGATTATTACTTGAGTCAGCATGTAATGGAATATTCTAGAGGTTCAAGAGTGCTCGATCTAGTAATTGCATCTGAGAATTTGTCTATAACAAATATGACCATGTTGCCACCAATTGGTGAGAGTGATCATATGGTCTTGACCTGGGAGATGGCCAAACGTATGAAATTTTCAGCTCAAATGGGGTATGCGAAATTACCAGGCTGGTAAGTAGGACAAGCTTAGGAGATTGCTTGGATCGGTTCCATGGCATGTAAAACTGCAAGGGAAGTGCTTGCATGGAAACTGCAAGTTGATAGTGCATGGGAAGTGGTATATATAAGCATTGACCATTTTTTGTATGACTGGTAACATCACGCTTCAATATTTGTACTTAATTCTCGTTGCTAATTAGAGAATCTTTGGTACATGCAAGAGCAATTTTACCTCCCAGAAACTTGTGTTTTTAACCCTGCCAACCCAAAAAAATATTCACTATCGAACTCTATTTCATACATTATGTTTTTAGGAATTAGGAGAGAGAGAGAGAGAGAGATGGTGTCTGCTGTGATCTTTCCTGAAAGTCTCAATTCATAGATAGCCTCAAGCTCACTATCAGCAATGGTTGAAGAGTAGAGACTGGCTGCCTGTTGATCCTTCATAGGGATATCATAGATAAGAAGACCAAACTTTGAAAATTATATCTACAAAATAGTAGGCTATTGGCTCGAATATCTTTTTTTAATATATATATAGGAATGGCAGTGTGATTCAGACTTTTGCTGAGATTAAAGGAACTGTAAAATCCCCAGGCTTGCATAACAAGTCATTTTCTTGTAACCGACTTACAAGTCCAAAAAATTGTGGAATTTACAGACATACTAGACTACAAGCAATCCATTTTAATTATACATATTTCAAAGCAATCTAGAAATTTGACTTATCAGTAGCTTATTCTTCTTCAATAATAAATATGAAAACCTTAAAAAAATATTTTAAAACAATTTCCTACTTCTTGCAAAGTATCAAATAATAAATAGGTTGTAAATCTGCCTAATCAGCCACTTGCAGGGGATGAACTTAATCTTTTAGCTTGAGAACACAAGTATGCAGTAGTTTTAAAATGTTTCCCTTGTTGCATTCAGTATTATGTAGAAAAGCCATCTATTGTCCTTCCTATTAATATAGAAATAAACTTGCTTCGAGGTTGCAGAAGTTATCTATGGTTCTAATACACCAAAGCTTAATGTTCGTCTCTCAGAATTAAAAGTCCTCCATAGTTTAAAGAAAAACAAAAATTACCCCAATTTCAAGGTAATATTACAAATCCTAGGCTCCACTTGCATACAAGTGTAAAATGGGGTGTTCTCCTCTGAGATCATAATACCTACATTACCATTAGTAGGGACTTCACTAACAGTGAACTTAATAAGCTCAGTGAGTGCTTGACTAGATAAATGTCATCTCACTTAATCCAGATACTGTTTAAAAACTTGAACTTATTGTGAAATATTTATGCACTTTGGACAGACTGGGATGTATGATATGCATAAATTTTAGACTGAAGTTGTTGACTCAATAGAAAGTCCTACGTGCAAAATCCTAAGTTTCTTTCCAACCTTCTGACTTCCTTTAAAACTAACCATTAACTCTTTTATATATTTAAAAAAAAAAAAATATTTTAGACATTAGAACTAAATCATGAATCTAATAGTGTGGTGGGAATTTTGAAGATAAAAGTTCCAGGGTGTCATTAATATGATCACTGATAAAGTGTGATCAATGTAATGACACCCTAGAATTTCTATCTTCTAAATTCCCATCAGAAGTAAAAGTTTATGGATTCTGGATATTTTAGTCAGAATATCAACTCTAGAAACAAATAGAAGGAATTGTATTGATTCTCCATCTCTAGCCAACTTATTTAGAACATTTAGAGGAGAAAATCTCTGTCCTTAAATCTTAAACCCTCTTTATAGATCCATTATATGGATATTTTTGGCATCTAGAAGAACTTGCATCAACAGCTAGTCTTCCTACAAAAATGAATAATTTACATTATTGAATGAAAAAAAAAAAAAAGAGAATTAAAAAAAAAAAAATCATATTTCTTTCTAACTTTATAAATGAGAAATAAACGGTTCCTACCCCATTTCTGTATTCCTCAAGCATACTTTCTCCAGCCACGCATATCCATCATATATCAGCTCACCATTCAAAAATATGGTATTATCAAAACATCTTTCTTGCCAGGAAATCTCCATCAAGCAAACCTCTTCTCTCAATAATTATAAAATATATACACGTTTACACAAGAATATTATTTAATTTGCCAAATATTTCCGTCTGAATATTACAGACCATCTTCAGTGGCTACATAGGAATAGTTTTAAAAAAACAAGGTGGAATACGAACAATTGATCATACACAAATAGAACGAGCCACGTGATGTAATATCGCTAAGTATTAAAAGAGTAAACATTTTTTATCAGAGTCATGATTAAATTAAAGATATTAATTCAGAAATTCATGTAATAATCTTAAATAACACTAAACTAATATGGGGGGGGGGGAATTAATATGTTATCCTGATTAAACTTTCCCAAATTTTTGATACAGATATACAGTCATTATGATTCAAGTTAGGACGTTCAAGTAAGGCCTCCACACTTTCTTTAAATTTTCTCTCAATGGCTACAACCCAAGAAAATCATCTGCTCTTTTCCTTCCAGTTATGTAAGGAACAGATATCCTATAAATGATCTTTATAGGATATCTGTTCCTTATTCAAGGTACCTCTGAATGTGTTGCTCCTATCATAAAAAAATGTCATCATTCATCATGAACAAATCCATTAACCATATCATGTTCCTCTTATCTTCTCTAAAACATAATGATTGCTTTTGCTAATTGGGTCAAATATTTTTGTAACTGTGGCTCATCCTGCTTTGTACATACCAGCCATTCCACTGCAAAATGTGTTTCTGAATACCAATATCCTATATTGATCTAAATAAGTTATAAGCCCAGTCCTGCAGAAAGAGCATGGAAGGTTGGACTTATGACTTAATCACTTACAGATTTGAACATCTTTTCAAAAATAGTATGTTTCTGTGCCAAAAGTCTGGAAATTGTTGTTAAAAGTGTTTCTTTTTTTTTTTTTTTTTAATATGTGCATTATCGTCATATTAGTATTAAATCTTTATACTAATGAAACAAGCTTGTGCTTCAAAATTAGCACCCATTCTGCATTGCTTTTACAAGCTATCATACTCATCCAGCATACATCCAACAGCATAGAAGCAGGCTTTTTTTATCCATCGTAATCTTAAAAAAGGGAGATTAAGGTAGCCATCAAGCTATGCATCCCATTGTTCACTGTTCTCACCAAAATACTCAGGCGATTACAGTACTGAAGAGGTCATCAATGGCCAATTACTTCACTGCTTGGAGATCTAGCAGTGAATTAATGTCCACCGATATGGATTCCATCACTCATATTCCACAGCAGATCTGGCTGCCTTACATACCTTTGTACACAGGGCATGAAAAAGTTTGGAAAAATCCATTTTGTCAGTCTATATTTTTAAGACATTTGATTGAGTCTGGTATTGTAGTTGTCTTATCAATTCCTCTCTGGTCATTCAGTGCATGTCATTTTGGATGGTTTCACTCTTCTGAAATGTTTCTATCAATGCTGGTATACCTGTACCACAGGGCTTTATGCTTTTATCCACACACTCCTCTTTCTATACATTAATGATCTGTCATTAACATCAAGTCCAACTATCTGTAGTTTTGCTAATGAGAATAAGAATACAGTCCATTCCTCTTCTTTATTCATGAAACCCTGTATCTGATGATTCAACTTAGATTATTAAGATCTCTTATAATCAGTGCCTTAAACACTTATCTTGTTATTCTATGATAGTTCATAATCTAGCAAATTTCAGTGCTATCAAAATGAAATCATGTTGTATGAGAATAAACTATTATTTAGATATTGGTCAAGTGTAGGTGAATAACTATTTTAATTATCAACTAGTTTCGCCAGCTTATGCTGTTGGCTTCATCAGGGTACAATCAGGAAAGCAAAAAAAAACGAAAATTACAAGCTAAATGTTAACTGGCAATTCTATTTCAATAACAAAATAGTGCGCGTGAAACAATATGCGTGTAGCAGATATATGATTTACTTCACATGGTGTATTCCTGTAATTGGATTGTATTTTTTATATAATAAGCTATATAAAACACAATAAATTGATAAAAGACTCGACAAGTTTCGTAAGTTGTTTGACTTACATCTTCCAGGGAAAGAGGTAACTTAAAGTTAAAACACAAAGAAAAGAGAAATTATTAGTAATAGTTCATACTAAACAGTTGTGGCTGTCTGACTATTCATAAAATTAAAAATCAGAGTGCAGATTCAAAGTACTGATGAGTTACTTGTCGAAATGCATTTTGTAGTTTGCACTGAAGTTCATTTCTTGTGTGTTTATTGTTCTAATTAAAGTCTTCCAAATGTCTGGTAGGATTGAACCTTGGTTACTGTTGAGGTTATTTGTGGAACGGGCAACTGTAGCAGCTTCTTTGAAGATTCTGGAATGTTAGTTTTCTTCTATATATGGCATAAGACTTTTATTCCATTCAATAATGTGGTTGGTTGTAGAGAAGTGGGAAGAAAGGCCAGAAATATCTTGTCTGTTGTTTCTAACATAGCTGATGTGTTCCTTTTGTCTCACTTCGAAGCTTCTAGACGTCTGACCAATGTAACTTAGATCACAGGAACAAGGGATGTTATAAACTCCTGCATATTTGTAGAAAGGATTGGAATCTTTAGGTGATCTTAGAAATTTCTGGATAGTTTCAATTGGCTTGAAGGTCACTCTAATATTATGTGGTTTTAGGAGTTGAGCTATTTTTTTGGAGATGGTACCAACATATGGAATAATTATAGTAGATATATATCATCACGTTGTCTTTGTGGTATATCAGAGAAGAGAATCTTGTTAACTTCTAGGGTAGCCATTTAGGAGTAGATCGTTTGATATTTTATTTTATTCTTCTTGTAGATCATTATGGTCTGTGGTGAATTGCATAGCTCTTTTCTTTAGCATGTGAATGATGCTGAGTTTTTGGGAGATGTGGTGTGATGAGCTAAAGTTTAGATAACATCCAGTATTTGTTGGTTTTCTATAAACTGATAAGTTGGCACTGTTACTTTCTTTTTCTTAATTATGATGTCTAGGAATGGTTGTTGTCCTTTTCAAGATCTAGTGTGAATTTGATAATATGGTGGAACATATTGATTTTGTTTAGGTAATCTAATGGCTCTTCCTTTTTGTGGTTCCAAATGATAAAGATGTCATCAACAAATCTGAACCATGCCTTAGGTTTTGGATTAATTTGAGATAAGATTTTACTTTCAAGATCTTCCATAAATAAGATATTTCAAGTTCTTCCATGTTGTTTCACGCATACTATTTTGTTATTGAAATAGAATTGCCAGTTAATGTTTAGCTTGTAATTTTCGTTTTCTTTGCTTTCCTGATTGTACCCTGATGAAGCCGACAGCATAAGTTGGCGACAGTAGTTGTTAATTAAAATAATTATTCACCTACACTTGACCAATATCTAAATAATAGTTTATTCTCATTAATCCTTGTGGTCAAGAATCAACAATTTTGAATGTAATCATGTTGTATTTCAGAAGAAATATTGTGCGTCACTCTTGCTCATCTTTGATATTCTGCTCACCATCCAAGATCAAATTTTCCTCTTGAGTTGACTTTCACATCTAGCTTATCCTGATATCTCCAAACTTTGGTATCCTTCATTTTAAACATTACTGCTCGACTCTGAATTCTTAATAATTCCCAAAAGTTTGACTTTGGAATATTGTTCTCACATTTTGTGTGATGCACCTAAATTCTCCCTTAGAATGCTAGATTGTTTCCAAAGGCAGAGACCATCCATCTAATGTATTACCCTCTTTCACTGATTGCTTCCACTTGCTTTCCTATACTCTGTTTCTGCATCATCTTTTATAGATATTTCCATGGGTGCTGCCACTCCAGTCTTCTAATTAGTGCAAACATTGGTAGCAGCTGATCAGCATCCATACCTGTTGAACTCTCAACTTGTTGAGTGATTTCTCATCTCCTTCCTTCCTTCATTTTCTATACTTCATTTCTGTGGAACAAATTAACATGTTACATGCCTTGTCATCTACCATGTGGAAGTTGATTTAAAAAAAAAAATTTTTTTTTTTTTTAACAATGTAATCCATAGAGCTTCCAAATCTTAGCTGTTTTGATTGCATCGCTGTCTCAAAGTTTTGAAGTAATCAAGATTAACTGTGTGTGTGTGTGTTCGTTCCCCTACCCCCACATGATGATGAATAAGGTATGCAGCCTTATATATTTGAATAAGAGTTGACCAGTTTCCCTTCACACTCTGATATTACATTCTCCTGTTAACTCAGCTGCAACTGATACACATGCTACATAACCCATGTTTTGAACTGTCAATTAGTCTTCTATCTCTTGTAACAAAGATGGAATATGTTAGTGTTGAGTAAATATGATGATGGTATTGAGTAAATTCTGTTTTTCTGTACAGCCATCATAATACGAATCTGAATATAGCTAATAAATATCTTCCATTCACTAGGATCCAATGGGAAATTAATTTGGTTTTCGTTCTTTAAATGTATTGATACATGCATAGTTTGATTCAGTATATGTTTTCAAGATGTCCATTGAACAATCAAGTCAGAAGCTCTGTTTCTTATCTCATTCCTTTAAAGCATGTGTCTTTACCTCTTACCCAGAATACTTAATATATGAAACACATCCATTTCATTTCCTCATTTACCTCCACATATCAAAAGATCTCTCTGTAACATTCCTTTCTCACAGTGATTTCACTTCTGTAGTACTTTCTAGTGGTGTTTTGTTCTTGTGTATTTGGCTGGATAGGGGATACTATGTAGTATTTTATCTATTTTGCAGGAGCTGTAGCCATTGGCCAAGAGAGCATGGCAAAGATAGTTGAGCTCTGTGGAGAAGAGCTGTATTATTATTAGAACAGATAGCCCTGGCTCCATGTCTAAGTCATCATCATCATGCATATCAAGGATTTAGGCCTAACGTGGCCTGTTCTGACCTTAGAAGTCATCATTGAATCATTTAAGAGGACGTCCTGGTTTTCTTTTTCCTAATGGCTTGTACTTTAAGGTTTGTTTTGGTAATCTTTCTATTTTCATTCTTTGAACGTGTTCCATCCATTTATGTTTATATTTTTTAATTTTTTCTATTACTGATTCTTGGTTTAATTCTTTCATAATTTCTTCGTTTCTTTTGTGATCAAATAGAGTATACCGTGCAGTTTTTCTCATAAACTTCATTTCTGCTGTTATTGATCTTCTTTGTTTGTCTTCTTGTTTTATTGTCCAGATTTCACTTCCATACAATAAGACTGGTAGGGGCTAATGTATTGTATACCTTTAGTCTTGTTTGTTTTTGAACTAGGTTTGGTTTAAATATAGAGTTAATTACACTTGTTATTTTTAAATATTTTACAATTTTTATGTTTATATCTTTTTCTTTTTCATATATTGATCATACATCCTAGGTAGTTAAATGAATTTACCTGTTCTAAGATCTTGTTATCTATTACTGTCTTAGTTCTTGCTGGATCTTGTCCTTTAAAGACCATAGTTTTTGATTTTTTTCTGTTGATATTATCATACCATAATCTTTGGCTATCTCATTTAGATCTAAAATAGCTTTCTGGAAGTTATCTTCAGAATTTTTAATTATTATTTGGTCGTGGACAAAAAGGAGAGTGTTTAAGTTCACAGTAGGAGAAAGTTTAATACCTTGATGGAAATTTTTATTCCATTTTATTATTATTTCATTTAGGTAAACATTACAAAGAGTTGCTGAGAGGGGCCATCCCTGTCGGATCTCTTGGTTTATCTCTCTTGTGTATGATAGCTCATGATTTAATCTTATTTGTATTTGATTATTTTCATATATAGATAGCTTTAGGATATTATTTGGTATTTGTCTTTCATTTAATATGTTGAATAAAATGCTTCTTTTAACTTTGTCAAATGCTTTTTCAAAGTCAATAAATGTCCATGTCTAAGTGTTTTGAGAATTCCATACTGTTGAACTGTGGATGATGACAATGTGATTGTTTATGTAGATATCTTCCAGTGTGTTGGCTGTTGGGTCCTATGTGCAAAACACTTTGGATTGTAACTTGCCTTAACAGCCAACATTCCAAAGTTCATTTTACATTAGAAAAATAATCAAGTTGTTTTCCTTTTGTTGACACATTAATCATTCACCTTTCATGCTGATGTTAAAATTTGATGAAATGATGTGCTATTAAGCATTCTTCATTGTAAAACCTTTCAATAGTGGAAAGTAACGTTTTTAACTGTAATTAAATACTTTTCTTATTAATGATACTCACCTTTGCAAATATGAATCATTTACGATTCTTGAAATATATATATATATTGGTTGGCAAATAAGTTCGTTCGGTTTATGCATTAGTACAAGTTTACGCCGCTTCACCTGTTGCGCTACCGCGCAGCGTTATTGTGCAGTTGAAAGGTGATATTTCACATAACTTTTCAGTGAATTTTCGTTCGGCCTACTTCAATTGCGCGCGTGTGTAACATATTTTTAGAAATGGAAGAAAATAACGTACATTACCAGCATATTTTGCTTTTTTTTTTTATTTCAAAAAAGGCAAATGAGCTGCGGAGGCCCATAAAAAAAATATGCAGCGTATATGGGGATGGTGCCTTAACAGAACACGCATGCCAAAAGTGGTTTGCCAAATTCTGTTCTGGAGATTTCAACGTCACTGATGTGGCGGTCACCCAACTGAGGTTGATTTGAGTGTTGTGAAGGATATCGTCGACAAAATTCCATCACAAACAGTGTGGGAGATTGCTGCGGTACTGAACATATTCCATACAAGCTGGGATATGTTTCAAAACTCAATGTTTGGGTGCCGCATGAATTGACTGAGGCCAATATGACTGCTCGCATATCCATCTGTGATTTGCTGCGACTTCACCAAGAAAACGACCCATTTTTGAAGCGGATGATTACGGGAGATGAAAAATGGGTCATGTGCGATAACGTGGTACGTAAAAAATCAAGAGAGAACCGCCGCAAACAACCTCAAAAGCGGGATATTGCACCCAAAGAAGATCATGTTCTCTATGTGGTGGGATTATAAAGGTGTTGTCCACTATGAGGTGTTACTGTCAGGCAGAATGATTGATTCAACTGTCTATTGCTCACAGTTAACGCGACTGGCCCATGCAATTCGCACAAAACATCCTGCAATGGCAAATCGGAAAGGAGTTGTCTTTCACTATGACACACATCGTTAACAACCCGGAGTAAATTGTTACATCTTGGCTGGGATGTTTTGCCGCATCCTCCGTATTCACTGGACCTGGAACCTTCCGATTACCACTTATTCTGATCGTTGCAGAATTCTCTGAACAGGATAACCTTCGCTAATGAGGAGGCTGTCAAAAGACACCTGGATCAGGTGATGGAATCGGATGAGGTTTAAGGGTGAAAAACCTCAGTAGTTTTATGAACGCGCATAATGAAGTTGGTGGACAGATGGCAAGAGATCATTGATAAAGAGGATCAATATATAACTGACTAGTATGTATTATATATATTAAATAAAATTTGTTTCATTCCACTCTGAAAAACCAAATGAACTTATTTTTCAACCCAATATAACTGTTTGGCTATAATTAATTTGTTTCTTACAGTATCTTATGTGTTTGAATAGTTGCTTGTCATGACTTGAGACTTTTGATAATTTATTTTACAGCCAGGATTTTATAAAGCATTCAAGTTAGCTGGAGCAGAATTTACAGAAAGAGTTTTGTTTTATGGTAATATCTGGTGGCCTGCTAGAGAATTAGTAGAAAGAGCTCTAATGGAAAGAAATGAGGTTAGTATTTTACTTCAGGTAAGATGTTTCACCTGAATATTTTCAGTATACAAAGTTAGATGTAGTAAGTTTTGAAATAACTCTTATCCATATTTTACTACAGCGTAAGCAAACATTAAAAGTTTGTGCATGAAGTAGATTCATGATTAGTGTTTTACATACCGCGGACAGTTTCAAAAAAATACATCATGTTGGGTGATGCATTTTTTTTTTTTTTTAAAATACATCAAACTTCTTTTCTTCACAAACTAAAACTTTATGAGGAATTAGAATTCAAAATACATGAATTACTGGTAGCACACTAATAAATAGTTCTGCTTTCTTTGTAGAGCTGTTAAGTCAGTGTGTTCATTTTTATAGATGCATGCTTAAAACATGTCTAAGAGATTTATTGCATCGTTTCAAAGATATTCTCACAGTTTCTGATCTAAAAATATGTAAACTTCCAGGGTGTCAACAGATGTTACATTTCCATGGTGTGTCAAGAAGGGATGTAATAGTCACTGACTTTGATGCTTGACTGCAGCAGTAGTATTAACTGTTCTTCATATTAGCTATGTGAAGTATGTTGAATAATACACAGGGTGCTTAAGAGTCAAAGCTCTATAACTGAGAAGAGACCTCCACATAGCCTTTAAAGGAATGCGGGGAACCGACCAGGGCTTCTGACATAATGTCCAATCCTCACCTTCTCGTGGTGCACCCTGTTGGGTATCTACTTGGATACTGAATGAACGAGTATGGGCTGGCAATTTGGGATTTTGCTGACCAAATTATATTCTTATTGGTTAAACCAAAATAAAAAAGGATGGTACGACATGAAAAAATTTCATGCCAGCTGGGGCATCACCCGGTTAAACAAGGTCCCCATTGTTTTCGCCAGGGAACCAGGGCAAACAGCGAAAAGTCAGCCACTGGAACGAATCTGAAAATAAACCCCAACTCAACATCACCAGAGTTAAAGATCAGTACTATCAACATAAGACTGAATGGCAAAGAAATGGAGCTAGTTGAGGAATTAGATAAGTACCAGATCGACATAATAGGGGTGACTGAAACAAAAAAGACAAAAACTGGTGAGATCTTTCTGAGCAATAAATACAAAATGTTATATTCAGGCAATGACAATCAAGGAAAAGAAGGAGTAGCCATAGTATTCAACACAAAATATGAGGCTAATCTTCTTGAATGGCAGTCAGTCTCAAGTAGAGTAATGTGGGCAAATATGAGAATGGGGAACTGGACAATGAGACTTATTTGTGTCTGTGGTCCCACAGAAGGTTCTACTAAAGTAGAAGTGGAGGAATTTTTTGAGGCTTTAGAAAAAGCAACTGACACAATGAAAAAGGAAAAGTTGGTCCTTGTTGGGGTTCTAAATAGCCGAGTAGGAAATGATTGTGAGACACAAAAATATTTTGGGAAAATTTGGAGAAAAGAGCAAAGCTAATAATAATGGCAAATATCTGTTGAATTTCTGCTCAGGACATGGACTGGTTAATTTCTAACACCATGTTCCAACATAAAAATGTGCACAAATTCACATGGAGAGAAGAAGCAAGGAATAAGAAAAGTCTCATTGACTATGTTATTGTCGATAGTGATGTTTTCTCTCTGGCGCAGGATTTGAAATTGGAAGTGATCACTATTTAGTCTTGAGCAGAATAAAATTGAATTTAATATTGAAGAGAAGTACATGTAAGAAAGTTTTAAAGCGAATAAAAGTTGAGCAGCTCTCAGATGTGAACTGTAGACTAAAATACACAAAGATTATTGAAGAAAAAATTGAGAGAGTTTGAGAACAGGAATCAAACCTTGGAGATTCAGTGGCAAACTCTGAAGAAAACATTGATTGATTCTGCCAGAGAGGCAGGTGGTGAGGTTGTCTGCAAGGATAAAAAAAATCAGAACTCCCTGGTGGACACAGGAAGTTAAAGAGGCAGTGAAGGAAAAGAAGAAAGCATATCAAAAGTTCCTGGCAAATAAGTCAGCTTGTGCTCTTAGAGAATACAGAGACAAATGCAAGAATGCTAAACACTGTAAAACTAGCTAAACAAAAGTCATCGGAGGACTTTGGCAAAAATATAGAAAATAAATATCAAGAAGGCGGGAAAATATTCTGGAGGTTGTTGAAAAAGCTTAGGAATGGAGGAAAGAGTGCTGTAAAAGGAGTTAGAGATGATAACAGCGACATGAAAATGGGAGAAAAAAGATATCCTTGAAGTATGGAGTAATTACTTTGAAAAACTGCTTAAATGAAACAAGCAGTGATGATAGCACAGTGGTAAAAAACACTGACCAGGCATGCAGTCAGGAATACATATCCATACTTGAAGTTGAAAAAGCCATCAAAGGCTTGAAATGTGGAAAGGCAGCAGAAGTAGATGATATTCGACCAGAAATGCTGAAGTATGGTGGTATAAGAGTCTTACAGTGGCTGAACTGCATAGTTCAGAAAGCCTGGACAGAGGGACTAATTCCTGATGATTGGAGTAGAGCTCTCATAGTACCCATATATAAAAAGGGAAATAAAACTGAATGTGAGAATTACAGATGTATTTCCCTACTGAGTGTTCCTGGTAAGATCTACAAGTATACTTGAGAAACGATTGAGAAGAATTGTGGAAGAAAAGCTTGTTGAAGAACAAGCTGGATTCATGCCAAATAGAGGCTGTCAGGATCAGATCTTCACTTTACGACAAATAGTCGAGAAAGCATGGGAATATAACAAAGATCTGTATTTAAGTTTTGTCGATCTGGAATAGGCATATGACAAGGTGCCAAGAGAGAAGCTATTCAGTACGCTACAGTTATATGGTGTCAATGGGGCATTATATCAAGCAATACTTAGTCTTTATTTAAGTTGTAAGCCAGCAGTTAGAATTGAAGTAAGTACAGCAAGATGATTTAATGTTAAATCTGGTATGAGACAAGGATGTACATTATCCCCTCTGTTATTCATTATCTATATGGATCACATTATGAAGGAAAGTGGTATTAAACATGATATCAAAATTGGAGATGTTAATGCCAGCTCTTTTGCTTTATGCGGATGATGTTATACTTTTAAATAAATCCGCTACAAGGCCGCAAGGTTCTCTGACTAAATTGAATAGCTGTTGTAATAGATATGGTATGAAGGTCAGCAATAAAAAGACAAAGACAATGAAAATAGGCAGAATCATTGAAAATGTCAACTGTGTTGTGAATGGAGAACCTGTGGAACAAGTGAAACATTTCAGCTACTTAGGCACGATTTTTACTGAAGATGGTAAATTAAATATAGAAATAGACAACAGAATCAGCATAAGCTGGTATGGTAGGAAGTCAATTGAATAAATTCATATGGAATAAGAGAAATTAGTCGGAACACTAAATTAGCTGTATACAAGACAGTGTTCAAACCAGTTATAACTTATGGATCTGAGAGCTGGGTCAGAAGTAAAACACTTGACCAAAGACTAGAGATTGCAGATATGAGAGTCCTGAGAAAGATTATAGGTATGAACAGATGGCATCAATGGCAATATCATATTAAAAATGAGGATATTAAGAACGAACTTGACATTGTCAACATCCAGGAATGTGTTAGCAGAGCTAATCTCAGGTGGTATGGTCACTTAAACAGAATGGGCGAAGAAAGATTAGCAAAACAAGTCTTCTCTGCGAGGTTGGCAGCAGAACAACCCAGAGGAAGACCAAGATATAGGTGGATTGATACGGTACAAAGTGCCTTAGACGATAGAAATATAAGATCTGATAATGTTGGAGTCTTGTCAAGTAACAGACTGATTTGGAGGAAAATTGTAGATAGGAAGTTAGTATTGATGTAATTTTTTTCATAGTACTATCATATCCTGTACACCCTTGAGGGTACATGGCAGGAATTTGATGATGAATAATACACACGTCTGATGTGTAGTGGAAAGATACAGCTGAGAAAAAATAATCAAAATTGGTCATTGAACAATTATGGGGCACAATATTATGCAAGGCACAAATTATTTGGTGTCTGCACTTAAATCTATGTGAATATCTAGTGATATTTTTGTTTTGGGGAGAGTCTCCATAGATCAGCGGGTCTTAACCTTATTTTAGTGATCAGCACCCCTTTGAATCTAAAAATAAGTTCTCACACCCCTTGAAAAATGTGTTTCTATTTCTTTATTTAGGAAATTACATCTATTGCATGATAATTTATTTATTGAAAAATAAACACATACATTTACATATACATACAAAACAATATCTCAATTTTTAATGGCTATGTTGTTGTTTATTCATAATAATACTTTTGAAGTGAGGCTAATTTTTTTAAAGAACGACGCATAAGTCATCACTTGCATTTAAGCGATTTCTGGCTTTTGTTTTTATGTGCAGAAGTGATGAAAATCCTATTTCATACAGGTAGGTGGTGACAAATGGTAAAAGTGTCTGCAATGATGCTTTTGGCAGCTGTGGATAAGGTTCTAACTGTGTATACCAGAATTGTTCTAAGTCTAGTTTTTCAAATTCCATTTGAATACGTGCATTGGCTCGTATTTTAATAAGATCATATTTTATTAAATAGCTGTCGTCCATCGAATCTGGGTCAAAATTTAGAAACTTCTCTCGCACCCCAGGGGTGCACACACATCCCAGGTTAAGAACCACTGGTATAGATGAAGCCCTTTGGTCAGAGAGACCTGGGTTCAATTCCCATCCGTGAAGTGAGGCACCTTTATCTGGTCTCTTTCAATGAAAGATGAGATAGCTGGCCTCATATCAAGGTATGGGGCTTTTTCCCACCTGAAAACTCAGGCTTTTTGTCCTCCAGAACAGCAAAACCAGCCCTGTGAACACACTATGATCCAGCCATAGGCTTGTTTCATCAGCTATATGCTGGTCCTGAGTCTGGATAAAAATGGGGGGGGGGGGTGAGATTGAGATGATGCCGTACTTCCTTGTAAAAGGGACCTCACGAGCATTGTCTCATCATATGCTAAATAAATAAATGTTTTGGGATCATACCATAGTTTTATTATATACAAAAACATTGGTGGGGGAGGGGAATAACCACGGTCTTTGCAGTCAACATTGTTATGAGAACATGCATACAAATTATCAGTCAATTCTTTGAATTGACACTTATTTTATATATGGGTGCTGAACAGTACAATTGATGTATTGGATGGTTTCCACTCTTATATTCTTCCATTTCAGTCATCAAAAAGAAATCAAACATTATACAGAAAACCACAATTGTCATTCCTTTCATAATATAATCATACTTTTTTTTAAAATCATGTGCAAAAGAAGGAGTGCTTAAGGGTCAAAGCTGTATAACTGAGAGAAGACCTCTACATAGCCTTTGAAGAAATGAGGAGAACCGACCAGGGCTTAAGACCTAATGTCCTATCCTCACTATCTCGTGGTGCACCATGTTAGGTATCTACCAGGATACTGAACAAACAAGGATGTGCTGACAATTTGGAATTTAGCTGACCAAAATGTATTCTTATTGGTTAAACTACAATACACAATGATGGTACAACATAACAGAATTTCATGCCGGCTGAGGTGTCACCCGGTTAAACATGCCCCCCCCCCCCATTGTTTTCGCCAGGGATCCAGAGCGAACAGCAAAAAGTCAGCTACTGGAACAAATCCTAAAACATATTACAACTCAACATCACCAGAGTTCAAGATTGGTACTATCAACATAAGAAGCCTGAATGGCAAAGAAATGAAGCTAAGAGGGATTGAATAAATACCAGGTCGACAATAGGGATGACTAAAACAAAAAAGCAAAAACTAGTGAGATCTTTCTGAGCAATAAATACAAAAAGTTATACTCAGACTATGAAAATCAAGGAAAAGAAGGAGTAGCTGATAGTATTCAGCACTAAATACGGGGCTAATCTTCTTGAATGGCAGGCAATTTCAAGTAGAATCATGTGGTAAAATATCAGAATGGAGAACTGGACAATGAGACTAATTTGTGTCTATGGTCCCACAGAAGGTTCTACTAAAGTAGAAGTGGAGGAATTTTTTGAGGCTTTAGAGAAAGCAACTGACACAATGAAAAATGAAAAGTTGATCCTTGTTGGGGATCTAAATAGCAGAATAGGAAATTAAACAAACATACAAAACATACAAAAATTTTGGGAAAATTTGGAGAAAAGAGCAAAGCTAATAATAATGGCAAATACGTGTTGGATTTCTACTCAGGACATGGACTGGTTATTACTGACACAATGTTCCAACATAAAAATGTTCACAAATTCACATGGAGAGAAGAGACAAGGAATAAGAAAAATCTTATTGAGTATGTTATTGTTGATAGTGATGTTTTCTCCCTGGTGCAGGACACGAGAGCATACAGAGGATTTCAAATTGGAAGTGATCACCATTTAGTCTTGAGCAGGATAAAATTGAATTTCATATTGAAAAGAAGTACATGTAAGAAAGTTTTAAAGCGAGTAAAAGTTGAGCAGCTCTCAGATGTGAATTGTAGACTAAAATACACAAACATTATTGAAATAAAAATGAAAGAGTTTGAGAACAGGAACCAAACTTTGAGATTCAGTGGCAAGCCGTGAAGAAAACATCGATTCAGCCAGAGAGGCATGTGGTGAGGTCTGCAAGGATAGAAAAATCGGAACTCCCTGGTGGACACAGGAAGTTAGAGGGCAGTGAAGGAAAAGAAGAAAACATATTAAAAGTTCCTGGCAAGTAAGTCAGCTTGTGCTCTTAGAGAATACAGAGACGAATGTAAGAAAGCTAAATCACGTGTAAAACTAGCTAAACAAAAGTCATGAGAACACTTTGATAAGAACATAGAAAATAAATATCAAGAAGGTGGCAAGATATTCTGGAGGTTGTTGAAGAAGCCCAGAAATGGAGGAAAGAGTGCTGTAAAAGGAATTAGAGATGACAAAGGCGACATGAAAGCTGGTGAAAAAGATATCCTTGATGTATTTACTCCATACATCAAGGATATCTTTTTCACCATTATCTTCGAAAAATTGCTAAATGAAATGAGCAGTGATGGCAGCACATTACTAAAAAAACACTCAGCAGACATGCAATCAGGAATATATATATCCATACTTGAAGTAGAAAAAGATTGACATGTGGAAAGGTAGTTGGAGTAGATGATATTCAACGAGAAATGCTCAAGTATTGAGGTCTTACAGTGGCTGCACTGCATAGTTCAGAAAGCCTGGATAGAAGGACGAATTCTGGATGATTGGAGTAGAGATCACATAATATCCATATATAAAATGGTAAATAAAACTGAATGTGAAAAATTACAGGGGTATTTCTCTAATGAGTGTTCCTGGTAAGATTTACACAAGTATACTTGAGAAATGGTTGAGAAGGATTTTGGAAAAGAAGAGAAGCTTGGTGAAAAACAAGCTGGATTCAGGCCAGATACAAGCTGTCAGAATCAGATTTCCACTTTACGACAAATAGTTGAGAAATCATGGGAATATAACAAAGATCTGTATTTAAGTTTTGTAGATCTGGAAAAGGCATATGACCAGGTGCCAAGAGAGAAGCTATTCAAAACGCTACAGTTATATAGTGTCAATGGGTCATTATATCGAGCAATACTTTACATCTTCCTGTACAACTCTTTATTTGAGTTGTACAGGAAGATGGTTTAATGTAAAATCTGGTGTCAGACAAGGATATATATTTTTCCTTCTGTTATTCATTATCTATATGGATCACATTATGAAGGAAAGTGGTGTTAAATCTGATATCAAAATTGGCGATGTTAATGTTCAGCTCTTTGCTTTATGTGGATGATGTTATTCTTCTAAATAATTCTGTTACAAGTCTGCAAGATTCCCTGACCAGATTGAATAACTGTTGTAATAGATATGGTATGATAGTCAGCAACAAGACAATGAAAATAGGCAGAAGCATTGAAAATATCAACTGCACTGTGAATGGAGAACCTATAGAACAAGTAAAACATTTCAGCTACTTAGGCATGATTTTTAGTGAGGATGGTAAATTAAGTATGGAAATAGACAACGGAATCAACAAAGCTGGTGTTAATAATTGGTGGATTTTTATATAGATATATATAGGATAATCATATATATTATCTTAAATATTATTAATCTTACCATAGAGATGATCTCTGTTTCTAACGATTATTTTTTTTTTATTCCAAGTGTTCCTATATGTTATTATATGCATAAGGGTTCACTCCAATTGGTGCAATGATCTTAACTCTTTCTTTCAGAATCCAAATAATCATTGACTCAAGACCAAATACAAAATAAACACATTTAATAAAACAAAAACAATATATATACACTTCAAACAATATTACATAACTAACTACAAAATTAATTGGATCCAAGGCCTTTTTAAATAAACCTACACTTAAGACTAGACTAAACACTTTGTTTGCACAATCACAAAATGTTCATAGCCAGTTTCTTTCTCTGTCAAGGCCCTTTTCAATAGATATATGATTCTATTCTTCATTTTTACACGATCCTTTCTCATCACTTATGTAACACACTTTAATTCTTCCTGACTTAATTCTGTCTCTTTTCTTCAGTAGAAATAATAGTCAGATCTGGCGTCCTTAATACAGATGAAACTTCCTAATCAGAGTTTTCTCAAACATTCCTTTAGAACGTAAATAGCAAATTCTTCTTTTATTCACTAAATGCTTATTTACAGTCTTAATTCTTCCAGTAAAAAAAACTTACAGTTCTACGATTCCCTTTTCGGAATCTACTATTAATCTTTCAATTAGTGTTTTCTCCAATATTCCGTTTAAAACACATATAGCAATATTTTCCTTTTATTCATCAATACTTATTCCACTTTGAAACTTAATAGTTCCACGATTCCTTTTTCGGAATATACTATTAATTTCTTCTGACTGTCACTTAAAAAACTTAAGTTCCTTCCGAACCTAAAAAGTAGCTGGCCTATGTTCTAAATTCCCTCCGAATGCTCTCTTGTTTACAGCCGTTATTCGCATACCGAACGCTTTCCTTGTCAGCTGTCAATCACACATCTAACCTCTCGGCGAGCATGCGCACTCCGTGGCAAATGAGAAACTAAGTACTGTATAATGGCTGACACGTTGTCTCCGTTAGCGATAAGAGAATGTCCTCATAAAACACAAAACTTAATATTTCAAACCATAATAAATTTGTTTAAGCAGAAGTAAAACATGAACAAGTAAAACATTTCAGCTACTTAGGCATAATTTTTAGTGAGGCTGGTAAATTAAGTATGGAAATAGACAATGGAATCAACAAAGCTGGTATGGTAGGAAGTCAATTAAATAAATTGATATGGAATAAAAGAGAAATTAGTCAAAACACTAAATTAGCTCTATACAAGACAGTGTTCAAACCAATTTTAACTTATGGATCTTTCATACTGGGTCAGAAGTAAAACACTTGACCAAAGACTAGAGACCGCAGATATGAGAGTTCTGATTAGAGGCGTGAACAGATGGGATCAATGGCAAAATCATATTAAAAACGAGGATAGAACTTGACATTGTTAGCATCCAGGAATGTGTTCGCTGAGCTAATCTCAAGTGGTATGGTCACTTAAACAGAATGGGCAAGGAATGATTAGCAAAACAAGTGTTCTCTGCTAGGTTGCATGGAAAAAGACCCAGAGGAAGACCATGATATAGGCGGATTGATAGTAAAAAGTGCCTTAGAAGACAGAAATATGAAATCTATTAATGTTGGAGGCAAATTGTAGATAGTTAGTAATGATGTAAATTTTTCATGTAGTACACTCATATCCTGTACAACCCCCCCCCCCCCTGAGGGTACATGTCAGGAATTTGATGATGATGATGTACAGAAGAAAATTCAGAACTGTAATATAAGCTGGCCTGGCCGAGCGGTTAGCATATCCACCCTCTAGCCAAAAGGTTTCGGGTTCGAATCCAGCTGCAGACTTGGATTTTTGTGATTGTCTGTGAAAATACTAGTGGTAGTGGTGGGCGGTAGATGGGGTTGGTGTAGTTGTGGTTCATGGTAGTTGGTGTATTGTGGGTGGTGGAAATAGAGAGTTGTAGAGTAGATGCTCACCCTTGATGAGTCTTTAGACTTCCTTTAGTTGTCAAATAATGATAATAATAAAATATCTCATATGATTCAATTTTAAAGTATGGATATATCACCAGATTTAAAAATGCAGATTTATATAATTTCTTTATTTCATGTTCTTTACCTCAGGTAATCTCTAACATCAAGAGAAGCTTTGCTGTGTGCTGGTTGGAATACCATGGATTTTTGCATATTAGGGTTATCCAGACTTTTAATAAATAAATTCTTATTTCTTGGGATTAAAGAACAGAAGGAATAGATATGAGCTTATTGAAAATTCTTGGAAAAAATTTTCCCTTAGTTATTAATTTGAAATATTTTTTGGTTATTTTGTTATATTTTTGCCAGCTTAGTTGGCTGAGTGGTTAGGCTATATGCTTTTCAACCAGCTGGCTTCAGGTTCAAATCCTGTTGTGGGCATGGATGTTTGCGATTGTAGATGGAGATGAATTTTATGACCTGGTGTAAGACCGCTGCCCAGCTCATTAGAAACTGAGGTGGCTTGAAAAAGTTCCATGTTTGGTCTCTAGAGTAGGGTTTTTAGACTATATAGAAAGTAAAATTTAAAAAATATAAAATTAATAAAAAAAATAA
The DNA here is from genome assembly GCF_054136105.1 of Typopeltis vanoorti. Classification (NCBI taxonomy): domain Eukaryota; kingdom Metazoa; phylum Arthropoda; class Arachnida; order Uropygi; family Thelyphonidae; genus Typopeltis; species Typopeltis vanoorti. The sequence goes on along the minus strand of NC_143568.1, from coordinate 57,343,004 downwards.
AATAAAATATTAGCATACTCATGGTATGAATATATTGTAGGTTAACAAACAAAGAAAAACAAACAAACAAAAAAAAAAACTCAAGGAGCCACATTTAATAAAAATCCTATGATGATGAAACTTTTGCTTTGTTAATGTGTGTGTTGGGGGAGGGGAATTTTTCCCTATACTATGTATTCAATTTTTATTTTTGTATTCATGCCTCTTCTTTTCCGTGATGTGCTAGTTGTATGTTCATATAGATCACATCTGATTAATGCAGAATGAAATATAATTACCTATATCTCATAGAGATTTAAATATTTTATAGAAATTTTCTTAATTATTGGTTAGTTATATAACCTGGAAAAAACAGATGTTATACTTTCTAACTATGGTTTTTCTACAAAAATCACACATAATGATTTGTTGTGTGCCCACCATATAGCAAACTGGAAATACAAAAAAAAAAAAATTGTTGTATCCTGTTTTATGGACACGTAACCCAACATCTAATTAAACATAATATGGATTTTTCATATTCAGGGTGTCCCAGAAGTCCTTGGATATGTCAATAATTAATAAAAATTAGAAAAATTGGTATATTAGAGTGCGATAGTGCAATTTGCATGAAAGTGAATTGCAAGTAGGGGGATTTTTTTGGCAGGGAGAAAAAATTAAAAAAATTACTTCAAATTTTCACCGATAGAAGGTGCTGTAGTACATACATCATTTGCAAATATGTGCAAATGAGAGTTCTATAAAACACAGGGTGTACTGCTGACAGCTCGTAATGAATGCGTGCAAATTCCCAGTCAATTGGGAGTGAACAGAATTGTTTTTGTGAAAAGGAAAATGTGTTGCTGTGATGCTTATTTTGGTGGTGTGATGATTACATGCCATGAAGGATACAGAATGGTGACATTTTCGCTATTCCTGTGATTCTTGTAGCTTCCCATGCACTGCTTATGCACAATCAACAAGTCATCCACTTGTTGATTGTGCCGCTAGGGCATTCATTTACGATACTACAATGGTGGTATGGGCTTTGATAACATTGGTCTGCATGTTCGACAAATTTCCAGTTTTCTCGAAACGTTGTTTTAGAGACTGTATTCTGGCAGGAGTGATAGGACCTTGATCTTTCTTCGTTCTTATCTGTGTTCGAAACTTTCGTAAAACTTCTGCTACCAATTTCTCCACTCATGTAAGACAACTTCCAAAGTAAACATAACAACAACAAATATTTCTTTTCACAAAAACAATTCTGTTCACCCAATGACTAGGAATTTGCATGCATTCATTATGAGCTGTCATCAGTAAACCCTGCATTTTATAGAACTCTCATTTGAATGCATCTGCAAATGATGCATGCGGTACAGTGCCCTCTATTGGTGAAAATTTGAAGTTTTTTTTTTTTCTCCCATCCAAAAAAAATCCTCCTCCTTGCGATTCACTTTCATGCAAACTGTACTCTAATATACCATTTTTTTCTAATTTTTATGAATTATTGAAATATCTAGGAACTTATGGGACACCCTGCATAACTTTTGTTAGCATAAAAAAAAAAGATTTTTAATTGAATTCTTTGCTCTTTGAATCCAAACTATAAGGAAAGAAAGTTATTCTGTTGGACTAGAGGTCCAGTGGAATAACTATTTATTATTTTACTGGATATTCCTTTTTTTTTTTTTTTTTATGTTCATTATGATTATTTTTCTTTTTAGTTGGATCCCAGTGGAGAAATAATTGAATTAAAAAACGGTGGCTGTCCATGGAAAGATCACTTATTAACTTTAGAAGAGGAGATGGGTATTAAACCAGGAATAAAATTTGTAATTTATACTGATTTAGCTGGAAGATGGAGAGTACAATGTGTTCCTCTTTTCTTAGGGAGTTTTGAAAATCGGTGAGATTTTTGCATATTAATATCAATCATAGTTAAGCATTTTGTTTTGCTCTTTTTCTTTATTTCATCTTATTTATACCCAAATTTAATAAGTTGTAGATTTAGTCATCTGCAGAATCTTGCAGATTTCATTATCCTGAAACTTTCAAAAAATCTGATAACTGGATTTTGTTTCTCTCCAGCTTCTGACTCTATTTCTCATCTGGACAAATTCTTATCCTGTTCAGATCCCACAGTTATTTTGTGTGAGGCTTCTATTTGGGGAGATTCAGAAATCTCAAAAATTTGCAGCTGCATTTTACATAGAGATTAACAGTGCTTGAAAAGTTGTGTGCTGATGCAATACCATCGCCACCTAATGTATTGCAGCAGTATGTTCAGTCTCAGATCTGGTCAATTTATATAAATGCTATGGCTAATTTTTACTGTAACTACCAATGTTGAAGCAGTTGTTTAACTTTAAGGTGGGAGAGGAATTTCCTTTCCAATGTGAGGGCACTGTTTCAGTTATTTGGAGGCTCTGAGGTATTTTGAAAAAATGTGTGTTTAATCTCTAGATAAGAGTTTCTGGGTTATATATAAATATATATAAACATTTACTAACGTACTTAAAAGTATAAAAAGTACAAATATATATAAAGATAATAAACAATTCTCACATTGTTATGTGATAATTGTTTATTATCACATAACAATGTGATAATAAACAATTGTCACATTGTTTATTATCACATCCTGGTGATAATAAACAGTGTGATTGTTAAATCGGATAGCATTGTTATGTCTGGTTTTTATTTCTCATTTGTATAATGCTATCTTGATTTAATGATCACTACCCCTTCCCTTACCTTATTATATATGTTGGCCTCTGTCTGCTATCTTTAACCCTTATATATCCCTAAATCGTCTGCCTAGCACTGAGTATATGATCTTACTGCTTACCTGACAATTTCTAAATTTTGGGCCCCTAGAAAATACCTATTCCCTGATCTCTATAAGTCATCCATATTCGCTCAGACAAATTTATTTCCTGCACCAGCTTGGGCTTTAAGGACAGAGTCAAACTCAGCTTAAGGATGGCTATAGAGTATCAGATGCTACTAATATAATTCGCTTGATATCAGAAACCATAGATTTTCTTTTTGTCTGTTTGCAGTCATGCCCCTTTCCTTTCTTACTTAGGATATGATCACCAGGTTCATATTTTTTTATGAAGGGTCTAGGTCAGTCAACATGCTCAGAAAAGCAAGCATGGAAGGTAACAAACAAATTTAATGAATTCATAATCAATTACAATACAAAGACAAAATTGATATTTATGCTAGGTTAGAACTCTTACGTTTCTCTCACTTTCTCATTCTTAGATAAACGTGGATTTCTTAATCTCTACAATACTATTCCTTTAACTTATCAAATATTTAGTTTACAACTTAATAGGAGCCAGCTAGGTATTGGCACATTATTAATCTCCCTCGAGTAGGTCATGAACAGAATCTCCAGTAAATTAATAGTTCTCAGAATTCAATCTAATGGTATAGAGTCATTCACCATATAATAATTCTTCATGCTTATCCTTATTATAAATTCGAGTTACACTTTCTTTCGTTTCTGTTTAACAAGTTCTCTAAAGGGCTAGAATATGTAAAAGTACTTATCTACACTATCTTAGGTTCTTTCGGAATTTTCTCCGTCCTTCCTTCTTAAGAAGTTCTGGCTGCCTTGGTTCTGTTGCCACGTGGGAATCATGTGCTCTCCCTGGATCGGGTGCCCGGTTTCTTTACTAAGGATTTATGTCGATGCTATTCCTTACCGATGGCCTGCGTTCAAGATTTGCCGTGTTCTGTGGCGGTGACATACTGGGATTTCTTGGAGATCAGCTCTTAAGAATAAGAACCGAATCATGATGACCACTCGAAGCACACGGTGAGAATACAGGAACAAACAAAACGAGGGGGTTTCAATTCTGTGTTGCAGGTTTTATACGCTCCCCAAGAGCGCCACCTTTCCGAGTTTGATCTCTCCTTTCACCCTTCCGATTTGTCCCCGACTGGGTGACGTCACCAATCCTCATACAGGGCTTTCCAATTCCGGGAATGCACGCATCTTGATGTTCTCTTAGAGGTAGCGTAACTTAGAGGTAAACATAAATTATTGGCATTCTTTCACGTGTAGAAATTCACTGATAATTACTCTCATGTGAGCCCTTTTTGCTGACTTACAGCTAGATTAAAGTATAAACACAGTAACTACAATACAAACTACAGTTCTTATTCATAGTTAAGCTCATTTAATGGATATCTTCTGTTAGACTCTGGAAAGGTGACCTCATTTAGACTGAGGTCACCCGTTTCAGATCTAACAACATCCACAGTGCTAATTGACTAGAGTTGTAACATTGAAAACAGTGGCAGCTTGTACATAAGCACTGCCACACTGCAGCACCACAAGGAAAAAACGAAAAAATTAAATTTGTTTGTGTTTCTAAATAATACAATGCTTACAACATTATATAAATGCAATACAACATGTTAAAAGTTACAGCTTATGTTTCGACATTGATTGAATAGCTAATAATTGGAATTGTTTGATTAATGCGATTAATTTAGATTATAAAACAAATGCACTGCGATCTAACTCAGTGTCGGGATTTTCACATTCGATCAGTTGCAACTAGACTCGCTGATATTTGTTTGCACTTGTCACTGCACGTAACAAGTAAATTCGATACTGCTTGTTAAGCAGTGTCACTACAGATAAATTGCATGCTTGCACGCATTATTTCTGTGAGATACAAAATTTTTATTATTGGTGTGTGTTCGTGGTGAGGGTGAAATATTTTTGGTAAATCTTATTTTATTCTGTTAAAATAAAATAATTATTTATTTATTATAGATACGAGGCTAAATTATGAAGAGTGTCACTGTTGAAAATATGAAAAGAATTATATTTTTTCAATTATAGTTACATGAAAAAATAGAAATAAAAAATAAAGGTCATCCGACTCCAGATATTATTATTAGTCAGGCAGGAATAAGTAAAAATAAAAAATACACCAGATCTTTTAACAGTGAGGTATCAAAAAATTAAATGGCTTTGTGGTTGTGAAACTAGAAATACCTTATTTTGTTTTCCTTGTTTGCATTTTGGCATTCTCCATACTGTATGGAGTCCATACAGTATCACTGCCAAAAAGCAAAATTTTATATATGCAGCACACCCACTTAAAATTTTCACCAGTCACCACTGATTGAAAATAAAATAAACTACTTGTTACTTAGTGTGCTTATCACTTTGAGACATGGGAGGATAACTCTCATACATTTTATCAGTGATACATGACTATTTATTATTATTTAAACTTGGATTTTTGTGAAACTAAAGTTTCTTCTCCACCCCTCAGATAATATAAAAATAGCAGAACATAGGAGGTAATGGAGCTATCCATATCTCTGACCAGAAGCTAAGTTAAAAGATTAATATAAAATTTTAATTTATACTAAAGAGTGATTTGAAAATGTACCTGGTTGTATATTTTTGGAAGGCAAAGATGACAAAATATTTGTAGCCACACTTAATTGAGCTGAGAACATGCAGCAAGAGAATAGTGTTAATAATGATGCATAAAACCAAAAAATTAAACCAAGAATTGAAGACCAAAAAGAAGCAAAATATATACAGCATTTCTAGCATGTTGTCAAATGATAAACAGCACAGAACTTATAATTACTCTTCAGTATTAATTAAAATTTTATATTAGTCTTAACTTAATCTCTGGTTGGAGATATAGGATAGCTCCATCATCTTCTATGCCCTGCTGTTTTTGTATTATTATTATTTACTTATTTAATTAAGCAGTCACCCATTCCTGCCAAACTGAGTTTGGCAGGAATGGGTGACTTTAAGGCTATATATGCACTTTAATTACATTAATAGGTTTCTGAATTTGGAATGGTTCCAGTACATCTGGCAGAAATAAGTCTCATTAACTGTGTTATTGTTGATAGTGATATCTTCAAGATTGTTCGGGACACAATGGATTTGAAGCAGGAAGCAATTTTCTTGTGAAATAGGATACAAACAAATACTTAAATATAAAGAGCCAACAAGTTTCATTTCAGCGATATAAACATTAATTAAATTAAGGGGATATTAGATCCCACATTGTTTTAAAACCGAATAAGAAACTCAAGGATTGGAATCAGAGAGTTTCATGCTGAATATAGTATAAAAAACTATAAAAGCATCGGCAAATACTAGCATGAGCTGAATGCAAGTAGTCCTAGAACATAGTACGAACACGGGCAACTCGTTGCAAAGGTGGGGAAAGTTCTGATCGCTAATCTTGGTATTTTCCATAATGTAAAAACACATTTCCTAGGAAATGTATGCTGTTATTACATTATGGTAAGGAGGTCATTAACCAGACTGGTTTCAGCCTTTTTTGAGGCTTCATCAGTGAGTAGCTAGGCCAAATTAATACCAAAGGGTATAGCGAAAAGAACTTATATACTCTGCTATGCGAGTTGTCCAAAATGGTGCACCCATTAAGTTACTTAAAAATAAAGAGCCAACAGGCTTCACTTCAGCGACATAAACGTTAATTAAATTAAGGGGATATTAGATCCCACATTGTTTTAAAACCGAATAAGAAACTCAAGGATTGCAATCAGACAGTTTCATGCCGAATATAGTATAAAAAACTATAAAAGTATCAGTGAATACTAGCATGAGCTGAAGAGTGAATACTAGTGTAGTACAAACACGGGCAACTCGTTGCAAAGATGGGGAAAGTTCTGATCGCTAATCCTGGTATTTTCCAGAACTTTCCCCACCTTTGCAACGAGTTGCCCATGTTTGTACTACGTTCTAGGACTACTTGCATTCAGCTCACGCTAGTATTCGCCAATACTTTTATAGTTTTTTATACTATAATCTGCATGAAACTCCCTGATTCCAATCCTTGAGTTTCTTATTCGGTTTTAAAACAATGTGGGATCTAATATCCCCTTAATTTAATTAATGTTTATATCGCCGAAATGAAGCCTGTTGGCTCTTCATATTTAAGTAACTTAATGGGTGCACCTTTTTGGACAATTCGCATAGCAGAGTATATAAGTTCTTTTTGCTATACCCTTTGGTATTAATTTGGTCTAGCTACTCATTGATGAAGCCTCAAAAAAGGCTGAAACCAGTCTTAGTGACCTCCCTACTATAATGTAATAACAGCATACATTTCCTAGGAAATGTGTTTTTACATTATGGAAAATACCAAGATTAGCAATCAGAACTTTCCCTACCTTTGCAACGAGTTGCCCGTGTTGGTACTACGTTCTAGGACTACTTGCATTCAGCTCATGCTAGTATTCGCTGATACTTTTATAATTTTTTATACTATATTCGGCATGAAACTCTCTGATTCTAATCCTCGAGTTTCTTATTCGGTTTTAAAACAATGTGGGATCTAATATCCCCTTAATTTAATTAATACAAACAAATATACTGAAAAGAAAACTATCTAAAAAAGTTTTAATCGAGAATTAAAGTCAAGCATCTTTTGTAGTTGAACTATTAACCTAACTACACAAATATTATTTGAAAAAATGAAAGAGATTGAAAACAAAAACCAAAGCTTGGAGTCTCAGTGAAAAAATGAAGAAAAACATTGATTCAGCAGAAAAAGCATGTGGTGAAGTTTGTAAGAATAAAAAAAATCTTTATTTTATGGTGAAAAAGAAGGCCATAGCAGTCCTAGAACAGAGAAAGCATATGGAAAGTTACTATTGAATAAGTTGGCAGAAGCTCTAAGAGAATATAAATAAAAAATTTACGAGCTAACTGTCTGTAAAAGTAGTTAAACAGAAGTCACCGAAGACTGGTAAGAATATAGAATACAAAATATCACAAAGGTGGTAAAATATTCTGGAGGCTGTTAAAAAGGAACTACAGGTGATAAAGAAGGTGAGATAAAAAATAATTATAAAGATATTCTGAATGTCTGAAGTAATTACTGTGAATGATTTTTAAATGAAACCAGCTCTGACAGAACTGTATTAAGAAATATTGAAGAAGAATACAGTCAGCAGTATGTATGAATATTGGGTAGAAAAGATTAACAGAAACCTGAAATTTGGAAAGGCAGCTCAAGCAGATGATTTCCCAGAAATGCTAAAATATGGAGGTATAAAGATCTTACAGTGGCCACATTGCTTAATTCAGAAGCTCAAATTCTTAGGACCAATTTAAGGGCTCCAAACAATGGGGGGTGAGGGAATAGAGCATTCTAGCGCCTCAGGTCCTGTCTGGCTCTGGAAAAGTGTAAGTACGGCCCTGTGGAAAGAAATTTATACATAAGCTGGGTTCAGGCTAAATAGGGATTGTTGGGATCAGATTTTCACTCTGAGACATATCAGAGTGAAAAATGCATATTTGAGAAATCATGGAAATGAGGATTTGTATTTAAATTTTGTAGATCTGGAAAAAGTGTCTAATTCCTGAGAGAAAAACTATTTAAAATGCTACAGTTATATGAAGTAAATGAGACAGTTATAAAATTTGCAGAATGTGCAGAAAAAAGAAATCTAAAAACAATGAACACCCTTTTCCAAAAGAAACCTCAAAACAGTGTGATCTTGAGACACCCAGATGGAATTAACAAGAATGAAACTGATTCTATATTAACAGACAAACCATATATGGTATAATACATAAATATTATAAGCAAAGTAAGATTAAGCAAAATAGCAATAAACCTTGGAATGGAAAGACAAAAACTGATTTTAAAAAAAACTAGAAAAAACAATTCTAAAAAGTAAATTTAGAAAAAGACAGTAAAAATTGACCCAATCTCAAATATTGAAAATTTCAACAGTATCCTAACAAAAAAAAAAAAAAAGTATAAGGAATGCTGAAAATTTATCTGGGAATTCAAAAAGAGCAAAAATAGACAAGGAAGGAAACTAGATATCTTATTTTTTTTTAAAAAAAAAAAAAGAAGAAACAGGATGCACATGGTGTAAGAAACATAGAGTATACTGAAATTTGCAGAACAGTTAAAATAAGCAAAGTTATAAGACCTCTTTCCATCAATACAAAAATGATAAGAATAGAAAATAACAACAGTATTAAAAAAAATACAACTAAAAAAAACCCTTCTTGACAATGCAGGTAATCTTTATATGACAAGGTGTAAAATTTGAAAATGTAATACTGGTTATGAACAGAACAAACATGTTAGAGATTTATAGCTAAATTTTATTGAGAATTATATCCAATTATTTCCAAGGGAAAAGTAATAGAGAACTACAGCAGAGCAAAGGATATTGAAAACTACAGTGAATATACTGTGAAACATGCACTGATAAAAATGAAAACTAGAATGGTGCCTAGACCTTGGAATACTAACATATTTTTGAAAAGAAAAAAAAAAGAGATCTCTTACATATAAAAATAGTCAAATTGTATACTGAGTGTTTAAGAACAGGAAGAACCCCTTAAAAGTTTGAATAATTATAGAAAAATTATAGATCTATAACTGTTCTTCTAGTCCTTTATAACCTTTTTTACAAAAATTATAGACAACAAAAGAAAAAATATTTTTTTAATTTTCAGATTCATGGAAATTTAAAAAAAAAATTTCCATGAATCTGAACAGGCAAGTTTTAGAACATCTTTTGTTTGATTAATTGGTGTATCTTTAGTATGTTACTGTAGTTTTTTAGTGGATTTATTGTATTAGTGCATATAGTAACATAATCATAGAAATATTGTTAGTTTTTAATAGTCTTAAAAATGGCACCAAGTTAACATAGTTGCTGGTTAGAAGAACCTTTGTCCCACTGAGTAGAAACATTGTAGCAGTGATGATGATAATTTACCCAAGGATAATCTGACATTGGAAATATCCCAATTAAAAGAAATTATTAAAAAATCAACCAGAGAAGGTGGAAAAACACTTAAATTTTGAGAGGATAAAAAAAAATGATCAGAACAAGAAGAGGCAGGAAAGCACTGAACTTGGTAAGAATAATAATAATAACAATAAGCTAAGTCAATTAAAATATAAGAAAAAAGAAGTAATTTTATAAAGTAATTTCCACTCCTACTCTGTTATATGGTTCAGAAATATGCACTATTGAAAAGAAAAAAGTGAAATGCAGAAATGAGATTTTTAAGAGCAGTTAACAGATGCACAAAATTGGACCATATAAGAAATGAAGACATCAGAAGAGAGTTAGATATTTGCAATATAAATGAAGAAAGAGCATTTATTTAGGATGGAACAGCATCAGCTATCAAAAGAAGTGGATAAATACATAGACTCAAGGCTAGAGAGAGGAAGACCAGTGATCCAGAACGGGCAAATGCCTAGTCCTTGAGGAGGAGGAAATTTAATAATAGAATTTGTGTTTGCCAATAGAGTCGTTCCTTTTAGCTTCCTGGGAGCAAAAATTAAAAATGTGACAAACGTAATAGAAAAGAAAACTAAAAGAGTTGGTGGTTTTTGGTGGAACTAAAGTAGTGACAAGTATAGTATGAGAGAGAGAGACATGAGAAATAAATAATGAGAAATTGGAAGACATGAGAAATAAAAGAGAGTAAAAATTGTTGGTTTGCTATGAAGTTAAGAAGGAAGGCTAAGATAACAAATGATTCAATGTGCAGGCTGTGTAAATAAATGGATGTGTGGAGTGTGTTTGATGGCAGAAAAGACATGTATAAGAGGGATGGCCTGAACTTGGGTGGACTCAGGATTAGGAGCTTGGGATGATAATTTCCCATGTAACAGGGAATTTGAGACTATCTGGTGTGAAGTGAGGCTAACAGGATTTAATATAAGACAAAGTGCTGCAGACTTGGTGGCTCAGTTGCTGGGCACAATGGAAATGCATTGCCAAATTAAACTGATGTATACTAAACAAGTAATCATCATGAGTGGCTTAAATTATCCAACCATTGAGAAGAGAAATCTTGTGATAAGAATAAAGGAGAATTTATTGAGTTGTGAGACTTTCTTGAGCAGCATGTGAAAGAAGGAAGCTGAGGTCAAAAAGTATTAGATTTGATCATAACATCAGAAGGGTCTCACTTAAGAATATGACTAAATTACCACCAGTTGATGACAGTGATCTTGTTATACTGTCTCAGGAAGTAGCTAATTATATAGATGCTTCAATTAGGACAGGTGACATGCTGAACTACAAAGCTTTAAATTATGACCAACTCAGGAGAATACTATCTTTTGGTTCCATGGTATCAATTACTAAATGGGAAAGATAAGTGCATGGTGCATGGGAATCTTTGAAAGTGCTTAAATCAGGTAGTAGTTCATAGAATAAATGGGGTAGGAGTGAAATTGATGTGCAAACTTATTAAGCATGAGATCCATAGGAAGAAGAAGAAGGTGATGTGGAAGGAATATCATGAGAATAAGAGAGAGAGAGGAGTTATGAAATATGTAAAGCATATGTCAGAAAAATTACTGCATTGGGCAGAAAGCTAAATCAGAGTATGAAAAGAAATTGACTATGTAGGCATTCCAAAAGAATTGTATCATTATGCTACAAGTAAAAGAAAGAATGAACGTGGAAGAATAACTTTACTGAATGTGATGGTGCTCTTGTTTCAGAAGCTGATGAGATTGTTCAGTTAACGAGTGCTCACTTTTGTTAAGATATATCAACCAGGTGTATGTAACATGCACAGTGCTACTATTTTATTAGATGAAGAGCTAGAGATGCATGAGAATGAGGTTGAAGAGCTGTTAATGTTCAGTTGAATTGGTTAGGCCTTTGGCATATTTATATAACATGAGTCAGCTCAGAAAAAATACCACAGAATGGAAAGAATGTATGATAGTTCCATGGGTGGTGTAAAAACCTGTGCTTCTAACTACTCACCTATTAGTATCCCTGGAGTGGTAAAGATTTTAGAGAAGTTGCTAAGAACTTACAAAAGGACAGCATAGATTTACTAAAGGGAAGTAACGTTTTAGCAATTGGCTCATATTTTATAACAGTGTTATGGCTAAGTTGGTTAAAAGGGAATGGATACACTATGATGCTGTTGGATTTTGCCAAGTCAAAACTTTATATTCCAAACTCATATTTTTCACCTTATGCAACAGCGCTTCCCATGGTATCTATCAAATGCCTTGTTTGTCAACCATCCAGTTATCAGAAAGCAGATATAGCAGGTATGAATCTGTCAGATTTGAGGTGACTTGTGGTGTCAGTCCTTGAACCATTGTTGTTCAGTCTCTACGTTACATTAGGAAGAATCTGAACACAGACGTTCAGTTGTTTGCTGATGTTGAAACAAAGATAGGCAAGGCAATCAGGATGATACTGATATGCAGGCAGCACTTACAGAATGATTTGAATATGCCAGAAATTGGAGCAAATGATAATGTCTATCACTTCAGTGTTAGTAAGTGTAAAATTATGCACTTTAGAGTGATGAGAATTTCCACAACATACATTAGTGGGGTTATGCTACAAGAAAATTATGAGGCTAGGGATCTTGGTACTATGCTGGGTATGAATTTAAAGTTCAAAGATCATAAAGCAAAAATTGCAAATACAACTCGAGGATAATTGTGATGTTAAAATGAACCTGGACATGTATGGATAAGGAGGTCATTTTGTCTCTTTACAAGGTCTTGATAAGACTGCACTTGGGCTACTGTGCACAGATTTGATCTCCTGGTTTTGGAGGGGGATAAAGAAGAGTTACAAAGATTATTTTGGGATTATGGAGCATAAATTACTAGGACAGATTTGAGAATATATGGACTACAGACTCTAGTTAACAGGAGAGAGGAGGTGATATGATAAAGGTCTATAAACTTCTGATTGGTGTTATAGGATATAGTCTGATAAAATTTGTTATATGGAAGGTGGTTAGAGAACATGGAGGCATCCATAGAAATTGCAGTTAAGAAAGGGATAAGAGCTAGATGTTTCTTTCACAGAGTAGTGAGCGAGTGAAACAGTTTGCCTCTTGAAGTGATGAGTACAACTAGTGTGAATGAGTTTGAGACATTCTGACAGCTGATGTGGGTGAAGTATAACCTCCCTCATCATGTCCTTAACTTCCTGAAGGTCTCATGTAATAATAATAACCTACCAAAGTTTTTGACTTTCATATATTATGAAAACGCCTCTGACTCAATAGACCTATGTAATATGTTAAAGCTTAAAAACATATAGGATTAGATGATATTTATATTAATATATTAACTCATATGACAGAGAGATTCAGCAGTAAAAAACATAAATGGAAAAGATTAGAAATGAAAGAGGAGTTGGACAGGATATGATGAGAATATCCGAAAACAGATAGAGAAAGAGAACAACAGAATGGACACCAAGAACTGGTTATCGGAAACCAGGTAGACCAGTGGTAAGTTGGGATGATGAGATAAAAAGATATGGACATTTATGATGGAAAGGTGCACAAGTCAGCAAGATCAGCCAAAATGGAAGAACCATGGAGAGGTATTTGACCAGCTGTGGAATGAAGAAAACTGTTTGAATGATGATGCAGTCTGTGTTTAAGTTGCCAGTCAGCATTTAGAACTATAGAAAGTCTAGGATAATGGTTGGATATAAATCAAGTGTAAAAGAAGGTGTCACTGTCTTCACTGTTATGCATCATTTATATTGACCACATTATGAAAGGAAGAACAGATAGGTTAGAAGTAAAACAGTTGATGAAAGACTAGAGACAATGGATATGAGTTCTGAAAAAATTTTGCCATTATACCACTGGCAGAATCCTCATAAAAAGGAACTTGATATTATTAGTATTCAAGAATGTGTGAGCATAGCTAATCTAAGTCAGTATAATGACTTAAACAGAATGGAGGAGGAAAGGTTAGCAAAACCTGTTTAATGTCAAGATGGCAGGAAAAGGCCCAGAGGAAGACTAATATATATTGATGCAGTCAGAAGTGACTGCATCATTTGTAATATTGGAGTATACAAATGATACTCATTTAGAAGAAAATTGTTAATAAGAGATTAGTATTATTGTAAACATCATTATGTGAGCCAGTATACTTGAGAAACGGTTTAGAAGAATTGTGGAAGAAAAGCTTGGTGAAGAACATGCTGGATTCAGTCCAAATAGAGGCTGTCAGGATCAGATCTTCACTTTATAACAAATAGTGGGGAAATCATGGGAATATAACAAAGATCTGTATTTAAGTTTTGTCGATCTGGAAAAGGCATATGACAAGGTGCCAAGAGAGAAGCTATTCAATACGCTACAGTTATATGGTGTCAATGGGGCATTATATCAAGCAATACTTAGTCTTTATTTGAGTTGTAAGTCAGCAGTTAGAATTGAAGTAAGTACAGCAAGATGATTTAATGTTAAATCTGGTATGAGACAAGGATGTACATTATCCCCTCTGTTATTCATTATCTATATGGATCATATTATGAAGGAAAGTGGTATTAAACATGATATCAAAATTGGAGATGTTAATGTCAGCTCTTTTGCTTTATGCGGATGATGTTATACTTTTAAATAAATCCGCTACAAGTCTGCAAGATTCCCTGACTAAATTGAATAACTGTTGTAACAGATGTTGTATGAAGGTCAGCAATAAAAAGACACAATGAAAATAGGTAGAATCGTTGAAAATGTTAACTGTGTTTTGAATGAGGAACCTATGGAACAAGTAAAACATTTCAGCTACTTAGGCACGATTTTTAGTGAAGATGGTAAATTAAAAATGGAAATAGACAACAGAATCAACAAAGCTGGTATGGAAGGAAGTCAATTGAATAAATTCATATGGAATAAGAGAGAAATTAGTCGGAACACTAAATTAGTTGTATACATGACATGGAGCTGAGAGCTGGGTCAGAAGTAAAACACTTGACCAAAGACTAGAGATTGCAGATATGAGAGTCCTGAGAAAGATTAGAAGCATGAACAGATGGTATCAATGGCAATATCATATTAAAAATGAGGATATTAGGAAAGAACTTGACATTGTCAGCATCCAGGAATGTGTTAGCAGAGCTAATCTCAGGTGGTATGGTCATTTGAACAGAATGGGTGAGGAAAGATTAGCAATACAAGTGTTCTCTGCCAGGTTGGCAGGAAAATGACCCAGAGGAAGACCAAGATATAGGTGGATTGATACGGCACAAAATGCCTTAGACGATAGAAATATAAGATCTGATAATGTTGGAGTCTTGACAAGTAACAGACTGATTTGGAGGAGAATTGTAGATAGGAAGTAAGTAATGATGTAAATTTTTCATGTAGTACTATCATATGCTGTACATCTTGTACATCCCTTGTCAGGAATTTGATGATGATGATGATAATTATGTGATGCTGTTATAGCATCTTGTATAAAAATACACAAGTGTATATATTACAACTGATAATAATTCAAAGAAGTTGGTAACTTCCCTTCACAAAAAAAAAAACCTCTTGCATAGTGCATTACCACTCTTTTTAACTGCATGATGATAATTCTTGGATACTGTTTTAAAGTACCGTCAATTGACATTCTTTCTCTCTCACCCTTCCCCACTTCTTAAACCATTCCACTTACCCGTGATCCATGTAAATGAAGTCCAAATATAAATTAAAACGAAATGCAGGAACAGGTTAATTATGAATGGCTGATTTAATAGGAATAAAATGAACTTTTATTATTAGTAGTATTCAGATATGTATTTTGTCAATCTGAAATAAAGATGGTAATTATCAAAATACATTGATATTTTAATTATTATACCATCAAATTACAGGAAAATTCTCATACCAATAATATATTTACAATAAAAACTATGTTAAGTCAGTTTGTTACATTTATTCAAAAACTAATAACTTGTGCATAACATAAATATTTGTGTTATGCATAAATTCTCGTTTGTACTGTATATAGCATTCACTTGAGTACACAGCTCTAACAACAGACAGCATTTTTGGATTTATTACAGGACAAAAACAAAGTAAATCAGTGATTTTTCTCCAGCATCTAGCATATGTATTTTTATCAGGAGATTTACATGATGCTGTACTTTTCTTAATAACTTCGTGTATGTTATCAATCAGAATTTTATTTTTTCACGTTTTCTTCAAATTGTATGAGAGAAATTAATATTGCTGCATGTTTAAAGGAGGTTACTGCCAAATTATTAATATATGGGCAGGGGGGGGCTGGAAAGTTTGGATAAACACCTAGAACAAAAATGATATTAAAGCAACTGATTTAACCTTGAGACACAACATAAAAGGATATCGAGAACATCAGTTAACTTCATAATTCTGCTGCTAGCATGTTCTTTCTTGTGGTTATATCAATTACTTTGATATCATTTTTGTTCTAATTGTTTATCACAACTTTCCAGTCCTCTTCTCATACATTAATATACTTTACTATACCTATTAAGTATATCTTTGAGTAGATGAAGGTTCATAATAATATCATAGTACTCCATAATTAAGTTTACTGTGAAGTTCTACCATGTTATTAGGAACATTCAATGTCCTTTTGACATGTCTTTTTCAAAATGTTGTTTTTCAGGTTTCCAGTCACTACATATTACATTTTAGTCATGTAAGGCACTATTAAATGCATCAGCTCATCTATAAGGATCACTTTAAAAGTTCTGCATGCTGCTATTCATGACCAGTAGGATGTTATACTTTCCACTTGCATAACAGTTGTAAGACAGACTCTCAAAAAAAAATATAATATGCTCATTCTCTTTCTGGTGTGCTTGTTCCACAAATAAGAATTCAAAATAAAAAATAAAAACTGACACAAATCAGATTTAGCATATAATATGAGGATAATGCAAATGCTCTCGATTGCCACAACCACTATAGTTCTGACATTGAGCCTTTTAGACTTATATCTCTTCCATAAGTTGAAAGAAGCACTCCATGTATTTTATCAATTCAGAATTTTTATGATTTCTTAAAATTGTATGAATGCATTCCTTCCATTGAATAATATTTCTTCTGAACTGACTTATCAAACTCATCAACAAAAAAGCTTTACAGAGAGGAATGCAAGATTTATTCAAATGTTTGGTGGCTGCGATAAGATAATGCAGATGACATAGAAGTCAGTAAATCATCGTCACCATCAAATTCCTGACATGTACCCTCAAGGGGTGTACAGAATATTATGATAGTACTATATGAAAAACTAGCATAATTTCTAACTTCCTATCAACAGTTTTCCTCCAAATCAATCTGTTATCTGTCAAGACTTCATCATTATCAGATCTTATAT
The DNA here is from genome assembly GCF_054136105.1 of Typopeltis vanoorti. Lineage (NCBI taxonomy): Eukaryota > Metazoa > Arthropoda > Arachnida > Uropygi > Thelyphonidae > Typopeltis > Typopeltis vanoorti. The sequence goes on along the minus strand of NC_143568.1, from coordinate 57,325,845 downwards.
TTCTGTTTTCTAAGGCACTTTTTACTGTATCAATCCACTTATATCATGGTATTCCTCTGGATCTTTTTCCTGCCATCCTGGCAGAGAATATTAGCTTTGCTGATCTTTCCTCTCCCATTCGGTTTAAGTGACTAACTTGAGCTCTGCTAACACATTCCTGGATGCCAACAATGTCAAGTTCTTTTCTAATATCCTCATTTTTAATATGATTTTGCCATTGATGCCATTTGTTCATGGTCCTGATCTTTCTCAGGACTCTCATATCTGTGGTCTCTAGTCGTTCGTCAAGTGTTTTGTTTCTAAGCCTGCTCTCAGATCCATAAATTAAAATTGGTTTGAATACTGTCTTGTATATAGCTAATTTAGTGTTTTGACTGATTTCTCTCTTATTAAATTTATCCAGTTGACTTCCTACCATAACGGCTTTGTTGATTCTCTGGTCTGTTTCATATTTAATTTACAGTCTTCACTAAAAATTATGCCTGAGTAACTGAAATGTTTTACTTGTTCTGTAGATTCTCCATTTTTGATGCAATTGACATTTTCAGTGTTCTGCCTATTTTCATTGTTTTGTCTTGTTATTGCTGATTTTCATACCATACCTATTATAACAGTTATTCAGATTAGTCAGGGAATCTTGTAGCAGATTTATTTAGAAGTAAAACATCATCTGCACTGAGATTAACATCTCCAATTTTGATATCAGGTTTAATACCACTGTAATCCATATAGATAATGAATAACAGAGGGGATAATATACATCTTGTCTGACACCAGATTTAATGTCAAACCATCTTTATGTACTTCCTTCAATTCTAACTGTTGACTTACAAATCAAGACTAAGTATTGCTTGATATAATATCCCATTGACATCTTATAACCTTATCGTTTTAAATAACTTTTCTCTTGGCATCTTGTCATATGCCTTTTGCATATCTACAAAACTTCAAGTACAGATCTTTGTTATATTCCCACGATTTCTCAATTACTTCTCATAAAGTGAAAATCTGAGCCTGACAGCCTCTGTGTGCTTGATTCTAGCTTGTTCTTCACCAAGCTTCCCTTCCACAATCCTTCTCAATTGTTTCTCAAGTATAATTGCATAAATCTCACCAGTAACACTCAGTAGGGAAATACCTCTAATTCTCACATTCAGTTTAACTTTCCTTTTTTGTATATAGGTACTATGAGAGCTCTACTCCACTCATTTGGAATTTGTCTCTCTTTCCAGGCCTTGTGAACTATGCAGTGCAGCCACTGTAAGACGTTTATATCTCCATACTTGAGCATTTCTGGTCGAATATCACCTACTTCAGATGCCTTTCCACATTTCAGGCTTTTGATGGCTTTTTCTACTTCAAGTATGGATAAACAACAGTGAAACTGCTAGACAGACAGTGCCGCATTTCGCTAATAGCTCACATCTCACTATGACGTGCATACGCTTGCATGCGTAACAATATGACACTGTGGTAAACACAGTGCTGCTAGCATCCTTCACTCTCCTAAGTGCTACAAGATGGATGTTTATTATCGAATCCCACTGTGAGCATGGATGTTTGTGATTGTCTTTGGAAATACTAGTGGTGGTAGTCGGCAGTAGATGGTGTTGGTGTAGGTTAGTTGATGGTTTGAAGTAGTTGTAGAGCAGGTGCCCTCCTTCGATGAGTCTTTGGACTCCCTGGAGGTGTCTCTAATAATAATAATAAAATATTCCTGATTGCATGCATGGTCAGTGTTACTTCCCACTGTACTGTCACTGATTGTTTCATTTAGCAATTTTTCAAAGTAATTACCCCATAATCCATACAATTAAAGATGATAAACATATCTAATTCCTTTTACCACACTGTTTCCTTTATTTCTGAGCTTTTCTATCAGCCTCCAGAATATTTTGCCTCCTTCTTGATATTTATTTTATGTGTTCTTGCCAAAGTCTTCCCATGACTTTTATTTAGCTAGTTTTACACAGTGTTTAGCTTTCTTACATTTCTCTCTGTATTCTGTAAGAGCACAAGCTGACTTATTTGCCAGGAACTTTCGATATGCTTTCTTCTTTTCCTTCACTGCCTCTTTAACTTCCTGTGTCCACCAATGCAGTTCTGATTTTTCTGTCCTTGCAGACAACCTCACTGCATGCCTCTCTGACTGGATCAATCATTGTTTTCTTCAGAGCTTGCAACTGAATCTCCAGGGTTTGATTCATGTTCTCAAACTCTTTCATTTTTTCTTGAATAACGTTGGTGTATTTTAGTGTACAGTTCATACCTGAGACCTGCTCAACTTTTATTCGCTTTAAAATATTCTTACATGTTCTTCTTTTCAATATGAAATTCAATTTTATCCTGCTCAAAACTAAATGGTGATCACTTCCAATTTCATGTCCTCTGTACACTCTAGTGTCCTGCACCAGGGAGTAAACATCACTATCAACCAGTGGTGGCTTGAAATCGTGGGGGTGCTGCAACTTTCAAAATATACATACACACTGTAAGTACAGTGTGTATACACGTGTTTGGATAAAATATCAAAATTATGGTAAAAATTTTAAAAAATAAATAAACATGAAAAAATATTGTTTATTATCAATAAAAATATACAGTTTGGTATAATTCAAAATTACTTAAAAATAAAATATATTCTTCTTGTTTTGTTTCATGAAAAAATATTGTTTATTATCGATAAAATTATATTGTTTAGTATAATTCAAAATTACTTAAAAAATAAAATCCATTCCTTTAATTGTAATTAAATAATAAATAAAAATAATAAATAAATAAATAAATAATAAAAATCCATTCCTTTAGGAATGGATTTTTATTATTTTTTATACAAAATGAGAGAATTGTATAGGATTGTTGATGATAAAATTAAATATTAAAAATTTTATTTATATTAAAGTATAAATAAATTAATAACTATATTTATATATCGAGAAAAATTAGGGGTGCTACAGTTCCACAGTGCTTGTGCACGAGCCGCCCCTGCTATCAACAATAACATAGCCAATGAGACTTTTCTTATTCCTTGCCTTGTCTCCCCATGTGAATTTATGCACATTTTTATATTGAACATTGTGTTGGTAATAACCAGTCCGTGTCCTGATTAGAAATCCAGCCGTTATTTGGCATTGTTATTAGCTTTCCTCTTTTCTCCAAATTTTCCCCAAATATTTTTGTATGTCCGACAATCATTTCCTACTCTTCTCTTTAGATCCCCAACAAGGTCCAACTTTTCTTTTTTCATTGTGTCAGTTGCTTTCTCTCATTTCTTTCCATTCAGGCTTCTTATGTTTATATTACCGATCTTGAACTCAGTTGGGATGTGTTTCACGATTTGTTCCAATAGCTGACTCTTCGCTGTTCGCCCGGGTTCCCTGGCAAAAACAATGGGGGGGGGGCTTGTTTAACAGGGCTACAATCCGGTAGGCATGAAATTCTGTCATGTTGTACCATCATTTTATTTGTGGGTTTAAGCCAATAAGAATACAATTTGGTCGGCTAAATCCCAAATTGCCAGCCCATCCTCGTTTGTTCAGTATTTTTCCAGCATGGCAGGAAAAAGACTTGGAGGATGACTGAGGTCTAGGTGGATATAAGACTTGCTTTAAAAGACCAAAATATATAAGATTTGACAATATTAGATTCCTGACAGATAGCAGGTTAATTTAGAGCACAATTGTTAACAGGAACTTTGTGATTATGTAAAATTTTCATGTAGTACTATCATAATATCCAATACAATGCTGAGGGTATATACACTAGTGGCAAAAATTGTGGAAACCTTTTGGAAAAAGTGTATTTTTGAGGTTTGATGGCTCATAACACCACTTCTTTTGGGTTATGAGTTAATATTATTAACTCATAACCCAAAATAACCCACGTTAAAATTAACGTGAGTTAATACTTAGTTGGGTAACCTTTAGCGTTAATTACGGCCTTACAACACCTTCCCATGGAGTCAACCAAGTTTTTTAGTTCTGCAGCTGTTATAATGTGAAACCAAGATTGAATTATTGCTTCTATTTTAATTGGGTTGCTTCTGACTAACAAGCTTCTTTCTTTAGAAAGAAACTTGTTAGTCAGAAGCTCCATAGATTTTCGATTGGGATAAGGTCTGGGCTATTCGCAGGCAATTCCAGCAGTGGAATACGGTTATCTTAAAACCACTTTTTGCACACAGCAGCAACATGACATGGAGCTGAATCCTGTTGAAATATAAATGCTTCATTATCTTGGAAAAGATCACGTGTGGAAGGCTTCAGTTTGGGCTCAAGTATTTCATTTATGTATTTTTGGGCATTTATATTCCCATTAATCACACAAATTCTGCCCACACCTTTTGATGTCATACAACCCCAGATCATAACACTAAGTGGGTGTTTCACTGTAGGTGTAATGCAATCAGGATGCAAATCTTCTCCTTACGTATTTTATGCCACCATACCAAACAGGGAGATTTTGGTCTCATCACACCAAATAACACTGTCCCATTGTTCTGCTGTCCAGTCAACATGGGTTGTTTTAGCCCAGTTTAATCTTTTCGACCTTTGTTTTAGAGATAAAAATGGCTTTTTTCATGGATTTCTAGCATTTAGACCAAATTCCTGCAGTCTGCACCAAACAGTCCTTGCACTCAACTTCACATTGTATTGCGCTATTTCATCTTGTATACACCCAGAGGATTTTCTTCTGTCACGTAGGCACAGCCTCTCAATTCTTCTATCATCACTTGCTGTTGTGCACCTTTTCCTGCCTTTACGCTGGTTTTGTAGTGACTGAGTCTCCTTGTACCTCTTCAAAAATTTAGAAATGCCACCTTTGGTTAAGTTTCCACCAATTTTTCTTCTAATTTCTTCATAACTGTAGCTTGTTCACTTAATAGTACTATTTTACATCGCTTTCTGGGTGACCAGTCAACTCTTTGTGCCATTTCTTTAATTTTATTACGTTTTACAAGCTCACTAAATGAAAGAACACAAAAAAACCAACCAACTTGATAGCAATCTCATAACATACTGACAAATGTCCTCCTCTCAGCTCCAATACAATTCATCAATAGCTGAATCCTACTGTGACCTTATTGGCTCATTGCCAAAACAAGATGACACCTGATTGGCTCTCTAAACACTCATGCTCATTGGCTACATTCAAATGAAGGAAAGCTACTTCATATCAACCTAAGCAAGTTGTGTTTTTTTTTTTTTTCTGGTTCTTTAGCTATAACTTTTCATAGAATGCAGATAATTGAACAAACTATGTTGCATTAAATTCTTGATTGAATTATCTTTCCATTGATATATAATTTTATGGTATTACACCCCAAAAAAAGTGGTGTTATGAGCCATCAAACCTCAAAAATACACTTTTTCCAAAAGGTTTCTCAATTTTGGCCGCTAGTGTATATATATCAGGAATTTGAAGATATTTCATAAAGTGAAGAGCTGAGATTAGCACTGTAATGTTTATCAAATGTAATATCACTTTCCATTCATTAATGTGATGCATATAGATGGAAATAGTGAAGCTAGTGTGCCGTATTTCACACCTGAGTTTACATAAAACTAACTTACTGTACTTCCTTTATTCTAATTGCTGACTTACAACTTTAATATACATTCATTTATTGTCCTATATATGCTGTATTAATTATGTCTTATAAATGTAGCATTTTGAACACCTTTTCTCTTGGTACCTTATATATAGAGATCCTTCATTGGGCCTGAACCCAACTTCTTCTTCCCTAGGTTTCATGTCTACAATTTTTCTCATCCTTTTCTCCAGTACACTTGATAAAGCTTACCTGGAACACTCAGTAGAGAAATTCCTCTGCAATTCTCACATTCAGCTTTATTTTCTCCTTTTTTATACATGAGAGCTATACTCTAATCATCTGGAATTTGACCATCTGACCAGTCTTTCTGAATTATGCATGCAGTCACTGTAAAACGTTTATATCTCCATCATCCTGTACTTGCCTTTACTCATTGCAGGGAGTTTGGTGGCTTTTTTTCTACTTCAAAGTATTAATGTATAACTTTTAATTTCAATCCTTGGAATGTTTTCTACCAATTTTCTCTCCCGTTTGGTTCATTTAACACTCTTTCAAAGTAACTACTCAAGACATCTAGAATGTGCTTGAGGGTCAAAACTGGATAACTGGGGGGGGTAGGTTCTCCTTGTAGCCTTTTAAGGAATGTGGAGAACTGACCAAGACCTGTTACCTAATATCTGATCTCCACATTCTCATGGTCTGCCTATCATCCTGGATACTGAGTAACAGGAATGGGTTCTGACAATTTGGGATCTAGCTGACCAAACTGTATTCTTATTGGCTTAAGCCAAAATAAAGTGATGGTACAACATGATAGAATGTTTTACCAGCCTGGACATTGCTGATTAAAGGCAGATGATTCGAAATGTGAAAAGTTGGTTCATATCGGAGATCTAAATATCAGACAAGGAAATGATTAACACACACACACAGAAATATTTTGGGAAAATTTGGAGCAGAGTTAATAATAATGGTAGGTACATGCTGGATTTTTGTTCAGCATTCAGACTAATAATCACTAACACCATGTTTTAACTTGTGCACAAATTCACATGAAGAGAAGATGCAAAAAAAAAGAATAGTCTCACTGATTTTGTTATTGCTGATAGCGATAACTTCCTGCTGGTTCAGGATACAAGAACATACAGAGATGTTCAAATCGGAAGTGGTCACCATTTAGTTTTGAGCAAGATACGCTTGAATAACATTGAAAAGAAAAGTACAAGACCATTTTAAATGAATCGGAGTTTTAGCAGCTTGTAGAGATAAACTGTGCACACTATGAAAACAACTTAACCCTGAAGAAAACATTAATTGATTGATTCAGCCAGGGGGAACGGGGGGGGGGGGGGGCAGATATTTGCAATGATGGAAAAATGGCAACTCCATGATGGACTTAGGAAGTGCCTGACAGTTAAATGGACATATGCTCTGAAATTCAGTGGTAAAAAATGCAAGAAGGTCAATTGCTATGTAAAACTAGTTAAATTAATGTTATGGAAAGACTTTTATAACAACAGAAAATAAATAAATATCAGGAAGGTGGCAAAATATTCTAGAATTGAGGATAAAGTGTAGAAATGGAAGAAAGAGTACTGTAAATGGAATCAGAGATGATAAAGTGACATGAAAACTGAAGATAAAGATATTCTAGTTGTCTAGAGTAGTTACTTCGAATGATTACTAAATGAAATATTCAGTGACAGCACTGTGTCCGAATACATTCAAGAGATATGCAATCAGGAGTACATGTCAGTTATTTGAGGAAGAAAAGCCATCAAAAACTTGAAATATGAAAAGGCAGCCTGAGTACATGTTATTCAAGCAGAAATGCTCATATATGGAGATATAAAAATGTTACATTGCTACGCTACATAATTCAGCAATCCTGATTAGAGGATCAAACTCCAGATGATTGGAATAGAGTTCTCATGGTACCTATTGATAAAAATAGAAATAAAACAATATGAAAGTTACAGAAGAATATCCCTACTGAGAGTTTTTCTCGCAAGATGTATGCAACCATACTTGAAAGAAATACAGAAAAAGTTTGGAAGTGAAGCTTGGAGAAGAAAAAAACTGGGTTTAGGCGAAATATATTTTTTTGGATCAGATTTTCACTGTACAATATAGTTGAGCAATCATGGAAATATAGCAATAATCTGTATTTTAGCTTTTTAGATCTTGAAAAGGCATATGAAAGTGCCATGGGAAAAATTATTCATAACACTATAGTTATATGATATGAATGGGACATTCTATCTAGTAATACATAATCAATATTTGAGTTAGGTCAGCAGTTAGAATTGAAGGAGATACAGGAAGATGTTAAGTTAGCACAGTGCCATTTATCATCTATATGGATCATATAATGGAGGAAAGTGCCATTAAACCTTATATCAAAATTAGAAATGTTGAGCTTACTCTTTACTTTATGCATATATTATCCTCCTAATAAATAAATACAGTACAAGTCTGTGGGATTTCCACTAAGCTGAATAGCTGCTGCTATAATTTGGTATGAAAATCAGTGAAAATAAGCAGGAACATGAAAAGCACATTGTTACTAACTTTTTCATGTGGAGGTATGTCCTTGGACAATTCCCAATAAATATAGATCAAATATATGTCAGAATATTTGTATTGGATTACTAACAACTCTTTTTGCATTGTATATATAACTTAAATGTGATTTTCAAACACTCATCAAATGGTTAAAATCATAAACGTCATTTCTTGTTGTTTATGTTTACATTATAAAAGCATTTTATAAATACGTTTATAATATAGTTTTTTCCAGGAATGAGTGAATATTGTATTATTTGGATTTAAGCCTAAGCATCTAAGGCTATGAGCTAGTTTATTATGTCTGTTCATTGCAAGTTTTCATCTTTTATATGTTACCTTCACCTTCTCTTTTCTATCCTTTTCTAATACTCTTTCCTCAATTTCTTATCTTTCTTCAACAGCATTCAAAACTTTCTTACCAAAGTCTTTTCATGACTTTTTAGATATTTTTACACATTTCTTCACTTTCTTATATTTTTTTTCAATTCTCTCTCTTACATAGCACATGCTGACCTACTTGCTAGAAACTTTCCATATGCTTACCTTGTTTTCCATGACCGTCTTTTAACTTCCTGAATTTGCTTGGGACTTCTGATTTTTCTATTTTACCACACATCTGCTAAATTCCTTTCTGTCCAAATCAATCACTTTTTTTTTTTGTTGTTGTTGTTGTTGTTGTCTGCCACTGAGTCTCTAAGGTTTGGTTCTTGTCTTTAAACTCTTTCATTTTCATCCTGTTTACTTAAGAAAATTGAATTCAGAATCTACACCATTTTAGACAATAGATATAGTGTTAGCATTAGGGACTATGAGATAGTTGCACTTGTCAGACATCTCTTCACTGGATGAGGTTTATAATTAGTGATAGTCTTGGGCAAGCCATCACTGTTTGGCTACTGATTGAGATTGAACTGTCTACTACCCATAGTGGAATAAAAAGCATTAGTCGGTTTTTTTTTTTAATATTTCTGTATTTGAGTCTACAGTTCACCTCTGAAAGTTGCTGAACTTTGATTCTTTTTTTTTTTTTTTCAAAACTTTCTTATATTCTTCTATTCAATATGATATTCAGTTTCATCCTACTCAAAAGTAAATGGTAATAATTTCCTCTTTCAGATCTCCTGTATTCTCTTGTGTCTTCATCACTATCGTCGATAATTTGTGCATCCCTTTATGTTGGAATGTGTTGTTGGTAATGACTAGTTCATATCCTGAAAAGAAATCCAGAAGATACTTACCAATTATTGGCTTTGCTGTTTTCTTTAACCTTCCAAAAATATTTGTATGTCCGGTATTCATTTCGTACACTGCTATTTGCATTACCAACAATGACTTTCTTTTTATCAGCTACTCTCTAATGACTCAAATTTTCTGTTAGATGTTAGTAAGTCTCATTGTTCAGTTCTCCATTTTGATGTTTTCCCACATCATTTTGCTGCTCTTTGGTTGGAAAGACCCGGTGTTCAAATGCCGTATAAGAAAGGAAGAACATGGTTTTTTTTTTTCTCCCTCTCGGGTTTTACATCTTGCAGAATAGGCAAATCAGCCATTAGAACCCACACAATGAACACACACTGACAGCCTGAATTGCTTTGACCATAAATCCAATTTGAAAATATTGTTATTTTCAAATATGAAAATAACAATAACATCATTTTGCTTGGTATTGCCTGCTGTTCAAAGATCTTTTCCTTGTTTAATGGTAAATGCTATAAATACTGGTTTTCTCTCCTTGATCATTATTGACTGAATATATCATCTTGTAATGTTTATTTAGAAAAACCTCACCTGTGTTTAATATGTTTATCTCCACATGTTACTTCTCTAAATCTTCTGCCATTTTGATGACTTTTCCAATCAATACTTCTTATGTTGATGATGCAATTCTTGAATTCTACTGCTGTTGAGTTGTAGTTTGGTCCAGTAGCTGGCTTTTCACTGTTTGTCCTTGTTCCCTGGTGAAAACAGTAGGGGACATTGTTTAACTGATTTTTTTTAAGGCAATACAAAATATGATTTGGTCAACCTTAAATTGATAGCTCATCCTCGTTTATTCAATATCCAATGGATATCTACTAATGGGTCACATCAGGAGACGGTAAGGATTGGACATTAGGTGGAAGCTCTTGTTGGTTCTCTGTATTCCTTAGAAGTGTATATTGAGGTCTTCTCCCAGTTATATAGCTTTGACCCTTATGCAGTCATATGGATCCACATATAAAGCATAAAAATCCATTGTGTGGTTTTTAATTAGGTTTAATTTTGTGTCAATTCTGATTGCGTCTTAAGAATGTTTGAATGGAAAGGTGAAACTAAATGAAATCACAGTTCCTCCTGAACCATTATTATTACTCATTACAATGCAACATCCACAGTCAATTTATTGAAAATATTCGAACTTGCAGTTCCGCATTTGACACTGGGAGTTTGTTGCCATTTGAACCAAATGATCATAAATTATTACAAATTTATTTCATTTCAAACCTAACAAACAAGCAGCTATTTGATTTACAAGGAGTGTTACATCGGCGTAACATATATACAGCAGTGCCTTGGTTAACAACAGGCCTCAGATAACAACGTACTTGGTTAATGACGAGTGGCTGTAAGAAATCTCTTGGTTAACGACTCTCGATTATGTGAACCTCTATCTGATCTAAAAAAACCAGAATTTTCCGATCGCACTCAGCCACACGGCATAGCTGTGAAGCTCAGATATGTTTGACCCATCATAGCCAGCTGTTTACGTTTTCTGTTTATTGTTTCTTTTCTTGTAGTGTACTGTGCTTTATTTTAAAATTTGTGGTTATAAATGCGTTTTATGATTAAAATGAGTATTTAAACATTTATTTTTTGTGTTGGTTAATATAATCACTATTCGTTCGCCATCAAAAGGCAAAATCAAATCTCATCTGTATAATAATAATAATTGTATCTATAAGCTGCTAATCAGTGTATGTTACAGTAAGTGCTGTATCTAATATCGTCGCCTTACAAGCAAAATGCACTAAGTCAAAAATTGCAGGTTTCGAATTTAACTGTTAACTTTTATTTCAAAAAGTTTTTTTTTTTTTTGAACTTTTATTTTCAGGTTACGATATGTTTTTTGTATCCCTTGTCTTAGTGTTGTACAATTTATAATAATACAGTATTTTGCGTATCTTTTTTTTTATAGAGTGAATTTTTTTACTGTGTGACAAAATGGGTCCCAAAAAGAAATCTAGTGAGGGAAAAAAAAAAAAAAAAAAAAACAGAAAAATTTTCTCTATTGAACAGAAGAAAGAAATAATAGCAAAACATCATGAAGGTGTGAAAGTTATGCAGCTATCTCGAATATATGAAACCAGTCATTCCATAATATCAACCATTTTGGCTAAGAAAGAAGAACTTATGGTAGCTAAGGTTGCTAAGGGAACTTCAAGGTTGAATGTCAGAGGGCTTCTTTTTAAGCAAATGGAAAATCTATTACTAATTTCAATCAGAGAAAGAGAAATGGCAGGTGATACTACATCTCAAAATGCAATATGTCAGTGTGACACATTACAGTAAGTGTTAAAAACTAAAGTTAAACAGATTTATCAAGATTTGAAAAAGAAGACTTCAGGATCAAGTTCTGAGGTAGATGATGATTTCAAAGGTAGCAGAGGTTGGTTTGACAACTTTAAAAAAAGAACAGGAATTCATAGTGTCGTTAGACACGGAGAGGCAGCTAGTGCTGACAAAGCAGCAGCAGATAAATTTGTCAATAGCTTTACAAGAATTATAGAAGAAGGAGAATACCAACCTCAACAAGTCTTCAATTGTGATGAGACTGGGTTATTTTGGAAGAAAATGCCCAACAGGACATTTATCACAAAAGAAGAAAACACACTTCCTGGGCATAAACCAATGAATGATAGGTTAACATTGCTTTTAGCAGCAAATGCAAGTGGAGACTGCAAGGTAAAACCAATGTTAATCTACCACTCAGAGAATCCCCGAGCATTCAAAAAGTTCAATGTCTCTAAATCTAATCTCGGTGTTTTGTGGAAGTCTAACAGCAAAGCCTGGGTCCCAAGAATAGAATTTAGAGACTGGATTCACGAAGTGTTTGGACCAACTGTCAAAGCCTATCTTGAGCAAAACAATCTACCTCTAAAAGCCATTTTAACCTTGGATAACGTACCTGGCCATCCAATGGGCATACAAGAACTCCCACCAGAGGAATTAGATTTTATCAAGGTTATTTTTCTTCCTCTCAAAACTACATCTCTGATTCAACCTCTGGATCAGCTGATAATTGCAAAATTTAAAAACTTTACACAAGGACACTTTTTACCAGGTGCTTTGAAATGTGTGAGGCTACCAACATAACCCTAAGAAAATTTTGGAAGGAAGAATTCAACATTGTCATAGCAATTAGGCTAATTGTAAAGGCTCTACAAGAAATAACAATGAAATGTCTCAAAGCAGAATGGAGGAAACTGTGTCCTTCCTTTGGTAATGAAGAAACTTCAGATGAAGGATGCAAATTGGTAAAGGATATTGTGGCAACTGCTCATGATCTTAACTTGGAAGTAGAGGAAGAAGATGTTGAAGAATTATTGGAGATGCATTACTGAGAACACTACTGACGAGCTAAAAGAAATTTTCAAGCAGCAATTTGGAGAAAAGGAAATGGAAATTTCATCTGAAGATGAGGATGGAGAGAAAGAACAAATTACGGCTGATGAAATCAAATGTTTTGGCAAAGTGGAAGGAAGTTCAAAATGTTGCTATGAAATGGAATCCAAACAAATCTGAGGTTATCAGAACTGCAGATCTATTTAATGAAAAGTCCATGCAGTTTTTCAGAAACATTTTAAAAAAGAGGCAGAAGCAAACAACCCTAGATGTTTTTTACAGGTCCATTTGTCAAAAAACTTCGAAGTAAGCCCAATTATCCTTCTGGTGAAGATTGATAATTAAAAGCTGTTTTCATGAACAATTCATTTTATTAATGTTAATTTTTTTGTAGCAAATACATATACTGTATAATAAATAAATGATATTTACCATATTTTTACGACATTTTAAATGAGTTTTATCTGCATTTTTAATATGTACTATGGTTGTGGGGAGGAGCCAGAACAAATTAATCAATTTTCAATTAAATCTTATGGGGAATTGCGCTGTGGATAACGACAGTAATCCATTCCAGGATTACTGTCGTTAATCAAGACACTACTGTATACAGTATTTACTCGAATGTAACTCGCCCTCATGTGTGTGTGTGTGTATGTATATTGCACCCCTGATTCTACTTTATGAAAAAAAAAATTTTAAATCGCATATATGCACGAATAAAAGTTCAAAACTTAAAGAAGTAGATAGTGAATGTTATCACAGTTTTAGATATTTTATAATTCGGTTGAAGAGAATCAGCATTTCAACTCAACAATCGCATTTTTTGAAAATTATGGAGACAACTACCGTGTTTGAATAAAAACTTTAGTTTAATATAACTAAAATCTACATTCGATGTTTTGACCTTTATGTCAAGGTCATCATCATCTGGAACATACAACTATACACAGAAAACAAGCTACACTACAATCAAAATGGTTTGTTAAAGATACTGACCATCCGCTACAACAATTGTTGGTCTGACCTCTGGTGGAAAAAAAAAAAAATTTATACAATCAACACTAGAGTCCTATTATTAGTGTTATCTGTTTGTTGTAGAAATATATTGGGCGTAACAACAAGTATCTATCTATAGACATATATTAACATCAAGAATATACTTGTACATTCCAGCCAATTGGTATGGAATGGTTTCTAATACTAGTTGAAGATTGGTTAGAGTCCTGACTTATGTTGGATCTTATGTATTAGGTAGGCTGAATGTGTGCCATCCAGATCCTTGGAATTTTCATGCCATCTTTGTTGTTGATTTTCAAAAAATGCATTCGGATCACCGTGTAAGCTTAAAAGAAAACAACTCAACAATCGTTGAGTTGCACGATCTTTTGTAATGTCGCACCAATCATATGCGCATCTCCATGGCTGTGCTATTTCTACTGGCTTACCTTTTGTGTCCGTTTCGTGCTCCGCTTTCACTTCTCGTTAGTCATTCGTGAAGGATTGTTCATAATGTATCTCCAATCTTGTAAATTACTAATAATTTTTTACCTGAAATATGGAGAGACGTTCAAGTTACAGTGTTGGTGTTAAACTCTGAGTTATGATAAACTCAAAGATCATATGATTCTGAAATGATAAAAAGACAAACAATAATGAAACTGTTTTAATTTAATTACAGAAATGACGAATTACAAAAATGACCTCTGGTGGGAAAAAAAAAAAAAATTTTATACAATCAACACTAGAGTCCTATTATTAGTGTTATCTGTTTGTTGTAGAAATATATTGGGCTTAACAACAAGTATCTATCTATAGACATATATTAACATCATTAATATACTTGTACATTCCAGCCAATTGGTATGGAATGGTTTCTAATACTAGTTGAAGATTGGTTAGAGTCCTGACTTATGTTGGATCTTATGTATTAGGTAGGCTGAATGTGTGCCATCCAGATCCTTGGAATTTTCATGCCATCTTTGTTGTTGTTGTTGATTTTCAAAAAATGCATTCGGATCACCGTGTGAGCTTAAAAGAAAACAACTCAACAATCGTTGAGTTGCACGATCTTTTGTAATGTCGCACCAATCATATGCGCATCTCCATGGCTGTGCTATTTCTACTGGCTTACCTTTTCTGTCCGTTCGTGCTCCGCTTTCACTTCTCGTTAGTCATTCATGAAGAATTGTTCATAATGTATCTCCAATCTTGTAAATTACTAATAATTTTTCACCTGAAATATGGAGAGACGTTCAAGTTACAGTGTTGGTGTTAAACTCCGAGTTATGATAAACTCAAAGATCATATGATTCTGCAATGATAAAAAGACAAACAATAATGAAACTGTTTTAATTTAATTACAGAAATGTCACTAAAGATTCGAATGTATCACATGATTGAACGTGGGCGGCTGATTGCATAAATAACGTTGATAATTAAAATTTAAATGCATTCATTTTATAAATAATGTGAGCCATTATAAATGTCAATTTAATTTTTTTTCCTGACAAACTATAGTTTCCAAAAATCCCCACACGTATCTTGCATCATGATTTTTTAACTTTCGTTTTGGTAAAAATTGTGTTATGTTCGAGTGAATATCGTATATATTTATATACAAACTTGTAAGTCCGCTATAGAGAATGCTAACAATGTGCAAGAACTAAGACTGGCCATACATGCAAAATGAGTACTGACAGGATATCATGCAGACAAATTCGGTGTGCCCGCAGCTAATAAGGTAGCAGTTGTCATTACTGGGCAAGAATTTAACTGCAGAGCAGTGGCAGCTCGTGGCTTGAAATTGTGGGGTGCTGCAACTTTTGAAATATACATACACACTGTAAGTACAGTGTACGTGTTTGGATAAAATATCAAAATTATAGTAAAAATTAAACATGAAAAAATATTGTTTATTATCAATAAAATTATACAGTTTGGTATAATTCAAAATTACTTAAAAATAAAATATATATTCTTGTTTTGTTTCAGGAAAAAATATTGTTTATTATCGATAAAATTATACAGTTTGGTATAATTCAAAATTACTTAAAAATAAAATCCATTCCTTTAATTTAATTAAAGGAATGGATTTACAATTTTTGGACACTACAATTACATCCTTTAATTGTAAAGTCCAACTATTTAAAGAGACAGAGTAAACACGATACGCACTACGAACACTCTACTACTAGTGCAAACTGCATATCAACAACAGTGGAACTGCGTGATGGACAGTGTCACATTACGCTAATAGCTTGCATCTCACTATGGCGTGCGTAGCAATATGACACTGTGGTAAACACAGTGCTGTTAGCATCCTTCGCTTTCTTAAGTACTACAAGATGGATTTTTATTATTTTTTATACAAAATAAGAGAATTGTATAGGATTGTTGATTTTTTATTTATTTATTCATATGGAGTTTCCTCCTTTTTCTCCCCCATCCCTATTGGGGTTGAGCCCTCTCATGGGGGTTAAGTATATATGGCTGTAGATCCGTGTGTGTTCACGGGGCCGGTTTGTCTGCTTGCTGGATGAAAAACTCCAGATAAACTGGTGGGAAAAAACCCTGCTGTCCATGCCCAAGACTGTCTAACTTGGCTATGGCTGAGGAAGATCTTTAAGCTCCTCATGTCGGCGACGGGAATCGAACCCAGGACACTCCTTCCCCAGGCATATGGTTGCGAAGCACAAAGCCACTAGGCTAACTGTGACA
Source organism: Typopeltis vanoorti (assembly GCF_054136105.1). NCBI lineage: Eukaryota > Metazoa > Arthropoda > Arachnida > Uropygi > Thelyphonidae > Typopeltis > Typopeltis vanoorti. The sequence continues at coordinate 57,309,401 of NC_143568.1, read as the reverse complement.
GGATTGATGATAAAATTAAATATTACAAGCATATATAAATAAATAAATAAATATATTTATATATCGAGAAAAATTGGGGGTGCTGCAGTTCCACAGTGCTTATGCACGAGCTGCCCCTGCTGCAGAGGCATAATGTTACGTGGTCACGACTATAGGCTGAAATGGATATGCGAGATGCTGAGAGTCTATGATGCACTCCAATATCCATTTTATTTTGCAGAGGAGAGGATGGATATTGCATTAATTTACATGTTTGATGTTTGAATTAAATTGAAAATTGGTGTTCCTATTATGTTGCTGTGAAATCTGCACCCCTCCCCTAAACTTTTTCATTGGAACTACGCTTCAAATAAAATTATTGAAACCGAATAGGATAGAAACTGTGATATTTACAGGTCCTGGTATCAGAGAAATTGCCTTCATTCCTCAGATACCCCTCATTACTTTAGACCAGGGTTTCTCAAACTTTTTATATGACGGAACCACTTCACAAATCCTGAAAATTTCACGGAACACCTTGGTTATTTTGTAATGTATTAATTAATTGATAATTCAGCTGGTTTTTATTATTAATTAATAATTAATTAAACATCAATTAAACCATCATTAAATTAATTTGTGCTGATTTTCATTGACATATCCTATTCTGATCACCAAAAATTATATTATAAGTACTTATGAGTGAATGTAGACTTTTTCTCCTGTGTGCCAGTAGTTTTCCCCTCCTTTTGTACATCCTGGAGATCTTTGTAGGCTTGAGGTGGATGACTCACTAGCTATTCCGTCACAAACACCTTCAATAAGAGATTTCTTAATACCAAAATTAAACAAAATTAAACAAACTTGTCTGTTATTCATATTAGAATTTAAATCTGTATTCCTATTACTTTTAAAAAAATCACTGCACACTGGTTTCAGAACAAGCACTTGCACACTACGATACGAACTTGCGAAGAAAATATTCAGTATTAATATATTTGATAACCAGATACAGACTACCTTGATCTTCAATGTTAGTGAAAAAATTTTCTTTATACTTCCTTGCTGATTGGTCACTGACACTTGCAACACAGATGTTATTTCGTTCAGCTTTGAGAACACGCCGCCCATTGTTGTAATCGGCTTGCAGGCTATTTTTATGATCGGTCATAAACGGCGGTATTCTCTTTCCTGATTGTTGAAAGATTTCAATGTGTGAAAATTAACGATAATTCATGAATATTTCCATGTTTAAAAATATGCTGCTTGGTCACTGACATTTGCTACACAGATGTCATTTCCTTCAGTTTTGAGAACAGAGGATATGCCACCCATTGTTATAATTTGCTTGCAGGCAATTTTTATGACCCATCATAAATAGCGGTATTCCTTTTCCCAAATGTTGAAAGGTTTTGATGTGTGAAAATTAACGATACACAGATATTATTAGGTGTTCTGGGTTTGAGCTTTTCGACCTATTCATGAATATTATTCTCCTCAGAATATTTCTACTATAAAATATTTATTCATGAAAAATGCTTAGAAAACTAAAATGACAAATTCCAGAACTTCTCGCGGAACACCTATTCACCTTAAGCGGAACAGTGTGAGAAACCCTGCTTTAGACTATCCAAACGGGTACAATTTCCAATAAGAGTTTGTGTTGCAATGACGATTAATAAAGTCTAAGGACAGACCCTTAGATATGGAGGTTTAGATTTAAGAGCTGAATGTTTCGGATGTGGGCAGTTATATGTAGCATGTTCTTGAGTTAGCAGCTGAGAATTTAATTATCTTTGTCGAGGATGATGGAACTTCTAATGTTGTTTACAAAGAAGTGTTATAATGCTCACAATTCTATACCATGATGAAAGCACCAGCGCCAAATACTCAGAGTAAATACCTTAAAGTGAACCGTTGGCAGAATAACTTCATCTTGGCAAAGCAGGAGGGCTCAGTAGCTTATACATGTAGCCAGTTAGTATTTCATTATCATCAAATTCCTCTACAGTATACTATGAGTATGTGACACAATTAAATTTAATTATTAATAATCTCCTGTCAGTAGTTTTTCTCCAGATTTGTCTGTCACTTGTCACTAATCCGTTATTGTCAGATCTTATGTTTCTCTCTCTCTTCTATTTAGGTCATAAATCTATACATAGTTGTATTGTAAGTGGGTTATTAAGTGACTAATGTAGGAACTAACTCTATAACCAGGCATGTTACTTTTCAAAGTACTTCAGGCCTTTAATAAGCAGTGTAGTAGTCTCTCACTGAGTGATGATTAATGTCACATAAAGACATCCACAAACCTAGTGGCACTCTCGATTTTGAATCAACTCAATAGAGACAAACTGGCCTGGCAGGCTACTTGGAATTTCCTGGTTGGCTGATGTGTGAATGGGCCTAAATGTCTGCCATTATATCATTTTAAAATCTTCTGAGCATCATTTTTATTTTTTAAAAAAATACGATCAATAAAAATGTTTCTCATACTTGCATAGCAAATCCAGTGAAAAATGTAACAAATGTACTTGGACTGCACACTATCTTTGCAACTGCTTATTGGCTGTTCAGCTATTTGGCACTTGTTTACTTTGTAATTAGATGTATTTGTAGCTACCAAATAATAGTGATAACTATTAATAGTTATTATTGTAGTGTTATTACATAATAATATAACCATAAATATGACAAAAAAAAAGAAAATGCAAACTGATTGGAGAAGTTAATAAAAATAACATTACAAACCGAATTACAGAAATGTAAGAAATTAAGATATTTTTAGAATTACGTGATGCTTCAATTTTGAATATGATCAGCCATTCCCTCTCATTGTCATCACCAATTGCAAATGTTAATGCAACATTGTTGGGTCCTTGTACATTGGACAAATGCAGTAATTTATCCTATTCATAATATTCTTAATTTATCTTAATGATAAATAGAAAAGTATATACATTTTGTAAAGACATAGTATATACAAAAAAATCGAGCCATTCCATCAATTTCACAATGTTCTGATATTATATATAAACCCTGTTAAATTCAGAATATTTTTGCTGGTAACCCCCAGTTTTGTTTCTCACGTTGTCATCATCCTCATGTAAATATGTAGATAATTAATATGAAAATGGTAATTTTCTTATGTTCAAAACATGATAATCTAAATTCTTTTAAAATTTCATCAGAAACAACCAAATTTTAATTGGTACTTTCTGAATTATCGGAAATTTCCTGAAATTTTTGAACTAGTCCACCCCACAGCATCAAAATTTGTAATAGTGACAGATGTCTTAGAAATCAAAAACATATGTTTGTTGAAATGATCTTAAAGATAAATTACTATTACTATTATTACGGGCAACTCTAGGGAGTCATTAGACTCGTTGAGGGAGGCCCCAAATCATATTCATCACAACTATTTGACATTCATACAGTATCTATCATACCTTGCCTTAAACTCATTCACTGTCACAGCATCCACCACAGACTCAGGGAGCGCATTCCACTTATTCACTACTCTAAAAGTAAAGAACCCAGCTCTAACACCTTTACTAACCACACTTTTGCCCAGTTTCCATGGATGTCCCCTAGTCCTCCCACAACCAGCCCTGTTCTCAAAAATATCTTCTGAATTAATTTTATAGAAACCCTTCAGTAATTTGAATGTCTCAATCATATCTCCCCTCCTCCGCCTATCAACCAATTTTTGCAACCCACAAATCCTCAACCTGTTCTCATACGGTTCATTCCACAGACCTGCTATCATCTTGGTCACTCGCCTCTGGATCCTCTCCACCTCCTCCCCATCAAGAAGAAACCTAGGTGACCAAATCTGAGCAGTAGTCTAGATGGGGTCTTATCAAGGCTCGATACAGAGGAACAATAACCTGCTTGTCTCTGCTTGTCGACGTATTCTTCAGCAACCAAGTGATTTGATGAGCTGATTTGGCCACTTTTGCAATGTGTCCCCTAAATTTCAATTCCTTATCCACCAACACTCCTAAATCTCGTGCCTCATCAATTTCCTGGAGCACGGTTCCACCAATGCAGTAAACTGCCGCCAATCTTTTCACCCCAAAATGCATAACCTTACATTTTGCCACATGGAGAGATTTATCTTTAAGATCAAAAGAATCTTTTTGTATAAATGAGTAGTGAAGATATTTAGAGAATTTCATTGTTTTAATGAAAGGCATTTTAAATATCATAATCTTTACAAAGAATTTTCATATTAGATTATAAGAATTTTGAAATATTAAAAATGGTCTATTATATATATGGTATATTTTTAATATTAAAAATTAAACATGAATAGAAAGAGAATTAAAAATATAAAAATAATTTATTATAAATAAAGTATATCATAATATTAATTTACAATACTTAAGTACTGACAAGTGGTAGACTAATTTGGAGGAAAATTGTTGAAAGGATATTAATAATAATGTAAACTTATTTGTGTTGTTCTCCCACAGTACTGTTATATTATAGGTTAACAACCTTTTGTCAGTTGTTAATTTCATAAAATATGTGCTAACCACTCGGCCAGCCTGGTTGGCTGAGTGGTTAGCATATCTGCTCTCCAGCCAAAGGGCTTCTAGTTCGAATCTTGCCATGAGCATGGATGTTTGTAATTGTCTGTGGAAATAGTAGTCGGCGGTAGATGGCGTTAGTGTGGTTGCATTCAGTTGGTGGATTGAGTGGTGGAGACGGTTGTAGAGCAGGTGCCCTCCCTCGATGAGTCTTTAGACTCTCTGGAGGTGTAAAATAATAATAAAACAATGTATAATGTCATACAATAATATACTTGAAACTTTTTGTGGGTTGGAAGTCACAAAAAAATGCATGTTAATACCAGGGAAAAAAGGTTTATTAACTAGTTTATTAACAATATCCTTGTAACTTAAAATAAGTTACAAGGATATTGTTAATAAACTAGTATCAAAAATCAATTTAAAAAGGAAAAATAAAATAAAATAATGGATTTGTGGGCTGTTCAATTAATTTCCCAGGCTGTTTTGTTTGTTAATCCACTGCTGCCACTCAGCCAAACAGACTGGTATTTATTTATTAATGTTATATTTAGTATATTTGTTAAATATAAAACAGTTTTGAGAAGAAACATGGTATTTTTATTTTTTATTTTTAGCTTATCTCTGAAAAAAGAGTGGAGGGGATTGCGGGATGAAGAATTGAGTAAATGTAGTAACATTCCTGGCTGTATTTTTGTTCATTCAAGTGGTTTTATTGGTGGGAGCACCACTAAAGGAGGAGCTTTAGAAATGGCACAGAAAACTCTAGAAGCAGCCAAAGAGATATCATGATAAGCTGAATAGTGTTTGTAAATAAAGTTTTTTTTTTATCAAAGGTTCTCATTTATTGGAATCAGTAAATGACATCATCCATACTTTGAAATTGTGTTGATATTAAAATAACATGCCGGTGTTATGCACCTAGAAATAGTTCCATTAAAAGTTAAATGTAATTTTTAATGGAATACTGAAAATATGGAAAATTCTAAGATATGTAGACTTGCAGGTCTATCTCAAAAATCTTAGAATAAGTTTTGAATGATTTGTTAACAGAGGTACATATTTAGTCTTAAAAAAAAAACAGTTAAGGACATAAAAATCAAGATGCTTAAGACAGGTATGATAATGTTTCTGTGCTTACTTTAGAGTTTTGATTAATTTTTCTCTTATTGCAGATAATTCAGAGTTAGTAGCTTTTAATTTTATATAGTATTGTTAATTTTATTTATTTTCATAATTAATTTAACATTGTCGCTAAAAATTGTGCTTAAATAGCTGAAATGTTTTTTACTTGTGTTTTCTATTCATTGCAGCTGTTTTAGTGTTCTTGCCTCTTTATAGTGTCTTTTTTTATTGCTGATTGTTGTATCAAATTTCTTACATCAGATATTCTGTTTAGTAGACTTGTACTGGATTTATTTAAGAGCATAACGTAAAGATTTGTCCCAATAAACTGGATTCTGTCCATATGTTTGTGCACTGCTTGGAAAGAAGTCAATAGACACCATAGTGTAAGGAACAAACAGCCATGGTGTCCACTTTCATAAGATGCAAACCTTCTTTTGCTATGACTGCAGTAATCTTGCAGGGCATACTTTCCACAAGCATATGATAGTGATCAATGGGAATTTTGGACCATTCTTTCTGTAGTCACATAATGAGGTCCTGGACTGTTGTGGGACAGACATCCCTTAACCTCACCCAATGATCCAGTTCATCCCATAGATTTTCTTCAATAGGATTGAGATCAGGGCTCTGTGGAGGTCAATCAAGTGAGGTGACATTCATGTTCGCAAACCACACAGTTACAGCTGCAGCCTTATGACACAGTGCTTTGTCTTGCTTGAAAGAGATAATGGTCAGTTCCATTGAAACACCAATGTAGGAAGCAGTCTGTTGTCCAGAATGTTCAGATACCTCTCAGAGTTCATTGTTCAAGGCACCACAAATAGAGGTCCGAGGCCAAATCAAGAAAAACGGGACCATACCATCACATAGCCACCTTCTCCAAATTTCATAGTTGGGGTTATGCATTCTGATAAGAGATGCTCACTGAGCATCTGTCATATTGACACCATTTCTCTATTCAGTAGAGGGTGTAGCGTGATTTCTTGCTCCATAATATAGCTTTCCAAACTTCTACATCCCAATGTACACACTCCCAGCATAGAAACCCATATTGTGAGCCTAAGTTCTGAATGTTCTTTTGCAGATTGGTGTTCCAGTCAATGCCAGAACTCTACATTCAATGTATTGGCTGATGAATGGCTGTTTTTACATATGATCCTTTGTATCACCCTACATCATGTTTGGTGAGTGTGGTGGGTCATTCACCGTGAGTAGCACTTACAGTTGACTTCCTGCCCCTTCCATCTCAGTATGGTATCATTGATTGTTGACCCAGGATGGCCCAATTTGTCAATAATTTGCTGAACAATAGGCCTACAGTATGGCATCCTATCACAATGCCTCTTTCAAACTCTGTCCGTTCTCTTCTCACAGCCATTTCACCTGGACACAGTTGCACAATCTAGCTAGCTTGCCAGACTTTACCAAAATATTTCTATATGTTTGCCTGCTCTCCTGTTTAGGTCTCTGACATTTACTTTCAAGTTGGCGGTTGCTCTCTCTCTTACGACGTCAAAAATTCCTTCATTGTCCAGTTAACCGTTTTTGAATTTGCCCACTTCACTCTTTTTGACATTACTCCGATTCAAAAATTTGATATTTGTGCATAGTTAATAATAAATTACATGATAACTACAGTAATTAACTTTAATGAAATGAAAGTACAGATATTTCGTACTGAAAATAACAGTACATCATCAGTGTGTAAAAACAAGCAATCCAAGTACATACAGAATACAAAGTACATACAGCAGTCAGTGGTTTACCAATTAAAACCTGTTACCGCATGCTACAAATTATTATTAATAAATAATAGTATTAAAAATATTAAAAAACTATTTTTGATGGTTACATAAGATAAGAATCTCCCAGACATTTAGTGTCAATACTATGTTGTGCCAGACCAGACTTTTGAGGTTTCATGTATTCGATATAATATTGATGTTTATTAATTATTTTTTCCACAGAATGGCCTGTTTGTCCAAAGCATGTTAGATTACATTCACACAGTATCTGGTAAACACCAGCTAATGATAGTTTGTCTTTTGTAGATGGCAACAGATGAGAAATCTGTTGCCATTTTGTTGATCGAAAAATATGTAGGAATGAGATGATACTTCTTCAGAATTCTGCCAATCGGTTCTGAAATGCCAGAAATATAAGGGATTGGAATCCTGCGGTCTGTTGAAGAATCCAGAGGTGTTGGAACATAGGAGTCAATTATCTGCTGGATTTCATTAAGGTTATAACCATTAAATTCCATTAATGTTTTGATAGTGAGAAGTTCTTGTTGTGAGCTTGAGGGAGAGAAGCATCCCTTGATTAAAGACTTGATAACACCAATTTTTTGAGAGGTGTGATGAGCAAACTTTTGATGAATGTGGTAAAGGTAGGTTTTCAATAAACACTGGTTGATAAATTACTGGAAGCTGTGCTTGTAAGATGGATGTCCAAGAATGGTAAACTACCAGCCTTTTCTTTTTCCATGGTAAACTGAATACGTGTGTGAAGGCTGTTGATCTGTTGTAGGAAAGTGGTAAGTTCATTTTCAGAATGAGGCCAAATAGCAAAGACATCATCAACATAATGAAACCAATGAAACAATTCTCATCCATTCATCCCCAACCCTCTCATAATTGACTCCTATGTTCCAACACCTCTGAATTCTTCAATAGACCACAATGTTCCAATCCCTTATATTTCTGGCATCTCATAACCGATTGGCAGAATTCTGAAGAAGTATCATCTTGTTCCCACATATTTTCCGATCAACAAAATTTCTCATCTGTTGCCATCTACAAAAGACAAACTGGCACTTCTATCATTAGCTGGCGTTTATCAGATACCGTGTGAATGTAATCTAACATACTTTGGACAAACAGGCCATTCTTTGGAAAAAAATAATTAATGAACATCAGTATTATATCGAATACATGAAACCTCAAAAGTCTGGTCTGGTTCAGCATAGTATCAACACTAAATACTATCTAGTGGGATAAAGCTCATCTTCTCCATAGATGCGGGTTTAAATATGAACGCTTTTTCAAAGAAAGTTGTGAAGCCCTTTTACATTGGCCAATCGGAATGATTGTCTCTCTCTCCCAAAAGTCTGGGAGATTCTTATCTTATGTAACCATCAAAAATAGTTTTTTTTAAGTAATATTTTTAATAATATTAATTCTAGTATGCAGCAACAGTTTTTAATTGGTAAACCACCGACTGCTGTATGTACTTTGCTTGTTTCTACACACTAATGATGTACTGTTATTTTCAGTATGAAATATCTGTACTTTTATTTCATTAAAGTTAATTACTATGGTTATCGTGTAATTTATTATTTATAGTCATGCCACAGGTACGTTTTAAAGATTAGATTTGTGGATAGTGTTGTTGCTGTAGTGTTTTATCTTTATCCTGATTTCCAGTGTCTGTAAATTATGTTAGCATTCTATTTCTGTAATTTTTCAGCTAGCACTACACTGGTTATCTGTTTATGTTGGTCATACTTATTTCATTTCTGCTGAGGTGTTCCATTAGCTGACTGGAACATTGAGATGGTATCTGTTCATTGTGCACATCTAATGGACTTTTAGTTAAACTTTATTTGTATGTTTTTACAAATATTATTTGGAAAAAATAAGCATTTGAAAACAAGAATTAAACCTTGGAGATGGCAGAATCTCCAAAACTTGTCTGCAAGGAAAGAGCTTCATAGTGCACTGCAGAACTTAAACGAAATCCTCCTAAAAAAAAAAGCTTTTCAATAGATTATTATTATACGAGTATCTCTCTATGGAGTGAAAAGATTCATCACAGGAGATCCACACTAGCCTTTATACACACAGTACCTATCATACCTCTTCTTACCAAAAAAACACATACTAAACACAGTGATAAGTTTTAATACATAAATATTTCATCCCAAGTATCTTGGGACATCCTCAGTACAGTAATTCAAACAATACTTGGAATAACATACAGTTAGGGTGCATGATTACAATGTAGTCTCCATTCCATTGTAATCAGATGAAATATTTACTTGTTAAAACTTATCGCTGTGGTTAGTACGTGTGTTTTTTAGTGATGAATTCACCACAGGTTTCATTGTATAAAAAAAATACCTCTTCTTAAACTTATTCATGGGGAACTCACAACTGCCTCTGACATCCATTGTAATCATTCAAAACTCTTCAAGCAAATAACCTAGTCCAGTCTTGCACAACTTCCAGGGTTTTTCCTCATTCTCTCTCCCTCTCTTTCCACGTTTTTTTTCTTTGTTTGTTTGTGTTTTTAGTGTGTTTTTCAATATCCAAGTAATCCTTTGGGCTATTTTGCCAACCACTTTTGCAATATGCCCTCTGAACTTCAACTCTTTGCCCACCATTACCACCAAATCCTTAGCATCATCAACTTCCTGCAATCCAGTACCATTAGTGTGATACATCACACTAATGGTACTGGATTGCAGGAATACTGGATTACAGTACCATTAGTATGTAATCTTTTCATCCCCCAAGTCATAACTTTACATTTTGCAACATTAAATTGCACCTATTATCCTTTGCCCACAATACCAATTTGTTTAAATCATATTGTGGGATATCTACATCTTTATCAACTATTGCCATTTCCAGTTTTGCAGCATCAACAATTAGCTGAATATCCTACCATAATTCCCTGTAAAATTATACAGTTTTAAAAATATACAATTGTATATAAAATTTTATATAATTTGTATATAATATATATAAATGTATATTATATTATATACAAATAAGTCCTCCAAAAAAAAAAGCTTTTCAATAGATTATTATTGATGATATTTTCTTCATCTGGGAAGATGGTGTCAACAACCTCAATTTATTTTTAGACCACCTAAACAAGTGTCATGAAAAAATCTCTTTTACCTTCGAACTGGAATCCAATGACAGCCTCCCCTTTCTAGACTTTAAATTTACCAGATGTGCTGGATTATTAAACTCTCAATTTTTAGAAAACTTCCTCATACTGAAAGATATCTTCATGCTTCATCCCATCACTACCCCCCCCCCCACAAAAATTTGGTATTATTTCCACCTTAGCTCACCGAACCAAGTCTTTACTTACAGAAGAAGCGGAAATTGAAAATGAACTCCTTTTTCTTAAAAAAAACTTTTATTAATAATGGTTTCTTCCCTAATAAAATTGACAAATTTCTTTCCCTCAGTCACTCAACTACTTCTGAAGATCCCTCTTTTCCCAGAGCCTTCATCTCTTTGCCTTACATCAGCTCTCTTTCACCAAAACTGCCAAAAATTCTCAAGAAGTTTAACTTCAGAACTTGCTTTACTACGCTCCCAAAACTTCGTTCAATACTTAGTAAACCTAAAGAGAAACATCTTCCAACTCACTTTCCAGGAGTGTACAATATTTTATGTGATTGTGGAAAGCCAGACTGCTAAATCCATCCATCCTACGTTTGGAAGAACACCGTAGAGATATCTCCTACAACAGGACTGGAGCCAGTGCTCTCTCTAGCCACGTTCTCATTTCAGTTAACTCAGACGAAGGCCGCCAACACATTAGGAACTGTACTCAAACTTCTAACATCCATGTGTGCTGTGATGAGCTCGAGAGAAAGATTGTCGAATCTAGAGAAATTTCTCTAGATTCTTCACATATCAACAACAGCCTAAGTTTCAATCTCTGATGCACACGTTGCCTGTGTTCGGTATTGGCGCGCTCGTGACAGCGCATAGTCTACGTTCATTTGGAACTCAAACTCGCATTTTGTTTTCAAACACGCTACTGTCTTTTGTACTTGTTCTGTTAATGCAATTTTAAGTGTCTGTAATTTTTTATATATTTCTTTGGTTGTGATAACTGAAGATGTTGACCAATTCAACGAAACTAGTAAACTACTAATATCTTTTCAAATATACCATGTCATCTCTTTATCTCTCGGTATCAGTCATTAAAACTTTTTAATAATATTTACCACCGAGTAAAATGAATTATAATATATATATATATATATATATATATATATATATAATATGTCAGAGGGAGGCAAATCTGGGGAATAGGGTGGATGTTCCAACAATTCATAGTGCACATCCCTTAATTTTCCCATTGCCAAAACACCTTTGTGGGCAGGTGCATTGTCCTGATGAAAGATGATTTTTTTCTTCTGTAAACCAGGTCTTTTCTCACAAATATTCGACTGGTTTGGTTAAAAGATCGGAATAATATTCCCCGGTTATTGTTTTACCCTTTTCAAGATAATTAATAAACAAAGTGCCTTTAGCATCAGAAAAACACGGATGCCACGACCTTTCTTGCTGATGGAACCGACTTTATCTTCTTCGGCGCTGAACAACCGACTTCTGTCCACTGTTTCGACTGCTGTTTGGATTCTGGTGTGTAATGGTGAATCCAAGTCTCATCCATAGTAATAAATCGATGCACAAAATCAGTTATATTGTTGTTAAAACGCTCCAAGCACTGTTCAGAGATTTTCATGCGAGTGCGTTTTTTGATCTGCTGTGAGCAAGCGTGTCGCCCATCTTGCACAAAGCTTCTTCATGCAAAATATATCCTACACATTCTTTTGAAATGCCTATAGTCTCAGCAATTTTACACACTTTGACTAGCCTATCATCTAATACCATATTGTGTACTTGATCAGTGATTTCTGATGTTACAACTTTTGGACATCCACGCGGATCATCTTCAAGGCTGGTCAGCCACTTTTCAGCTTGGCAGCCCATTTCGTAATTGTCGAAAACAAAGGAGAAGAGTGTCCATAAACTTTTATTAACTTCAAATGAATTTCTTTTGCTGTTAAACCTTTTACAAAGAATTTTATAACCGCACGATACTCAATTTTATCAATTTCAAGGGAATCAGACAACACTTTTGCTTCAGTCAGCTGTATAAAACAAACTACATACTTCATAGAATGACGTGCAACTTCATGGATGTTTGACAGATGTACCAATTTGGAAAAAAAAAATCGTGCCGATAGTGTTGCAATCTATGGTCTATGCCAAGAACTTTTCTGGCCACCCACGTAGAGCCTTGAGGTACTCCACTAGTTGCCCTTATTCTCTTAGACACCACTTCACCATAGTTCTGGTGTGTCTTTCAACTACTAACCATCCAAGAAACCAGTTTTATATCTATTCCCATTTGCTTCAACTTGTGCGATAATTTTTTCATGTGGTATTCTGTGAAATGCCTTTGCTACTACTGTAGTATAAAATGAGTAAATTACTAAGGCAGCACATACATTTAACTACTCTTGAGATACTGATTGCTTTGTCTGGGAGCCACATTTATGTAATGGAATTATCTTTCCCTCTTTTCCACTTCATTGGAACCTTGACAGAACTGAAACTTAGATTAAACAACTTTGTCAATTGCACTGCTAATTCTCTTGCACATACACATAGCACATGTGCTGATGTTCTATTCAGTTCCATTGCTGTATTGACATTGATATTTTTCAATATTCTGAGTATATTCACTTCATCCACCTCAATTGTCATATTAATCTGTCATATCGGCAACAAAACTCCATTTGGATGATTCACACTTTAGTCCTGGTAAGAAAGTCAACATAAGTCCTTAAATGAATTAAGAAATGTGTAACAGAGCTAGGTTTGTCAAAGTAGTTAAACAAAAGTCATAGGAAGGTTGAGAAGAACCATTATCATCACATTCCTCACATGTACTCGCACACAAGGTGTACTATATAATACAATGCTGTACGTCGGGCATGGGCAACCTTTCCTAGTTCGGGGGCCAAATTATCATTCTGTTTCCGAGTCAAGGGCCGAACCAAATTATTAAATAAAATAAATTAATATTAAACGAATTAAAACAAGTTGCTACTTCATATTTCATTTATTTATAATATAATGAACGACATAACAATTTAATGTGAAGATTGGCCTTGTACTTCAACTACAAGACTATCAATATTGACGTTAATATTATTTAAGGATAATCGCATAGAATTTTCGAGGTTTTCGTCCTTTATTCTTGTCCGAATTTTTCATTTATTGTATTTCATCCTCGGAAAAAACTGTTCACACATATATGTGCTGCCAAAAAGACAAATGATTTCTCTTGAAAAGGCACGTAAATTTGTATATTTTTCTTCCACCAAATAAAATTTATAAAAATCCGTCAAAGCAATGTTGTTAAATTGTGATTTTAGCACTAAATCCGCCTGAAGCTCAATAAGTTCCATCTGTAAGTTTTCTGGCACATTATTTACATCAGCATCCATCGGATGAGCAAATATAGCGAATGTGGAGTCTTTGTTTTTGAAGTCGGCAAACCTTGTATCAAATTGCTCTATTAGTGCCTTCACTTCATCTCCATAACAAATATAAGGGATATTTTTATGAGTTGCTAGAGTAGGAAAATGATAACAATTTTTAGCTCTTATCTGACTTTCCAACAATCTTAGTTGAAAAAGCAGTTCATGAACCACTTGTCCTTGTTTTTGCAATTTAAGATTCAGTTCGTTTAGGTATCCGGTGACATCTACAAGGAATGCTAAATCACACACCCACTCATCATCTTTTACTTGGTTAATTGTGTTTCCTTTTATGTCCATAAAATCTGCAATGTCTTATCTCGGATCATAAAATCGTTTTAACATTTTACCTTTACTCAACCACCTCACTTCACAATAATAAGACACATCTTCATAATCCGAAAATAGGTCTGCCAAATACTCCTTAAATTGGCGGTGATTAGGTGCACATGACTTAAAGTTAATACTGGCTACTACAACTTCCATAACATTTGTGAATTTAATCGATTTTGCACACAGATTTTGTTTGTGGATAATGCAGTGAAAATTTGTTAAATTTTCCGGATGGATCTGTAGTTCTATTGCTCTTTCATGAACTATTTCAATAAATCCTTTCTGTGCACCAATCAGTGCATATGCCAGATAGTGAACTCCATTTAAGCTCAAATCTCTCAAAGACTGTTGACTTTCAAATATAGCTTTACCGGTAGTTGTTCCTTTTAACTGCCGAAGCGCCAATAATTCTGTGATTTTGAAATCCGCATCAATTCCTCGAATAAATATTGCCAGTTGTGCTGTATTGGAGGCATCGGTGCTGTCATCCAAAGCAATTGAAAATACTTCCAATCTAGCAATCTTCTCTTTTAAACTTTTTTTGATATCATCAGCCATAATTTCTATCCATCGTACAACAGTACGTCTCGACAAACGAATATTCTCGAAGTCTTTTCTTTTCAGGACATATACTTGCAACATCCAGCAGACATTCTTTGATAAATTCTCCTTCACCAAATGACTTAGAATGCTTAGCGATTTTTTTCGCTTACCACAAAGCTGGCTTTGATAATGCTGTGGTGCTGCGTTCTTTGCTTATTGAACATTTGCTGCTGGGTATCCAAGTTCTTCAACTTCTGTATTTCATCTTTTCGTAGTTGTCCATCAATTTTTGGGTGATCCGCATGTCTCGAAGTAAAGTCTCTTCGAGTTGTATTCTTTGTTGACGGATATGGATTCGTTGCACAGCAAACCTTTATTTAGAATAAAATAATAATCCTCCGTCCAGTTGTCTTAAAATTGACGATTCTCTGCATCTACTTTTTTTTTTGAAATAACTCCTGACATTGTCCCAAATTTATAGGCGATATTCAGAACTGTCAAACAAAACTCTTCTACACCGCAGGCACTGAACAGAACATAATATCAATGCAGGCACTGAACAAAGCACAACACCAACGCAAGTACCGAACTGACACGTAACACGTTAACACATGCCGCTAGTCAAAGTGAGAAAGAGATCTTGGTTGGAGAAAACTGTGTTTTGCCCAAGTCATATGACGTCAGCTTAATGTGAGTTAGTAGAACACACCATGAATCAGACAAACTTCGCTGAAATAGATTAGGGCCGGGGGTTGCCCATATGTGCTGTACGTGATAACTTTGCATTTTTACTATCTTCCTATTGACAGTTTTCTCCAAATTAATAAGTTATCTGTCAGAACAGTAGCGTTGTCTGATCTTTTATTTTGGTCTTCAAAGGCATTTCGAACTTCATCAATCCACCTGGATGATCTCAAACTTCCTATGAATGTTTTGCGACTGCTTTTTTGGCCATACCAAAAATGTGTGAGATCTGCTCACATGTTCATGAATACTATCAATGAATTTCTTTTATGATGTGTTCCAGTACGGAACACGGGGATGTTGGGCGCCAGGGGGAGAAGCCCCCTAGTATTCGTATAAAAACTTTCACAGCCTGATATATATGTAACGTTGGTTTATTTTATTATAAATGCTAAATTAATGCGCTTATCACATTGAAAACAAGGCACTTGCTTTAAAAATAAAATGTCACAAAATTTTCCTTTTTTTTTCATGTCTTACTATAAAATATATATTGTAATAGAATTTGAATATATAGACAATGTACTGAATAAAAATAAATCCACTAACGCTCTTATTCCCTTACAGGGAGTATGCGAGGCAGTTTTGGCCCAATCTAAGTTTTGGAGACTGAGGGGGGGGGGAGTTCACTCTTCAGCGTTAGCTAATCAGAGATAGTTGGCCCAAGACATTAAAATAGTGTGGGTTCAAAGTTCAATTTTCTTGAGTTTACGTGACGAAACACCCGAGTTAGTCGATATCTGGTCCATGCCAGATATCGACTCACTCGGAACCGGTCGTAAAAAGGCTTAGAAAAAGTTCTAGTTGGCGACTAAGCTTCACCGGCATACACCCTCTGTCCAAAAAGAAACCAAACTTTTCGAAATATAAACTAGTGGCCCACCTGTTGTATCTTTTTGTTGTTGAAAGTGGCAACCTTCATTAGTGTTGTGTCAAATGTTTATAACATTTATTTCATTAGAAGCCGAGTTATATTGACAGTGTGTTTGACGAACGGTCAGAAAATGAGTTTCAGAGAGCTTCTGCGATTGACTTTTGTGTTAAATTTGGTAAACGTTTTACCGAAACGCATACGGTGATGAATGCTTATCCCGTACTCAAATTTACGAGTGGTTTAAGCGATTTTAAAGTGTTCGTGAGACGCTTGAGGACGGCGAAAAGCCGGGCCGTCCAAAAATTGGACTGAGCGATATTAACATCCAAAAAGTGCGTGATTTCATCCAACAATACTCGAAATTGTCCGTGAGATTGATTGAAGATGAATTGGGATTCCCAAAATCAACTGCACAACACATTTTGACCGAGAGTTTGGGCCTTCGTAAGTTGAATTCGCGATTTGTTCCCCACAAGTTGACCGATGGCCAAAAAATATATCGAATTGAACAGGGCAAGGACCTCGTTAAAACCGCTCATAAGGACTCAAACTTCCTTGAAACGATTGTTACTGGTGAAAACGTGTTGTTTTGGGTGAGCCCAAAACAAAACGCCAGAGTGCTGAATGGAGACCACCAGGAGTCGCTTGGAGAAGTCAAAAGTAAAGACAATGCTGATTTGTTTCTACGATTCCAAGGGCATTATCCACAAAGAATTCCTTCCTCCTGGCCCAGTCAATGGTGAGTTTTATCTCGAAGTTTTGAAGCAATTCATAGCGAGAATTCATCGCGTACGGCACGAATATCCTGACGATCGACCATTCGTCAAAACACACTGTCACTCTTGGCTATAATTCGTCTTCTAATGAAACAAATGTCATAAATAGTTGACACAACACTAATGAAGGTTTCTGCTTTCGACAAAAAAAAAGATACGAGCGGCGACACTAGTTTCTTCTACTTTCGACAAGTTCAGTTTCTTTTTGGATAGAGAGTGTATGTATAATATGTGTGTGTATTCATATACTATATATATATATATATATATATATATACACACACACACACACACACACTAGGGGGGTCCACCCTCCTAGCACCTACGGCGCCCAATCTCCCCCCCCCCCCCGAGTTCCGGGCTGCAAGGAAAAAAAACGTTTCAAATTTCGGCTTATCTTTTTATATATATAGAGTAGATATATAAATTTCACAAAATTTTAATTTGTAAAATTACATTAAATAATCACAAGCCATTTACCGCTATGACTGAAAACGAGTTTTTAACTAGTGCTCTCCGTATATTGATATATGGCTATGAAACACTGACATTAAATACAAAGAAAAAAAGTAAGAACAACGCAATTTACTAAGGAAAGATGTCTGCTTGGTATCACAAGACTGGATCGCAAAAGGAATACCTGGATAACAACTCAGTCTATCATGCTATAAGAGTGAAACATCTGAGGCAGCAATGGCTGGGAATATTGCTTGAAGACGAGACTAACGATAGACAAAAGAAGTACTAGATTGGAATGCATGGAGCAAAAACGACCACAACGCCACCGAAAATCGAGTGGAATAGATGAAATCAGATTTGGTGGAGACATGAGAAAGGAAACCCATTGACATCGAAAATGGTTGAATGGAGGCGAATACTCCAGGTGCAGTACTCATCCACTGAATAGCAATATCACCGATATTAAATTACACACACACACACTTGATATATTTATATATATCAGGTACGAATATTCCAGGTGTGAGGGGCTCATCCACTGAATAGCAATATCACCGATATTAAATTTTATTCCCGTTAAAGACCCCCACGTTTCCAGATTTCGCGTGATTCCTAAAAGTAAATACAATATAATAATTAATGCTTCATGAAGAGGACACTTCCAATACGTAAACGTTGTATTACGTTCGTGTTAATATCCTTGTGCGTTCAAAATACATACACCTTTGAAAATAAGTACACATGGACAGTGGATCAAGTTCTTAGCTCCCTCGCTAAGAATTTGACCGCTCAGAAGGCGAGCTCTCAGAGAACAGCACATACGAGGGTGGTCTGAAAAGTTCGCCTCGACCACAGATGGCAACACTATCGGTACCATTTTTTTCTAAGTTGGTACACTGTCATAAGCATCCATGTGAAATCGCAAGTCATTCTATCAAGTAGTTTTTTTTATATACAGCTGTCGGAAGCAAACGTATTGTCTGTATATCTTGAAATGGATCAAATTGAGTATCGTGCGGTTATAAAATTCTTTGTAAAAGACGGTTTAACGCCAAAAGAAATTCATTCGAAGTTAATAAAAGTTTATGGGCACTCTTCTTCGTTTTCGACGATTAAGAAATGGGCTGCCGAGTTTAAACGTGGCTGTACCTAAGGTCAACATTTTGTGTGTGTGTGTGTGTATATATATATATATATATATATATATATATATATATACTGTATATATATATATATATATATATATATATATATATATACTGTATATATATATATATATATAATGTAGAAAATATTTTTACCTTGGGTGTGCAATATGTTAAAGATACCAAGAAATTTTATAAACTTCTTTTTAATCCTTTTGTCCCAAATAAGCCAACTTTGCATCTGAAGTATTTAAAGGTGGCATAAGCCCTGATCACTTGCCTAAGTATCCCATAATACAAAGCACATATCTTTACGGACATATATAATGCTATGTATTATGGGAGGGTTCGCTACCCAGACCGATTTCGACATGTAATTGAGGTCTCGTTAGTGGGAACCAGACCCAGAGGTGGTGATACCAAGGTTGAAGTAAAGCAGAACTTGTATTTACTTCTACGAGTTGCCACAAGGTGCTTTGACCTTATTAAATAAAAATCTCCGGATAATAATAATTATATTAAACGATATTTTTTTTTGAAAACAGAAGCTATATGTGAATTGACTACTTGGGAAATGTTGATCAAGTATCTGAGAAAAAAATATTTTAATACCACTAGTTTCACCAACTTAAACTGTTGGCACCTTTAGGCTACAGGACGCCAAAAGAAATTCATTCGAAGTTCATCGAAGTTTATGGGCACTCTTCTCCTTTCACCATTCAATCAAATTCACTCTGGACCTTGAAAAAGAAAAACAACTACCATTTCTGGATATCCTAATTAAGAAGCAAGCTAATGGTCGTTTCAACCTCTCAGTTTACAGAAAACCCACGAATACATGACGTTATTTACACTTCAGCTCCTCCCATCACATTTCTCAAAAACTCAGCATTGTACATATGCTAAAGAAGAGAGCTGCCCGTATTACAACAGACCAAAAAGATCTCCAAGACGAATTGACACTAATATCCAACAACCTCATCTTGAATGGCTATCCCCGGAGACTTGTTAACAAGATTCTGTTCTCTGATCCACCACAAAGACAACAAGAAGACACTCAATATGTTACCACAATCGTCATTTCATACACCGGGACAGCCTCCAACAAGGTTGCTAAACTCCTCAAACCACATAGAATAAGAGTGACCTTTAAACCTAAAGATACAATTCCAAAACTCTTAAGATCTCCAAAAGACTTGCATCCTTTCTTTAAATAAATATGCTGGAGTTTATAATATCCCATGCTCATGCGGTTTAAGTTGCATCGGCCAAACTTCAAGAAGCCTTGAGATAAGACAAGGAGAACACATCGATATGTCAAAAACAACAGACAAGATATATCCGGCTTAAGTGGGATAAAAGCTGTACTCTTTACATAGAAGGGGATTACCGCTCTCATATTTTTAAAGAAGCGACAACAGTCGTCCATTCTGTAGAAAATCTTAATAGGAACCAAGGTTTAATCTTATCCGAGATCTGGAAGACCCTAATTAGATCTCTAAACACACAAGAAATGAACTTTAGTACCAACTATAAAACGTTCCTAAACAACAACATGTGAAATCATGTATGCGCCACACGTGTATTGTACACGTTCAGTGTTGTTTTGTAATTTATAAATTAGAATTCTGTTAATGTCTTGTCTGTGACATGTTTTGTTAGCTTTAGTTCCTATGATCAGTCCTGTACCCTGAAGATGCTAACAGTTTAAGTTGGTAAAACTAGTTGGTATTAAAATAGTTTTTTCTCAGATACTTGATCAACATTTTCCAAATTGTCAATTCACATAGTAATAATTATAATTCGTCCATCAGTTAGCATAAATTTTGGGGAAAAAATTACACTATAAGACCTCAATAAAGGTCGAAACCTGTCTGGGTAGTGACCCATCTCATAATACGTAACATTATACATGTCCGTAAGGATATGTGCTTTGTATTATTGGATACTTATGAAAGTGATCAGACGTTATGCCACCTTTTCCACGATTTGACTAAGACCTGAAATTACTTCAGGTGAAAACTTGGCTTGTTTACTTACTTGGAAAAAAAGGATTAAAACCAAGCTTATAAAATTTCTTCGTATCTTTAAGGTATAGTACACCCAAGTTAAAAAACTTTCTACATCTTTCTCTCATCGGAGATTTTTATTTAATAATGTTAAAGCACCTTGTGGCAACTCGTATAGGTAAATATAAGTTCAGCATTACTTCAACCTTGGTATCACCTTTGGGTCTGGCTCCCACTGATGTGCTTTTGTGCACAAGTGGTTGCTTTCCTCGAGATGTGAGAGGCTCTGCTTGTGGGTAGGTTGTTGCCTGTCTCTGAGTGGGGCCACCGCTGAGATTATGCTGTGCTTATGGGTAGGTTTTTGCTTGTCTCTGAGTAGGGCCACTTCTGAGTTTATTGCTCTGCTTGGTGTTGGGATGAGCCTATCACTGAGTGGAGCCACTGCTGAGTTAGACAGTCCTTTGGTCACTCATAGGGAGTGGTCTGGGGAAACCTAATTTTTAGAGAGGTCTGTACTAAAACAGCACTACAATAAACGTTGAAACCGGTCTTGGTGGTGATCCATCCCATAATACATAGCATTGGCCCAGTGGTTAGCATATCCGCCCCCAGCTAAAAGGCTGCTGGTTCGAATCCCACCTTGGGCATGGATGTTTGTGAGTGTCTGTGGAAATACTAGTGGTGGTGGTGTAGTTGCGGTCAGTTGGTAGATTGAATAGTGGAGACAGTTGTAGAGCAGGTGCCCTCCCTCGATGAGTTCTTGGACTCCCTGGAGGTGTGAAATAATAATAATTATTATATATGTCCGTAAGGATATGTGCTTTGTATTATGGGATACTTAGGCAAGTGATCAGAACTTATGCCACCTTTACCACGAGTTGCCTCAGACCTGAAAAAGGATTAAAACCAAGTTTTAAAATTTTCTTGGTATCTTTAATATATATATATATATATATATATATATATATATATATATATATACAGGGTGTTCGGGATAAATTTGACATATTTATAATTAATTATATTTTTCCGTAAGTTACATGTATTAACACACACTTCTCTTCATTTAAAAGTTTGGACCCTTCTTCATTCATATACAAGATGTCAGAAAGGATGGATAGCTGGAACCCACCTGAATCATGGAAGAGAATAACTTGTATCATGATGATTCGTGCCCGCCATCAAAATAAGGATATTACGACTGCTGCCCAATGCTCCTTGAATACAGTAAAAACAATCAGGCATGAACTAGAGACTTGCAATGGTGACTACGAGGATGTAGCAAGAAGAAAGATCCCTAGCAGACGATCTGATTGCGTTCGTACAGCAGAATTCCTCGCAAATCTGCAGGAACAGGTGTTGAAGAACCCTGGCATCGGAATTCGGGCTTTGTTCGTGGAGTTGCTAACTGTAGTCAAGCCCTGGATAACAAGGGTAGCCAATGGTAGGCCGTATGTATGGCAGCAGGATTCGGCCCCTTGCCACACCTCTAGGAAAAGTCAAAAATGGTTGTCTGAAAATTTCTACGACTTCACCAGTCCAAATGTTTGGCCTCCAAACTCCCCAGACCTTAACCCCATGGTTTATTTTGTATGGGGCGCAGTTGAAAAAGACACCAATCGCACTTCCAGTAATACAAAAGCCCAGTTAATGGATAAAATTAAAACAGTTTTTGCGGCCCTTCCCAGGGAGACTGTAGCATCAGCTTGTTCGAGGTTCCGAAGCAGAATTGAAGCTGTGATCGATGCTAATGGTGGTTATTTTGAGTAAATCTTGTTGATAGTATTGTAATTAACTCTGCCTGTAATGTTTTTTTGTCAATTCATTAAATTTAATAGATACAAAGAAGATTTTCTTTTTCCTTACGAAACTGTCAAATTTATCCCGAACACCCTGTATATATATGTATATGGCGTGGACAGTAGGGTTTTCCTCCAGTTTATCCTGGGTTTTTTCATCCCACAAAGCAGGCAACCCGGCCTTGAGAACTCATCACTAGAGGACATAGGATATACTGGGGCATAGGGCTGACCACCTTATCCTGTAAACAGTTTGAGGTCCGATGATTAATAAATCCTCGATGCCGCAAGGTAAAAGAAGGTAAAATATTAATATATATATATGTAGAAAGTTTATTTAAAAATTACTTGGTATCTCGAATACATTATATGTATATATTAATATTATCATTGGCGTTGCGTGTGTATTTCGGTTTGGAGTGTTGTCTTGCCTTATGCAACCCCCGCTACAAAATTCACATCCCTTTTGATCGTATGATTACATTTTATAGATGTATGAAAGGTTTAAGAGTGTATAGCACATCAGTTCTCATCTTAATTGGTCTAATGCAATTAATTGTAGGACAACTTTGAATACTTAAATTTATTAATTAATTGTAAACAAATCTGTGCAGAGCAGGGGACAATGTGTTTGTTTTAAGATGCTATATATTATAAAACAATAATGAAGGAAAATGCTATATTTGGTGATTTATTTGAATTGCTCAAAGGTATAAAATTTGGAAGAGGAGGACGATGCTTACTTCTTTCGATTACAATACTGTTTCCCATTGTAAATATGGGCAAAAAAAGTTATAAATTTAGAGAAAATTATATATTAAAAACTTGTCTGTTTTATATATATATAAACTTGCCTACTCTGCCAGTTCACACTTCACGCTCGCAAAACAATGAAACTCAGAAAAGAAAAACAGCAACTGACAAATGACAACGTTCGTTTGGATTGGCTGACACAACCACACACAGCCTCTACGAGAGTGGTCTGAAAAGTTTCAAATAATTTTATAATTTCAAAATTATTTTTATTTTTCAACATCTCTATTAAGACTAATACATTTATTCCAGCGATACTCCAGCGCAATTATCTCGTACCTGTAGTGGTTCTCAGTAAGATCTGCAAGATATCCCCCTACAGCTGCAACCACCTCTTGATTCGAAAAAAAAAAAAAAAAAAAAAAACGCTGAACAGCGAGGAAGAATTTTAGTTTTGGGAAGAGACAGAAGTCAGAGGGAGCCAAATCTGGGGAACAGGGTGGATGTTCTAACAATTCATAGTGCAGATCCCTTAATTTTCCCATTACCAAAACACCTTTGTGGGCAGGTGCATTGTCCTAATGAAAGATGATTTTTTTCCTGCACAGCTGGTGTTTTCTCACGAAATTTTTCGTCTAGTCTGGTTAAAAGATCGGAATAATATTCCCCGGTTATTGTTTTACCCTTTTCAAGATAATTAATAAACAAAATGCTTTTAGCATCCCAAAACACTAATGCCATGACCTTGTTTCCTGTTGATGGAACTGACTTTGTCTTCTTTGGCGTTGAACAACCGCTAGTGTCGATTATTTTAATTACTGTTTGGATTCCGGTGTGTACTCTGCTCCAAGCTTCATTCATAGTAATAAATCGACGCACAAAATCAGTTTTATTCTTTTTAAAACGCTCCAAGCACTGTTCAGAGATTTTCATGCGAGTGCGTTTTTTGATCTGTTGTGAGGAAGCGCGTCACCCATCCTGTGCAAAGTTTTTTCATTTGCAATTTCACACACTTTGACTCGCCTGTCATCCAATACCATATGGTGCACTTGTCAATGATTTCTGGTGTTGTTACGCTTTTTGGACATCCTTCACATGGTTTATCTTCAAGGCTGGTTCAGCCACGTTTAAACTCGGCAGCACATTTCTTAATTGTAGAAAACGAAGGAGAAGAGTTCCCATAAACGTTTTTGAACTTCGAATGAATTTCTTTTGCCGTTAAATCTTCTTTTACAAAGAATTCTATAACCGCGCGATACTCAATTTTTTCCATTTCAAGGATTGCAGATAATACTTTTGCTTCAGACAGCTGTATAAAACAAACTACTTGATAGACTCACAATTTCACATGGATACTTATGACAGATGTGCCATCTTAGAAAAAAAAAATCGTGCCGATAGTGTTGCCATCTGTGGTCGAGGCGGAGAACTTTTCAGACCACTCTTGTATGTGCTATTGTCTCGGCTCACCTTCTGAGCAGTTTCAAACTAAGTCAAATTCTTATCGAGGACGCTAAGAATTTGATCCTCTGCGCCATGTGTACATATTTTCAAAGGTGTATGTATTTTGAACGCACACTGAGGATATGAACGCCAACGTAATGCAATGTCTACGAATTGCAAGTGTCCCCTTCATGAAGCATTGATTAGTATATTGTATTTATTTTTAGGAAGCACGCGAAATCTGGAAACAATTAGGGGAGTCTTTAACAGGAATAAATAGAAAATTTGATATCGGTGATATTGCTATTCGGTGGATGAGCCCATCACACCTGGAATATTCGTACCTAATGTATATAAATATTGTGTGTGTGTGTATATATATATATATATATATATATATATATATATATATATATATATATATATATATATATATATATATATATATATATATATATATATATATATATATATATATATATATATATATATAAATATATATAATATAAATGTTATAATATATATATATATATATATATATATATATATATATATATTATAACTTATATTAAATTAAATTAAAATGTTATAATATATATATATATAAATGTCTCCAGTATATCTCATGACTTATTTTATTCATCTCGATTTTCGCTGGCGTTGTGGTCATTTTTGCTCCATGCATTCCAATCCAGTACTTCTTTTGTCTATCGTTAGTCTCCTCTTCAAGCAATATTCCCAGCCATTACTACTTCAGATGTCCCGCTCTTACCACAATATCATAGACTGAGTTCTTATCTAGGTATTCCTTTTGCGATCCAGTCTTGTGATACCAAGCATACACCTTTCCTTAGTAAATTGCGCTGTTCTTACTTTTTTTCCTTGCTAAAAGTTAACACTCCTATAACTTTTCTACTTTCTAAATAGAACTTGTATTCTCTTTCCAATCTCCATATAATCTAAATAACATCATGTTCTTTAGCTGTGCTAATGCCTCAAAAATTCTGCCCATATGTGCACATGCTTCAAATTATGGGTATAACTGAGTGGCACTTTTCTTGAATGGTAGGAAGAAACAACATGTAAAATAAACTTTCAGGTAAAAAAAAAAATGCTTTTATTATACATATTAAACATATTTAATGTCCGTGTTTCATAGCCATATATCAGTATATGGAGAACACTGGTTAAAAACTCGTTTTCCGTCATAGCGGTAGATCGCTTATGATTAATGTAATTTTACAAAATTTTACAAATGATTTCTATCCAAGCATTGTTCGTCTTTTGACTTCAAAGTGTATGTAATGATCCACTTGTTCAATGTCATCTCCACTAATTCCTGTTATTTCTGATTGTGCATAGTGAACATAACTGGGATCTTCAATTTTACCTTTAAGCAGTGGTGAGCTACGAAAATTTTAACACAGAGCTCGCATCGTCGTGCAAAAAAAAAACAAAAAAACCGGGGCTAATTTAGCTTTTGCAATACTTATATTGCGACTTAGTAGACGTCTGATAAATATGATAATTTCTGTAGGATAATAATCATTAATGCTAGATCTTGTAAAAATTCCAAATTGAGAAGTCGGTTTAAAAAGCCCTTATATTCATCGTTCTATGCAAAATACTTGCATAAACTGGGTAATTTCTCCACACAGCAAGAGCCGTTCGTAAACAGAGAGCCGATCTTTAAAATTTCGATACCATGGATTTTTGCAATCGTATTTAATTCTCGCTGATTTTTTGGTGATTGATGATAAAAAGCATATAATTTATCCATAAATGTTTCAAAATGATTTATTTCTTTAATGTTTTTTTTTATCGAATCGTCTAATTCTATTTGTAAACGATGAGCTTCGCAATGCCAAATCACAATGTTGGGAAATATTTGTAGAAGTTTGATTGCAACACCTGATTTGTTTCCTAAGATTACATTAGCTCCATCAGAACAAAATGCAATGAGATGATTTTTTAAATAGTTACCAGAAAATCCACATGAATTTAAAGTAGCAATTATAGTAGCATGTATACATTCCGCGGTGGTATTTTCTAGTTCTACAAGATTATTAAACAAGAAGAACAAAGGGCTCGCAAATTTGAGAAAAATTTAACAAAGGGCTCACGCGAGCCGCTTATAGCTCACCTTGTTCCCTTTAAGCCAGCTGTTTTCTAGAAATTTGGAATTCACAGATCCGAGTCTAATTCTTGTCGACTTAAGGTAAAGATAACTGTCATCTACAAAGCCCAAATGGCTTAAATATTATTATAAAAATACCTCCATCGAATCAAGAGACTCATTATGGGAGGTCTTACTCTCAGATGCATAGCTCAT
The DNA here is from genome assembly GCF_054136105.1 of Typopeltis vanoorti. Taxonomy (NCBI): domain Eukaryota; kingdom Metazoa; phylum Arthropoda; class Arachnida; order Uropygi; family Thelyphonidae; genus Typopeltis; species Typopeltis vanoorti. The sequence continues at coordinate 57,282,235 of NC_143568.1, read as the reverse complement.
CGTATCTGAATTTAAATGCATTCACTATCCTCACCACCACCACTCTCAGGCAATGTATTCCAATCACCCACCATTCGAGGCATATCATTTACTCCCCGCTCCGTTGCTCACACCCATCTTAAACAGTTTCCAGAGATGACCTCTCATTCTCCCTCTATTTCCAGATATTCTATAAAATATCTCATCCACGTTAATCTGGTAATTATCCCCTACTAACGTATACATCTTGATTACCAAGAATTCACCTTTTTGAAAATCAGACAACCAATTCTGCACAGTTATTCATATGAGAATGTGGCCTGATTAAAGCCGTTTACAATAGAATCATAACAGCTTTACTTTCTACACGTCAGTGTTGTTTACATCATTCGTATCATCCACTGTGTTGTCCTCACAATTTTATCCAAAAATCTCTATGAAATTTGAAGTCCCTATCCACCATCATCCCCAGATGTTTCATCTTCACCTTTCTACAATATTCTTACCAATCTATACTCTGCATCCAATTTTTGCTTCCTGAATTTTAAAACCTCACACTTTGTAAGACCTAAATAGCCTGTCGGAATGTGCGAGTAGGTGGAGATATCAGTTTAACGTTACAAAGTTACAAGGTCTGCCTACTTCTCATAATTCTCCCCAACTTTGCATATCTGCAAACTGTATATCACTATTTAAACCATTATCAATGTCATTTACATAAAAATTAAACAACAGTGGGTCATGACAAACTAGGGGTTCCAATTTAACCCCTAGTTTGTCATGCTGCAATCTATCGAAAGCCTTTGCAAAATATAAATATACTAGAGTGTATGCATTCTCTATGTCCATTGTATTCCCCACTTTGATATAATAAAATAAGCAGATTGCTAATGCATTATCTTCCTTGAGCAAGCCTATGCTTAAGGAAGATCATACATTAAAGACAATTTTGCTGTCCTCCCAGTTCTGAATCCTGGTCCTAACTAGTTTCATCACAATTCCAGTCAAGCAGATTGGCCTATAATTCGAAGTCTTAGTCTTACAACCTCCATTATGTAGTGAAAAAATTTTAACATGTTTCCATTCTCTTTGAACCTGTACTAATTTAAAAATGTATGTTGAAGGTGTTAACTCCCTGGAAAATTTCCTCAAGACATGCAGCGATATACCGTCAAGTCCCATGGCTTTGTTGACATCAAGTTTACTTAGTTCTTCATACACCTTCTGCTCACTCACTATCAGTGGTCCTGCCCCATTCCTGCTGCCGAGTCTGCATTATGTGACGAACGCAAGGTTGGAATACTTTAATGAACTGCTCATTAAACACCTCTACTATATCTTGCTCAGTGTATCATTATTCCATTATCACTGAACAACGTCATCCGATAATTATTCTTCCTTCTAATGATCGTATATAGAAAAAAACTAGGATTTCTTTTAGCCTTATTTCCTAGCTGTTGCTCATACTGCATTTTTGATACCATTGCTAAATGAGTCGCCTTCCTTGCTTGCTCTTTGTATTCCTCATGTAACTGATTATCACCATTCTCCTGACATTTTGAATAAACTCAGTCATTGCCTTTGCCAGATACTTCTGGATAGAGACCACACACTATTAATTTCCTTCCCGACCAATTCCACATTTCATGACATCGCTTCAATCCACCACCTGAGTTTGTCATAATCACCAGGCTTATAGTTCCACATGTAACTCCTCATAAAATGTTTACTTTGTTTACTTCAAGTTTACTTAGTTCCTCATACACCGTGATCACTTCATGGTCCCTTTCACCAACTGGAGGAATATGTGACATTTCATTTACAATATCTTCTGAAGACAATATAATCCAGGACTCTCGACCACATGCCCCTCTTATGTACTGCTTAAGGTAGTCATCCCTCAAGAAATTCGTTCTCTTTGGTTTCTGATTCTGTCTCTTCATTTCAGTCTATATTGCCATAATTCAAATCACCCTTTTGTTAATAGCCATACAAATTTTCCTAAATATTTCATACTCACTGTCTTCCACATTATCAGGTCTATAGCAACACCCTACTAAACATTACATCCTGCCCATGTCCACTGTTCACACTCTACTGCTTCAAAACCACTGTTAGTATTTGCTCCTTGCATCAGCATACTAGCTGTACAGAACTCCTCCTTCCTATTTGCATTGTCTGTCTTCATAAAAGATAACATATCGCTCTACCTATATTTCCGTCAGAATGTCATCCTCGTTCACCCGAATGACAACAATTTTTGGGACGAATGAACTGTATTAATGACACAAGTTTCATTCCCCGCGCGCTGAGATATTCCGTTCGACTGCATATCTCAGCGCGAGAATTGGTTGAGCAAATGGTCCAAGTCTACAACATGTTAGTGAGCACTTTTTTCGCAGTTTCCATAGTTATGCCCAGGCAATAGTGTTATCATTGCGTTAATCGAGATTCACTGACGTACCGAAGTGTTCTGCCGCAATACAAAAGGCATTCGAGGAGACCGCGAACTGATAATACAAATGACAATTACGAATATGTGCTGGAGCATATTTTACAGTCTTCGAGACGCAGTCAACGCCGAACAGCGGTAAAACTTGGGATGCCGAGGCAGTCACTAAAGAGAATCCTTAAGGAGCTAGGTGCCATTTAATATATCATTTGGGTGGGTCAGTGTTTAACAGCAATGGATCACACTGCACGACGGGAATACTGTGCACTCGTGCTGGTCAGTGTCTATTGAAGATCTGTCTTTCCTTCATAATGGCTAGTTCTCGGACGAAGCGCATTTTCATCAAAGCGGTCATGTAAACAGACGAAACCTATAAGTTTCTTTGTTTCTCTAGACCAGAATTTGTCCAAGAGAAACATCTTCATAGCGACAAGGTCACCCATAGTGTGCTGTTTCTGGCCATGGCATAATTGAGACCTGCTTCATTGAAGAGGATGGTGTAACCATAACTTTGAATAGCGAACGCTGCTTCTAGAATGTGAGCACGAAAACATTCCAATTCGTGCACAAGTATTCCAAAAGGACGTAGCAGCCTGTCACACATCATGTGGTTCTGGATCATACTTTTCAGAGGACCATTTAAGTTCAAAATTCCGGTACCTTCAGGTTCTGATCTCAAATCATTTGATGACTTCTTTTAAGGTAAGTTGAAGAAATGGGTATTCCACCATGACCTGGCTTAAAACCTTGAACCATTGGATAAAATTATACGATATATCCAGCAGATGTTCCAACCCTTGTTCTCCAAGATGACAGAGAACCTTCGAATGCATTATGAAACCTGTCTTGAAAGACAAAGGTGCCCCATTTCGAGCACATTTCGAGTACCAAGATTGCACCGATAGTTGTGAATGTACATACGTCATGTGTAAGCACATTTCTTTGTTGCTTAACCTGTTCAACCATAACATATATCGTTGTAGTTATTCAGTAACTTTTTTCTTCTCCCACAATACTGTTTATATTTCCACAGTAGAGATGTTTCCATTGAAATAATTGTTGATGTTACATTGATATATGCTGATTTAATGGTCATGACATATAGCTTCTCCAATTGCTGGTTGTGTTATGCTTTAAGTATTGCACAAATTTTTATTGAATCAATGGCTTTCCCAGAATGAATAAAACAAGTACAAAGCATAAGCCATGAATTTTCTAAGCACTGTAAATCCCCAATAGTAAACTGATGGGTGGATAGTTCTTGAAGTCTTCTACTGCCTCTTTCTTGTGTATCAAAATAAGCTTCGCCTTTTTCCATCATTTTTCTTCAGACTCAGGGTAGGGTTTTGCCAAGATTTTAAAAATCACTTCTGCACCTGCTGTAAGTTCAGCAATGACTTCATCCTGACCCATATTCTTTCCATGCCTTGGAAGCACAACATAATTTCTGGTAGAATTTATGGCATTCATTTGCTTTCTCATCTTGATATAATATTGAAGCACTTCTTCAATTCTGTTTTCTATAGCATATCTATCTACCAATGATACTCCACTTTCATTCGAAGATATGGAACATTCCAGGTTTGTTAATAACATAAAAACTGGTGTAGAGATAGTAGGAAGTAATATTTCATCATAGTAGTTGATACAGGTGGTATGGCAACACGACGTGAACTCAGTGACTTCGAGAGAGGTGTCACCGTGGGCTGTCACATTGGTGGCATGTCCATACTTGCCATTGCCACTCAACTGGTGCATCCAAAATCAACGGTTGGCAATGTGATCAACAACTGGAGACGTTGTGGCATCACTAATGCAGGAAAACATCTAGAGCGGTCGTTGAAAATGACTCACAGGAACAGGTGAGTGTTAAAATGGGTGGCACGCAAATACTGGCTACAATCGGCACAGACCATCCTTGATGAGTTCCAGAGCGCTGGTAACACAATGGTGAGCACTAATACTGTATGTTATGAACTCCATTTACTGGGGAAGAGTAGCGGCACGCAATCCGAACATAATGAACAAGGTGAATCGTCTGGCCTGGTTAAAAGAACGTGAACTAGAGAATTGACTACTGGAAGACATTACTCTGGAGCGATGAATCAAGGTTCAGCTGTTTCTAGTCTGACGGCAGGGTGTGGAGGCAGCCTAGTGAACACTTGGCACCACAGTGTGTTGTACCCATAGTAAGGTTTGTTACTGGAGGACTAATGGTGTGTGGTGCATTTAGCTGGTTTCGAATTAGTCGTTGTCCATGGTTCCATGAAGGCAGCTCAGTACCTTGATATTCTGGATAATCAGGTGCTACCTGCATGTGGAGTTTTTAATGGAACTGGCCCCCCTGTTACTATAAGAGACAATGTCCCTTGCTACAAAGCTACAGCTCTTATGGAATGGTGTGAAGAGATGGGTGCTAAACAACTACTCAGGCCTGTGCCTGTGCAGTCCTGACCTCAACCCAATCAAACACCCGTGGGACGGATTGGAGCTGCTATTGAGGTCCAGATCAGCATTTCCTGGATCTGTCATTGAACTCAGTGCTGTTTTGATGGAGGAATGGAGACAAATTTCTCCTATCTGCCGCACATTGGTGGGAAGATTCCCTCAAAGGGAAGTGGACATACCCGATACTAGGGTTCGTCTGCTGGTACTAATTGTGCTAAAGTGTCCGGACAATTATTGGTAGACAGTGTATCCGGTTATGTTCTAATTTCTGTTGGCTTTTTTTAGGCTGAACGTATCTAAAATCATTTGTTGTATAAGTTTACAATTGAATTTCATTCTTCTTTGACACGTTTTCGGATTGTTTTGCACAAATCAGCGTATTCAAATTTATTTGTTAGGTTATCAGATTGTTTCATGTCTTTTCGTTTCTTGAAAAGCTGTCTTTTTGTTCTGTGGTACATGCTATTTTAAGTAAGCATTGCGAAAGGTTATTTAGTAATAAATCATTACTTTCTCATTGATCAGAAGTGTCTATTTCAGTGGTTCTCAAACTTTTTTTGACACTTAGCAAAGTTCTGTCGAGGCACATCTGTGTTTCAAATGGTGGACTCCCGTGTAATTAACCGTAAATTATTTCACAGTAGAAGTGGCATGCGCGTCCACAGAGATAGGTTGCCTGAAGAATGGCGACCCAAGTTCAATTCTAGTCGCCGACTAGAACTTTTTTATTAGCCTTGTTTTCGACCTGTTCCCGAGTTAGTAGTTCTCTAGCACAGACAATTTTCTTCCCATAAATTCAAGAAAATTGACGATAGAACTCACACTATTTCAGAAAATCACAAAACGTGTTATGGGCTACGAAATGGCAGCACTTGTTTGCTTATCTCTTTATTGGAGGCCGCTTAAGCTTAGTGATAGTTGTGGGCCAGATATCTCTGAATGGTTACTGCTGGAAATTGAACTGCCCATTCAGTCTCCAAAAGCTCGGGTTCAAAGGCATACTCTGCTAGGGAATAAAAGGCATTAACAGATTTATTTATTTATACCCTATTCACCATTATTTGGCAGTAGAGACATTTAAGAGGGAAATTAGCAGACTCTCCATTGACCACAATAAGATGGCATGAAGAAAGAAGGAACTTTCTATATACGTTAAACATAATCTTATAGATCTGTCAAACAGCTAAGGCTAGTCTTAGTGTCTATAGACTAGATTTTTCCATTTATTTTGTGTTGAGTATATCGCTGCATTTTGCATATCGTATCCTTGATGATGTCCTCTTGACTAGAAATTTTGAGACCATTAAAACTTATTTCTATCTGTTGCTTTCACTCGATTTTTCGGAGATAGAACATTTCCGAAAATCCCGAATACGACGTCATTTACAGTGTGCGGACTAACTAATGAGACAATTCTATCAAAACAAATAACTGCATTTGGAATTGTCAATTACGGATTGAAAATAATCTCCCTTCAACCCCACACAACCTTTACATGTACGGGTGTTCGAAGGCAAGGTGGAAGTTCTGAACGAGAACCTCATCAGTCTCTGGGTCACACTGCGTTTGATGTCCTCAATGTCGCAGAAGCACTCCTTTCAAAGTACACTTCTTCTTTGGGAAAAGTCTGGGTGAGCCAAATATGGCGAATAGGGAGATGTTCAATCACAGAGATCAAATTCGTAGCCAGAAACTTTTCACAGGCAGCGTACACTGTGGGAGCGCATTGTCGTGCATCAGAAACCAATTGTTGTTGTGGAACAGTTCTTTTATGACACGTTGCATGTGGGCCTACAGACAAATACTGACCGTTAACTGTGGTGCCCCCAGGAACAAATTCGCAGTGGATAATTCCAGCAGCGTCGGAAAAAACAATGACCATTGTCTTGACACATTTTTGTAACCTTTCTTCTATCAGGGAGAAGACGTCCCACGCGATTCCAGCTCTGGCGTTTCGTTTCCGGATCAAACTGAAAACACCAACGTTCGCCAATGGTGACAATTCTTTGCAACACATCATTATCTTGATCAGCTCCATGAATGAAATCTTGACAACATGTAACCTAGTGATCTCTGTTCCTGGGCAGCACAAATCTCTAAAAAATCTTCCTCTTGTGCAAATCCCTTTCTAGTTAATCTGGCTGTTTCCTTACCGACATCAAGCGCCAAGTTGGTTAATCGCCTGTCAAGGACAACAACTTCCCACCACAACAATTAGGGGTGCTACAGTGCATAGGCACTGTAGCACCCCTAATTTTTCTCGATACATAAATATATTTATTAATTTATTTATATTTGCTTGTAATATTTAATTTTATCATCAACAATTCTATACAATTCTTTTATTTTGTAAAAAAAGTAATAAAAACCTATTTTAAAGCACTTAGGAGGGCGAAGGACGCTAGCAGCACTGTGTTTAGCAGTGCCATATTGCTACGTGCGCAAGCACACGCACGTCACAGTGAGATGCGAGTTATTAGCACAATGCGGCACTGTCCGTCGCGCAGTTCCACTGTTGTTTATATTATATGCAATTTGCGCCAATTGTAGTGTTCGTAGTGCTTATTGTGTTTGCTCCGTCTCCTTAAATATTTGGACATTACAATTAAAGACATAACATTTGTTATAGTTTTTATTTTAGAACATTATTGGGGTTATGATAATTCATTTAATTTTAAGTAATTTTGTATTGTACTAAACTGTATAATTTTATCCATAATAAACAATATTTTTTCATGAAACAAAACAAGAATATATTTTATTTTTAAGTAATTTTGAATTATACCAAACTATAATTTTATCGATAATAAACAATATTGTTTCATGTTTAATTTTTACCATAATTTTGATATTTTATCCAAATACGTATACACTGTACTTACAGTCAAAAAAAAAAAAAAAATCAGCTAACGCCTTTTTATTCCCGTATATACGGGAGTAGGCGAGGCCATTTAGCCCTATCTAACTTTTGGAGACTGAGTGGGCAGTTCAATCTCCACTGGTACCCAATCAGAGACAGATGGCCCAAGGCTATCACTAATTAAGCGGTACGCAGTGAAGAGAGACGGCTCAAATGTGCCGCCATCTCGTGGTGCCTAACCCTAACACAATATATTTAATGTCTGAAATAATGTGGGTTCTACGGTCGATTTTCTTGAGTTTACAGGACGAAAAACCCGAGTTTCCGGGAGGAAAAACCTGCTTGCCCGTGCCAGAGATCGACTAACTCGGGAACCGGTCGAAAAAAGGCTTAGAAAAATTTCCTCTAGTCGCTGACTAGACTCGAAACCAAGACTTCCTTCGTGCGGCCTAGCGCGATGGTGTGCAAACGCCACATCCACTGAGCTACACAGGTGTGTATGTATATTTCGAAAGTTGCAGCACCCCACGATTTCAAGTCAGGAGCCGCCACTGTTCTCCAGGGACTTCCTCCCCTCTTTAAATGTTGAAAACCAGTGGAACACCTGAGCACTGCTTAGTAGGTTCTCGTTCAGTATTAAGGAACTATCAGCTATCAACTTTATTGGCTTAAAGGGTGAAGCAGATATTTTTGATATTCCCCCACTATCTGATGAGGATGACTGTGAGGGGGAAAATATTAATGAGCTTGTTGTCGCCCTGAGTGGGCCTGTGGACTAGTCATTGAGGTTGCAGTTTAAAATAGCTTTTGGTCTTTTGTACTTGGTGTAATCTGTTGCGTCGTAATTTGAAGCTAGTTGAATTAGATTATTAGGATGAACAGATGCTATTGAAAAGAATTTAGTTGCTATAGTCTGCATGAAGGTATAAATACAGGGAACTTCTGTGTCCCAGTGAAGTTGCAGAGTGCATATGAACCATGGTGCGTTCAGGATTATTCTGAGACTTTTGTTCTGCACACGTTGTAGTTTGAGGATATTAGTATTAGCAGTATGACTCCAAGCCGGAGAAGCGTAGATGAGTATAGGACAAATCACCAATTTATATATAAGTAGCTTGATTCTGGTGCTCAGTTTGCTGTTTCTGTTTATTAGAGGGTAGAGCTGTGCAATGATTTTTGATGTCTTTAGACATTGTGACTTGATATGGGAGATGAAAGTCAATTTTCTGTCCAGCAATATGCCAGGATATTTGATCTCAAATTACCAAGGGATTTCTGTGTTAAACAGGAGAACCTCTCCAGTAGGAAGCATTGATCTTCTGGCGAACAGTACGGCTACGCTTTTCTGAGGATTTATTTTAAGTCACCATTTGGTGAAATATTGTTCAATTATCAGTAGATTCTCCTGAAGTTTTTTTATTGCTAGGTGCGGTTTTAAACATCTGGCTAATATCGCTGTATCATCTGGATATAAGGCTTTGATAGAAGACAGTGGGTTGTATGGAATATCACACATATAATTGGAGAAAAAAGTCGGTACCCGTAGTGATCCTTGTGGGACACCAGCCAAGATGCGTTTTTGTATGGAGGGTGTGCCATTAACTTAACTTGCATGCGCCTATCATAGAGGTATGATCTGATCAGACGAACCACTTCCAATGGTATTCCAGATTTTATCATTTTATGTGGTATTAGTGAAACATGGCTGACAGAAGATAATAAAGCTAGTGGGATTGAATGCGATGGGTATAGCGTGTTCAGGAGTGACAGGGTGAATAAAAAGGGGGGAGGAGTGTTATTGATGATAGCTGATGAGCTTCAGCCAAGGAGTATAGAAGTTGAACTGCAGGATGGGGAAAAAAGCACATTTGAGGCTGTTTGGTGTGAGATACAATCTAGCAGAACAAAATATACAATTGGGTGCTGCTATAGACCGGGTGATGGAGTGGATGGTGGGAATAGTATGCATAAGCAAATAGAAGAAATGAATGGAAGGAGGGTAATTATTATGGGTGATTTCAATTATGGTAACATTGACTTGAAAGAGGAGAGGGCACATGGGAGGAAGGAATTGGATTTTATGCAGTTATTAAGAGACAACTATCTACGGCAACATGTATTGGAAAATACCAGGGGGCAGAGAGGCTGGACCTAGTAATTGCAACTGAGAATGTAGCTGTAACGAACATGACCATGTTGCCACCAATTGGTGAGAGTGACCATAAGGTCATGACTTGGGAGGTGGCTAAAGGAGTCGAATTTACAATTAAGACAGGGTATATGTGGAATTACCGGGCTGGTAAGTATGACAAGCTTAGGTGTGCGCTTGGCTCAATGCCATGGCATGTAAAACTGCAAGGGCTGGATGTTGATGGTGCATGGGAGGTGGTTAAGAACTGTTTGCAGGAGGCAATGGTTGAATGTATACCAAGAGTCCGAATAATAAATCAGGTAGGGGTTAAATGGATGAATAACACTATTAAGCTTGAGCTGCAAAAAAAGAAACAATTGTGGAGGGAATTTAAGGAGAAGGGTGACCATCAGGTGCATGAACAGTATAAAGCTCAGGCCAGGATGGTAACAAGGGTGGTAAGAAAAGCAAAAGCAGATTACGAAAGGAAATTGGCCATGCAGGCTAAAGAGAATCCCAAACAGTTTTTTCAATATGTTGCAAGTAAAAGGAAAAATGCTCATGGTAGAATGATCTTAAAAAATGCTGAGGGTAGGGAGGTAACTGAATCACTCGATGTTGTGGAATTACTGAGCGAGCACTTTGCAAGAGTATATCATCCAGGTGGTGGCTTTGCGGAAATGGAGGAACCAACAGCTTATACTGGAATTGTGATGAATGAGGTAGAGGTAACTAGTCTATTACGGAACCTCAATGTCAATACATCTGTGGGATTGGATGGTATACCAGCTCGTGTCGTACGTGAAGCGGCCAAAGAATTGTCAGTGCCCTTGACCATTATGTTTAATTTGAGCCTCAGGACTGGGTCAGTCCCAAGGGGGTGGAAAGAGGGGAAAATAGTTCCTCTGCACAAAGGTGGTGCCAAGGCTGCTGTTGAAAATTACCGGCCAATCAGCATAACAGGAATCATTATCAAGGTCTTAGAGAAAATAGTCAAGAGGAAAATACAAGATTGGATAGAAGAAAATGGGATACTGTATCGGGGACAGCATGGTTTTGTGAAGGGTAGGTCATGCCTCAGTAACTTGCTCACGTATTATAACACAGTGACGGCTGAACTGGATAAGGGTAATGGGTTTACAGTGATTCTGCTGGACCTTGCTAAGGCCTTTGTCAGGATACCACATGGAATTCTAATCAGTAAATTGCAGCATATGGGAATAGACATAGGGTTGGTGAGATGGATAGGAAGGTGGTTGACGGAGAGATATCAGAGAGTGGTTTACTCAGGAGTAGAGTCCACAAGACGGCCTGTGACTAGTGGTGTACCACAAGGATCTGTTCTTGGACCACTGCTGTTTAATTTGTTCATAAATGATATAGGAAAGGATCTGAGAGGAACAGTTCATTTGTTTGCGGATGATGCGAAGTTGGGTAGGGCAATAGTGAATGCAGATGACGTCAAAATTTTGCAGGATGATTTGGATAGATTGGAGGTCTGGGCTAGGGAGAATGGATGTCAATTTAATGTGGCAAAATGTAAGGTTATGCATTTTGGGGTGAAAAGATTGGCGGCAGTTTACTGCATTGGTGGAACCGTGCTCCAGGAAATTGATGAGGCACGAGATTTAGGAGTGTTGGTGGATAAGGAATTGAAATTTAGGGGACACATTGCAAAAGTGGCCAAATCAGCTCATGAAATCACTTGGTTGCTGAAGAATACGTTGACAAGCAGAGACAAGCAGGTTATTGTTCCTCTGTATCGAGCCTTGATAAGACCTCATCTCCACTACTGTGCCCAGATTTCGTCACCTAGGTTTCTTCTTGATGGTGAGGAGGTGGAGAGGATCCAGAGGCGAGTGACCAAGATGATAGCAGGTCTGTGGAATGAACCGTATGAGAACAGGTTGAGGATTTGTGGGTTGCAAAAATTGGTTGATAGGCGGAGGAGGGGAGATATGATTGAGACATTCAAATTACTGAAGGGTTTCTATAAAATTAATTCAGAAGATATTTTTGAGAACAGGGCTGGTTGTGGGAGGACTAGGGGACATCCATGGAAACTGGGCAAAAGTGTGGTTAGTAAAGGTGTTAGAGCTGGGTTCTTTACTTTTAGAGTAGTGAATGAGTGGAATGCGCTCCCTGAGTCTGTGGTGGATGCTGTGACAGTGAATGAGTTTAAGGCGAGGTATGATAGATACTGTATGAATGTCGAATAGTTGTGATGAAAATGATTTGGGCCTCCCTCGATGAGTCTAATGACTCCCTGGAGTTGCCTGTAATAATAATAATAATAATAATAATAATAATAATAATAATAATATAGCAAGCCGTAGTGCCAGACTTTGTCGAATGCACTGGCTATGTCATGGAAAACAGCCACAGTGCATTGACTCCAGTTAAATCCCACGGTGACATATTCTACTAATCTGTATACTTGTTGTGTAGTACTGTGAAATTGTCGGAATCCAAATTCCTCCTCAGGAAGAATGTTTAGTTTGTGCACTAGTTCTTGGAGTCTAGTGAGAATGACTTTCTTGGCAATTTTGCCTAGGTTGGAAATGAGGCTAATTGGTCTGTAGTTGTGAGGTGATCGCGGTTCTTTTCCAGGTTTATGGATTGGGATTACATCTAGTTTCCAGTGGGAAAGAAAATATTTGTAGTGTAAGATGGAGTTTATAATGCTAGTCAGATGCACAATAGCTGTATGTGGGGGTAGTAATTTTATCACCCTGTTTGTGATTCCATCAGGTCCAGGAGCCTTTTTTTAAGCTTCTTGATTATGTCGTATAATACTAAAGGTTATGTGGGTGCAATTGGACTAGGGCATGTGACAGAAAGTTTGAGCGAAGATCTGACATGTCGATGGACCTTGTATATGTTATTTGAGTCGAGATGGTCATATGAGGGTTTGCATTGCTTTTCTAGAGATGTTACTATTGCCTCGGCTTTGTCTGCATTGGTATGGATAAGGCCAGTATCTGTTTGGAGAGGGGGAAGAGGTTTGTTTTTATTCTTGATGTTTTTGATAAGATTCCATATGGAGTGGTTGTCAGGAGAGAGAATTTAATTTTCCTTCCCAAATTTGATTTCTGTGCGCTGTGAGGGGCAAAGTTGAATCTGTTTAAGATTCTTTTATCTTGAGGTGCTCGCGTGTTGTGATATCTTTTTCTTGCTCTGTTCTTTTCTCTGATCAAGTTCATAAAACTTGATCAGAGAAACACTCTGGCAAGTGGTTAGATCTGGGGGTAGTTCTGGAAGTAGTTACTGCTGCAACAACAGTGTTTATTTGTTTAGTTAGATCCTTTATAGCTGTTTCAATTTCCTCTGTGGATTTAATCACTGGCACAGGACCGATATATTTTGGGAATACCTTGGATAGCTTATCCCAAGGTATATGTGGTGGTGGGGGGGGACAGGTTATCCTGGTTTCCCAGCTTTAATAGAATGGGATTTTGGTCAGATGAAAGATCATTTAGTGTCACTACACTGTACTGGGGTCTTACATTCTGTAGGATAGTTATGTCTAGTACGTCAGCCCGACCAGGTAGGCGCTGTGGGGCCTGCCACAACCACATTGCTGGATCCAGAGTAGTTAGTGAGGATGTGACCATTTTTATTTGTGGAACGGCTGTTCCAGATAGGATGCTTGGCATTTAAGTCGCCAGCCATGATGACAGGCTCCCTCTTGACCAGTACAGCGTTCAGATCTGAAAACAGTAATGATTTTTGCGAAGGATTATATGCTGCGAAAATCTTTAATTTGCCCACCGTACACGTGGGAATTTCTATGCCTGTAATCTCAAGATTAATGGTGGATGGAATATTTATAGAATGATGATTGATGTAATTTTTAATGTAAATAGCAGTGCAGCCTCCTCTGCAGGATAATGTCTGTTCTGTACAGCTAGTATCCATTTATTTTGGGATTATCTGATGGTCGGAGATGGGTTTCATTTATCAAGAGTATATCCAGCGAACTCCCTGAGCTCCAGGATTGTACCTCTTAATCCATTCGCATTCCATGCTATGATCTGTAAAGAATCCGGTTTTGTTTTATTTTATTTCTGTTTCTGAGTGAGCGCTGAGATGACTTGTGTATCCTTTAGAAATCTATTTAGGGTATGGTGAGGGGTTGGATCTGCTAAAATCCAAAAGATATTTGCCAAAGAAGAGGTAACGATAGCTGTCATTTGGATGTGATGTTGGCTGTTTCAGGGATGTCTGTTTAGGGCGAGTTACATCCGCATATGTCCTAGACTGTTGTTGCTGAGTTGTTCTTTTAAGGGCCTCTGACTTCAGCAGATGGGCTTCTGACTTTGTGTTGATCTTTAGGAGGCTGTGAAGTAGTCTCTGATGTAGGTGTGCTAAGAGAGGAAGATTATGTTCCTTCTTCAGATTTTCTATTTCTTGGATTGTGCATGCATCCTATGTAGCTAGCAGTGTGAGGACCGCCACAGTTGGCACATTTAGCTGGGGTGAATTTTGGCTTACAGCATGTATTTGTTGGGTGGCTGACCCCACATTTTAAGCATTTAAATTCAGCCTTGCATATTTTCTGGGCATGACCAAACTTCTGACATCTGTGGCATTGCCCTTTTCCTTAATGGTTCTATAGTAATTTTCATCCACAGATCATATATGTGCTTGTAGGTTTGAATGATCTCAACTAATACCAATGGCATTCGAGTCCTGTCTCTCCTGGTCATTCTGCTGACCTTTACAGGTGGTAAATCTTGCTGGTGTAGATCTGCAGTGATTTCTTCTATGGAAACATCTTCATATACACCTCTAATCACTACCTTGGTTTTTTTCTGATCCTAATGAAAGTGTGGTAATGAATACCTCTGGTATTCAATTCAGAGGTTAACCGTCGATAATCCATAACTGTCCTGGGTTGGATTTTAATACCGTCATTCTTCACTTGGCTGTATGAGATCTGTTGATTGTACATCGTAGTCCTTAGCGACATCCATTTATTCTTTTCACGCAGAATAATCGGGGATATCTTTTCTCTTTTCCCTTGAGGAGGTAGGAGAGTCTGGGACAGGACCATCTTGTTCCATTCCATCAGCACTGGGTAGTTCAGAGGCTGCAGTTTTGCGAGCGCGAACCTCCTGATAATCGGTGTGATCTGTAATGGGATTATCCTCAGCAGTTGTTGCTATTTCGCTGGTGCTGTCTTGAAGAAGTTCTAAGAGTTGAGAGTCATCTGTATCAACTTCTTTTATTTCATGAACTACAACTTTTCCTGGCGATTTTGTGTGAATCAGATTGCCTACGTGTTTAAACATTGCCAGAAGCTGTTTAAAATTTAGTTCTTCATACGGCGCATCCATGGTTAGATCCAAGCCTTGTTCTGTAGAGCAGGACGTCTTTCCCATTCCACAATAATAAGTAGAGTTTCTAATGAAACAATGGCGATGCTAATGGCAGTAGGCCTAGTGTATCACCCTTGTTTTGAAATTTGTTGACTTACCTATGTAGCTGATTCCTTGGTGTGTGTGTGTATATATATAAAGACCTCTTTGAAAAACAAACCGATTGTTTATAGTAGTAAATTAACTAGTCAAAATTCCTTAAATCACATTTTATATCAACTATCAAAAAATCCAAACTCGATCGATACCGCCATCTTGAAACTCCAGTACTAAGGAACGTAAATGTATTTTTCGTAAGCGAACTCTCGGTATGTGCGTGAAAGTAATTACTAAAATAAAGAGCCAAGAGGCTTCAGTTCGGCGATGCAAAATTATATAAGCAAAGTGATTATTAGATCCAGCATTATTTCAGAGCCGAATGTGGAAACTATAAAAGTTTCGTAAGTTAAGCTGACCAGAGAGCTTACGGGAATATTCTCCACGGCATTCACGAGTTGACTTAGTGTGGACAACTTAATAGACACAAGCGCCGCCGAACTGAAGCCTTTTGGCTTTTTATTTTAGTAATTACTTTTACGCACCGACCGAGTTTGCTTAGGAAAAATATATTTCTCTGACATTTCACGTTCCTGTACCGAACTAGTTTTTGCTCCCTTTAAGGTTTCTGAAGAGAATCAACACAATTCGAAACAGCTGTCAGGCCAGTGAAACCATATCAAAATGGACTAATAAAAGGCGAATATATAGACGCTTGGGCGGCGCCTGTGTACTGTGTAGTCCACACTATAGCAACTCCTGAATGCCAGGGAGGGTATTCCCGTAAGCTCTCTGGTCAATCTGAAACATAGTTTCTGGTTGACCAGAGAGCTATGAAATAATGCTGGATCTAATATCCACTTTGCTTATGTTGTTTTGCAATTATCAGATCTATTTCACAATGACGATACTTTTATGAATGTGATCAACCAGTATGCCATTTTCCTGTTGTCAATGAACGCAAATATTGATGAATTCTTCGTATTTGCAGATGAATTTGAAACCCATTAAAAATTGAATCAGATGATTCATAATAGACTGGATGAATCATAAGAAATTTCGCGAAAACTTGTAACAAATGCAAATGAAGTCTTAGAAATCAGAAAATGTTTGTTAAATCATATTTTAAAGATAAAATGTCCAGAATTTAAAAAAAAAAAAAAAAAAATACCCTGGAGAATTTCGTTCCAGCAACACACAGCGAAATATACACTAAAAGAAACTTATGGAATAAATGTGTGGAATGTAATGATGGATAGACTACTGAAAGATATTTAAAATATCCTAATCATTAATTTTCAGCAAAGATACCACAAATAAAAAAAAAAAAAAAAAACAAGCAGAGCAGATGGATTTTGAGGGAAAAAAACAACAACTTTAACTTTACTGCCCGAAAATGTTAATACCGATGACTGCAATTAAACTGTAGATGCTACTGAAAATCGTAATCCTGCATCTTATTAAGTTTTAATTACATTTAATTTGCCATCATATCTTCAATCTTCTGTGTTGTTACAGAAATTATTTGCACTGCCGCGAAGTCTTCACTCTCCCCTCATAATCCTAATCTGCAATTCAGCAGAAAGTGTATCAAAGCGGTAAAAAAAAAAAAAAAAAAAAAAAAAAAAAAAAAAAAAAAAACTGTGTACTACAGGTGTCTTGCATCAAAAACTCCAGTTTCGTTTTCTGCCTACATCAAAGCACACAATGTATGCAAATCAGACTTCAATAAAGTCTAGGTACTGAAAGCTTATTGCATCTTATCCAAATGGAAGGCTTGACTTCTGATCCCTTGCTAAGGCCATCGAACGCAACTTCTACTCACTTGCACTCCCACTTCTCATCCTGATGGTACCACTGTTACTTCACACAAAGATAAAGCTAACATTCTGGCATCACTCTTTGCCTCAAACTCCTGCATAGAGGACAAAGGGAAATGATCTCGTACCATCCCAAAATCCAAGCACTGTATACTCTATTTGACAAAAAGACATCAAAACTAATAAATAATGACTAAAAAATAATGACATTGTTCACAAACTGTGCTCCAGAGCTAACACTCGCCTTGCATTGTCTCTACAATCTTATTATACATAGCTGGTACCTATCCCAGTGCATGGAAACGATCTCACATCATCAAAAAAAAAAAGGTCACAGAAGTCTACTGTCAAACCACCAACCAAATGCCATAACACCCGTCCTTCCTATAATAATCATCAATATCCAACTACTTAGAGACTCAAATTAATCAGTGACCACCAATATGGATTCTGCCAAGATCTACAGCTGACCTTGTAATGATACATTACTCACCACTAGACGTGCTATGGAAAAAGTTCAGAGAAACTTGACATTTTCAAAGCTTTCAACAATGTGTGGCAAGGCCTACTATACAAATTTTCATTCTTTAGTCTCTCTGCCACTGCTGTAACTTGGTAGGCAGCTTTCTCCCTGCATATTTTCTGCAAGTCATAGTATATGGCACTCTCCCTTCAAGCTTCACCACTAATACCAGAGTGCCTCACAACTGTCTTAGCACCTATGCTCCTTCTCCTGTACATAAATGACCTACCTGCAATCATCACTAATCCTATCCACAGTTTTGCAGACAATAGTGCTTCTCCACCCATCCTACTCATTTGACAAATTATCCTTCGATGGGTAAAATTAAAGATGCCAAAAAATTATATTTTTGGTTTCATCCTTTATAAAAATATAAGCAAAGTTTATGTGAAGTAACTTCACGACTGGGCTAATTGTATATAGAGGCTGACTTAACATCAATTGTCTTAGGATCCCATAATGCAAGGCGCATATCCTTATGGACATGTATAATGCTATGCATTATGGGAAGGGCCATTACTCATACCAGTTTCAATCTTTGAGGTCTCATCAGTGGGAGCTAGACCCAGAAGAGATACCAAGGTTGAAGTAATGCAGAAGTCATATATTACTAAAATACTCTGGATTAGAGATAGATGTTGAAAGTTTTTTTTCACTTGGTTATACTATAAATTAAAGATCCCAAGAAATTATATTCTTGGTTTCATCTTTTATCCAAGTGTGAGCAAACTAAGTTTATGTGTAAAGTAACTTCACAACTGGGCTACTTGTATATAGAGGCTATTATAGGATACTAAGGTAATTAATGTGAAGTCATTAGCCAAAAAAGGCAAGCCTGGTTTGGTGGTATTGAACATGACAAGATTGTCCTCACCTCAATGAAGGATGTTGAAAGTTTTTTTTTTATTTTTATTTGGTTACACTATAAATTAAAGATGACAAGAAATTATATTCTTGGTTTCATCCTTTAAATAAGTGTAAGCAAACAAAGTTTGCATGTGAAGTAACTATGACTGTGTGGTAGAACACAGTCATAGTTACTTTACATGCAAACTTTGTTTGCTTACACTCGGATAAAGGATGAAACCAAGAATATAATTTCTTGTCATCTTTAATTAATAGTGTAACCAAATTAAAAAAAAAAAAACTTTCAACATCCTTCAATGAGGTGAGGACAATCTTGTCATGTTCAATGCCACCAAAATAGTCTTGCCTTTTTTCTCACAAAATAGGTCTCATCTACCCTAGTAACACAAATCACTAGAGAGCATCAGATCTCTGCTTGGACCAATATTCACTTCCAGTGTCTCCTGGTTTAAACACATCACAACAATAGCCTCCAAAAAACTAGGAATTATCTTTTGTTCAAGATGATACTTTACACCAAACCAATTCTTAACTATGTACAAATCCCAAACTTTCCTTAAATCCTTGATGCTGTACAGAGGCAAGAATTAGGCTCATAGAGGATCCCTCTCTTACAGATTCACTTCAACCTCTATCTCATAAACAGTGTTTCAGCACTGTGTCTATTCTTTAGTGAGGAGTACAAGATCTGCATAAACTGAAGAGCTGGCTTTAATATCATGTTTGATGCCACTTTTCCTTCAATAATGTAATTCATGTAGATCAAGGTTTCCCAAACTTCTTGCTAAAGTGGAGCCTAAAAGCAAGCAAAATTTTTTTGCAGAGCTCTCACAACTCAATCTTTAAAATGAACATGAAAAAAAGGAAGAAATCAATAAACACTCGCCATTTTACAATTCAACAAGTTGAGCATTACCATCATGTGTTGCATTTAAACTACTTGCACTCTCATTACATTTGTTAATTTTCATCCACTTATACATTTTAAAGGGTTAGAATTATTTCACTTTCTTAAATGCTACCCTGGGCACTCATGTACTAATACCCTTTAAAAATAACAGAAATAAATATATAATTAGGGGAAACAACAAACACAAGTTTTTCGATCAACTAACTAACCTTAAATGAACTTATGAAGTTTGTGTAACATTGACCAACAAATATGGTGGAATTACAACATGCTCCTAATTAGAATCTTCCATGAAACGTTTTCCTGAATACCTCCTAGATAAATTAGAATTTTTCACAAATGATTACTCAAGGTTTCTATCAATGGCACCGGCAACACAGCAGAATGAATACTAAGTACAGTAAAGTGAATGGGAAAATCAAAAACTTTAAACTCCACCCCTAAAATCTCTTGCTATAAAATTTTATTTTACATATGTGTGATGGAGGCAAATGGCAACTACCCATGATAAGATGTCTGCTTCAAAAAACTGCTCAAAAAAGAGCTATAAAACAAACATCACATTCGATTCATTAATTTAAAAAAAAAAATAAGTGAATGTTTGTAAACAAGATTTGCAGATCCCTAGAATTTCAGTTGTGGAGCGTTCCATGGGAAACCTTGATGTAGATGATGAATAACAGTGAAGATAGCATGTTGTTGTATACTTGATTTACATCAGACCATCTTCCTGCATCCCTTTCAAGTCTACAGCCAGCTAATTACTATTTAAATAGGATATTTATGTGACTTCTAAATATATAGTATCATGGGTGCATTAGGGATTTTTTTTTTTTTCATAATCCCCCAAAGTAGAGAAGAGCTCTGACACAGGGCAAAGGAAATTCATCTCACACTTAAAGACAATCACAAACATCCATTCTCTAGCAGGATTTAAACTAGTAGTCAGCTGGTTGGAGATGGAATAGGCCAGCAACTCAGGCTGGCAAATATTATATACGGTTCTGTATAATGTTCAAATTTACACCATATAATTGTAGGGTTTGACATATGCATTTCCAGATCTAAGAAAATTAAATACAAATAATTTTTATATTCCTGTAACTTTTCAACTATTGTAAAAGTTTACAAAAATGTTATTACGAAACACTTATTTTTTGTGACTGCGTTCACACACGCACTAATTAATTTAATTTATTCATTCATTTTAATGGTAAACTTAGGTGAAAATAAAAATAAAAGTTTATAATGTTAAAAACTGTAGATTCAATCATTGTAATAATGCATGATATTCACTACACAAGAAAATTATTAAACATGCATTTTTGTGATTGCACTCATTTCCTTATATGGTGAGGTAAGCCATAAATCTAACTTTTCTTCTCTTTGATAAGGATAAAACTGAAGCAGTTTTTATTTTGTGAATTAAAAAAGAAAAAAATTGTTGAAATATTCAGATCTGTCAAAATAAACATTCAATTGAATCTGAAATGTCATAGTTCAAGAGATATCCATACATATTCATTAAAATGTCGAGAAAGGTTTTTTTCATGATACTGAAAAATTATTCAAACTGGTTAGATATATAGTTTTTTTTTTTTTAATATACATTATATTTTGTTGAGAAAAACTGCATTACAAATGATGCCGTTTAAAAAATTATTCAGGAAATTGTCACTCTGACAAGTTTTCAATTTGCGAAACATATCTTGAATGACATTTCATTTTTAGGTCATAATTCTTTATTTCAATGCAAGCATTCCTGGGTAGTAACACCGGGTAGGTGTTAAGTTAGGTCATAAAGTGAAGAATTCTTGAGCTTTTTTGGTTTTGGGAAAGATAGTTAGCATTTGTTAACTATCTCTTTTATAGCTAAAAAGAGCAATAACTTTTTAACAGCCACAGAATTAATCACCATGATTTTCCAATGCAGATTGAAAAGTACTATTTTCCATGGATCTTATATTTTCATTCCACTTGATCCCTAAAAATAGAACAAAGGGAAAAATATATAATGGCTTTCAGACTATATACTTAAATTTACTATTTAAGAGGAACAGTAACAATTCAAAATTTTTTTAAAATTCAATGTAATGAGAAATTTATATGCAGTAAACTGTCAACTCTCACTATAGCAAATTTCTTCTAGAATAGTATTGAGAGTATAAACACTCATATTCATAGAAACCACATCACCTTACATAAATAGTTTTTAGTAGTTAAATGGTCATTTTCATTGGTTTATCATTAGCTATTTCATTGTATTGCATCATCTATCATTTCCATAGGTTTCTATATAATGTAAGAGTTGCTGCAATTGTGTGAATTTTTATGCTATAAATAGACAGCAAGAGCTAGTTTTTGCATTTTTGTGCTGAGATTGCTATGGCTAGTTACATGCAGTTAACACCTTGCAGCAAAAGTGTAATTCAAGCTTTGAATATTTCTCTTGTGAAATAACTCAAAGGGTGTCCTGCAGTCGATCTACTGTGGTATGGCTGCTGTCAGAAATGAAGGAAACTTGATCAGCTGAAAGCAGATGCCTCAAAAATCACAGTGCATTATCCAGAGAATGAAGCATGACTGGGAAGAAATTGGAGTTGTGGCAAGCTCTGTAACTGTCAGGAAAAGACTAGTTTAACAGGAACCGATAGCAAGGTGCCCTAAAAAGAAGCCCTTGTTAACCAAAAAAAAACGAGACTGACTAGATTAAACTGGTGGAGAATGCCAAATGGACTACTGATCAGTGGAAAATTAATTTTTTCTGATGAGGAAAAGTTTAACCTGCAGGGCACTGATGGCAGACAGTTTGAAGATGATGAGGGAAAAAATTCAACCCTGACTGTCTGGTGTCAACAGTCAAATTCTTAGCCGGTCCTGGGGTTGCATGTAATATCATGGTGTTGATCACCTGCATTTCACAAAAGATTCAGTAAATGCACAGTGTACCAGAAAATTTTAGAACTGCTGCCCACTATCAGAAACTAGTTTACTGTAACGATAAACTGCATCTTTCAGAATGACTCTGCCAAAGTAATGATATTATAACTCTAAATGTACCATATGAATTGACTTTAGTACTTAAAAAAGCTTTAGTTTTGTTGCAGGTTAATAAGTGACTCAATGAACACTCAATTCAGTGACTATCGTTGCCAGAAAACAGCCCATATCTCAATCCTATTGAGAATTTATGGTATCAAATGGAAACTGAAATATGCAAGAAGCCATTATAAGGGCTTGGAACCATGAATTGACAGTTGCATGCATCAGGAAATTGATTTTGTTAATGCCCTGCTGATGTCAAGCTGTAATAAATAGACCATGAAATACTAAACAGTAAAAAGTGAATTTTTAGCTTTGAATGTTAGTAAAACTGAGTAGTTGAACTAAATTTTGATACCGGTATTTGTTTTTCATGAAAATATCACTGTCCACTCCATTTTGAAAAACACGCAAATTTGTCGTCATTTCTTAATACTTGTACTTTTTAGTACAAGTTACATTTTGTACTAAAAAAAGAGCCAAATATTAATAAAAATGTTATATTACCTTCTTCATTATCTGTGACGATTACCATGTTATTATCACTTTTCAAAAAAACAAAAAATTATACAAATAATACAAAAAAACATAGTTACAGCAGGTGATATGGCTTCTATGAATATGAGGAATATGAGTATATATATATATATATATATATATATATATATATATATGGGAGCTAGGCTAGAAATACCAAGATTTAGTAATGCTGAGCTTGTAAGTATTTCGCCAAAACAAGTTACCATAAGGTGTCCCACTGACGAGACCTCAATAAAGGTCGAAACCGGTCTGGGTAGTGGCCCCTTGCCTTTAATACAAAACATCATACATCCCCTTCTTGGAGATGTGTTTTGGCATTAAGGGTAAATATTAAGATTAGTGATCGGAGCTTGTTCCACCTTTGCCACGAGTTGCCCTGATAATGCACTACCTGTGGGATCAGTTAGACTTGCATCAATTGCAGGCGCAAACTTGACTTTTAGTCTGTTTGCTTACTTGGGAAATGGAGTAAAACCAGGTTTAAAATTGCTTGGTATCTTTAACATATATATATATATATATATATATATATATATATGTTAAGAATACCAAGTAATTTTTAAACCTGGTTTTACTCCATTTCCCAAGTAAGCAAACAGACAAAAAAGTCAAGTTTGCGCCTGCAATTGATGCAAGTCTAACTGATCCTACAGGTAGTGCAGGACCAGGGCAACTCGTGGTAAAGGTGGGGCAAGCTCTGATCACTAATCTTAATATTTACCCTTAATGCCAAAACACATCTCCAAGAAGGGGATGTATGATGTTTTGTATTAAAGGCAAGGGGCCACTACCCAGACCGGTTTCGACCTTTATTGAGGCCTCATCAGTGGGAGCTAGGCTAGAAAATACCAAGATTTAGTAATACAGAGCTCATAATACCAAGATTTAGTAATACAGAGCTCATGTTTTAACCTTATTTAATAAGGTTAAAACACCTTATGGCAACTTGTTCTGGTAAAATACTTATGAGCTCTGTATTACTAAATCTTGGTATTTTCTAGCCTAGCTCCCACTGATGAGGCCTCAATAAAGGTCGAAACCGGTCTGGGTAGTGGCCCCTTGCCTTTAATACAAAACATCATACATCCCCTTCTTGGAGATGTGTTTTGGCATTAAGGGTAAATATTAAGATTAGTGATCGGAGCTTGCCCCACCTTTACCACGAGTTGCCCTGGTCCTGCACTACCTGTAGGATCAGTTAGACTTGCATCAATTGCAGGCGCAAACTTGACTTTTTTGTCTGTTTGCTTACTTGGGAAATGGAGTAAAACCAGGTTTAAAAATTACTTGGTATTCTTAACATTTATTATACCCAAGGTAAAATACTTTCTACATATATATATATATATATGGAACTATGTCCATGTTATAATGAACTGACTTTATCTGGAGTATACAGATATAGTTTGCAGAGGGAGAGGTCATAGTAAGAAGGAAACTGACTATGGTAGCAGCGAATAAAAGATAAGTTTTCGTTATTATTTATTAGTTTTTTACTTTAAACTACACAGAATCTAAACTAGATATATAGTAGTCTGTGGATAATTTGTACTTAAACATAATATTTCAGTATAGTTTGTAGTATTTTTTGCACATTGTTAAATAATGGTGGGAGCCACAGCTCAGTTTGCCAATGGCTTATCACCAAGTCTCCCATTTAAGGACTACATTATCCTGGCAGTTAGATATGTGACAGGTAAGAGATAGTGAAGTGCATATCTGTAGAAAATGGGAAGAACTTTGTGATTTAGATATTAGCATAATAGATTTTGGCAGCATTACATCAGAAAATGAGTGAATACTGACCAAGAGAGAGATGAGTGGCATGATCAAGGGTGAGAATAATGAGCAGAATTTGAATGAAAAAAATAAATATAGGGAGTTTAGCAGGTTTGAAACATTGTGAAGTTTTTGAATATGGTGTTAATTCAGAGGATGGTAGCTTGCCCATGTCAGAAATTGACTAACTTGGGAACCGGTTGAAAATAGGCTGAAAAAGCTCCTCCAGTTGGTGACTAGACTTGTAATTCAGTCTACCTTCAGATGGCCTAGCACAGAGGATGCAAACATCACTTCCACTGAGCTACACAGGTCTGCCTGTTTTTAAATATTTCTGAAAGATACCAATTTTTTTTTTTTTAAATTATGAAAAGATGTAAGAAATATTTGTAAACTCTGAAGGAGGGGAGAGTCAAATGTTTAGCATGGAAAGTATGATGAATCTGCAAATCTTTTACAAAAATAAAATAAAACTGAAAATTGTTTCATGGAATGAATTGCAATAAAAAAGATTTAAATGGTTTCTTGCACATTTTTGCAAACTAATGATAACATTTTGTCTAGTGACATATTAGTGGCAGTTTGGTTTCAACATCTATAAGCAACAGTTATTATCATACAGATGTTGCTTATAGATGTGAATTCATGTTTGATTGACAAATTTAAAATTTCAAAACAGGCAAGTTTCATCCCCTACTCAGAAGTCTTGCTCTGCTTTGTAAGATACTGTTATTTCATGCTTTACTGTGCTGGCTTCCAGATGAATAAATAGCACCTCTAATGTGTTATCAATAAAGTGTGGTAGATGACTGACTTATTGTTTGGTATGCTGCATGTGAATACATTAATAAAATATCATTTTGAGTCTTTCCATCTTTACCAAACTCAGATGCCATATATGTGGTGAAACCACATTAGTGGTGGTAGTAGGTGCAAATGACTTAGTTGGGGAAAAAAAGAATGTTGATAAAGACTTGAGGAAGTTGTTGTGCCAGATAAAGAATAACAATTTTGTTGGAAAAGTCGTTAGCATGTTGTCCAGAGACGTTAGTGAATAGAGAAGGAGAGCAGAGATAATGAATAGTAAGACTGCTGAGTTGTGTGAGGCAAAGGGATTCAATTTGTAAATCTATGGAGTGAATTGGAAGGAAAGTTGGAATGGTTTAAAGTTGATGGATTGCATTTGAATGGGTTTGGTGTTGGGCACTTAGAAAGGCTATTGTTTTCTGAGAAGGCACAGAATTAAGAAGTTAATGTAATAAATGATCAGAGTCTACTTGTGAAGCAGGATAGGACAGGGCAACTAAACGGATTGTACAACATGTGAAAGATGGATACAAGGTTGAAGATGCAGTTGCAGCAGCACAAGGTGATGGAATGCAGAAAGGTGAGGACGAGACATGTAGGAATGGAAATCGGAGTCAGGATCAGGGAAAAAGAGTGGTTAGACTGAAGAGAAGTGTGGTATTCTGATGGGAGACTTCAATTACAGGAATACAGAATGGAAGGAGGAGATGGTACATGGAAAAAGAAGAGTGAGTTTGTTGAATTTCTGAGAGATAAATATCTTAAGCAGCATATGACTGAAGCAACTAGAGGCTTCAACGTTTTGGATTTGGTAATAACTTCACAAGATGTAGTTTTTAATGAGGTGTTAACACTGCTGCTGGCTGGTGAGAGTGATCGTGAGGTACTTGTTTGGGAAGTGGTGAAACAAGAAAAGATTACTGCCAAAAATGGATATATGTGGAAGTATAAAGTGGGTGATTATAGGAAGCTCTGTAGTCAGTTAGCATCAGTACTTTGGGTAGATGATCTGAGCAGAAAAGATGTTGACAGTGTATGGAAATTCATAAGGCAGTATCTGACACAAGCAATGTTTAACTGCATACCAAGCGTGAAGCAAGTAAATAGAGTAGGAGTGAAATGGATGAACAGTGAAATTAAGCAAGCTGTGTTGAAAAGAAAACGCTATGGAGGAGATACAAGACAGCTCGTGGTGATCGGATCCATGTAGAGTATAAAGTGTAGACTAGGAAGGTGACGAGCATGGTAAAAAAAAAAAAGAGAAAAGGTACAGTATGAGAGGAGACTGGTTGGTCAGGCCAAGGTTAACTCAATGGAATTTTCCTGCTATATGGCAAGCAACAGAAAGAATAATTAGGGCAAGCTGACACTGATGGATAGTCATGGCAGCAGAATAACAGATGCAAAGGATGTAGTGGAATTATTGAACAAGCACTTCATCAGTATATATCATACTGATGTAAATGATGCAGTGCAATATATAGAAGGGAGGCAAGTATTAAGAGAATTGGAAGTGAAAGAATCAGAGATATATCAGGTGTTGATTGAGTTAGACATTAATAAGGCTGTGGGAATGGATGACATCACCACGTATCATTTCAGGAATGTGCACAAAAGTTGGCTATGCCCTTGACTTGGTTATTTAATGAAAGTTTTGCAGTGGGAAAGTTTCTTAAGCAGTAGAAAGAGGACAAAACAGTACCACTCCACAAGCATCGTTCTAGGACAGAAGTTTCCAATTATAGACCAGTCTGTATAACTGTAGTTATGGTCAAGGTGTTGGAGAGATTGATTAGAAATAGAATATGGGATTGGGCTGATGAACACAGCATGCTTTGTAACAGGTAGGTCCTGTTTTAGCAATTTACTTGCTTTTATCATAGGATAACAAGTGTGTTAGATAAGAAAGAATCATACGCAGTGATATTTGTCGACTTTGCAAAAGCATTTGATAGATTACCACATAAGTTGGCATACAAGCTGCAGAGGATGGGAATAAACAGTATATTGGCTAGATAGATCGGAGATTAGCTCTCTGAACGATACCAGCAAGTTGTATACGATGGAGCAGTAACCAGTGGCATGCTCCAGGGTTCTGTTCTTGGGCCCCTGCTGTTTAACTCATTTGTAAATGATATATTATGTGGACTGACTGGGGATCTTCAGTTGTTTGCTGATGACGTAAACTTGGGGAGATATAAATTCCCTTCAAGATGATTTGAATAGACTTTTGACTTGGACCAAAGAGTGGGTTGTAGTTTTAATATCAATAAGTGCAAGGTATTGCATTTTGCAGTGCAGAAATATAAGGCTGTGTACTATATCGATGGTGCTGTACTGCAGGAAGTGGATGAGATTAGAGATATGGAACTGGTTTAAGAGGGCATATTACTAGTGTTGCACATCATAGTGCTGTTATGATGAGAAGTACTCTAACATGTAGGGATAAAGAAGTGGTTGTGTCACTGTATAAAGCACTGGTTAGACCACCTTGAACTATTATGCTCAAATCTGGTCAGCTAGTTTTCAGTGTGATGTGGAAACATTGAAGCGTGTCCAGAGACAAGTGACTAAGACAATATCAGAACTTCAGAATGCTGGCTATGGAGAGGGGTTGAAAAATGTGGATTGCAGAGATTTGGTGGATATGAAAAGACATGATATGATAATGACATTTAAGTTAGTGAGAGGATTTTATTAAGATTAATCCAGATCACATTATAAAAAGAGTAAAAGGCGAGAGGGGAAAACCAGAAGCTAACCCTGGAAGTTACATAAGAATGTGGTGAAGGGGGTGGGAGTGGATTTTTTACATAGAGAATTGTTAGTGAATGGAAGACATTACTAGAATGTGTTGTTAATGCAAGGAGTGTTAAGGATTTTAAGATTTGGTATGATAAATATAATGTCAGTTGAATGAACCTCCCACAATGAATCTGCCGACTCCATAGAGGGTGCAATAATAATAATAATACACATAAGAACCCGATGGCGTCTGCAACCTTAGGTGCATTTCTTGTAAATTAGAATATACAATTTTGATAAGTCATGAAATTAAACAAGCATAATTTATTTGTTGGAAGTTTTCCCACTTGGCTATACTATAAATTAACGATGCCAAGAAATGATACTCTTGCACCAATTATATATTTGGTTTAATCCTTTATCCAAGTGTAAGCAAACAAAGTTTGCACCTGAAGTATTTTCAGGACTGGGGCAACTCATGGTAAAGGTGGAACAAGTTCTGATCACTTGCCTTAGTTTCTCCCATAATGCAAAGCACATCTCCTTGTGGGCATGTATAATGCTATGAATTAAGGGAAGGGCCACTACCCAGACTAGTTTCACCTTTATTGAAGTCTCATTGGTGGGAGCCAGACCCAGAGGTGGTGATACTAAGGTGGAAATAATGCAGAAGTCGTATCACCATATATCAGTTGCCAAAAGGTGTCAACACCTTATTATTAAAATTCTCTGGATTAGAGATAGTTGATGGAAGTTTTTTCACTTAGCTATGCTACCAATTATATATTTGGTTTAATCCTTTATCCAAGTGTAAGCAAGGCAAGTGATCAGAACTTATCCCACCTTTACTACGAGTTGCCCGAGTCCTGAAAATACTTCAAGCACAAACTTTGTTTGCTTACACTTGGATAAAGGATTAAACCAAATATATAATTGGTAGCATAGCCAAGTGAAAAAACTTCCATCAAATAATATTCTTGGTTTTAATCCTTTATCCAAGTGTAAGCAAAACAAAATTTGCACATGAAATAATCTCGCATCAACTGCTTTGTATCCCATAATGCAATGTACATATCATTCCCATAATGTATAAGGCTATACATTATGGGAAAGGTCACTACTCAGACTGGTTCGACCTTTATTGAGGTCTCATCAGTGGGAGCCAGACCCAGAAGTGATACCAAGGTTGAAGTAATGCAGAAATCATATTTCCATATATAAGTAGCCAAAAGATGTCACACCTTATTACTAAACCACTCTGGATTAGAGATAGATGTTGGAAGTTTTTCCACTTGGTTATACTATAAATTAAAGATGCCAATAATATAATTTTTGGCATCTTTAATTTACATAATTAATTTAGTAAGAAAACTTATTTAATATCACATTACTTTGAAAAGTAAACATTATATTATTGATTTTTATAATTTATTTTTTTCTTATTAAATATCAGGTTATTTTTATACATATTTCAATTTTTTAAAAACTAAATTATTTATAAAGATAGATACTACAGGTTTCCAATGTTTTATAGGTGAATTATCCTTAAAAATAATAAAATGTGGTATGATATCCAAATTTCCCATCATCAAGGCTCTGCTGGAAATTGAGATAATGAAAGTGATGGAAAATCTAATAACAAAGTGCAATTTATTCTGGAAAATCAACGGATACTTATCTAACATCTCCAACTGCACTTTCTGAATTTGTGAAATCTAATATGACTACCTTTTGTCTTCTAGATTATAAATGTTGGAATTTCATGGTCAAAAGGCACTAAAAATTATCTTTGTCCTGTAAATGCCATAAAGAACTGCAAACCATTCCTTTCTTCCTACTCTTCAGGAAGACAATTAAGTGGTGAGATAATATGATTCTTGCCAAGAAACCCATAGCCAAGATAAGCCAAATGGTTTAAATGCTTTGAATTATGACTGTGAGGTTGTATGTTATGTCTGTTAACTGTCCATACTGAAGGGCACAAACATGACGTTCAATACATATCATCAAAAAGAAAATGAAATTATCAAAATCTGGGCCTACCCTATCCATCCTACCACAATAATTAATTTTATTTTTATTCTCTTTATGTGGTTCCTATACATCAGGGACACACCTTAAAAGTGCAATCCAACAAACTATATTTTGTTTCTCCTCCTATGTTTAATAGTGCTCCTCTCTACCCTCATGACATCTTTCACCTCATCATAATTCTTAGACACCAAGAGGACTTCACTTTTACAGTGTATGATTCAACACTAGAGCTTCTGTAGCTCAGTTGGTATAGAAGAAGCTCTCTGTTCAGAAAGTCCTGGGTTCAAATCTTGTCTAAGAAACGAAGAACCTTCAATCAGAGCTTTTCAACTGAAGGTGAGTTAGTCATATGGAGGAGGCAGGGTTTTCTCTCCTGGAAACTCAGGTTTTTCATTTTGCAAACAGGCAAACATATCTACAGACAAATTACTTACTCTTAGAGGTACACAGCAGAAGTATGGCAAGCCAGCTGCATTAAACTGCCTAAAATCCCTAATTGCAGGACTTAACCCATTTCAGGTGTTAATGGCCAGTCAATGGCCATTTCATCGGATTCTAAACAAGCTTTTTGTTATACAACAGTATTTCTTATAAGATAATAGAGCCTCATTTGCTGCGTAGTTATCTCCATGAAGCTACAGCATAATAAAAATAATAATCCATAATAATTCTGCCATTCTCTTCAAAATTTAAACAGCAATCAATCACATACACTCAGTAGCTATCAATGCAGCACATTGATATCTATCCTTTATTATTTTACATCATAACTCCTCAGACATTTGTATAACCTGTTACATCAATATAAGTAACGCCATCAATTCAATATAATAAAATAATTTCCTTTCTTAATTTTAATACCAGAAATGATCATAGTACCAGAGTAAATCACTTTAGGATCTCTAGCTTTCTCTGGATATTATTAGCACAGAAGTAATGAACTATTAATGTTTTACTCTCTCTCACAATATACTACACAGTTTAAAGGGAATATACCGAGAAAAGATGACTCGGTATATACCCTCGGTAAATGGTCTCAGGTTATCTAGCCCTTGGCTTCTTGGTCATCTCCATGAAGATACAGCATAATAAAAATAATAATACATAATAATTCTGCCATTCTCTTCAAAATTTAAACAGCAATCAATCACATCCACTCAGAAGCTATCAGTGCAACATGCTGACTTCATCACAATAACCACTTTCTTTATTCATCTTTGCTGTCTCTGTCTGCAAAATAGACTTCACCCTGCATGCAGTCCATGTGTGTGTGTGTATAAAAAATGTGTTAGGAGGAACCTGCACAATATTGGAAATTAACAGTAGTGGGCTTTTTTTTAAGTAAAAAAAAGTTCACATAAATCTGGGTTTGATACTGAATGGTTAGAGCCATCTAAATGTTTAAACAGAAAAATAAAATGAGGTTTATACGGGTAAGAAATAACAATATACAGAAGTAGTTGGTAAAGTATTTATTCAAGCATTATAATCTGTGTTCATTTAACAGGTTCTCAAAACATACCACTCTCGATCTGAGTGCAGTTAATTCTATTAGGACTGTTCTATTTAGAGGCTGCAGCAGCCAAAACTAAGCACTACATGTTGTGTTTCTCAAGAACTCCTGCTGTTTCGTCTGCTATCATCCAAAACTCCAAAGTGTACAGAATCTGGGTGGCCACCAAATGGATCAAAACTATTTGATCAAAAGGAACAAATCCTCTAGAACCTTTTATTATCTAAAAGAATTATTCCCCTAAATAGTTAGCCCTACTTTTGGAAACTGGGAGGCAAAATTCCAATCACTGCACATGATCCTCAGATTTGAAGTGATGAATAAGATTATGTGGTATGGATAGAAAAGGCCATCATCATGTAACATTCTACCTACTCTCAATTTGGGGAACACCAAGAAAATTGCCCATTATATTTCCACAGTAATGTTTTCTTTTATATTCAGCCACATTTTGTTCAGCTACATGATCAGATGAAATATGCATGCCAATTTGGGGAACTAAAGGACCATTTAGTTGAAAGGCAATCCATTGATAATGCATACAATCTTCCAAAAATTATTCAGACACCTAAGTGATTAATAAATTTTCACAAACCTCAATGCACTTTTGACCAAAGCAAAATTGATTGCCAAAAGGTGTTGGGGGAGGGGGGGATGGACTATCCATTGATAAATACGAGTATTCTGGTCTGTTCTTCCACTACAATGGCATTAGTCCTCTAGCGAAGTTAGTCTCAGCTGACATTTTAACTTTTCCTCTGTAGTGCAACAGATGCAGAATTGTTCTAACATGCATTGTTCATTTTTATAAGCATTATGATGGATTCTAGTTCAAACCAACACATCTCTTAATGTTGTAATGCAATAACCACAATGCTCGAGGATGAACATCTATTCAATTCAAACACACACTATATTACAGCTTTCCAATGGATGACTGTTCAATCACGAACTGCTGCATAAAGCCAAATAATGCTTGGAATCACTGTGAATGGTGTACATTATGCAATGTTCTGCCACCCACCTGTGGTTGATTTAAACTCCTGCTTGAAATAATCCACTAGCAGATAAAAAAAAAAAAAAAAAAAGGGCATCTAATCCTTTTCAGCACTCCCCTCTCTCTCTCTCTCTCTTCTTTCAGCTGATATGCCTGAAAGAAGAGAGAGAGGGGATCATTAACTTATTCATCCATATGTGTATGTGTCCTCAGATGTTGAGCCAAACACTGGTAACTTATGAACACCACCAGACATGCCATAGATGGAATATGTGGTTATGGCTGGTACTCAGTATTTGAGAAACAGGTGTGTCTGCATAACTTCTACAAGGCATTGTATATAAACAAAACTATGTACGTTGCTTGGATATGAGTCAACGGACACCCCCATGGGCAAAGTGCATCATGCTATGTAACAAGTCATGTGTTTGTAGTTTGTATAAACTGGAGTAATATAATGTGCCCAAGTCAGTGCATCTGTGTCCAGGTGAAATGGTTGAGAGAAGGGAACAGGGGTTGAAAAAGGTGTTGTGATAGGATGACATGTTGTAGGCCTACCTGTTCAGCAAATTGTAGACAAATTAAGTCATCCCAGGTCAATAATCAGTGATATCATACTGAGACAGAAGTACAGGGAGTCAAATGCAAGTGCCACCTGCAGTGGATGACCCACCACACTCACCGAGCATGACCGTAGGATGCTATGAAGAATATGTAAAAACCGCCATTTGTCATGTTAAACGTGGAGTTCCATGCATGAATTGGAACATGAATCTGCACAAAAACATTTAGAACCAAGGCTCACCATCTTTTACTAGAGTGCATAACCCCAACTATGAAATTCAGAGGTGGTGGTGGTGTGATGGTATGGTCCTGTTTTTCCTGACCTCTGTTTGTGGTGCCACGAATACTGAACTCCAAGTGGTATCTGAACATTCTGGAGAATGCAATGTTTCCTACTCTGCGGCATTTCTATGGAACTGACCATGGTCTCTTTCAGCAAGACAATGCACCATGTTATAAGGCTTCTGCTGTAACTGTGTGGTTTATGGACAAGAAC
This sequence comes from Typopeltis vanoorti, assembly GCF_054136105.1. Lineage (NCBI taxonomy): Eukaryota > Metazoa > Arthropoda > Arachnida > Uropygi > Thelyphonidae > Typopeltis > Typopeltis vanoorti. The sequence continues at coordinate 57,248,311 of NC_143568.1, read as the reverse complement.
ATCACCACAATTGACTTGCCTCCGTAGAGCTCTGATCTCAACCCTATTGAAGAAGATCTGTGGGATGGACTGGAGCATTGGGTGAGGTCAAGGGATGTCAGTTCCACAACAGTCCAGGACCTCATTACATGCCTACAGAAAAAATGGTCCAAAATTCCCATTGATAATTGATCACGATTGTACTTGTGGAAAGTATGTTCTATTTCTTATGAAGGAGGGCACCATGGCTGTTTGTTCCTCACACTATGGTGTCTGTTGATTTCTTTCCAAGTGGTGTATATACACACACACTAAGGCCTTTTCCCCTACTCACTGTCTCGGGAAGCTTTGCTCCTCCTAACATTATTATTTATGTGATACCTCAGACTAGTGAATATAGTCTGCCTCTATTTTGTGTTGTGCTAATCCAGACTTATCAGATTTGTTGCAAAAAATATATGATTAATGTTCTTGTATTGTTTTTTCTATTGAATGTCCAGTTTGTCCAAAGTAGGAAAGATGGCAGTCACATGGAACTTGGTATACACCTGGAAGAGACATAGGTGAGCATTTATCTTTAGAAGAGGAGAAATACATTGGGTTTATTAATAGGAAAATAAGTTGCTATTTCTTGAAATAGGTTCTGAAATGCCAGAGAGGGATTGGAACCTTATGTACTGATTCTTTGTTGTTTAGGTTAGGTTTGTGGGAGTCAAACAGATGTGTAGTCCTTTTGGATTAGCCATTTCATTTCATATATTGCTTGATAGTAGAGAGTTCTTACTGTGAATGCTGGGGAGTTGAATAATTAGTCTTAGCTAGTTGAATTAAACACTTTACGATTTCTGCCTTTTGAGGAGGATGATGTGCAGAGAATTGAGGAGAGCTATAAGGAGCTTGAAGGCTTCTATGGATATTGACAGAAGAAAGCTGAAATAGTTGGGACACACTGAAAGGATGACATCTCAAAACAATAACAGAAGGTAAATTTCCTGTAAAAAAGACGAAGTGATAAGACCCTCAAATGAAATGGATTGATCCTATACTTCTGGTATGTCTGGACTGATCTTCAGAGAATTGAAGTCTCCAGAAAAGCATACAACAAGACAACTTGGTGAGGACTGGTGTGGCACATCACCGAGGAATGGAGTGATCATGCAGCATCTGATGATGTCCAATGAATAGATGGATGGATAAGGAGCAATGCTAAAGTTGAGTCTCTTCAGAAAGATTTAAACAGACCTTTACTTGTAGATGATTATGAATGCAGTTTTAATCATAAGTGCAGTTGGATTGCAGAAGTAATGCTGTTTTGAGTGGGAATGAAGATAGTTGAGATTCCAGATCTGAGAAATATGATTCACAGATATCCAAAGTTTAAGCAAGACACAAACTGCAATAATCAGAAGACCACAAATGCTATTACAATAAGGTTGAAGAGTCAATAAAGAGACAATTGTACAAGGAAAGATGTGATGAGCAAACTGAAATATCTGTAACTAATCTTAAAGCTCCTTACTGTGGATATGTATCTTTTATTCATTCTAAAAATATCCTTACATTGAGAATAGGAATGTTAGAATATAATAGTAGGGTTTCTTGCATATAATAATGATATGTCATGGTTTTGTTTGGAAAATAGAAAGTAATGGAATTTAAGTCTACTGATCTTCTTCTTCTTTGGTGCATCAATCTGAAAATTGGTAAATATAGCAGCACATCACAACATCCTGTCTTGTGACTTCCTTTTTATCTCTTCATAACTCTTAGCATCATTATGTTATTTATATATGGAATTCTTGGTCTGCCTCGTGGCCTCTTTCCTTCTACGGTCCCCTCCATTATTTCTGTAATCAGTCCCTCATGCCTGAAATGGTGTCCAATTAGGGTTTTTCTTCTCTTATTGATGTGTTTCATTAATGACCGCTCTTCATGAACTATATTCAGAACTTCATTACTTTTCTTTTCTGTCCAACTAATTTTCACCATCTTTCTCCAGCACCAAATTTCAAATGCCTCCAACTTTTTCATGTCTTGTTTTGTTAGAGTCCTGATATGATAATATTATTTAACATTAATATGATTATGAGATCATGGAGTCAGCAAGCTCACCGACAGGAGAGTTCACTGAACTAGCAACATTATCTATCATACCATATCTTAAATCATTGACATCCTTCATATTCTGGAAGTTCATTCTGCTTACTACCACTCTCTATCTAAAATAAAAACCACTTTCCTATCTCACCACCTTATACAACTTCAAAGGGATGGTGGCCTCTTATTCTTCTCCTTTCTCCTTCCACACTATGTATGATACCTACTGTAATAATCCAGTAAACGAATAATGAAAATCTCACAAACACACTGTAAGCAAAAGGAGAATGGTATCTTTTCATATGTAGTTACAAACGTGCCAGGAAAAATATTATTACACTATTAGTATCCTATAGAAATATTTAAATGATTTTTTAAAAATAAAATTAAGAAATACATCAGCACTATCTGCTCGACTCAGTGACCCATAGCTCAGTAAGTATCAATGATGTCCTTTGGTTGGAAAGAGCAGGGTTAGAATTCCATGTAAGATGTGAAGAATCATTCTAAGGATTTGTTTTGTGTGTGTGAAAGTAAGTTAGCCAGTCTCATATGGAGGTGGCATTTTTCCTCCTGGAAACTCAGGATTTTCATATGCAAATTAGACAAACTGGCCAGAATAACACACACACAATTTACAGATATAAGACACTGACTTCCTGGCCATAGTTGCTCCAGTAATAATTCCAAACAACCACACCTGCTCAACTCTACAACTACACTCTGCATGATTCCTCCCACCGATCTAACAAATGCATGGAACCCATGCATTTGTTACATCGGAGATTAGAGAATGCTGAACCTTGACTCTCTTGACCCTTCCCCGTTTTTTCAATCTACTCTAGATTCGAAATTTCCTTGGCTGATTCAGTTGCATTCATCTGCTGTCTCTATCGCACTCCAAATTCTGATAACTACAATGACCTTCATTATTTGTCTTTGATTTTCCATAGTCCAAATACCCAAATAGTGAGGTCATCTTTCTTGAGTACTTCTTTTCTTAACTTTACTTTCTTTTCTTAACCAGTTCTTCTTCTTCTCCTGCTCTTTCGCTCTCTCTCACACACACTGTAAGAGTCAGCTCTAATCTTGTTAATTCTAACCCATAACCTCTCCTTTTCTAAAGAAAGACTCCCGACCCAGCAACTTTGAGTCTCGTCCTTTAGCACTATAGTACGGGTAAAAACCTCCAAATTTTTATTCATCCTCACTCTTTTCTTGAGCTGACTGTTTTTGCTCATCTTATTCAAACATCTGCTTCACCTGAATAAATGAAATAATGCTAGCTGAATGAAAGCCTTCATCGCTCATTTCACCCACACTTTAGACAGCTCCAAACCTTGTTTTCCAGAAGGTGTAATAAGGAGATCAATGCAAAAATTCAGGATATCACAAGTGGCCTACCAAAACTCTAGCTTCACACTCAAGTCTACACTTAAAATACAATTAAATTAAATATAAAAAAAAAAAATTAAAAAATCAAACTCTGAGCAGGCCAAGGGAAGAAAATTTGTTTCCTGCTTAAATGGTAGTTGAGCCTTCTGGTCCCCTGCCAAGGCCTTTTGAATATAATTGGGCAAGGAATCACTCCTATAAAGATGAGGCAGACTTATTAAACATTCTTGTCCTCTATCTCTCCAAAAACAATTCACTGCATGTTACTTATGAATTTTCATCAGAAGAATCCTGAATAGCCTGGATACCCAAAAATATTCTGGTACTAATGGTATACACAGAGTTACACTATAGAAACTTGTGCTCCAGAATTAACATTGTAAAGACAGTATCATCTTCACAATCTTTCATGCTCAATCATAATCTATCCTGCAGTAGTACAGAAACAAGCTTATATTCAACCCACTGCAAAACGAAAATCAACATTCAACTACTTCCCTCTGGAAGCCTACTAGTTAATCAGTGACTATCGATATGGATTTCATCACTCAATCCACAGCAAATCTTTACCAATCTATGGATACAATATACAGAAAGGTTTGATGAAAGTTAATGTGGTCATTGTTGACATTTCCAAGGCACAAAGGCCTTCTTATCAAATTATCATCTTTGGTCTACCATCCACTCTTTTCAACCGGATTGCCAATTTCTGTGGTCAGTCTGATGACTGAATTCAAATTTACTCAACATTCTGTGTGTGTGAGTGTGGGGGGTATATATTTTCACCCAAGCTCTTTCTCTCACTAACCTCAAATTCCATCCAATTTAATGATGACAGTATATAACACACTTCATTTCTCTTTTTCCACTGAAAAATTTGCTCAAATTTCCCAAACTACAAATTCTTGTATCATTAGAACTGTAACCACCCCTACTGAAAAAAAAAAAAAATAAATAAAATAAAAATAAAAAAAACTACACACACATTCAGTTCAGTTCATATTTTGGTTGGACATGTTTTCATGTCTACTAAAATATGGATGTGAAGTATAAAATGAGTTGAATTAATGTACAAGCCATCAATTATCTCCAATAAGAGGTGTGATAATCCTAAACTCTTGGGAAATACCTAAATACAGCTAGATTAACTAACATTCATAGTTGCATCTCAGAGCCAGCAGAACTGAAAACACAAGACAGTGTAATTGCAATAAATAAATTACAAAAGTTCATCTAATGTATCTAATAGATATAAAAATATATTGCATACATTGTCTATTTCTAGTCTTTTATCATTTAATTATAGTTTGACATTAAAGGCAGGACAAAATGAGAGAAACTTCCATGCTGTAATATGTGCTTTTTTATGTTTGAATGCTGAACATAATTACTTTAATTAATGATATTAATTAAAGTATTAAGGTCAAAGCTGTATAACCGGGAGGAGACCTCCACATAGCCTTTTAAGGAATGCGGAGAACCGACCAGGGCTTCTGACCTAATGTCCAATCCTCACCTTCTCGTGGTGCACCCTGTAGGGTATCCACCTGGATACTGAACAAATGAGGATGGCCTGGCAATTTGGGATTTAGCTGACCAAATTCTATTCCTATTGGTTAAACCAAAATACAAAATGATGGTACAACATGACAAAATTTCATTCTGGCTGGGGCGTCACCAGGTTAAACAAGGCCCCCCGTTGTTTTCGCCAGGGAACCAGGGCGAACAGCGAAAAGTTAGCTACTGGAACAAATCTGAAAACACACCCCAACTCAACATCACCAGAGTTAAAGATTGGTACCATCAACATAAGAAGCCTGAATGGCAAAGAAATGGAGCTAGCGGAGGAATTAGATAAGTACCAGATCGGCATAATAGGGGTGACTGAAACAAAAAATACAAAAACTGGCAAGATCTTTCTGAGCAATAAATACAAAATGTTATATTCAGGCAATGACAACCAAGGAAAAGAAGGAGTAGCCATAGTATTCAACACAATACGAGGCTCATCTTCTTGAATTGCAGGCAGTGTCAAGTAGAGTGATTTGGGCAAATATCAGAATGGGGAACTGGACAATGAGACTTATTTGTGCCTATGGTCCCACAGAAGGCTCTACAGGTAGAAGTGGAGGAATTTTTTGAGGCTCTAGAGAAAGCTACTGACACAATGAAAAAGGAAAAGTTGGTCCTTGTTGGGGATCTAAATAGCAGAGTAGGAAGTGATTGTCAGACATACAAAAATGTTTTGGGAAAATTTGGAGAAAAGAGCAAACCTAATAATAATGGCAAATAATAATGAAATGTAGAAAGGCAGCAGGAATAGATGATATTCGACCAGAAATGCTGATGTATGGTGGTATAAAAGTCTCACAGTGGCTGCACTGCGTAGTTCAGAATGCCTGGACAGAGGGACGAATTCCCGATGATTGGAGTAGAGCTCTCATAGTACCCATATATAAAAAGGGAAATAAAACTGAATGTGAGAATTACAGAGGTATATCCCTACTGGTAAGATATATGTAAGTATTTTTTTAAATAACGAAACCTGTGGTGCATTCATAATTAGAAGAAACACATGTATAAACCACAGTGAAAATTATTTAATTGTAAATAAAATACTTATTTACAGTGAAAATTATTTACAATTAAATAATTTTCACTGTGGTTTATACGTGTGTTTCTTCTAATTATATATGCAAGTATACATGAGAAACGGTTGAGAAGAACTGTGGAAGAAAAGCTTGGTGAAGAACAAGCTGGATTCAGGCCAAATAGAGGCTGTCAGGATCAGATTTTCACTTTACGACAAATAGTGGAGAAATCATGGGAATATAACAAAGATCTGTATTTAAGTTTTGTTGATTTGGAAAAGGCATATGACAAGGTGCCAAGAGAGAAGCTATTCAATACGCTACAGTTCTATGGCGTCAATGGGGCATTATATCAAGCAATACTTAGTCATTATTTGAGTTGTAAGTCAGCAGTTAGAATTGAAGGAAGTACATTATCCCCTCTGTTATTCATTATCTATATGGATCACATTATGAAGGAAAGTGATATTAAACATGCTATCAAAATTGAAGATGTTAATGTCAGCTCTTTGCTTTATGCCGACGATGTTATACTTCTAAATAAATCTGCTACAAGTCTGCAAGATTCTCTGACTAAATTGAATAACTGTTGTAATAGATATGGTATGAAGGTCAGTAATAAAAAGACAAAGACAATGAAAACAGGCAGAATCATTGAAAATGTCAACTGTGTTGTGAATGGAGAACCTGTGGAACAAGTAAAACATTTCAGCTACTTAGGCACGATTTTTAGTGAAGATGGTAAATTAAATATGGAAATAGACAACAGAATCAACCAAGCTGGTATGGTAGGAAGTCAATTGAATAAATTCATATGGAATAAGAGAGAAATTAGTTGGAACACTAAATTAGTATACAAGAGAGTGTTCCAAACCAGTTTTAACTTATGTATCTGAGAGCTGAGTCAGAAGTAAAACACTTGACCAAAGACTAGAGACTGTGGATATGAGAGTCCTGAGAAAGATTAGAGGCGTGAATAGATAGCATCAATGACAATATCATATTAAAAACAAGGATGTTAGGAAAGAACTTGACCTTGTCGGCATCCAGGAATGCATCAGCAGAGCTAATCTCAGGTGGTATGGTCACTTAAACAGAATGGGCGAGGAAAGATTAGCAAAACGAGTGTTCTCTGTCAGGTTGGCAGGAAAACGACCCAGAGGAAGACCAAGATATAGGTGGATTGATATGGTATAATGTGCCTTAGATGGTAGAAATATAAGATCTGATAATGATAATATCGGAGTCTTGACAAGTAACAGACCGAGTTGATGGAAAATTGTAGATAAGAAGTTAGTAATGATGTAGATTTTTCATGTAGTACTATCATATCCTGTACACCCCTTGAGGGTACATGTCAGGAATTTGATGATGATGATGAAAATTTTGCTTTTTATTCTATATTAAGTCATACTGTTTATTCATAATTCTAGATAGAAATCACTTAACAGAATGCTTTCACAGTTTCTGCACTTGTATGGTTTTATTACAAATGTTTATTTATAAACCTGCAATACAGGTAATCCACTTATGAACTTTCAAGATATGAACAATTCATACTTAAAAACACCACATGGGTTAATAAATTGTGACCCCAATTTGTTTAACATATGAACATTTTACACTGCCCAAAGTTCATTGATACATTAATAAGGTTAACTATGTATCTCATGAAAAAAATAAATTCCGCTTACAAATATATTTTAAGGAATGAATTACATTCAAAGTTCACTTGTACTTTGAGTGGTAGTTCCCCTCTCCCACTCCCAAGAATCACTCATTATGAAATGAAAGAAACAGTTATGAAACAAATTATATATTGGCCTCTCTGTGTAACATACAATTAAAGGTATACTTTTAATTACTGTTTTACACTACATACGTATAGGTACAGGCAGTGCCGGCGCCTAGTATTTTTCTTGTGTGTGCGATTAATGTTCGCTGCCTTTCCAAAAAAGTTTTTTTTGAATAAAGTGTGAATAAAACGAACAGGAAATGAAAAACAAATGAAAACCGTTTTACAGTATGTTACCTACGGATTAGTCTTGCTTATACAAATTTTTTTTACATGGAAATCAACACTTAATCATAAGTTGATTTATGATACATAAAAAAATAAAGAACTATTTTAGATATATTTTCGTAAATTTTAATAAAAATTACAGTGATATATCGGGTCCAGGGTACACTTTCAGAATTTATTTGTTCGTTTCCGGGAAGATCTGAAGGGGCCCGAACGGAAGACGACGTACATTCATAATTATATGTACCATTCTGTACCATTCGTTGTTTGTTTAAACTCTTATCTCATATATTTTGACATCTTTTAGGCGTCTTTTCTTCTGCAGCGCCTGTGTATATTGCACACTTCGCACACGCCACCAGCCAGGCCTGGGTACACGCTCCCAAAGTAAATACATTTTTACTTCTTCTGTGAACAGTTGTGACAATACACTATAATGTGAACAGACAGTTAAATTCCTCCCATACTGCAATATTAATTTAATGCCTACGTAGCATAGTTTCACCTCCCCCACTTCCCTTCAAATAATTTTACTCCCCAACTATCAGATAATTTACGATTTTCTTATTATAAAACTGAAGCTGTGGTTATTTTAAATTAAGAAATAATATGGTCCTAGGGTAGGGGTAGGAAGGTGATTAGACAAAATAAATTGACAAAAATACTTTATCAGCCTATAAAAGAAAGGCCTGTATCAATGTTAAAAATGTTTGCTAGTTAATCAGCAGGATGAAAATGAAACGACATTTCTGATTACACTGGGTTACAGTGTTAGGGTCACTTCAGTCTTTTGAGATGTGTTCTTTCTTTTCTTTGATTAAAATATGAGATGAAAGAAGCTTATGTGGAAACTATTTTAATGATTTTTTTAACAATTAAAACAGTTTTCTTTTTCAATAGCAGTACTGTGATGTTTAGCTTTCAACTTGTTGAGTATTAGCTAGCATTTCCAGGACACAGCTTATTTTAGAAATGGCAACTGGCAACAGTAGAAGCAGTAACATTCAGGGCTTTTTTAAAGTTAAAAAAACAGTAACACTCAAAACATGGCATAAACAAATGATTTTAAATAGTAAAATATAACATGAAATGTATTTGTAAAACTTTGAATAATTTCAACTATTTTCTAAATAACTGATGAAAGAGCCCAGGAGAAAAAGAGGGTAATGGCTGGAATAACTTCCAGTTTTGGAAGCACCTGCTTCAATATTCTAATACAACAGTATTATTTTCTCAAACCAGTAAAATGAAGTAATAGATTTCAAATAATCAAACATCATAACTTCCTGTCAAAAATTTCAAATTAGCAGAAAATTAAACAGTACAAGTAACTCTTTTTACATGTGGGGATCATGTTCTAGAAAATCAACACATATATCAAAATGTGTAACATGGGAGGCTTATAACATGAGATAATAGGGGTTGCATTCACAAGGGAGTGAGATTCCAATCTTTCAAGATTAATTTAATCAAAAATGCACCTATTTTTTGCATACATATTAAGGCATAAGAATAGTAAATAAAATATTCAGTATATATAAAACAAATGACTATTAAAAGAGGTCTTTATTTTCAAGATTAATACATCATAAACACACAATCTTTATGACATTTTCAACTTTTGATTGTAACCTCTCGGTGTCTAATTTCCTTCTGCAATCTGCTTTGAAGAGATCATGATATTTTTCAGCAGCAGGGTGATCTGCAGTTGTGGCCTCACTAGTCATGGTGAGATTGTGGAATGCACAGCATAGGTGGTTCTCTTATTGAACCACCCACAACTTGCAGCAAAAGTTGTTGATTACTTTTCATCTTTCATCATATCTTGTATGACTGCTCCAGACAAAGGCAGATCTGCTGGTTTTGATGCTCAAACCATATATATAGCCAGCATCCTTTCCAATTTCTCAACTACACGAGAATGAGATTTCTTTACTCTGATCATGCTGAGATTCTTGGAAAAATAAGCACTTTTACGAATTCTATCAGCATTATCATGAATGCTTCTTGCTGCAGAATCACTACATTCGTTTGAATATCAATGATACATGCTCTAACAAACCGATTCAGAACTTCCAACTTCAATTCTAAAGAATGGGATTTCCTAGGCACTTGTTTACCTGGTCTTTATTCACATTCTTCTTTTCACTCTTAATTTCCTTTCTCTTGCCAGACATCTTGGCTAAGGGCATAGAAGTTACAGTACAAGACAATACTGCACAGACCAATAAGGCAGTTGGGACACAAAATGGACATAACCACTGAGCAGCAAACAAAAGTAGGAAACGGTGATAATCTTTATGCACCACAATGGAACTCCATATGTACAAAAATGCAGATAACAAGAGTTACCTGTACTTTATGATTCAGTTCCTGATATACTGGAGGGGAGGGCAGAATGTAATGTAACTGGAATTATTCGAAAGAAGTATAAATCCATCTGTATAAGATATGTTTTTAGACATTTTCGCCATGCCTATTTAGAAAAGTTAAGAATTGGATTTATTACTCAAATGAACATCCTACATTAAAAAAATAATAAAATAAATAAACTGTCTGTTGTAGAATTTGGTTACAAAGTAAATTGCACTATATAATAAATTAAATTCTTGTTTTAATCCTTTATCTGAGTGTAAGCAAATATACATATGAAACGTCTTCATAACTAGTCTGCTTGTATATAGATGCTGTCGACTTCACATCAATTGCTTCATAATCCCTCCTATAATGCAAATGATTGTGAATTCTCCTATAATGCAAAATGCACTTTAGACATGTATGTTACTATGCAATTACAGCAGGGTTCACTATCCACAGCAGTGCAGAATTCACATATTTTCTACATACAAATAGTAAAATGGTGTATCACTGTTTTATTATTAAAATACTCTGGATCAGAGATAGTTGTAGAAAGTTTTTCCACCTAGTTACAAAGTAAATTATATCATACAAGAAATTATATTCTTGTCTTGTATAGTTTAATTCTTTATTTCAGCATAAGCAAATACAGGTTGCATATGAAACATATTCACAACTAATCTATTTCTTGGAAGTTATTCAACTTGGTTATACTATAAATTAAAGATACCAAGAAATTATATACTTGGTTTAATCATTTACCCAAGTGTAGCAAGCAAAGTTTGTGCTTGAAATATTTTTCAGGACTGGGGCAACTCGTACATAGAATCTAATGACTTCACATCACTTGCCTTAGTATCCCATAATCAGCGGGAAGGAGTGATGACAAGAGGCCATCCCTGGAAGTTACGAAAGGAAACTGTGAGCAAGAGGGTAAAGAGTGGTTTCTTTGTGTGGAGGGTGGTTGAGCCATGGAATGCATTACCTGATGGAGTGGTGGGAGCGAGAACGGTCAGTGAGTTTAAAGAGTGGTATGATAAACTTTGTGTTTCTCAGGGGGGGACCTCCCCTCGATGAGTCTTGACAGACTTTATGTCTTAGGAAGGACCTCCCTCGATGAGTCTTTTGACTCCTTGGAGGCCTGAATAATAATAATAATAATAATAATAATAATGCAAAGCACACAATATGTATAATGCATAGCATGATACATATCCTTGCGGATATGTATAATGCTATGCATTATGGGAATTGTTACTACCCAGACCCAGAGGTGATACTAAAGTTGAAGTAATGCAGAAGTCATATTTTCATATACGAGTAGCCAAAAGGTGTCACACATTATTATTAGAATGCTCTGGATTAGAGATAGTTTTGGAAGTTTTTCTACTTGTTTATACTATAAATTAAAGATAAGAAATTATGTATAATTTCTTATTTGCGGATATGTATAATTACATAGCATTATAATATATCCGCAATGATATGTGCTTTGCATTATGGGATACTAAGGCAAGTGATATGAAGTCATTAGCTTCTATATACAAGAGTTTCCCCAGTCCTGAAAATATTTCAGGTGCAAACTTTGTTTGCTACACTTGAATAAAATATTAAAACAAGTATATAATTTCTTTGTATCTTTAATTTATAATCTATTTCTGTTTGAATTCACATCAACTGCCTCAGTACCCAGTAATGCAAAGCACACTTTCTTTTGGATGTGTTTTGCATCATGGAAAACTGAGGCAACTGATATGAAGTCAACAGCTTCTACATAGAAGACTAATGAAGATACTTCATGAGCAAACTGTTTGCTTTCAGATAGGTAAAGAATGTTTTAATGTAAAAATATAATTTCTTTTCTAGTAAAACTTATTAAAGACTAAGGTTCTTCTAAACATCGCTACATGCAAATATGTATGTATATATATAAATAATCCCACAACTGGAAAGCAAGAATGAAATTTAACATCCTCTGTTGTTCATAAAAATGGAGCAACACATATTTAAAACTAAGCATGATACAATCCATATATTATATTTTGCTAGTTAAGGAAAGATGTTCCAATCAGCCCTTTAGAACACATGCAATTTACAGACAAAAAATACTTGTTGTTGTGGTGGTGGGTGGTAGATGGCACTGGGGTAGTTGATTGGTAATAGAGGTTCGGTGCAGTGGTGGAGATGGAGAGTTGTACAGTAGGTGTCTTCCCGCGATGAGTCTTCGGACTCCTTGGAGGTGTCACAAATAATCATCATCATCATCATGCATATCAAGGATTTAGGCCTAGCACGGCCTGTTCCAGCCTTAGAAGTCATCGTTGAATCATTTAAGAGGACGTCCTGGTTTTCTTTTTCCTAATGGCTTGTATTTTAAGGCTTGTTTTGGTAATCTTTCTGTTTTCATTCTTTGAACGTGTTCCATCCATTTATGTTTATATTTTTTAATTTTTTCTATTACTGGTTCTTGGTTTAATTCTTTCATAATTTCTTCATTTCTTTTGTGATCAAATAGGGTATACTTTGCAGTTTTTCTCATAAACTTCATTTCTGCTATTGTTAATCTTTGTTTGTCTTTTTATTTTATTGTCCAGATTTCACTTCCATACATTAAGACTGGTAGGGATAATGTATTGTATACTTTTAGTCTGGTTTGTTTTTGAACTAGGTTTGGTTTAAATATGGAGTTAATTATACCTGTTATTTTTAAATATTTTACAATTTTTACATTTATATCTTTTTCATATGTGATCGTACATCCTAGGTAGTTATATGAATTCACCTGTTCTAAGATCTTGTTATCTATTACTATTTTAGTTCTTGCTGGATCTTGTCCTTTAAAGCCATAGTTTTTGATTTTTCTGTTGATATTATCATACCATAATCTTTGGATATCTCATTTAGATCTAAAATAGCTTTCTGTAAGTTATCTTCAGAATTTGTAATTATTATTTGGTCGTTGGCAAAGAGGAGAGTGTTTAAGTTTACTGTAGGAGAAAGTTTAATTCCTTGATGTAAATTTTTATTCCATTTTATTATTATTTCATTTAAGTAGATATTAAAAAGCGTTGCTGAGAGGAGCATCCCTGTCGGACCCCTTGATTTATCTCTCTCGTATATGATAGCTCGTGATTTAATCTTATTTGTATTTGATTATTTTCATATATACTTGTGATAGCTTTTAGGATATTATTTCGATAAATGCTAGAAAACATCATATTGTTTTCAAAACACATTCCTATAGATGTATGGAAATGTCTAGGTGAACTGATCATGACTATTAATGGATGCCTTCAACAAAATCATTGAAAGTGAGGAAATGCCAAAGGAATGGTGAAAGAGAGTAAACTGGAAGTATACTATCTTCCAGTATACTTCCAGAAGTATACCTGCAGCAACTACAGAGGAATTAAACTTGTGATTCACACTATGGAGATATGGGAAAGGGTAATGAAGAGACTGAGATTTGGTGTCAATTAGCAAAGCGCAGTTTGGGTTTATGCCCAGTTGGAGAACAACTGATGACATCTTTGCTCTAAGATAGCTCATAGAAACGTACCAGGAAAGTAGCAAGGAACTTTTTCTACTCTTCATTGATTTGGAAAAGGCATTCAATAGAGTCCCAAGAAAAGATGCATGAGGAAGAAAATGATTCCAGACAAGTATGCAGATCTTGTACAAGACATGTACGATAGTAGTAAAACAAGGGTGAGATGTGGAGCAGGAACCACTGAGATATTCACAGTAAAAGTCAGGGTTCATCAAGGTCAGCTTTTAGCTCCTTTGTTATGCTCTTGGATGTGATGACAGAGACAGTAAGAACTAAATCACCCTGGACAATGATGTTTGCTGATGATGTGGTGATTTGCACAAAGTCTAAGCAGGAGGCAGAAGAAAGATGAAGAATGGAGGAAAGCTTTGGAAGGCAGTGGTTTGAGGATCAGTAAAAATAAGACAGAGTACATGTGTGTTGTAGTGAAGAAGCAGGAAGTATAACATTGTAGGGTTCAGGCATGCCACAAGTGTCTAGGTTCACATATCTACAATCATGTGTCCAAAGTAATGAATACCTAGACTCAGAGCTAAATAGGATCTGATCAGGGTGGATAAACTGGAAAAAAGTTTCAAATATCTTGTGTGATATAAAAATGTGCAGCAAGTTAAAATGAAAGATCTGCAAAATGGTAGTAAGAGCTGAACTGATGTATAGCAATAAGACATGGCAGATGACCAAGAGATGGGAGGGGAGAATGAACGTAGATGAAATGAGAATACCGAGACTTGCAAGTGGTGTAACAAGATTGGACAAGACCAAAAACTCACCGATCAGGAGAACAATGAAGGTAACTGAAGTATCTGGAAAGATTAGGGACTTAAGGCTGAGGTGGTTTGGTCATGTTAAGCAGCAAGATAAAAGCTATGTGGGAAGGAGAGTGCTAGAGATGAAGCCACAAGGCAAAAGAAGTAAGGAGAGACCTAAAGAACAATGGCTGGACATCTTGAGAGGGGGACCTCCAGACTTTGGACTAGAGGAGAAAATGGCCTAGGACAGAACCGAGTGGAGGAGGTTGATCTGCTGCAGCAACCTTACTTGAATAGGAATGAAACTTGAAGAAAAAGAAGAAGGTTGAAAAGACCATATTATTTATAAATGACATGAAATTAACTTAGTGGTTTCAATGCAAGCATTTGAAAATAGAATGAAAATAACTTCTATAATATTTTTGGTAAAATGAAAGAATTTAATTAAAATGCCTTGTTCCATTACATGGATTTGAAAAATAAAATTTTGCAACTATCACTATCAGCAGGTAAATTTATTGCTAAGAAGGACCTGTTGTCATATATGAAAACAGATGTGATTTTATTGGGGTTACTTAAGGGGTCAAAAGCTAGATAACTAGGAGACCACCGCATAATCTTGAAAGAATGCAGAGAACTGACTGGACTTCTGACCTAACATCCATATCTTCATATTCACGTGGTATACCTCATCAGCAAGTATCAACTGGATACTGAACAAGTAAAGCTGTGCTGGCAGTCAGGGTCTTAGCTGACCAAACTGTATTCTATAGTGGATTAAACTGGAAACAAACATGATGGTACAACATGCAATTTTATGCCAGCTGGGATGTCTAGTTTCATCAAAGAACCAGAACAAACAGTGAAGTCAGCTGTAACAAACTCAACATCAGTAGAACTGAAGATAGCCACCATCAACATAAGTATAAATGGAAAAGAAGTCTAACTGGTAGAAAAATTACAGAAGTACCAAGTGGTAAGATCCTGTTAAATAATAAATACAGGATGCTATATTCAAGCAGCAGTGATCAAGAAAAGAAAGGAGAAGTGATACCATTCAATACCAAACACAAAGATAAGCTTCTTGATTGGCAGGCAGTTATAAGTAGAATTATGTGGACAAATTTCATGGAGAATTGGACAAAGATTTATTTCTTTAAAGTTTTTTTTTTTTTTAAACTTGGTTATACTATAAATTATAAGAAGAGTCACTACCCAGACCAGTTTTCACCTTTATTGAGGTCTCATCAGTGAGAGCCAGACCCAGAAGTGATACCAAGGTTGAACTTGCAGAAGTCATATTTCCATATATAGTATGAAATTTATGCCAGGCTAGTTTCATCAAAGAACCAGGACAAACAGTGAAGTCAGCTGTAACAAACTTAACATCAAAAGGTATCACACTTTATTAGTAAAATAATCTGGATTAGAAATAGATGTTGAAAGTTGAAACTAAGGCAACTAATAGAAAGTCATTAGCCTCTATATACAAGTCACACAGTCGGGAAGTTATTTCATGTGCAAATATTGTTTTGCTTATACACTTGGATAAAGAATTAAAACCAAGAATATAATTTCTTTGCAGCTTTAATTTATAGTATAACCAAGTTAAAAAAACAAAAATCTATCTCTAATCCAGACAGATTTTAGTAATAAGGTGTGACATCTTTTGACTAACTGTATATGGAAATATGACTTCTGCATTACTTCAACCTTGGTATCACTTCTGGGTCAGGCTCCCACCGATAAGACCTCAATAAAGGTCAAAGCTGGTCTGAATAGTGGCCCATTCCATAATGCATAGCATTATACATGTGCATTATATAATGCACATATCCATATGTGCATTTAAAGAAACTGATATCAAGCCATTAACCTCTATATACAAGTAGCCCAGTTGTGAAGTTATTTCATGTACAAATTTTGTTTTGCTTACATGGATAATGGATTAAAACCAAGAATATAATTTCTTGGCATCTTTATAATTTAAAGACTTATTTGTGGCTATGGTCCAAAGAAGGTTGTTCTAAGGAAGAAGTGGAGAAATTTTTGAGTCATTAGAGAAGGCAGCTATAATAGTCAATAAGACTTTTTTTTCTCATTTTCTCTCCATGTGAATTAATGTACATCTTTATGATGAAACATGGTGTTAGATTTGTTTCTGGATTTCTGATCAAGACTAGTTAATTTCTTGAAGAAAAATCCAGTAAGCACTTTCCATATTATCAGCTCTGCCTTTTTCTCAAAAGTTTCCCAAAACAGACATTCTCTTAAAAAATTTGGAGGCAAAGCTAATAATAACAAAAAGTGCTGCTGGGTACTTCAAAATACATAAGAATTTAACTCAGGTCTTTTGCTTCAATACTATACACCCTAGTAGAACAAACTCAACAATATATTATTTTTGTTTTAACCATGTGTGCAACACTTCACTTCCCCTTATAACAGTAATAATACTCAGATCTTTAGGCAAGATCTGTTTTCATTTCTTAGGCTGATTTACAGGCATATCACATCTGTAGACTTCTTAGCTTCCAGAAATGCTTGGTGGGTGTCCTTTTTTGATCAGTATGCTACTTCCCACAGGTTTAATAGTTACCATTATATATGATCCCTAAATTTATCCAGCCATGGAACTGCTTACACATTTCACACAATGTACCAAAAATCTGCTACAAATACTTGATGCTATCCAAGAAAGACCTACATTCAGTTCTTCAAGCCCAACTAAAGGAACTTTTTCTAATAAGCCTTTCTTCAACTGACTCCTGAGGTAGTCTATCTCTGGCATCAGCAAATGTTTTTTTCTCTCCTGGAAACTCGGGTTTTTCATCCTGTAAACTCAAGAAAATCGACCATACAACCTACACTGTTTCAGATAATAGCATATTGTATTAGGGATGGCAGCAGTTGTTTGCTTGTCTCTTCACTGGATGCCACTTAAAATTAGTGACAATCATCTCTGACTGGCTACCAGTGGAGATTGAACTGCCCACTCAGTCCCATTTACTACCTACAAAAGAATAAAAGGCGTTTGATTTTTTTTCTTTCTGTGTTATGATTTTCTATAGATATTTTCATGAGAATTGTTTTGCTGAACTGGCTACTATAACTTCTCTATTATGTTACATGCGCAGCCATCCAGAGTTTAAACTACAGAACCAATTCACTGTCTTCCTCTTTCATTCAGTGTAATCTAAATAATAATAATTGTTTTTTTAAAAAAATCAGTTACCTGCTCACATACAACACTGTTGTGCAATATGTTTTGCAGCCTTTCAGCTGTGCAGTTGATATTTAAAATAAGACACTGCTTCAAAGTTCTTTTAAGTGTGAAAGATTATTCTAAGAATCTTGTAAAGCATTCCTCCAACAACAGAATCTTAGCAAGAAAGTTTCAATGACTGTTTCACATATATGGAAAACAGTCATTCATTACATACTGCTGTACTAGGGGTATGCTCATGCAGCCTTTAATCAAACTCCAAGTGCTCTAAGTGTAATAAATAATGGGAGGCAGGTTTGTTCTTGACACAAAGAATGGAAAATCCTAAAAATTCACTAATGTTTTTTAAGCTCTAATTTCTCAGGTTTGACTAAGTCAAGAGAATTTCTTTTATTCAGTAAGAAATGCAGATATAGATGTTTTATGAATATATTTTTAATAAAATTTTCAAAAAAGGGAATATCAGATTTTTCTATCTCAAATTAAATTTTCTTCAAAACTATAAGCCAGAATCAAGCCTGCATTGAATTTCTAAAGTAAATAAAATTTTCTGGAGTGTTTAAACTCAAAAATGTTGGCTTTTTTAGATCTTGTCTTGCCAGTCACAGCCCCCAAGTTATCTGCATTAA
Source organism: Typopeltis vanoorti (assembly GCF_054136105.1). NCBI lineage: Eukaryota > Metazoa > Arthropoda > Arachnida > Uropygi > Thelyphonidae > Typopeltis > Typopeltis vanoorti. Next base: position 57,229,711 of record NC_143568.1, on the reverse strand, counting down.
AAAAAAAATTTCAAAGTCCTCACAAATATTTATACTGACAATCAGTTTTGGGGTGCTGTATGCTTCTGAAGGAGGCACTCAATCTGTATATGCTTGTGAAATTTGTCACCAATAATGATTTTAATAATCAACTAACGCCTTTTTGTTCTCAAATAGGGAGTAAAGACATTAGCTGATGATGATAATGACTTTAATGTGATAGTTGAAAAATATGTTTTATGAATAACTGGAGGTTAGAGCAATTAGGAAAAACAGTGTGAGAAAGACTATCTTCAAGAAAAGAAAGAAAGAATGAATAAATGATTGAGGATGAGAAATGGATCAGCAGTTTGAAGAACAGTGAATATTTGCTGAGCAGTTGCTGCTTTTGTGTTTATAGGCTTAGATGAAATCACAAAGAAAAGGTGATAATCAGTTCAGAAGAACAGAGCCCATGAAAATTATCATAGAAGAGGAATAAGGCAGAAATAGTCTATGAAATAGTGATTGGAAGGAATCTGTGAGAGAGGATCATCATTTTACTGGATTGCATTCTTCTGAATGCATCAAACATTATTAGAGGTTTTTAAAGGCTGGCAATTTAAGTCAGCCCCAAAAGAGAGATCTGACCTTGCATAGAAGTATTATCAGAGGTGAGATGAAGTGTACTCTTTCTTCATGAAATAAGACAGGTCCGTGTTAGTAGCAAAGAAGTTAAGGTTTACCTTTTTTTTTTTTTTTTTTTGTGCGAGGAATTGGTTATAAAGGATCTTGTAGTTTGGGATATCAGCACATTGCAGGGTTTGTCAAATGAAAAAGAGGAATCCTATATATAGTTCACCACTGGTGAACTATATACAGGATTTGAAGTTAGTAAAAAGAGACTATTTACGAATAAAAGAAGAGCATTGGCAAAACTACGAGCCCTAGGTATTCTGCTATCGGTGGGCTTAAGAGTAAAGCTATCCACCATGACATGTAATGAACAACCCTCTGTTGTTCATCTAATTGCAGAAAATGGGCAAGAGACATAAAATGGTAATATGATAAGGTTCATGTGCCAGATCCAATCAAATGCTCTGGAAATGTCAACAATGACCACATGAGTCTCACCATACCTTTCCATAGCAGAAAGGTATGGTGAGATCATGACTGCCATATGTCCAAAGGTGGATGATGGTGTAAAGGAAATATGCTGTGGATCAAGACTTGCAGAATCCATATGTGGTAACTGATTGGCAGATTTCAATTTCTTATCCTCTCTCTCTTTTATGAGAGAGCAAAGGAGATCTGTTGATGTTCATTTTGAAGAGCTTAGGGTTGTAGTTGGAGAATACTTCATGTGGAAAGCTGTTCCACAGAACAGATGTAGGTGGACTGAAAGATGAATAGGATGGTAAGTTTGATGGATTAGCAGTTAAGCTTTAAATGGATGCTAGTTAGCTGCTGTTTGTGTTATTCTAGGTTTAGCAGAAATGAAGGAGGGATGGGAAATAATGAAAGTTCTGCTAAACACCTAGTAAATTGTGGAAAAGGCATGATGCAGAAATCAACCCTGCCCAATGAGATAACAGCTGAAGAGAGTCTGTGCAAGAGAGAGATCGTCAATTAGTTGATCTGCCCTCTTCTGGATAGAATGAAGAATTTTTAGAGGTATCTGGTGTAATCACTCCAAATGTGAGAGCAGTATTTTATGGTGTTGGGCAGATTTGAGATTTGTACAGGGTTAGTAGCTGAAAGTGAAAACCAAGAACATAAGGAGCAAAAGAGATGTCAAGTTCTTTAGAAGATGAGGATGCTACTGAGATTATGTGTTTTTGCCAAGAAAGGTTAAAGTTCTGTGTCAGTTCAGGAAGGGAGATCTGGTCTTTGGAAGAAAAAGCATAAAATTGTGTTTTAGAAGTACTGAAGGTGACTAGTTTTGTCATCACTCCACTGAACAACAGTATGCAGATCAGTGTTCAGAGCATTAGTCACAGAAGATCTGATATTGGGATGCAAGAACTTTAAGCTATGTCATGGATACAAGGAACATAGGTATCATCAGCAAAACAACAGAGAGGATATGAGGTCAATGAAAGAAGATCATTAATGTATATGAGGAAGAGTGTGGTCAGTAGAGATATCAGAAGACAGAAAGCCACATTACACATTGTGAATGACCTAAGAAAAAACTGGCAATTCAGTTATGAGGGACAGAAGGCAGATCAGATGGCAATTTGTTGAGCAATGTGTTCTATTCTAGATCTAATCAACTGTCTTGGAAATGTCAAGTGCAATAGCATAGGTTTCTCCAAACAAACCTTTCCATGGCAAGTGCCCAGAGGTAGGTGAGATCTGTTCTGGATCTTGGGATGAAATACATACTGATCATCTAGCATTTGTCCATTCATTTAGAGAGTACTGAGATGAGAGCAATAGGTTGATAATTTGATGGCAGACATTTAATTCATTTTTTTCTCCAATTTTTGGAATGGACTGAATATGGCTTTGCATTCATTCTGAGGATGGATGCCTGATGCTAATTCAGGAGCACATCTCTTGAGTACAATTTAGAGATATCATTGGACCATAAGCCCTCTTGGAGATAATAGCGAGAGTATGATGCCAGGCTTTATGTATAGGTGTTGCTACAACAGACCAGTTAGAGAGAGGCTGTATCACAGATGGACAAAAATTGCATCCAATTGTCTTTGGGGGATAGGAGAGGGAACAGAAGGCATGACTGCCATTTGTGCATTTTTTTTTTTATGTATATTTAGCTCTTCCTCAAGACCTGGACAGGTTCTAGAAAAGTTGAATGGTGATGACTTTCTCCATGATTTTGGAGAGAAATAAGTGCAATAGGAAAACAGCAGTGATGGCTGTCTTTTATTTCTCTTCTTTGGAATAAGGTCACAGGTTTGTTACCATGTTGTATGAAAGATGCTAAGATGAGCATGAAAAATTGTAAAGATGATATAGGATGGATGTTAATTCTGGATGATCAAGTTTAAGAATAGTTTGGGGGAATGGAGGAGGGGAAATACCTTCAGAACCAGAAGAGCTTTTCAGGATTCTTCTTATGTCTTTGTGATGAAAGACTAGAAAAAGCATACAATGAGCAGTTCTTGATAAACTGCGTATGTGTATGTGTGTGTGTGTGTGTGTGTGTGTGTGAGAGAGAGGGAGAGAAAGGTAACTTAGCATTCATCAATTGCAGGAATCAGATAAGAAGAATGATTCTAGGAGGTCAGATGCTCCATTGAGTCATATTATGATAGTACCACTTACAAATAAGGACAAACAGTTGCTTGGGACTCCAAACAATTAAGTCTTTGAGACCAGTGAATGTCTGTTAAATGCATGCGTTCACCAGTTTATCTGTTTTATTGAAATGAAAATTCTACCATCTCTATATGAAAATGTCCTAGTTTCAGTTGAGAAACCTTGATATAGATTTCTTGCATCTTAGAATGGATTCAAATCCAAGTGCTTCCAAACAAAAGGCAACTATGAACACTGTGCTTGTCCTAGCTAAAAATACAGCTCTCACATATAATAGATTTAGTTTAATCCTTTATCCCAGTGAGAGCAAACAAAGTTTGCGCCTGAAAATATCTTCAGGACTAAATATAGTGTTGTACTATCTTATCCAGTAAGTAGTGCAACACCTAGGCAACTCGTGGCAAAGGTGGAGCAAGCTACCAGGCACTTCTAACCCAGTATCTAAATTTTCAACAGCTCTCACATATAGTTTGACTAAAGTGATAATAACATTTATCAAACACAAAGCCTTTTTGATAGCTAATTATTTAAAATACATTTTGGTATAGCATTATGTTTCACATAATGCTGAGTAAATAAAATGTAACATTGGGTAGTGACCTTCTCTCATAATGTGAACAAAAATACAGTTCCTAGGAGCTAAGTTCACATTATGGGCAAATATCAAGCATAGTGATCGGAGCTTGCTCCACTTCTACCACGAGTTGCCCCAGCTTGCACTACCCTTTGGGATCAGTGCTGCTGTATCCAGGTATTTGCTTACGCTTGGAATCGCCGAACTTTATATAGTTTCTACTATATTCGGCATGAAACTCTTTGAGTTTCTTATTCGGCTAAGAAACTATATGGGATGTAATATCCCTTAACTTAAACAAGTAACATTATATAATTTTTCCCTTCTGATATACATGCATTAAGATTCCAAAAGGTACGAAAATTCCTAATGTGAATTTTCCCAGAACTTAAAAACTGCAAATACTGAAAATAACAAATCAAGAGTTGTATTTATTATTTTTATGTGACTATAACAGTTATTATTGCATGCAGTTTTTTATTGCACAATGCAAAGCAATCACAAAAATTGAGAGAGAGAGTGTGTGTGTGTAATGACAGGGATTGATATGCTGGCTGCAAAAATGGATAACAATTGAGAAACATGCCAGAATGGGATGATACCGTCAATTATCATGCCCTTCATGGCCAGCAGTTCAGCAGTGCTGATATGTTGTATATCTTGAAAACTTACAACATAGTAAAATAATCACCACCCATTACTAAACATTTTTTTGTCACACAACTTTCTATCATACTTAGCTTTATTTATGTTTATGTATAAATGAAGCTTTATGATAAAGGAATTTAAGGTCGATGATTGAAGACCCCAGTTCTGTGGACTGATCGATGTTACAGGCATAACGAAAATGCTGGGTACTTGCTTACATTCACATTAATAAATAGACAAGTCTATAAAACTATGAAATTTATATGTCTTGTGAATTCAAGCATCATCTCTGCTTTTTGAAGGTTAAAGTTATTCCATATACTCTGAAGCTATGCTTAGATTATATGAAGATATAACTTACATTGACCTCATGATTATAGGAGGATTTAAAATCAGATTTTTTTATTTTTATTTTTTTTTTTAAAGCTGACTAGTACCATATTTACTTGAATTATTCGCCCTCGCATATATCTTGCACCCCTGATTTTACTTTATGGAAAAAGAAATTAAAAAGTTTTGCATATAGTATGCACATGAAAAAAGTTAAAAACTTCAAGTGAATGTTATTATGGCAGTTTCAGATATTTTGAAATTCAGTTGAAGAGAATCAGCATTTCAATTCAACAATTGTCAGTTTGCTTTTTTTTGTTGAGTCAAGCGATCTTTTGTTAATACCACACCAGTCATATGCATAGAGATGGAAGGCACCAGTAGAGGAAATGTGGGAGTGAGAGCATTGACTTCTACTCAATCTTGGATTGCATAGTGGTGGATTAAGATTAAGACTAATATGAGATTAAGATTAAGAGACAATTATTAGAACTGTTGTGCAACTGGATTTTGAGAGCTTGGGATATGATTTTGCCAGAAATAATTAATTTAATTGCAGAAGTATTGTCACTGAAAAATTAAAATATATCGTGAGATGAAGGCGAGCGGCTGATAGCGTAAGTAAATAAAACTGATAATTAAATTTTAAATGCATTCATTTTATAAATAATGTGAGCAATTATAAATTATAATGATTACTGAGGATTTAATTATAAATGTCAATTTCATTTTTTCCTGAAAAACTTTAGTTTCCAAAAATTGCCGCACATATCTCGTACTGCGATTTTTAAAACTTTAATTTTTTTGGAAAAAAGTGCAAGTTATATTCGAGTAAATATGGTATATACCTATATTAAATAACAGCTTGTATTATAACATATAAATTGGAGTAATTGTTACACTAATGCATTGTAGTTATTTCAACACTTGAATTTAATCTTGGTGTCAATCAGTGAGAATTTTCTGTGTTTAAGATCATGTTCATTTTCGGAAAGAAGACAAATATTTTATATTAAGTAAAGCATTCTATACCTAAGAATTTGCAAAATAATCAACAATATGGACATTATGCTCAGAAAAAATGAATGTTTACAAAAATATAAACAAAAATTATATCAACTTAAAAAAATATATAGAGGAATGGTTGTAAGGACTGGCTCATGAAATTAATTACATGCATTCTTATCCATACTGCTAAAAAAAGAAAAAAATTCTTGTTATAGAATAATATTTCATACTCCTTAATAATGAACAAAAATTATAAGCATTACTTAAAAATCTATAACAGTTCTAATTTAGGGAATTTTAAAAGAAACAAAAAGCTTAAAATGAGTGCCTACACAGTATTGGAAAGACCTTTGATGAAGTGTGGGACCCTCATGAGCAATAGATGATTGGTACAGATTGAACAAATTCAAAGAATGGCTGCTAGATTTATCTGTAATAATTTTCAACATTAATTAGTAAGTTAGATATGAAAAAATACATATTGACAGACAGGAATATAGACAGACAAATATACACACACACACACACACACACAGCTCCTGATGCATTTTCTGCAATACATCCATATGTATATTAGAAATACAGTAACCTTGTGATATAACATGCACAGATATGAGTGTTACTACCACTAGATAGAGCATTACCAAAATAGAATAATACATGTAAAAGCAGTTAGAGCAGATGGTGATGGATGCTGTTTATAAGCTCCACTCAAAAATGAAATTTCAATGGCATATTAGATGCCATAACAAAAATGTATTTTATCATAGCTTCTGGTTAAAATATATGCACAATGTACATGGCTGCATAAATACATAATATCTCTATTATGAATCTGATACAAATGATTACCTGTCCCATTCTGACATCAGGATATTGCAGATGAGGTATCTGAACCACATACCTTAGGAAATATCAAAAATATACATTATTTTTCAGCAATCTTTATTGTTAGCAGTAGTAGCAGACCTCCACAGAGTCAGTGACTCATCATGAGAGGTCCAACACACACAGCTCATCATACCATTACTTGAATGCATTCACTGTCTCCACACTCACCATACTTCCAGGCAATACATTCGAACCACTCGCAACTCACCATGCTAAAAACCTATTCCTCACTTACTCATACCCTCCTCATACAGCTTCCAAGGATGGCTTCTTGTTCTTCCCCTCTCCACCTATTCTATGAAAAATCTGATCAATATTAATCCGACAATAACTCCCTTACCAACTTATATCTCGATTGTGTCCCCCCAATCCTAACTACTAGACTCTAGTATGTGAAGGTATGCTACACATTCCAGAGACCAGAAACTACCTTAGTCAATCGTCTCTGAACTTGTTCCAACATCTCTTCATTCTTTTGAAAACCTGGTGGCAAAATTTGTGTACAGTAATTCATATGCAGTTTTTGCATCATTCCCATAATGCACTGTGCTGTCCTCACAATTTTAGCAAACAAAAATTGTAAGGAAATTTCAGGTCCTTATCCACCAACACCTCAGATCCCTCATCTCCTCCAAGATATTCTCAACAATCCTATACTTTGCATCTCTGTGCTTTCCAAATTTAAAACTTACGCTTTGCTATGTTGAATTGTAATCCCATTCAGAAAGTCTATTCAAATCCCCTTGCAAGGCTATAATTTGTAAGCCCTGCAAGGCAAATAACTATATATCACCATATCACTGTATGTTCTCAATATCATTTACATACAAATTAAACAATGATGAACCCAAAACAGATCCCTGGGGAACACCACTGGTGACCTTCCTCCTGTAGGATATCACTCCTCCATACAGAACTTGCTGATACCTATCAGACAGCTAATCTCCAATTTAATGCACTACATATACTATCCAACCCCCATCTGTTCCAGTTTAATTACTAGCTTGTCATGTGGCAATCTATAAAAGGCTTTAGCAAAATCTAAATATGCCACCATGTATACTACTTCCCCTTTACCCATTGCACCTATCACCTTATGGTAAGTAGACTGCTAAAATATCACCCTCCTTTAGTAAATTCATCTGTCCATCAAAGAGAATGTTGTTGTCATCAACCCAGTTCTAAATCCTTGTCCTCATTAGTTTCTCCAACACCTTTACTACAATTCCAAACAGATTGGTATGTAATTCAAAGCAACAGTCTTATCACCCCCTTTACGAAGCAGAACAATTTTGCCCTTTTTCCACTCCTTTGGAACTTGAGCAATTCTAACACCCAAGAGGTAAGCTAAAGCTGTTGTTAACTCCCTGGAACATTTCCTCAAGACATGCAGTGATATACCATCAAGTCCTAGAGCTTTATTGACGTCAAGTTTACTAATTCCTCATATACCTCCTGCTCACTCACCACCAGTGGCTCCTTCTTCATACCCACTGCTCTCAAGTTCTGCATGATGTTACTTTAATGAGAATGACACATCTTTAGAGACTGCTCATTCAACATCTCTACTTTATCCTCCTCAGTAGTTATCAATTTTTCCATTCTCTCTAATCAGAATCATCTTTCCATAATCATTCTATTTTCTACTACCACATATCAAAACAAGTTCATTAAGATTTCTTTTGACCTCATTTAGCTGCTGTCATATTGCACTTTTGTCACCCTTACCATGCAAGTTACCTCTCTTGCTTGTCCTTTGTACTCCTGATGCAACCCACTTTCACCACCACTGATCTTATGCTACCTCCATAATGCCTTCTTCCAAATTGCATGTTTCACCTCTTCGTTGATCCATTTCACACCTACCTTATTCAACCTATTGACTTCTGGAATGCATTTAGACATTGCTTATGCCAGACAGTTACTGAAGATCCCAAGCAGCACTGATCTCCTTTCCTTCCAATTCTTCATTCTATGATATAGCTGGAATGAGAAGCCCAGAAGAGCTTCTAATAATCACCAGCCTTATAGTTCTATGTGTATCCCTTTCTCACAGAAGTCCTCATATGACTGGTCACCACCCAAGTAATCACCTCACGGTCACACTCACCGAAAAAGGGAGAGGCTCAATACTTCATTTACAATAACAGCCTCTCATAAGATAATCAAATCCAAGACACTTAATCGGCATGTACCCTCTGATATGTATACTGCTTAAGATAGTTGTCCCTCAAAAGAACAAGAAATTCTTTCTCTTTGCTCCTGGATGCTGTCTCTTCATTCTAGTAGATATTACATAATCAAAATCACCCATAATGATCACCCTTTTCTTAGTAGCTAGATTGATTTGCCTATACATTTCCTTCTCAATGCCCTCCACACTACCAGGTCTATAGCAACACCCAACTAAATACTTCATTCTGTTCACTTTCACCTCACACAATACTGCTTCAAAACCACTGTTACTGTTTGCTCCTTTCATCTCCATCTTACATGGAGATAACCCCTCTGCTATCAGCAACAACACTCCTCCTATCTTGCCTATCCTTAGGAAAAACATCATATCCATTCATCCATCTACTCCTGTCAGAATGTCTCACTTATTCCCACAATTTCAGGGTTAATATACTCTATTAATGCAATTTCACTTCCTTTATTTCAAATACTTCTGGCATTTGTAAACATACATACATACGAGCTTATTTCTGGTTCTATATCAAGCCTTCAGCATGTTTGCTTCCCCCACATTCTGTGTTATACAAACATACCTCCTGTTTCTCTGCTTGTGTTCCTTCTTTTCACTCATGCCACACAACTCTGCATTCACAAACTCTCCTACTCTACTTATCTGCTGTTCCACCTCACCTCTTGCATCCTCAGATCTCCCATTCAACTTCAGTCACCTCTCTCTTGCAGTAACAATTTCTCTGGCTGACTCACACAAATCCATTCAAATGCAACCCACCTCTTTTATGCAGCTCCATCTGTACCTCAAATTCATCCCACACATTCACAAAATGAATTACTTTCTCTTCACACATCTCAGTTATCATCCCATTCATAATCCTCACCATATCATCTCATCACACATGGGCAACATACTGACCACCTTTTCTATCACACTTATCTTTTACTCTCCTCAGCAACCTCATGATACCCATCCTTATAATTTATATTTATACTTATATATATTTATATACACTTATATTTTTCTAAATCATTTCCACCACCAGATGTTGGTGCATTATAAATATAAAACCAACTTTTTAATATGTTATCCACAAAAAAACTGTTACAACATGATTTAATTTTCTGTAAACAGATAGTGATAATTTCATCTGCAATTCAAAATCATGCATTTGGCTGGTCCAGGAATGGTCAACCTTTTTTTTTTTTCTCTCTCTCTGATATACCCATAAATCCAGTGATTTACTAGATATGTGTTTATTATTCCATTGTCCCTTTTAATATACTGATTAAATCAGGGATTTTCAGATTACTTTAACATCAAACTTCTTTGGCAAGTAGGCTGAATGCCAACTGCATTAGAAACCAGTATGCAGTTGTCAATTTGTAAAACTAAGTAACAATTAAATTAATGAATTAGGATAAGCCGATCTTGATTACATCAGCAGAAGAGCACATAAAATGTAATAATTAGTCCTCAATCACCGGCCTTTACAACACAAATTTGAAGACTTCAGTGGTTTAAACACTTGCAAACCACTGGGGGAGTGGGGAAGAGAAGTTTCATTCACAACCAATAAATAAATGCCATTTGAAGATAGAAAGAATTCAACCAGCAAACTGATGGAAGTACTAAAAATTGCAGTGTAAGTTGCATGATTTAGTGTCATCATGTTTTATCCATTCAAGTCAAGGATTAAACACTGGAACATCAATTTTGCTAACAGAAGAGAAAATTATGTCGATGAAATGGATGTATATAATGGTAATTCTACACATCACAGATTGTTTCAGCCTATAGCATATTAGCCATACAGGTAGAGCAAGGGATGAGGGGAGAAAACATCAGAACTGAATACCTGCAGATTAGACTCTAGGAAATACATTGTTTAGTGTATTCCTTCTATAACTGTTCAAAGAGGGGAAACTCTTAGAAAGGGATGACCAATGATCAATTTAATCATTCTCATTTATACTAAGTCAGGGGTCTACAACCTTTCAGACAGTGCGGACCGGAGTAAAAATTTCAATAAAGCCCGAGAGCCACTAAGCTATACAGCGGTATTTAGAATTGTAAGATGCTTTCCAGATTCACAAGGAACACTGTGCATTTGATACTTTACATAAAATCCTATAAAAATAAACAAACTCAGCTTTAAGAGCATAAGTAGGAATCGGATTGATTGTATTTACTTATGAATATAAGTAAATTATCTTGAAAAAAAGATAATTTAAAGAAGAAAACATTAATTTTTTACAATGTCAATGGGCAACTTGGCAATATTTTTCCTTGACCAGCTTGTCGATGTTGGCACCAATGTTAAGTCACTATGCGCAAGTATTCTCGAGATGTTGGTCTGTAATCCGAGTTCTTGTCTTGGACTTCACATGCTTCATTCTGGAGAAGAAGGGCTCACGTATGTGCTTCCTAGCAAAACGCACATCTTCAAAGCATGCCAGCGAAGATTGCGTCCTCAGAAATGTAGTCTTTGTAAAACGTAAGCAAGGGCACACTGAATAATGTTTCTCTCAAAAAAGAGTTGTTTTGGAGTTCAAGCAGCTTTATTTGTATTGAGCCTGACATTTCGGCAGCAATGACACTGAATGGCATTGACATTAAATCTAAAGAACACTGTTGGTTACGAAAATCACTAAATCTCTCTTCAAATTCACTTCGCAACATGGCTAATTTTGTAGCGTATTTATCAAGAGACGAACAGTTGGACTCAGCGAGAAGCTGAAAACGAGTTAAGTCTTTTTTTGCAAGATGTGCCTCCCAAGGTTTGAGCTTGGCCACAAAAGCTTTGATGTGATCAAACAGAGTGTGTGCACCAGTTGATCTTTGTATTGTAGCAGCGTATTTAGGTCATTCATATGCAGCGAGATGTCGGTCACAAAGGCAATGTCTGTCATCCACTTCGGATCGATAAATTCCCCTTGGTTTGCATGCAGGGGTGCACAGGCACAGGGTGCAATTTGTGCGATGCACACAGGCACCAAAGATTTCAGGCAAGGAGGAAATACATAAAAAAATATTATTCATTAATTATACCTAAATAAATTACATTTTTGTTTGAATTTTAATTATATTTTATAGATTTGTCTTAAACAAATTATTTATAATCACTTATTTGTTATTATCAAAATTTAATAAATAAAAGAATATATTTCGTATTTCATTTTTACTCACTGATATACGTTTTTATAAAGTGATTTTTTTATGTATTTCCTCCTTGTGTGCAACTAAAATCCGGCACCTGTGTGGAACTAAAGTTTTGCACACAGGTGCCGGATACACTACTGGCGTGCTACTGTTTGCATGAACTGCTGTATTTCACTCCTTAAGTCAAAGACTCTTTTAAGAACCTTCCCTCTGCTCAACTAACGCACATCATTATAATAAACCACATCACCGTGATCTGCTTTGCACTCTTGGGTCAAAAACTCTAGGAGTTGACGATGATTCAATCCTCTTGCCTTAATAATGTTGGCAACAGCCACAATAACTTTCATGGCATTCTCAAATCCAATAGTTTGAGCACGAATTCTCCAGGTGGATTAAACAGTGGTAATGGACGAAATCTTTTCCTTCTAGTTCTGGTTCTTTCCATATCAGCAAAACAAACCCTTCGTTCTTTCCACCATAGCAGGGGCACCATCAGTTACCACACCCTTGAGATTGGTTAAGCTGAGGTCGAAACACTGGAGTGTTTTCTTGGCATCTTCAAGAATATCAGTGCCTTTCATAGGTAATGGCGCTAGCAGTTCTTCTGTCACAATGAATTGTTGATCAATTTCACGGACAAAGATAGCCAGTTGTGCTGTATCCTTCACATCTGTGTTCTCGTCTAAAGCAAGTGAAAATGATGTAAATTCGGACAACCGTGTTTTTCAAGTTCCTTCAATGTCATTGGCAAGATCTTCAACGTCATGCTACAGTTATCTCAGACAAACTTGGGTTTTTTTTTAAAACACTTCCTTATTATTTGGGCACAGAATACCCCCAGCAGCGATGAGACACTCTGTCACAAACTCGGCATCCAAGAAGGCTTTTGATTTTTTAGCAATTTTTTCAGCTATTACATAACTTAATTTTGATGCAAGCATCACTCTCTTCCCTCTGCCTTTTAAAACGTACCCTGCTGGCATTTTCAATCAATTTGGAGACGGTTCGCTTTGTCCACATGAAGGTGATCGAAACTGGATGCATGCTTTGTCTCATAGTGTCATTTTATATTGTATTCTTTTGATACTGACTCATGACAAATTAAATACACTGGCTTATTGTCGATCGGCACAAAAAAGTACAAACTGGTCCACTTTACATTAAAAACCCAACAAGAATCACTTGACCTACATTTTTTACTCGTAGACGCCATAGTGATGGAAGGTGAACCCAAAAAATGATCCAAAATGGCTGTACAACTGTTATTATCCACTGAATATGTCTCATACTAATGAAAAATGTCTAAATATAAAACCACAATAAGCTAAGGCTGACAAGACGAACCTGCGTGCGCTTATACACGCATATCACACTGTTCACGAGTGACTGACTGTGGATGAGATCCTCCTGTATTTATATGAAAATAATGAAGTATCGAGAACCTTTGAGATGTATCTGGAAGGTACTAGACAGCACACTCGAACGAACTACTACTTCAGCCGTCTAGCTGCGACATTAGTACTAGTACTTAAGTACAGCTTGGCGCTGATAGATGGCTGAAGAAGCATGTCTATTTAATATTTATTTTTATAGGATTTTATGTAAAGTATCAAATGCACAGTGTTTCTTGTGAATCTGGAAAGCATCTTACAATTCTAAATACCGCAGCATAACTTTGTGGCCTGCGGGCTTCATTGAAATTATTTTTTATTCAATCGCGTTTTAATGTTAAGTAGTTATTTTTTCAAAATGGCTGGCGGGTAGGGATCCTATTTTTTGAAAACAAAAAACCGGGACACAATAAATTTTGTAGAATTAAGGGTTAAGAGAAATAAATTTTATTTGTTAACATTATGTATTTTAAAATAAAAAAATTAAATATTTATTTGAATTTGGTTTATTAATGTAGATAACATAAATGTTTATACATACATCAAATAAATAGAATTCTAATAAAAACACTTAAACACAAATGACAATACTTAGACACGTAACACTTAAATCAAACATTAATAAGTATATGAAATATAAAGGCATAGAATAAAGATATAAAATGTTAATATGTGAATAAAGGGGAAGTACAATATAAATATACAATAAAATATAAACAACACGAGCCTTATGCGTATTGTGTAGATGCATAATATCTAAAATTATATTGAAAAATAAATTAATTTAATTAAATTTAAAAATTAAAAAAATAAAACAAATTTATAATTAATTTTTAATATATATCTCCTCTCTTCCTTATTCTGGCTCTTCTTGTACATTGCAGCTGGTCGTTGCCTGTCCCATTTTACTGCTACTTGCAGAATCATTATTATATTTGGTTGAAGAATGGATTTTGTGCAAGAGTTGTCGATTCTTAGATACTATATCGAAAAACTCTGAACATGACATGTTTCTGTAATGGGTTTTAACAAGCATGAGAGATTTAACTGCGTCCAGTTGCAAGCGATTCCTTCCATTTGTTCCATAAAGAATTCATCAATAAAAAAATTTGTTTCAAACAAAACTTTATAATTGAAGCTACTTCACAAGTAATTTGTTCCTTTTTAAAATGACCAAAGATTTCTTTCAACCTATCCTCAAGTTTACAACTGGTATTATTCCATTCATTAATTTTATACTCAGTTGCATACATTTTAACATGGCTGTACTCATAAAATAAGTTCTCTTCATTTAAGCTGAAATTTGGTAAGATGGTCTTAATTTCTTTGACACATTCCATTAAATTTTCCCAAGATACAGGTGTGTTCAAGCAAGCCCATTCCATTTTAGAAATTACACTAAACTGATTTTGAGTCCATTCTTGAATATATTGAATTGCAGTGAAGTAGAAATTGGAGATGTTGTCTCTAAATGATGATTCAGTCATTAAACCTTCTTCACAAAGATTTTTCATTTCAATTTTCACTTCATTGGGTAAATACTTCTCATTTTCATGCAATAAAATTTTTGTAATAAGAATGCCTCTCTCTTTTTTTACCTCACAACTCGTAGCATATTCTCTTTCGATTCACTGGATTGTCTCAGAAAACATTTTCATCTGATTTTTTAAAAATAGAAGATAAATGAAATACTTCTTATCACTGAAAAACGTATTCAAAATAGTTGGACATTTATCTTGAGACAAGAAATAGGATTTAAGCCCATCGTACATTTCAATAAAATGAATTAAACATGGCTGCAGTGAAAGCCATCGTGTTTTGCTATGACCTAAAATAGTCTTGTATTCAGTTTCGACAAAATCACAAAAAAGATTTCAGACTTTCGACTTTGACAGTGAATTGGTGAAAATGCTGGAAAACTTTACCCAAAATTGATTGAATATCTATTGGTAAGATATCAGCAGCAGTTTGTACAGCATTATGTATAATGCGAGCTGCACAACCTACAGCTATTAATTTTCTGTTTAATTTGTTTTGTAATTTAATAAAAAATTAATTTTACCTTTCCTTTTTAACCCACCAAAATTTGTGTTGGTATTATCTGCTGAAATGCCTATTATTTTATCAGTAATGGGCAGCATTTAAAATGTGATCACAAATTAGATCAGAAGTTTCTCCAGGAAGACTAGAAAAGTCTAACATTTCTGTTGAAATCCCTTTATCAACAGTGAAATACTTCACATGGATAGGTACAATCTTAAATCAATATTATGATTAGATGCATCTATGGATATGCAACAATATTTTACATTGCTCAGATCTTCCAATATTTCACTTTTTACATGTATTGATAAGACATTGGTAATAATAGGCTTGCACTTCGTTTGTGCACATGAAAATTTCTTATTCAAGAATTTTTTTAAAATAGAGGACGTACAATCCATAGATTGGAAATTGTGATTGTGTTTAACTGCATGAAAAACAAATGTAGCCTCTTGTGCAACCAACTCCATTTCTTGGCTACCTAACTTTTGATACCCAAAAAATGATGCCAATGATTGACAAACTTTTTGCAGACACAGCAGACTTGTGCTATTTTGTATTGACATGGTCAGTTATATCTACCTTACCTCCATGGCCAATGTTAAATTCTGCATGGCACACGCTACATTTCACTCTTGAGCTATCATCACAATCACTTTTTGTTATGAAAATGAAAGGAAAAAGATCCTTCAATTTTTCATTGCAATTACACTTTCTTTTGGGCATTTTGTAACAAATGGTATAACTTTATTAATTAAAAAAATACAATATTCACAATTAATACGACAATGCAAGAATACGAAATGAACAGTTCAAAACTAGGTTATATCACATACCCTGTAGCGATATAAAAACAATTTAGCGTCTGAAGCGTGAAGCTTAGTTCGCATAGTATATGATACCCAATGATCCAAAATGTTTCTCATTGGTTGAAATCAAATGGAGAAAGTTAATGATGTACATAAGAGAGCAGGGAAAAGAATGGAGCAATGTAGTATCACAACATGAAATGCAAAACTTGAGGATAAACATTTATCTACCATCACCCAAAATGTGTGCAAGGTGGCACTTTCATAGGAGAGAGTTCTTATGAAATAAGAGCAATATAAAAAGGGGAGGAGGAAGGGGTGGAAGGTAAAAATCATTATTGATAATTTCATCTGCAGTAAATATGAGGGTGGTCTGAAAAGTTCTCGGCCTAACAATGATAAAACAAATTTATAATTTCAAAATTATTTTTATTTTTCAACATAATCTCCCTTAAGACTAATATATTTATTCCAGAGATGCTCCACTGCCATTATCCTGTCCCTGTAGTGGTTCTCAATAAGATCTGCAAAATACCCCTCTACAACTGCAGTCACCTCTTGATTCGAAGAAAAACAATCAGCGAGGAAGAGTTTTAATTATGGGAAGAGATAGAAGTCAGAGGGAGTCAAATCTGGGGAATAGGGTGGATGTTCCAACAATTCATAGTGCAGATCTCTTAATTTTCCCATTGCCAAACCACCTTTGTGGGTAGGTGCGTTGCCCTGATGAAAGATGATTTTTTTCTTCTACAAACCGAGTCTTTTTTCACAAATTTTTTCTGGTCTGGTTAAAATCTAGTCTGCTTAAAAGATCGGAATAATATTCCCCGGTTATTGTTTTACCCTTTTCAAGATAATTAATAAACAAAATGCATTTAGCATCCCAAAACACTGATGTCATGACCTTTCCTGCTGATGGAACAGACTTTATCTTCTTTGGCACTGAACAACCGGCTTCTGTCCACTGTTTTGACTGCTGTTTGGATTCTAGTGTATAATGGTGAATCCAAGTCTCATCCATAGTAATAAATCAACGCACAAAATCAGTTTTATTCTTGTTAAAACGCTCCAAGCACTGTTCAGAGATTTTCATGCAAGTGCGTTTTTGATCTGCTGTGAGCAAGTGGGCACTTTGACTCACCGGTCATCCAATACCATATTGTGCACTTGATCAATGATTTCTGGTGTTGTTTACACTTTTTGGACATCCTTCACGTTGATCAAAGGTTAGTCAATTGGTAGAGCCTCTGCTATTAATGGCTCAGCAAAAAGGCTAGTACGGCCATGTTTAAACTCGGCAACCCATTTCTTAATTGTCGAAAATGAAGGAGAAGAGTGCCCAGAAACTTTTTATGAACTTCAAATGAGTTTCTTTCGACATTAAACCTTCTTATACAAAGAATTTTATAACCGCACAATATTCAATTTTATCTATTTCAAGGGATACAGACAACAACACTTTTGCTTCAGACAGCTGTATAAAACAAACTACTACAAACAAGCAAACAAACAAAAAAACTACAAAGGCAATCAGGATGCATATCCTTCTATGGTAGGTTGCCAACTGATGGACTATAGGATTCAACAGAAAATAAAACTGTACTAGTACTAATAATAACTGAATCAACTTTTTTTCCCCTTATGCAATAACTAAGTTTCTTGTAACAAGATATTGCAAATATATTCACATTAAAAAAAAATTGCTATGCAACAATATGTGCAGATCACTTCACAGGTGCTGAGGGAAATGTCAATAGCCTGCATTTGTAGGAAACTGTTGCAATTTGCCCTGCTCTTTATTTATTATCAGTTTAATTTAAAACCCTTGCATAAAACAGTGCATATCTGTGCACTAATAAACATCATAAAGGAAACAAAATTTATGTTTTTTTTTTATCCCTTTCCACATAAAGAAGTCACAAAACTTATAACAGGCAAGTCCTTAAGGGAGGGAGGAAGATGGATGGAATGTAGGAAGATGATTAAAGGGTGTTTCAATATGTACAGAGATGAAACTGTGTATACATGTGAATATTGACTAGTTGTTGCTTCATTGTTGTTTTGGATTTATGGCCAAAGCAAAAAAATCCCCCAGCCACCTCCATTACGAGACCAGGTAACTGACCTTCAATTGAAAAGCCTGATAAAAGGTTCTTCATGTTCTATGCAGGATTCGAACCCAGATCTTTCCAACGGAATGGCTTCATTGCAGGATCATTTAGTCTAGTGGTTACTCATATTCTTACATGATTAGAGGAAAGCAGAGGAATAGTAGGAATCACTTTGGTGAAGCATTGCCCATGAAAGTACCTATTTAGAGATACTTTCATGATATAATGCAGAAAGAGAAAGTCTATGAGAAAATAACTGGATTCATTTCTATGAAAAAGGGCTCGTCTATTAGGCAGACTGCCATCTTCTGAATACAATCAAGAATTCCTAACCCTGGCGTTAGTAAGGTGGGGTGTCACAGATCCCAAAGTTTTAAATTGACTATAGCTTTTTAACAACGTGTGGCAGTGAGTCATACCTCAGTATAGCTTCCCTTTCCATAACCCGCTACTCGACACCATAAACAGGCTGTTGCGTGAAAAGCAAATTTAGTGTGCCAAGGCGTAACGTGTGCTGTTACACCTCTGCACACTAAACTTGTGACTTATCAAAAGTGTGCCTATATTTATTTCCGAAATGCAAGTTGTTTTCATGTATATTCTACTAAAATATTATTGTTACCGCTGTGTCTTCTATATTTTTACATACCAACTATAAGAAAATACGTTTTCGTAAATATTTAGAGGGTATTTTGAGAATAATATATATATATATATATATACATACATACAATCATACCCAGACTTCTGTAAATCTGGAGTTACGCAGTTTCTTATATGTAGGTATTCCTATCCCACTTCATGCCTCACCACTAGGCATATCTTTCTGGCGCCAGCTGCATTCGCCAGTGTCGCACATGCTGTGAACAAGCAGTGATGTGTTTCGCATGGTCTCCATTCATACACGATTTTTATAGTCTAACAAACCTTGTGATTGTTTAATGTTATGTTCTTGATAAAAATTTTATCACATAAAAAATAATAAAGTCGTCCAAAAGAAGCAAGTCCGATTCTTCTACAGCTAGCAAGAAAAGGAAAACATTGACTTTGGAAGCAAAACTCAACATCATTAAGGATTTTGAAGGCGGAATGAAAATTTGTGAGCCAGCAAAGAAGTTCTATCTATAGGAATCCACAGTAAGAACAATCATAAAAGAAAGGTTTACAGATTTGGAGGACATATTCTAACAAGGAATGAATTGTAGCCACAATTCATTCCTCATTAAAAAATCATTAGCTTGCTATGAAGAAATTTTGCGTGCCAAGAAAAAGACATTATGCCATCAGACGAATCTATTAGATTTTATGAAACCATCGACATCGAAATAACTTTCTTTTTTTTATGTACGAAAAACTACAATTATGATTATATTTCTTAAAAATTATAGGTGTTTTTGTAAACCTTTGGTCCCAATTGTATGTTTGTATATATAAATTACATGCAAAATTATACCCCAAGTTATGCGAATTCGGCTTACGCGCTTTTTGTTGGTCCCACCTACCGCGTAACTTCGGGGTATGACTGTATGTATGTGTGTGTGTATATATATATTTTTTTTTACCAGATGAGTTACGAGCAGGAAGAACAGAGGTTATGTCAACTTTTACATGACGCTTTGACAGACGAGGAGCCATTTAGTGGAGATTATGATAGTGAACAGTAACCATAAGTCTGATACAGAACAAGACTGTGAAGAAGAATCCACTAATATTGATTAAAAAGATATGGATTTCTATAATACACTACATTATTTGGGTGGGTCTGTGGGACCCCACCTTACCACTTTTGTTACATTTACCTACCTCACCAGTGTCGGGTTAAGGAGATATTAGGTGGGTACGCTATCCCAATGTGAGAACAATATTCTAAGATCAGTGCCATCTCTCCTACCTCCCTCAAAAATTTTCCCATTAACTGTATAGTCTGAATCCTCATCCTTGCCCAAATTTCAAGATACTTTGCAGCATTAAGCTAACAGTTTCGCTCATTCACCCACTCACAGTCTATTGAGATCCATAAGGCCACAAATGCCCTATATTGTTAAATACAAATTAAACAATAAGGATTCCAAAACAGATCCCTGCAGCACTCTGTTAGTGACCTTCCTCTTTTGGGATCCCCTCACCTCCACCCCCTCAATCCACTGATAACCATCTGCCAGCCAATCATCGATTTAACTCATTAGTTACTCTTCCTCTTATCCCATGATTTGAATGCTACCTTCTCTGCATGTTCAATGTGTGTGTGTCATAGTGGACTGTTTCCACCATGACACACACACAAGAATCAGAATTTTTCATTAATGCCGAGCTTTCACTCGCACTCTTCCTCCTATGCATCAATTACCTTTTCTCAATAACCTCAAATGCTATTTATACTTTTACTGGTGGAAGTATGCTTCATTTCTCTTCTTCACTAAACCTTGTTGTGCTCATATAATCCATGCTTTAAGATATTCTACAACCAATGTTTTGAATAGTGATCTCACCATTCTCAAGTTGGGTGAAGATAATATAGTGAATTTCAATGCTATCAAAACATGTTCCAGTCTTCTTGGAAGAAAGATCCTGCTCCACTCTCTTTTGCTTTTAATAATATTCTAATTACCAACCAAGAACACTTTCCTCCTCTTGGGTTACCTCCCAAAAAAACTGAAAATGTTCTAAACTATACTTTTCTGCACAACTCCTAACATTTTGTAAATCCTCAATCCATTCAACCCCAGGAATATTGTTCTCATATTGGAAGTGGTGCACCCAAACCCTACCACAGCATGATTAATGAATGCATCAAGAAAAGGGGTTATCTGCTTAACAGACAATCATTCTCATAGTGATTCCCTCTAATCACTTTCTCACAGACATCCTCTTTTTATATAACATCTATTTTTATAAGTATTTTCATGGGTATTGTTCCACTTAAGTGGTCACTTTCACTCCTCTGCTTTCTTCTAATCATATATGAGCCAGGTCAGCCACATTCAACATCCATACACAATTTAGTTCCAGACTTAATGAACCAACTTCTCACCCTTTTCCTTCATATCATCTACTTCTGTTCTTTGGAAGAACTTTCCCAATGAATACAACCCCTATCTCTACAAGAAAAACATTAACACATTCCATCTTTCTCTCTGTTTGTCCACAACATACAATTGTCGTGCTATAGGTCTTGTGACCTTTACTGTGTGGGACTGATATAAAAAAAAAAAAAAAAAAAAATCAGGAATCAATATCAGGACAATATTGGCAGAAAAATTCAGCACATCTCTCAACATGATACTTGAAAAATACGTTAAAAATATGACATACCATATGCTCGAAAAGATTCATATCAATGCTACAACTCTGCATTTTCTACAAGTTATCCAAATAAGAGACAAATACATATACAACCAGTACACAATTAAAATAAAAGTATGAACCTTAAACATCTACCATTTCAGAACAAGTCTCTCTGAGATGTTGAGAAACTTCCACTCTCTACTAACTGCAAAAATATTATTAACTTTTTTTTTTTTAATCATGAGGAAACAGCCATGATTTCTTTATCCCTGCAAGGTGTGTAATGTGAATAATACAAAAATTATATATTAAGAGAATATGAATATAGAACCTTGTCTGGAAATAGTAAACATTACACAATATACTACCTATTAGTACTAAAAACTTAAAACACATACAAATATTTTAACAAAATTTTTGGTCTTGTCTCACAGCCATTTTCAAGGTAGCAGTATAACAAAAAAGTGGGGGAAATATGTTACAATGAAGAGATGTTAAAAGAACAAGGATAGCTTCATCTGTAATGTCATTAGTCCAAAGATAAAAAAAGAATTAATGTGTGTGTCTTTTTTTGTACTATGGATGGGTTAAGGATATTTCCCCACCTGTTTATTTTTTAAATCAATTTTATATATGTTTTGGTATTTTTATTTATTTTTTATATAGTTCAGAAACCCAGCTCTAGAGACCAAACATGGAACTTTTTCAAGCCACTTCAGGCCTCCAATAAGCAGGACAGTAGTTTCAAATCGGGCAATAAAATTCATTTCCCACCTAAAGACAGTCACATACATCCATGCCCATGGCAGAATTATGTCACATAATAATAATATGTGACATAATAACCTGCAGCGTATTGGTTGGAGAGCAGGTATGCTAACCACTCGGCCAATCAGGCCAAAACTGAGAGTATGAAGCAGCTACTTAAATTCAGATGACATATTTAGCTGAACTGGAGGGCTGAGCACAATTCGCAAGACCTGATTTTAAGACTCATAAAAACAAATGTAATCATGATGATCTAAGAATACCATAGCTGATATACCACTCTTCCTATAATATGAAAGGCAACAAAGTATGGAATCCAATATATTCTTGGATGGTACAAAGAAAACAGCTGAACTTTTGCAGACAGCAAAAACTTCAACTTGTAAACAGGAAGAAAAAAAAAACCTACAAGTTTACAATATACTAAAGGAAGTTCACCAATACAGAGGTTACCTGAGGTTCAAAGGCAGATAAGTGGGAGAAGAACTCAACATTGCCTTTTTAAAGAATGCAGAGAACTGAGTGGGGCTTCTGATGATGTACCCTGTTAGAAGTTACCTACTTGGATATTGAATAAAGAAGGGTTGGCTGGTTAAAATATGGGATTTAGATAATGAAACTTTATTCTTATAAGCTTAAATCAAAACAAAATGAAGGCTTAACATCATGGTATTTCATGCCAGCTGGAGCATTTTGTCCAGTTAAACAATTTCCCTATTGTTTTTGTCAGAGAATCAGGAGAAACAGTGAAAATTGAGCTACTGAAACAAACTCCAATCAACATCAGCAAGATTCAAGATTGGCATCATCAACACAACAAACATCAATGGAAAATGAAGTAGAACTAGAAGAAAAATTGGAGAAGTACCAGAATGACATAACAGTAATACCTGAAAGTTTCAGGTATTACTGAAATAAATAAGACAAAAACAGGTGAAATTCTTCTAAATAACAAACACAGGATTTATATTCTTGATCAACAATAATGATCAGAGAAAATAAGGAATAGCTATAGTAAGTATAAGGAAAATCTTAGAATGGTAGGCAATATCAAGTAGAGATATGAGCAAATATCAAAATAAGGAATGGGACAATGAGAGTTATTTATGCCTGGTACCATAGAACGTTCTATTAAAGAAGAATTGGAGGAATTTTTTGTGGCATTAAAGAACACATCTAACACCAGGAAAATCAAAAGTTGAAGATCAAATCAGTAGAGTAGGGAATGATTACTATATATATATAGAATTTTTTTGGGAAAATTTGGAAAAAAGAGGAAATCTAATAAGAATGGTAAGAACCTTCTGTTTAGGACATGGCTTAGTCCTAAATAAATAGTGACCACTTCTTCGTTAAAGTAAAATTAAAATTACCACCTAAATGGCTACAAATAACAAGAATAGAAAGAAATTTAAAACATTTGTTTATTATTATTATGGGGAAACTCCAAGGAGTCGATAGACTCATCGAAGGAGGCCCTAACATCATGTCAAGAATAACTATTCGACATTCACACAGTATCTATCATATCTCGCCTTGAACTCATTCACAGTCATGGCACCCACAACAGACTCTGGCAGCTTATTCCACTCATTTACCACTCTCCAAGTAAAATACCTAGCTCTAACACCCTTGCTAACCACACTCTTGCCCAGCTTCCATGTATGGCCCCTAGTCCTCCCACCACCAGTCCTATTCTCAAAAATATCTTCTGAATTAATCTTATAGAAACCCTTTGGTAATTTGAATGTCTCAATCATTTCACCCCTTTTCTGCCTAGCAACCAATTTCTGCAACCCACAAATCTTCAACCTGTTCTCATAAGGTTCATTCCATAGATCTGCTATCATCTTGGTCACTCGTCTCCGGATCCTCTCCACCTCCTCCCCAACTCAATTATATCACCACTACCTATCAACCAATTTCTGCAACCCACAAATCTTCACCCTGTTCTCATAAGGTTCATTCCATAGATCTGCTATCATCTTGGTAACTCGTCTCTGGATCCTCTCCACCTCCTCCCCATCAAGAAGAAACCCTGGTGCCCATATCTAGGCACAGTAGTCTAGTATCGAGTCTAGTCTAGTCCTCTGTATCGAGTCTTATCAAGGCTCGATACAGAGGAACAATAACCTGTTTGTCTCTACTTGTTAAAGTACTTTTCAGCAACCAAGTGATTTGATGAGCTGATTTAGCCACTTTTGCGATGTGTCCCATAAACTTCAACTCCCTATCCACCAAAACTCCCAAATCCCTGACCTCGTCAATCTCCTGGAGTATGGTTCCACCAATGTGATATACTGCTGCTAATCTTTTCACCCCAAAATGCATAACCTTACACTTTGCCACATTAAATTGACATCCATTCTCCTTAACGAGGTCCTCCAAACTATCCAAATCATCCTGCAAAATTTTGACATCCCGTGCACCCACTATTGCTCTACCCAACTTTGCATCATCAGCAAACAAATGAACACTTCCTCTCAGATTGTTTCCTATATCGTTAGTGAACAAATTGAACAGTAGTGGTCCAAGAACAGAACCCTGCAGTGCACCACTAGTCACAGGTCGTCTTTTGGACTCTACTCCTGAATAAACCACTCTCTGATATCTCTCCATCAACGACCCTCCTATCCATCTCACGAATCCTATATCCATCCCCATATGCTGCAGTTTACTGATTAGAATTCCATGTGGTATCCTGTCAAAGGCCTTAGTAAGGTCCAGTAGAATCACTGTAAATTACCCATTACCCTTATCCAGTTCAGCTGCCGTCACTGTGTTATAAAATGTGAGCAAGTTACTGAGGCATGATCTACCCTTCACAAAACCATGCTCCCCCCCCATACAGTATCCCATTTTCATCTATCCAATCCTGTATTTTCCTCTTGACTATTTTCTCCAAGACCTTGACAACGATTCCTGATATGCTGATCAGTCGGTAATTTACAACAGCAGTCTTGGAACCTCCTTTATGCAGTGGAACTATTTTCCTCTCTTTCCATCCCCTCGGGACTAACCCAGATCCGAGACTCAAATTAGACAAAATGGTCAAGGGCACTGACAATTCTTTAGCCACTTCATGTACAACTCGAGCTGGTATACAATCCAATCCCACAGATGTATTGACATTGAGGTTTTGTAATAGACTATTCACCTCCACTTCATTCACCACAATTCCAGTATAAGCTATTGGTTCATTCATTCCTGCAATGCCACCACCTGGATGATATACTCTTGCAAAGTGCTCGCTTAGTAATTCCACTATATCAACTGATTCAGTTACTTCCCTACCATCGGCATTCTTTAAAATCATTCTGCTATATACATTTTTTCTTTTATTTGCAACATATCAAAAAAACTGTTTGGGATTTTCTTTAGCCTGCATGGCTAATGTTCTTTCATAATCCGCTTTTCTTACCACACTCGTTACCCTTCTGGCCTGCGCTTTATACCGTTCATGTGCCTGCTGGTCACGTTTCTCCTTAAACTCCCTCCACAGTTGTTTCTTTTTTTTTTTTGCAGCTCAAGCTTAATGGTGTTATTCATCCATTTAATCCCTACTTGATTTATTATTCGGACTCTAGGTATACAGTCAGCCAATGCCTCCTGCAAACACTTCTTAACTGCCTCCCATGCACTATCAACATCCAGCACTTGCAGTTTTACATGCCATGGTACTGAACCAGTCAAACTCCTAAGCTTGTCATACTTACCAGCCCGATAATTCCACATGTACCCTGTCTTAATTGTAAATTCCTCCCAAGTCAAGACCCTATGATCACTCTCACCAATTGGTTATAACATGGTCATATTCGTTACAGCCAAATTCTCAGATGCAATTACTAGGTCAAGCACTCTCTGACCCCTAGTATTTTCCATTACATGCTGTCGCAGATAGTTATTCCTTAATTACCGCATAAAATCCAATTCCTTCCTCCCATGTGTCCTCTCCTCCTTCCAATCAATGTTACCATAGTTGAAATCTCCCATAATAATTACCCTCATTCCACTCATTTCTTCTATTTGCTTATGCATACTATCTCCACCATCTATTCCATCACCTGGTCTATAGCAGCACCCAATTGTATATTTTGTTCTGCTGGTCTCAATCTCACACCAAATAGCCTCAAACGTGCTGTTTTCTCTATCCTGCAATTCAACTTCTGTTCTCCTTGGCTGCAACTCATCAGCTATCATCAATAACACTCCTCCCCCCATTTTATTCTCCTTGTCACTCCTGAACACACCATACCCCTCACATTCAATCCCACTAGCTATATCATCTTCTGTCAGCCATGTTTCACCAATGCCGATAACCTGTGGCCTGAAAGTGCCAACCAAGGCCAAAAATTCTTCCTTCTTGTTCCTAATACTTCTGGCATTAGTATACATGAATTTCAGAAGTCCATTTGTCCCATCCCTATTTGGATGCCTTATACTAACTATCCCATTCTGATCAGTTGTCCTTCGTACTCGCTCGGGCATATTACACACATTCATACACTCTACTGTCTCCCTAAAGTCTGCATATCTACTCCCCCTTCTAGTAACTCTAGTTTCCCTGATTCTGCACATCCACTTCCATTCACTCAACAACACCTTTTCAAGTCTCCGTACACCAAATTATAAACAGTTAAGGTAAAAGATTAGAAGATGAAATAGAATATAAAAGAATAAGAAGCATAGCTAAAAGAGAATTCAGAAAAAGACAGACAATCATGGAACAAATTTGTTTCTAATTTAGAACATGACTTATATAAAAATAAGATTCAATAGATTCAATGTACATAAGATTTTGAAACATTTAAGTACAGATACTAAAGAAAACATAAAATTAAACACTGAATTGAAATTAGAATTTCTAAATATCTATACAGAATTGTGGACAGATATTATACGTCCACACTTCGTAGAGCTGAACTTGGCTTTATGCAAAGAAGAGTCAATTCATGCTGAAGGAGAGAAAGAAATAAAGGAAGCATGAATTGGCCACCGACACGTGAAGTCACTGGCTTTATAAATAAATTTTCCAACTGTTGTACAAGCAAAATAGTTACCACTTTAAGAACTAGAATTTTCATAAAAGAAAAGCTAATTTTCCAACTTACAATAATCCCATGAAACACATCGATTACCCTATTATCGGAATAGATTCTCCTTCTTTTGACATGCACATAAGTGTCAAAGGATCTCGCATCTGTGGGCGTACAGTAAATATTTTAAAAAAGATAACTGGCAAACATTAATGAAAATGAAAAGGAAATAACTAAAGAAGAATTAGAAATCAGCCTGAAAAAAACAAGAAATGGAAAATCATCCGGAGAAGATAGGTTGGGCTCAGAATCATATAAATATGCAGGAATAAGGTTCAAAGAAAGACTCCTATTATTTTTAAATAAAATCTATTCAACAAGTAATCCACCAATAGAATGGAAAAAAGCAATTGTGATCGCTATCTTTAAAAATGGCAGTAGAGATGATCCTAAAAATTATAGAGGTACAAGTATTCTAAATTCTTGTTACAAAATATATAGCAGAATTTTAAATAAATTAATAAAATATTCTGAAAACTTTATTTAAGAAGTACAGAACAGACTTAGAAAAGGACGTCATGTGACTCGGCCTTTTGCCTAAAATTAATAATAAAGAAAAGAAGAGAATAGAATTTAGAAACACACACATTACATTTATTGACTTGGAAAAAGCATTTTATTTGACATATTAAAAAAAAAACAAATAGCAAATAATATTCTAAAAGCTATCATAAATATATATGAAAATAATCAAATACAAATAAGATTAAATTATGAACTATCATGTACGAGAGAGATAAACCAAGGAGTCCGACAGGGATGTACTCTTTCAGCAACTCTTTTTAATATTTATCTAAATGAAATAATAATAAAATGGAATAAAAATTTTCATCAAGGGGTAATTAAACTTTCTCCTACTGTGAACTTAAAACACTCTCCTTTTTTGCTGATGATCAAATAATGATTACAAATTCTGAAGATAACTTATAGAAAGATATTTCAAATTTAAAAGAAACAGCCAAAGGTTATGGAATGATAACATAAAGAAAAATCAAAAACAGTGGTCTTTAAAGGACAACATCAAGTAAGAACTAAATTAGTAATAGATATCAAGATTTTAGAACAGGTGAATTCATTTAACTACATAGGATGTATGATTACACATGAAAAAGATATAAACCTAAAAATTTCAAAATATTTAAAAATAATAGGTGCAATTAACCCTATATTTAAACCTAACTTGGTTCAAAAACAAACCAGATAAAAGTAGCAAAGGTCAATTGGTAGAGCCTCTGATTCTAATGGCTCATGCAAAAAGTTAAGTTTGAGCACAGTTAGTAGTTGGAAGGGGAACAATTGTTCGATGCTGTTGGCACACTCTCCCTTGATATACACCTCCAGGGAGTCTTTGGACTCCCTGGAGGTGTCACATAATAATAATAATAATATAATACAGTAGCCCTATCAGTCCTATCGTATGGAAGTGAAATCTGGACCATAAAACAAAAAAGACAAAGATTATAACAGCTAAAATGAAGTTTACGAGAGAAACTGCAAAGCATACTCTATTCAATGAAGAAAGAAATGAAGAAATTATGAAATAATTAAACCAGGAATCAGTAATAGAAAAAATTAAAAAGCATAAACAGAAATGGATGGAACATGTTGAAAGAATGAAAACAGAAACCATTTATTATTATCATTATTATTATTATTAAACAAGACCTCAGGAGTCAAAGACTCATCTGGGAGGTCCTTTTATCACACACACATCTCATCATACCGTGTCTTAAACACTCAAACTCCTTGCAGACACCACACTCTCAGGCAAGGCATTCCAATCATTCACAACTCTGCAAAAAAAACCTGCCTCTCACTCCCCTACTCACACTCTCTTTATACAGTTTCCAGGGATGACCTCTGGTTCTCCCCTGATCTCCCACTATTCTCTATAGAACTTCTCCACCATTGATCTTATAACAACCCCTTACCAACTTGTAGGTCTCTATCATATCTCCCCTCTTCCTTCTCTCCACCAGACTCTGCAAATTACATCTTCTCAATCTTTCCTCATACTCAATATTCCAGAGATCAGAAACTACCTTAGTCAGTCACTTTCGGACTCTTTCCAACATCTCTTCATCCTTCTGAAAACCCGGTGACCAAAACTGGGCACAATAGTCCATGTGTGGCCTAATCAAAGCCTTATACAATGGAACAAGAATCTCCCTACTTCTACACATCAGTGTCCTCCACATCATTCCCAGAAGTCTTTGTGTTGTCTTCAAAATTTTGGCGATGTGTCCCCTAAATTTTAGATCCTTATCCACTATCACTCCCAGATCTCTTATTTCCTCTACCTCCAACAATACATTCTCACCAAGCATAAATTCTGCATCCCATCTTTGTTTTCCAAATTTTAAAACCTTACATTTTGCAACATTGAACTCACATCCCCATTTGCTTGCCCAAACACGCAATTTATTCAAGTCTTCTTGCAAGGCCACAACATCTTCACTACTATTTATGGTTCATCCCAACTTTGCATCATCTGCAAACAACTGAATATCTCCATCCAAATCTTCGCTAATGTCATTAATATACAAGTTAAATAGTAATGGCCCTAAAACAGACCCCTGAGGCACTCCACTAGTGACTTTCCTTTTCCTGGATATCACACCCCCATACACAACTTGTTGATACCTATCAGATAGCCAGTCTCCAATCCAATGCACTAATCTAATATCCAACCCCATCTGCTCTAGTTTGACTGTCAACTTATCATGAGGTACTCTATCAAAAGCTTTTGCGAAATCCAAGTATATTACTGTGTATCCTTCTCCTCTGTCAAAGGAAGCAGTCACTTTATTGTAATAAGTAAGTAGATTACTAAAACATGACCTCCCTTTAGCAAATCCATGCTGTCCATCAAAGATTATACCATTGTTGTCAACCCAACTCTGGATCCTAGTTCTCACAAGCTTCTCCAACAACTTAACCACAACACCTGACACAGAGATAGGCCTATAGTTTGATGCTTGAGTTAGATCACCTCCTTTATGAAGTGGCACAATCTTGCCCTCCTTCCACTCTTTAGGAACTTGCCCAAATGCAAGACTCGTATTAAAAAAATATGTCAAGGCAAGTGTCAACTCTCTGGCACATTCCTTCAGAATACACGGCGATATATTATCAAGTCCCACAGCCTTATTTATATCTAGTTTACTGAACTCCCCAAAGACCTCTTGCTCACTTACAGTCAGTCTCTCCTCCCCATCATCAACTGCTCTCAATCTCTCCACGAAGTCACATTCACAAGATTGAAAGATCTTTATGAACTGCTCATTAAGTATCTCCACCACACATTCTGCAACAGAATGTGTGGTGGAGATACTGTCATTATACCATTCCCTCCAATCAATGTCATCCTTCCATAATCATTCTTTCTTTTGCTGGCTACATATCGAAAGAACTCCCTAGGATTCTTTTTGGCTTCATTAGCTAACTGCTGTTCATACCTCTCTTTAGCTACACTCACCAACCAAGTCACCCTCCATGCCTGGTCTTTGTAGACCTCATGAAATTGGTTACTTCCACTTCTCTTATGCTGCCTCCATAATGCCCTTTTTCTCTGTATCGCATACTTAATCTCTTTATTCATCCATCTCACACCTACCTTATTTACCTTTCTCACCCGTGGAATACATTTAGACATTGCGTCTACTAAATAGTTTTTGAAAATCCCCCAAGCTGCATTGATCTCTTTTCCAGCTAACTCTTCATTCCATGCTACACCTGCAAGCTGTCTCCTGAGCTCTTCATAATCACCCCCTTATAGTTCCACATATACCCTTTTTTCACAGGGGTCCTTGCACTGCTGGCAACCACCCAGGTAATCACCTCATGGTCACTTTCACCAATTGGTGGATGATTTGACACCTCATTTATAATTACATCCTCTGATGAGATAATCAAATCCAAAACCCTTAATCCTCGATTAAGGGTCTTGGATTTCTTTCTAATTTTTTAAACCTTTAAAGCATTAAGGCAAAGTTAAACCTTTTTTAACTTTGCCTTGACGCCATGTTTCATTCCAAAAATTGACAATGGCTCAAACAGAAAAAGGAATAAGAAATTTACTGGGTAATACATCAGATCTCATCCGCATACAAACCACAGCATTACTATTGCAAAGTAAATTACCTCAAAGGAATCTTCCTTACACAGAATACACTTCCCTCAAAGAATTAAAATCAGACAAAAATATCGTTATAATCAAAGCAGATAAAGGAGATGCAACAGTAGTTTTGAATTCTGAAGATTATAATAATAAAACGAAAACCCTTCTTGAAGATTCTAATACCTATAAACCTTTAGGCAGAGATCCCACTTGGTGCGCTCACAATAAAACCAATGATATAATCAAAAAGATACCTAATTGGACTGAAGAACTCAAAAGAACTCTACATTCAAAACACCCATTAGTTCCAAGAATTTATGGTGTACCAAAAATTCATAAGATAGGTATTCCCTTAAGACCAATAGTAGATGGTAGAGACTCTCCAACCTCTAATTTAGCAGAACATCTCACCAAAATGATTTTACCTCATATAGGAAAAACATCTTCTTTCATCAAGAACAGTACACATTTTATTGAAAAAGTAAAAGATATTTATATTGGACCTTCAGACGTATTAGCAAGTTTGGATGTTATCAGCCTATTTACAAATGTTCCAAGAAACGAAACTGTGAATCTCCTAGAAGACCTTTTTCCTCCGGACATCGTAGATCTTTATAAGCATCGTATAAATAATACTTTTTTCATGTTTCAAGACAAATTTTGGGAACAAAAAGAAGGACTGGCTATGGGCTCTTCCCTCTCACCGGCTTTGGCTAACCTATTTATGGAAAACTTTGAAAATAATGCTTTAAACAATTATCATCAAAAACCAAAAATATGGCTACGCCATGTCGATGATATATTCATCATATGGCCAGGAACAACAGATGAACTAATTGCTTTCAAATATTACCTAAATAATTTGCATAATATAAAATTTACTTTAGAACAAGAAGAACTTAGAAAACTGCCTTTTCTAGACATTCTATTAGAAGTCAATGAAAAGGATAATAAACTTTCTTTCTCAATATACAGAAAACCCACCAACACAGGAACATTTCTTAATGCGGCCTCACACCACCACCCTTCGCAAAAAATAGGTATAATAAAAACCCTAAGGGACAGAGTGTATGACATTTCCAGCACAGAAAAACAGAGAAACGAAGAATTAGAATATTTAATACAGATCTTTCAAAAGAATGGTATCAAAAAAAACTATCAAAAAAATCCTCCACACATCTCCTACAAGCATCTCTCAGAAACAAGATTTCAAAAACGCTATCATGCTTCCACATATCAAAAATGTTACAGACAAGATGGCCAAATTACTTAACAAATATAACATCAAAGTAGCCTTTCTGCCGCTGGGAAAAAAACCTCATCATCCTTTAAAAAAACCAGGTGTTT
The DNA here is from genome assembly GCF_054136105.1 of Typopeltis vanoorti. Taxonomy (NCBI): domain Eukaryota; kingdom Metazoa; phylum Arthropoda; class Arachnida; order Uropygi; family Thelyphonidae; genus Typopeltis; species Typopeltis vanoorti. Next base: position 57,196,691 of record NC_143568.1, on the reverse strand, counting down.
ACAAAATTGATTGTTCTTGCGGCATCTGCTACGTAGGACAGACAGGAAGATCTGGGGAAATTCGCATGAACGAACACCAAAAGGATGTACAAAACAGAAGAGAACAAAAATCAGGTTTAGCTTTCCATACCACCTCCACCGGCCACAATGTACTATGGCAGAATACAAACATGTCGTACATAGAAAAAAACTGTTACATAAGGAAATTTAAAGAAGCTGCAAACATGTTTAAAATACCAACACAATGCAATAAAAATCAACGATTAATTCTCCATCAAGTTTGGTCAGCTTTAATAAAAAATATACCTCAGTCAGAGCTCGGACATTATGAACTTGAACAACAGAACGTCGCATCATCCAGCATTGTTTAAACTCAGCACTGCTTTGAATCTGCATTCTGTTTTTTAATTTTATGAATAGTCAGACGCCATAACTGTATAGTTGTAGCCGTCTTTTGAAACTTTTAACTTTTTTGAAACAACAAAAAAGTTAAAACAACTTTAATAGAAAGGGGGATGGTAAATCCCTTTATGTTTTTACAGCTGGGTACGAAACTCGGATCGAAATCTATAGAGTTTCATGCCGAAAAAAACTATCAGCAAGCACAAGTGTAAATGATCACTTGGGTAGTACAACACCAGAGCAACTCCATGCAAAGGTGGAGCAAGCTCCGTCACGAACTTTAATATTCTCTCATAATGTAAAACCCAGCTCCTAAGAGATGTATATATATTGTTTTACATTATGAGAAGAGGTCACTACCCAGACTGGTTTCAACCTTTTTTAAGGTCTCATCAGTGGGTAGGTAGACCTGGAATATCAAGGTTTTAAGTGAACATGAACTTACATACCTCCTAGTACACCACTTCAGCAATTCGATAGTAGAGGTATGTAAGTTCTCATAATGTAAAACAATATATATACATCTCTTAGGAGCTGGGTTTTACATTATGAGAGAATATTAAAGTTACTGACAGATCTTGCTCCACCTTTGCATGGAGTTGCCCTGGTGTTGTACTACCCAAGTAATCATTTACACTTGGGCTTGCCGATAGTTTTTTTCGGCATGAAACTCTATGGATTTCGATCCGAGTTTCATACCCGGCTGTAAAAACATAAAGGGATTCACCATCCCCCTTTCTATTAACATATTCGCTGGTAAAATAGCCTTTCGGCTAATTAACTTAGTAATTAAAACAACTTTTTTGTTGTTTTAACTTTCAGTTACCTTTTACCCCTGAAGATGCAAGTCAAATGACTTATGAAACTTGTCGGGTCTTTTATTAATTCATTATGTTTTATATAGCTTATTATAAAATAAAATGTGGTCCAATTACTGGAATATACCATATTTTTGTCTGTTAACTGGATGTGTTCTCTGGGCAGTTTGTCTATTTTATATGACAAAAAACTCTACTTATACTGGATCATCTTCACTTGGAAAGCTCTTAAAGATTGTTTGCATCCTAGATGGGATTCCAAAATCCAGGTCTTTGCAACCAAGGAATACTGCTCTTACTAACTGAACCAGCAGGGTTTTTCCTTCAAGAAACTTGCACAAAACTGACAGACTCAGTAAACTATACAGATAGGATTAACCTCTGTCACAGCATAAATTAGGTTTCTATAAAAGCAAAATGATAGTAAAATATACTAAATATTGAGTAACACAACAAAAGGAAATATGATGAACATACCAATAACTGCAACATTATTATTTAATTTCTGTAATTGTAAACTAGGTGTATTTTCTTTGCTTGACTCAACAAATGCAAATTGATCTGATACACACAAAAAAAAAAAAAGTCTATCCTGCTTAAAGATTTTAAAAAGCTGGCAAGTAAAAGCTTGGAATGAAATTTGTTTCATAATAATTTTAAAAGTACATAAATAGAAATATTCTAAATGTAAACTAAATTAAAAAAAAAAAATTCCATAGTAATGGAATCAAATTATATGACACCAGTGGCACAATCTCTTGAACAATCAGTAAATAATTAAATACTTTCTCAAACGAACTCTTACTTATATGAATATAAAAATGCAACAGTAAGGCAAGCAAATAAAAACAATCAGAAGTTAGAAAGTATCAGCAAGGAAGATGTTAAGAACCTAATAAAATATACCAAATATTAAACCACAAAAGAGAGATGAGTCTTCAGACTCATAAAGCTGTTCATATAATAATAGATCATATTATAATTGACAAGAAATTATATATCTTGTCATTAGTGAGATCTGGTTCACAAAGGAAGATATAGTTACAAGGAGAGAAAGGTAAGGAAAGAATGTTTTCAGGGAGAATAAAGTGAATAAGATGGAGGGGATTGCTGATGATAGTAAAAAACTGCAGCCAAAAAGAAAAAAGTTCAAAAGGAAGGTAGGGTTATAGGAGGTAGTGTATTTGAGGTCATCTAGTGTGAGATAGGAGGTAGGATATTTGTGCTATGGAGGGGAGGATTGCAAAGAAAGATGCAGATGGTATACATCAGTAAACTACATTAATGAACACAAGGTAAATAATTCTTATGGAGACTATAACCATGGGTGATAGTGACTGAAAGTAAGAAAAAACACATGAGGGAAAGTAAATGGAATTTACCTAGCTAATAATTACCTAAAACAGCATGAGATGAAGGGAACCAAGGGTTTGAAAGTGCTTATCCATAACCAAGGTAATCAGTCATTTTGCTTTTGAATGGGGAGAGTGCATGCAGTTTTGATCTGGGAGGTGGAATTTTTCAGTTAAGATAGGATATATGCAGAAGTACAGAGCAAATCATTATGATAAACTCAGGAAGCAGCTTAGAGCAGTGCCACAGCATAAGAAATTGCAAGAGAAAGATGTTAACAGTGCATGAGAAATGTCTAATGTAAAGGAAGCAGCATCATATTGCATATCCAAGCTCAAGAGCTTAAATCAGGTGGGAGTTAAATCATTATAAGCAGGAATTGTGAGATGGTGTTCTTTCTTGAAAGAAAGATCGCACTTTGCTTTCCCCTACCCACACACAAATTTCAATCAAGATCAATTTTCTCTTCTTAGATTGACTTTCACATTTGGCTGTTATGTTATTTGGGAATACAACCAAAGCAACTTTGCCTATGAGGCAAGTGTATTATTTGTGTGTTCATTTTGCCAGTTTGCTTGTTTTCCAAAATGAAAAACCCAGGTTTCTAGAGCAGGAATCCTGTTACTTTCCTACAAACACACAGAGCCTACAATAAACTTGGTATCCTTTTTGTTCAAAGATCTACTTCTCACTCGTACAACTGTTAACAACACTATAAATCCCAAGTCCATCTCCCATGACACCACGGAGTGCTGTTTCCACATTTGACTCATACACCAAGAGATGATACACAGAAACTGGATGATTATTTGGACAAACAGTATAGCTTCAGTTGGATGAATGCATTCTCTCTTGCATGTTTACTGAATATGATCAACATCAAAAGTTGGAAGGTCTGGTATGTCTCAAAAGAAAATCTTCATTGCTTTCTTTAATAAGATGATCAACGGTAAGTGATGATGAATTCTCTTTGCAAGAACATGACTGCTCCTCTTTCTCAACACCAATTTTTAATTGAACCTTAATGAGCAACTGATTTCAAAAGGTTTATGGCCACCTTAATCTCTTTATAGAATTTTTAAAGAATACTATATACTGAAAGAACTATAATTAAAATTCAGCACATAGTAGAGACCTTATTAACAGACGAATCGCAAGTTTAAATGTCATGTTATTGAACGTTTATCTGAGAAACATGGACGCCACTTCAAACAATATCTGTAGTATCATATAATTTATGCTACGTTCATTCATAGGTTACATTTCTTCCTGAATGTGCTGTACTTTAAAATATAGTTTAATCTAATTTACGCAGTCATTTTTTTAAAAAATAATCATCCAGCCCTTATGTTCACTCCTGACTCCTTGGTTTGGTCTTTTGTATAGTTCTGATTTTCACTATTATTCAGTAAGCAGATAAGGATTTCTGACTATAATTCATATCCTCTTTGTCCCTTATGTCTACATTTAGTGAATTTTATAAATCACTATATGCTTTCCATCTGTTTTACTACACTTGTTTTACTTATATTTACAACACATCAAGTTAAGGTTATGCAACAGACACACTCCTTCAAGTTAAGAAACAATCACTTTACATCGTGCTTTATATGCATAATCTGTATATCCCTGGGGTTGCTTTACATCAGGGTCAAGTTGGTCTTCTAAGTGCAGAATATTTACTGACAATACAAATTGATTAGTACAGTATCTAAAAAAATAGGAAGGCAAAATTATTGCAATAGATGTTAAAGCTATAATTTTTATTATTTATTTATTTTTTATGTGAATCCTACACACTTAATGCACCTATAGTATATAAGTAATTGTAAATTTAACAATTCAGTACAGTGGGCAAGATTAAATTTACTTGTGAATCTAATGTTAGATTGAAGAGAGAAATTAGGGATTAAAAAAACTAAATGCTGTGGAGACCAACAACAAAACTTTCCTCGAGCTACTTCAAGCCTCTGATAAGCAAGGTGATGGTCTCATACTGCCAGTGAAAATCACCTATCACTTAAACACATGCACAAAATGGATGATGTAATGGAGGGGACTCACAGTATGAAAGTGTTGGATCTAGTCACAGGATCAAAAGATCGGTCCATAACTAAGGTGGTCACATTCTCTGACTGGTCTGAGTGATCATGCAGTCTTGATTTAGAAGGTTGCAAAATATGTGGATCTTATGAGAATGTGCAAAGGAATTGTCAGTGCCTCTTACTAAGCTGCTTAACTTAAGTCTCAGCTCTGGTAAAGTCCCAAGGGAGTGGAAAGAGGGCAAAATAGCTCCTTTGCATTAAGGTGCTAAGACTACAATAGAAAATTATACACCAATCACTACCTCAGGAATGGTAATAAAAGCAGTGAAAAAGTTGGTCAAAGACAGAATTAAGGAATTGGTAGATAAGAATGTGATACTATATGAGGGTAGCATGGCTTTGTTAAAGGTCAGTCTTGATTTAGTAATTAACTGTTTTATAACAGTGATGGGGGGGGGGGGGAAACACATCTACTATCAACAGCATTATCATCTAAACTGGTGACATTAAATATTAACAGGAGTTGAAATGTAAAATGCCTTTCAACAATAAAGGAAAAAAATCACTCCAATACATAAGATTAATTTTTACCTAAATTCTACCAAAATATCCAGAAAGCAGATTAATACACCAAATACATATTTATAGATATTTTTTAAAGGCCATGATGCAGTCATACCTTGTGCTGGATGATAATGAAGTGTTGATGGCATATGAGGTCTTTCTTCAAGCCTTTCATAGTCCAGATGAAACTCCTTTGCAATTTTCCTCCAGTTTGCTGCATCAAAAAAATAATACATTCCCCTTTCAAAACTACTTGTTTTTTCGGTGGGTACCATACCAGGAACCCTTGTTATCCATACCCTCTCATCCTTATGAAATCTCCAGTCCCTGTTATAAAGTTCAGCAGCAGCAGCCAATTGCAATATATCACCACTAAACATATAAAATAGATAAAACAAGAGATCTTCTCCATATCGATTTAATTTAATAGGTGCAAGTTTTTCCTTAATTGTTTGGTTAACTAAATATTCAGATGGTACAAGATAATCAATATCTTGTGGCCTGCATGGCTGTTCTGCCCAAGGTCCACCAAAGTTAGGATACAAATTTTCTGGTGTATTCAGATTCAGTCCCAATGTAGTAAGATCACTACCTAATGCAAGCGAGACAAGATTGGGGTCTGTCTCGGCTGCACGAATAAAAGTAAGCAAACCTACCATTCCAAACTGATCTGTAACCATACCAGGTGGGATATTTGTAACTCGTCCATCTTTTGATGTCTGAATTCCACGCTTTGGAGTTTGAGAATTTTTATCTCCAAGAAAACGATTAACATCTTTTGATGATTCTGAGGGTCCCACTCCCAATGATTTATTCATGTTTTCTTGACTTTCCTGATTTTGAGATCCAGGCAAGGCAGGAAAATCTTCACTGTGAATTTGAAACTCACTCGATTCGTTTGTTGGTTGTTTGACCATACCAACATAAGGTGGTCTACCGGCCATTGGGTTCGGGGCCATTGTCGTATTGGAGTTATCCGAGTTCCTGTTGGTTAAAGATGGAAATTCTGATAAATCTAGTGCTGGTGTCGTTGAAAACGACGAATTCTGTATACTACTACTGAGCATACTCTGTCCTGGAAATCCACGACTGTTGTGGGAAATGCCAAAGCTTGACATCCCGCTCATACTGTTTCCACCTCTATTCGGAGAAGGTTGTTGTTGTAGACTGTTTGGTAAGCAAATAGGGAAATTATTTAAGCCGGAACTAGTGGGAGTAACATGACCACCGAGATGACTTGATGTGGCATTTAGCCTTCCACCAAACTGCTGACTTCCTAAATTACGAGGTGTTTGTTGAAGTCCAAGAGCACCCATACTTAATCCTCCACCACTTTGTTGTCCATAACCAAATGAGGAAGGAGATGTCATATCAATTATTCGAACAGGCTTGGTTCTGACTTTAGGCTAATATAAAAAAATCAGTATAGGTATAAACCTTTACACTTTTCGCTGGCAATTGCATAAATGCATTTGTGAAAATCAAAACCTCCAAAAAAACAATATTCAAAACATACTATACGCACGAATCTCACATCAGCCACAATACCCAATTGTTGTTTATGGTAGCATACTCTCAACCCCAGTGAAAATAGCATCTTGTTATTTATAATTATATTTCCAACATGCATTACAAAATGATTCGTAAAATTATTTGTCATAAATCATACATCGAAAATAGCAATGAATATATAAATACCTGACGAATACCTCACCTTCAAAAAAGTTTCCAATTTTAGGTGTATTTGATTTCGTTCCATAGACACCCACCTTGGATATTTTCCACTGGTTCTCCGTAGTCTAATATCCTCATATTTGCCTTGAAACCTTCAGGCTCGTAACTCTGAGTAATCTATGTGTACACACCGCTAAGATGAACGGTTGAATTACAGAATGCTAAATTATCATTTATATTATGCACCACCATGAAATTCCAGGACTTATTGCAGGTGGTCACTCTACACAATCTACAGCCCTATGCAATATATTGTATTTATTAATGGTTTTTGCTCTCTAGCTGCTGGAAGATAAGTCTTGCTACATTATTATTATGTGACACCTCTAGGGAGTCCAAAGACTCATCGAGGGAGAGTATGCCAACAGCATCGAACGATTGAACCCCTTCCAACTACTAACCGCGCTCAAACTTGCTTAACGTTTTGCGAGCCATTAGTAGCAGACTCTACCAATCGACCAACCTTTGCTGGCTGAGAAGTGCAAATGCCAATTCATATAAAAACTGGCCAATGTGAAGATTGACATTTCTACCATAAACATATGTTTTCTAAAACGACATTTTTCCACAATGATGTCATTTATTATGTTGCTAGTTATATATTGTCACTAGCATGATTTCAGAGCTAGGACAAGCTCTGAAAATACGAAAGTTTTGAAGAAAAAAAAATCAAATCCAATACTAATTAAGGCAGTGAAGAGGCTGTGTAGCTCAGTAGAGGTGGCGTTTGCACTCTACGGCGCTTGACCGCACGAAGAAAGGATTCGGTGGTTCAAATCTAGTAGCCGACTAGAGGAAATTTTTCTAAGCCTTTTTTCGACTGGTTCCCGAGTTAGTCGATCTCTGGCATGGGCTAGCGGGTTTTTTCTCCCGTAAACTCAAGAATATCGACCGTCGAATCCTCACTATTTTCAGATATTAAAAATATTGTGTTAGGGTTAGGGACCATGAGATGGCGGCACTATCTTGCCGCCTTCTTCACTGCGTACCTATGAATCAATGATTGCCCTGGGCCAGCTATCTCTGATTGGCTATTAGTGGAAATTGAACTGCCCACTCAGTCTCCAAAAGTTAGATAGGATAAACGGCCCCGCCTACTCCCTATACGGGAACAACATAGGCGTTAGTTGATTATTTTTATTAGGGCAGTGGCAAATACATTAGGCCAGATATTAGCTCTGGCACTTCTTGGAGTGTCATACACACGCATATATGCCTTATGTCATCTTTACCACGAGTTGTCTGAGACTTGAAAATACTTCAGGCACAAACTTGGCTTACTTGCTTGTTTGCTTACTTTGGAAAAAATGATTAAAACCAAGTTTATAAAATTTCTTGGTATCTTTAATGTATAGTACACCCAAGATAAAAAAAAATTCTAGGATCTCTTACCAGTTTCCCATACATATATATGGGAAATTGGTAAGGGATCCTAGTAGCCTTGCATTACTTTGTCCGTTGCTTCAGAAAAATATACAGTCCAGGATGGCTTGGCCAGGATGAATTGGTGAATGGGTCTGCCTCCAATAATCAACAGTGTCCCCTACTCCATGGTCTGTGGATAAGGAACAAGGCTTGCTGTTCTGATGGTATAGCATCTCTGATAAAAATAGCACTGAACTAAAAAACGCCTTTCGGCATGAATACTTCATCCTCAAATTTGAGAGTGAGGACTTCATCCTAAAAATGAGACTTGATGGTATAATCACCGCATGTCTTGAGGGAATATTCCAGAGAGTTAACAATAACTTTAATGTACATTTTTTAACATGAGTCTTAGATCAGTCAGGGTCCCAAAGAAATGGAAAGATGACAAAATTTTTCTGTTATAAGACAAAAGCTACGAATATATGAATTATAGGGCAATCTGCATAAGAAGTGGGCCGGTTTGCATCAGACCCATGTTAAAAATGTACACTAAAACTGTTGTTAACTCCCTGGAATATTCCCTCAAGACATGCGGTGATTATACCATCAAGTCTCATTTTGAGGATAAAGTCCTTATTCTCAAATTTGAGGATGAAGGATTCATGCTCAAAGGCGTTTATTGGTTCAGTGCTATTTTTATCCTAGATGCTATACGATCAGTACGGGAAAGTCACTAGTGGAGTGTCCCTGTGGTGGTGTGTTTTGGGACCATTGTTGTTTAATTTGTATGTAAATGACATTGGAAAAGGCTTAAATGGTGATATGCAGCTGTTTGCAGAGGACGCAAAGCTTTGGGGAGTTATGAGAAGTAGAGCAGATGTTGCAGCTTTGCAAGAGGACCTAAATAGTCTGTATGGGCGAGTATGTGGGGAATGTCAATTTAATGTTGAAAAGTGTCAAGTCATACATTTCTGAAGCAATGATGGGATACTGGAGCCTGTGTAGCTCAGTGGATGTGGCGTTTGCACACCACCGCACTTGGCCGCACGAAGGAAGTCTTGGTTTCGAGTCTAGTCGGCGACTAGAGGAAATTTTTCTAAGCCTTTTTTCGACCGGTCCCCGAGTTATTCGATCTCTGGCATGGGCAAGCAGGTTTTTCCTCCCGGAAACTCGGGTTTTTCGTCCTGTAAACTCAAGAAAATCGACCGTAGAACCCACATTATTTCAGACATTAAATATATTGTGTTAGGGTTAGGGACCACGAGATGGCGGCACATTTGAGCCGTCTCTCTTCACTGCGTACCGCTTAATTAGTGATAGCCTTGGGCCATCTGTCTCTGATTGGGTACCAGTGGAGATTGAACTGCCCACTCAGTCTCCAAAAGTTAGATAGGGCTAAATGGCCTCGCCTACTCCCGTATACGGGAATAAAAAGGCGTTAGCTGATTTTTTTTTTTTTTATGATGGGATACAGAGTATATGTTTGGTGGGGATATTTTGGAGGAGGTGGAGGAGATGAAGGATTTGGGGATTGTGGTAGATAAGGACTTGAAATTTAATGGACAACATATTAAAGTTGTGAAGATGACACAGTGGATTATGAGTATGAAGCAGAGAACAATGACATGTAGAAGAAAGGAAGTTTTGATTCCATTTTACAAGACTTTGATCAGGCCACATATGGATTAGAGTGCACAGATTTGGTCGACAGGTTTTCAAAATGAAGATGAGATGTTAGAGAAGTCCAGAGACGAATGATTAAGTGGATATTTGGTCTCTGGAATGTGGAATATGAGAACAGATTGAGAGAATGCAAATTACAGAACCTAGTGAATAGAAAGAATATGGAGGCATGATCAAAACATGTAAGTTGGAAATGGGTAATTATCAGATTAGCGTCGATGAGATTTTTCGTAGAATATCTGGAGAGGAAGAACGAGAGGACCTATTATAGCTTCTAGCCATCCCTGGAAGCTGTATTAGGTGGGTGTGAGAAGTAGATTTTTTTGCATGGAGAGTGGTGAGTGAATGGAATGGAATATCTAAGGATGTGGTGAGTAAAGGGAAAGTAAATGCATTTAAGTTGAGGTACGATGAGCTGTGCACGTGACAGTAGGACCTCCCACCATGAGTATTTTCACTCCATGGAGTTCAGTTGATAATGATAATAATTTTCCGATGTTGTCTGCATAATGTCACAATGAAGTACAGATACTGTACTTCATTTGATAACAGAAATAATGAACAAAACACATGTGGCTAATTAAAATATATCGCTTTTACCATTCATGCAAAAGAACTTTTGGGAACTCAGTAGTGCTACCATCAGAAGAGCTCATATCTCAGAAGTGCTACCATCTCTTGGTTCCTAGTCCTAACAAGATGTGTTATTGTCTGAAATAATGTAGGTTCTATGGCTATTTTACTTGAGTATGCAGACGAAATTACTAACTGAGTTTCCGGGAGAAAAAGCCTATGTGCCCGTGCCAGAGATTAACTAACTTTTCTAAACCTTTCTTCGAACCTGTAGAAGAAAGGTTTAGAAAAGTTTCTCCAGTTGCTGAAGATACTTATGTCTTTCTTCAGGCGACCTAGCGTAAACGATGTAACCGTCAATTCCATTTAGTTTTCAATAAGAAAATGCCACCCTTCTTTATTCAGAATGGTTTAATATGAACTTTTAGAATATCTCAAAACAGTGAATAATTATGTGTACCAGTGACATTGTTGTTGGATATCATCTGAGCAGCACTCAGAAAAAAAAAAAAAAAAAAAAAACTACTGAAAGTGACATCTCTGGTGGGAAAGAACCAGTTATGTTAATACCCCATGAAATACTAAGCTATTCTAGATAGGTGATAAGAGATTGGGATGCCATTGTTTTTAACCATGCTATGTGCCATACTATTATCACACAATAGTGTAAAAAATTAATATATATCTAAATGTAAATTATTTAAAAAATAAGCCTGTCTCCAAGCTTTGTTTAAAGATATCAACAAAAAAAGGGCTCTGTGTGTGTGTGTGTGTGTGTGTGTGTGTGTGTGTGTGTGTGTGTGTGTGTGTGTGTGTGTGTGTGTGTGTGTGTGTGTGTGTGTGTGTGTGTGTGTGTGTGTGTGTGTGTGTGTGTGTGTGTGTGTGTGTGTGTGTGATGTTATAATCTGACGAGTGCTAAATTTTCATTTTGGCTGTTTGCGATCTGGATGAGATCTCTTCTTAGATATGAGGTTATAATGCATTGATCTTCCTGGAACAGAACAAGTTTGATATTGGCCGATAACATCAGGCCGTGTTGGCTTTAGTCGGTTTCCCATAATTTTGGAAATGATTTTGAAATCTGTATTGATTAGTGAGTTGGTACGCCAGTTTCAAATGTCTGTGTGGTTTCCCTTCTTTGGTATTAGTCTTTTCTACTGAGGTCGTGAAGGATTATGCGAGTCCATTGAAGTATCTTTCAGTGTTATAAGAAGTGGTGCGAGTTGATTCCAGACGACTTGGAAAGACTCTGTTGTGAGTCCATCAAGGCCTGGAGATTTGTTCTTTGGCAAGATGTGCAAGCAATTTTGAGTTCATGTAGAGTGATTGGTTTTTCTAAGTGATTCTGATCTGTTGAGATTCTTTTTGTTTTTTTCAGTATTTCATGAATGGTGTAAAGTAGAGTTGTATCGTTCCTGTAGAACTGTATGCATTCTTGAAGTATTGTAACATTTCGGAAGTGATTTTATTTGAATCTTCTATGATGCTGTCAACTTGTTTGCAGTTTACCGCCTGGTATTTATTTATTTTCTTCCAGAGAGAGATAAAATATTTTATCTATGGGTGCAACTGAAGGATTTATGTGTTGCGGAGATCTAAGTAGGACATCCTTTGCACATAATCATGTGTATTTGCATGGCTTGGATGACTGAGTGATATCCTGGGCTTTCTTCTGCGAGATACTGGAGCCGTTCTTCGACTTGTCGGATGCTAATTTTCCTCTGTTGATTTTTCTGGTTACTATAAATCTGGGTTGGGGCCACTATGTTTTCGTTGATTGTTTATTTGCTTTCGAATGAATGAGAGTAGATATCAAAGCCCGGTTAGTTTATTATGTAATCTGAATATTTCAGGAGAGTTAAAATAATAAACGTTGCATCTTGAAGTGATGATCAGAAATGTAGGAAGAAATGTGTGAGACGTTTCTAAAGGAGGAACAATGTGTTTGGAAATGTAGTTTGACAATCATGTTTGACAGAGAGCCCTATTAGTTTTTTGTGACTGCTGACCTACATGTGTAGGACCTCTTATCTGGATGCTAATGACAAAAGACGTAACGAGTTCATTATCATTTAAGAGTGTTTGAAGTTTATTTATTACTGAACTGCGACGTTCAGCATATTGAAGTATGTAATTTTCTTGGACAAGAAAGTAGTTAAAGTCTGCACCTATTATATGATATATTATTTCTCAGTACTGGAAACATGAATTTGAATGACAGACAAGAAAGGGAACTCTGTTCTTCGATGACTGGCTGCAGCTCATTAAAGGCCGTTCTTATTAGTTTCTTCTATCGAATGAGGTGCTGGACAAGTCAATAATTTTGGTTGTTCTGTGCTGGGATTGCTTATAATTAGCTAATCCTGGTAATCTCGCCGTTTGCAATCTGTTATTAAGTGTTGCGTGCTGTGAAATTTAGTTATTAGAGTTTTGGATCTCATTGCATGGCAGGCGTTCAATAGCGACGTAAAGCTTATCTTGTAGAGGTTGGGATTTTCTGGGCTCTGAAATTCGTAATGGAGAGAGGGTTTTTGGTATATTTTTCTTATGCTTTGAGTTTCTTCATATACGATGCTGTTCTGTTCCACTGGTTTGATATTTGATATAAAACAATGCCCCATGTAAGGTGAATTTTAGTATATCTGGTGTGAAGTGGAAGTTAACAGAATGAAATATATTGTGAGTGTTGCTACATGCCTCGCAGCTCATTTGCAGGGGACGAAGAAATGCATCAACAATTTAGCCTTATGGGTACTGAACAAGTGGTAATTATGGGTGACTTTAATTTTCCAAACATTGAATGGGTAGAAGAGAAACCTCATGATAAGAAAGAAGATGTATTTCTTGAATTGTTGCTAGACAATTTTCTCAAGTAGCAAGTGAAAGAAGGAACTCGAAGTCAAAGAGTGATTGATTTGGTCATCGCGTCAGGAAGGTCTCTGTTAAGAATATGGCTATTTTACCACCAATTGGTGACAGTAATCATGTCGTGCTTTCTTGGGAAATATCTAATTGTATTGATGCTCCCATTAAAATAGGTTACATGTTGATCTACAAAGCCGGATATTATGATCAACTTAGGAGAATATTATCTTTGGTCTTGTGGTATCAATTAGTGATGGGAAAAATGCGAACAATGAGTTGGAATCTTTGAAAACTTGCTTACGCAAGTGCTAAGCAAGAGATCCACAAGAAGAAGATGATGTAGAAAGAATATCGAGAGAATAAAAGTGAGAGGAGTTATGAAGTTTTTCCAGGAAGTTTTTCCCCATCGTTCATCTGATTCCATCAAGTCACATGAGGGCTGGTTATAAACAGTTGGTGCAAGAATTGGCTATGCCTCCTCCCCATGATGGTACAGGTAATATCTCCGTCTCGTGTGCTGTTCTCCATAACATCTGAGTTTCATACTTCAAGAAGAATAGAGGGAGGTATGCCAAACCATCCTTGATGGTGCCTCCCCTCCTTTTCTTGAAGAACAGCATGAGGGCTTCTAGAAACTATGTTCTCTACTCCATCTCCTCATCTTCAAGATCAATCCCAGATGCTCTGGTCCATCTCTGTATCGTCAATATTTCTTCTAGTGTCTACAGAAGAAATTAAAGTAGCTCTCACCCATCTAGCTCATCTGCTCCAGACCTGATAGATTCTCAGCATCTAGGCTACAGAAGGTGTCTTTGCAGATATTGCAAGATCTACTTGACATCTTATCCTACAGAACTATTCCTCCATATCTTTGCAGTTCCAGAACTATATTTATTCCCAAGAAGGGCACTAGAGCAGCCACTAGAGCAGCAGACTACAGACCAGTTACAGTTTCCGGAGTGAGTCTCTGTTTGTTCCATAAAGTTTTGGTTAAGAGACTGCAACAACATAATAAGCATAACGTCCGTCAAAGAGCCTTTATCCCTTTTGATGGCTGTGCCGAAAACACATATAGCCTTTCCTCCCTTCTTGCTGATTCTCGACGCCGCCTTAGACCTCTCTACATGGCGTCCCTGGACCTACAAAAGGCCTTTGATAGCGTCTCCCTTCCTGCTATTCTAAGAGCGCTATGTATTGCCACATGTCCAGACCCCTTTCTTTCATATGTATTGGAGCTTTACTCTGGAAGTTCCCTCTTTATCACTACAGAATCCCGTGCGACATCTATTCCCGCTGTTCGGGGAGTTCATCTTTATCTCCTCTTTTCTTTAACTGTATCATTGATGAATTTCTTCACTTTCTTCCTAACCATATTTGTTACCCCCTTGGTGCACAGTCTTCTAATGCGCTGGCCTTTGCCGACGACCTCATTCTCGTGGCCTTTACTAAAGGAGGCCTGCAGGAACTCCTCGACTGGGCAGTTGACATTTTTCATGTCAGGGGACTTAATGTAGAGAAGTCCTGATCTTTTGCCTTTGTCCCTTCAGGCCATGACAAGTAACTTAAGGTCTAGAACATTGAGTTTTCTCTGCACGATAGGTCATTACATACTTTGACCACAATGGAAGAGCGGAGATACTTGGATATCTTTTTCACTCCAAAAGGAAGGTCTTCTGTCTCTTCTGCCTTAGTTGCTGGGCTTACTCTTTTGAGGAAAACTCCTCTTAAGCCACAGCAGAGGCTCTATTCTGTCTAACTATTTACTTCCGAGGTATTACCACAATTTGGTGCTCGGAAGAGCCTTATCTGATAAGGGTAAGGCTGTTCGCTCTGTGGTGAGATCTTGGCTCCGCCTACCTCCTGACATCCCAGTGGCATATTTTCATGCTAGAATGAAGGATGGAGGGCTCGGTATTCCATCTCTCTGCTGGTTGATTCCGCGAATGCATTTCATCCAGTTAGCAAAACTTGAAGCTTCCTCCTCGCCCATTTGCAGGGAGGCTTTCCATAGTTCTATTATTCAAGATGATTACAGACGCACTAGGTTTTGAACCCAGTACCAGGGCTCCCAGATAGTGATAGCATCGGCAGAGCATAAGACTTTGGCATCTCTACTTCAATGTTCTGTTTATGGCGCTTTCCTTTGTAAATTTTAAAACGTTCCCCCCCCCCCAACATCAGTGGATTAGGGATGGTACCAGATTACTACCAGGCTATGGAGACCTTATTAGGACTAGAATTAATGTTCTGTCCACGAGGGCACGTACAGCTCACTTGGAATGACATTAAATGTATGGCCGGCTGCTGCTACAGTGAACATATTTCTCACATCTCTCAATGTTGTTTATATCACATGTAATCTGTTTATGGAGGCATGATGCCGTGGTCACCATATTAAATAACCGTTTAAGAAAGAAAGGTTGGTTGACCATGGTAGAACCTCACTTCCGTACAGAGGTAGGCATACGGAAATCAGATTTCATTATAAAGAAAGAAAAAGAAGTATGGGTTATTGATGCCGAGGTAGTGAGTACTGGGTGGCCACTCAACTCTAGCCATCTTAACAAGGTGC